>NC_044552.1:152209267-152827676 GCF_007565055.1 Rhinopithecus roxellana
AGGTGCCCAGGGCCATGAACACATCACTTGGTCGGCACCAACAGAGTTCCAGCCACAGATAAAGAATCTTCATTGCCAACTTTGACCTGAGAGCGACGAACGGGTCAACTAAGCACCATGTGGTCGTTACTGAGAAATAAATTCAAAGAGCTGATATGGCACCATCTTGGAAGCCAAAAGCTTAAAAAAAAAAAAAAAAAAAAAAAAAAAAAGGCACGAATGTTGTTGCAATTCCAAACCCTACTTAAGTTCTATCAAATACCTGGACTGTTTAATCCCACTCAAAAATCTTTATTGAACTCCTGCTATATATTTAGCAGAGTGCTGAGCACTTGAGAATATATGAATATCTGGGTATATGGGAAAGGAAAGGCATTAGGAACATGGGAGGGGGCGACCAGAACCCTGGCTACCCGGCTGTGTAGATGCATGAGTGAGAAGTTCAGGCTCCCTCCCAAGCAGACACATCTGCTTTAAAGGCTAGTGCTGCCGTTTACTGGCGGCGTTTCCTCTGTCAAGTTAATGAACTTCTCTGAGCCTCATTCTAGCCATTATAGCTATCTTAAACAATATTCACATTCTGGTTAAATGTCAACAATAAGTAGAAGCCTAACTAACAAGACTGTGAGAACAAAATGAGAAGCATGAAAATAGTCTGACTTAGGAGAGTGCCTAACACATAGTAAGTGGTCAAGACAGCAACCTAGGAAAGCCCAGCAACTACATTTAATGTGGACAAAAAATCGGGCATTTGCAGGGCAAGTGACAAAATCTGAAGAGTGACTGTATAGTCATTAAAATTGCTGTAGCGATGCTTATTTCCGGATTTTGATAACTGCACTGTGGTTATGTATTATTTCAGGAGGCTGGGTGGAGCATACATGAGAATGCTTTATATAATGTTTGCAACTCTTTTGTAAATGTGTAACTATTTCAAAATGGAGTTAAAGAGATGCAAACATCAACTCCTCTAATGCAAGTGTCTATTCCACCCCATAAAAGCTTAACTCCTGAATGGGGAGACAGCAGGTGTGAACATGAGACCTTCCCAGAACAATGAGAAGAGAAAGTTGTTTGGTGCCAGTGTTCGCATGGGTTAGAAAGGCTGGAGCGAGTAGGAGCTGAGGGAGACACAGATCTTTTACAGCTCCCTTGCTCAATGCCTCGATTCCTCTCAAGTTCATGGTCAGCCTTCCCTTGGACAGAATGATTGCCCAAGACCCTTTTGACTTGATGGAGACAACAGTGCAATTCCCCAAACTATTCTTGGGGAGGGTGAGGCATGACACTCCCAGTACAAGAGGCTGAGAGAAATGCTCCGGAGTGGGCTGCAGAGCAGCAAAGATGGTGATGGGTCAGGGTGGGGGAGGGAGACATGGCCACTCACAGGGGACAGAGGAGCTGGGAACACAAACATGGAGCTCTGAGCCCTGCAGAAGGGACACCACAGCCGGGAGTCCAAGGAGAGCGCGTGCACCCATGCCTTGGGGAGGCTGTCATACCTCCAGCATGCCAGCTGCCATGACACCTTCTGGTAAGGACGGACGGTCACAGGGCTCACACACGGTGGCCAGGCTTGGCATTCCCTTGGCTTTTCTTGCCACTGAGGGCACTGGGCAGAGCAGCCCTGCCACGGTGTGATGTGGAAGGTCAGTGAATTCTCTGTGGCCATCTCCACTTTGGTCAGAGAGTGCTGGGGAGTGAAGAGGGTGGAGTCCAGCCTTCTCTGGAGAGGTCCCTTGTGGACTGTTGTTCATGATCTCCTCCTGCGTCACCCAAACTCTCACCTCGTGGTCCAGGAAGGTTCCTGCTTTGCACCTTCAACTCCCGTCTCCCTCCTTCACATTCCAGTGGTACCAAGGAGTTACCACTGGAATTTTCTTTGGAACTGAAAATTTCTGTGGGCAAAAGTCCAGCAGCTTCTGTTCAGAACATGTATAAATGTTTTTTCCTTCTTCATTCCCCTCGTGGATATTTTGTGCTTGGATCATGCAGGGTTGGTGGGGGAGAATCGAGTTTTACTAGGACTTACGATGGGTGAATATTGGCAGCTGCAAAACTTCATCACATTAAAAAAAAAAGTCCAAGGTGTTTTCTCTGTACAAGTGCAAGAAACCCCATTCAGAGTCTGTGATTACGGTTGTGATCAAAAAGGTTATTAATAACCAGGAATAAGGATCGTGCCTTTTGTTGCCTAGCACGGAGATAAGACACACTATACCTACTGCTTCAGCTATGTGACCTCCTATTAACTAGCCTAGAATTACATTACAGACGCCTTGAATTTTAGTTCCATTCAACGAAGAAGAAAGAAAAATAGGAAGGAACAAGAATAACAATATGACAACACTGCACTCCCACCGGGATCCCTTGTTCTAGTCTCCTACAGCAGCTTGGAGTAGGACTGTGACCAGGACCTGCAGCCACCTGGTCCCCTGGTGACAGGGAGAGGCAGCACGCTCTTGAGGTCAGGTTGTAGCCAGTGTTTCAGGCTGGACAGGGGCCCCATCAGAGACCCCTGGTGAGGTTCCCTTGAGGTTTCCAGGACTCTGAGGGGCTGGTTCTCCCTGGCTGAACCTGGGAGGCTGGGAGATCTGACTCTGTAGCAGCAACCACTTGGGGACAACTGGGGACAACTCACTCCCAAATGCAGGGAAATGGGAACAGGGCTGAGTGACAAAGAACACCTGGGCCCTGGTGACACCTGAAGCAATCTACTCTTGAAGCTTATCAGTTACATGAACTTGACCTTTACATGAGCCAGCACATCCAAAATGAGATGTGACACAACTGAAAGCTGCTTTCCAGATGTTTGGAAAGACCCTTTGAAACATCTCCAACACTGGACAGAAATTCCAACACTTTAAGGAACGCAATGGGTGACAACATGATCAGAATGCACAGAGGGCTCAAAATCCTCTCTACGGGCTTCAACCACCAGTCTCACAAAATGTTTAATATCTTTCTGTTTTAAAAAGGCAGCCTACTAGGTTGTAAGGTTGTGGGAAAAATCATTTGTTATCTTGTAGAAGTTGAGAGAGTGGAGACCAACCCAGAGAGGGGATAATGAGAAAACCTAAAATGCTGCTCAGACTTGTCCTGTGTTGGAACCACAGTAGAGATCCCTTTAGTAATACAGAAATTACGGCCTTTGTTTCTTTTGTAACTTGAAAGTTAGAACAGCTCTTCATTTACAGAAGGAGCTCTGTATAAAGCCATAGAGACCTAATGGCCTTATGTGGCCACCCATACCCGTATCTGTTCCTTTAACCCTCTCACCGGGAGCGTATTCTGTTCTTCACCTTTCTAACTCTGTAATTTCTCAGGGAAAAGCAGGAACATCTTTGGGCCTACCCAGGACCCACTGAGAAACATAGGGGCACAATGGGGGCTTTCCCTACCTGCCTAGAGGAAGAAGAATGACTTGTAACTCTGGTGGTCACATTTTTGCCATAAGCAGAGGGTCAGTGGGTGCTGACAAACTCAACAGCTTCTAATGAGGTCCACACATACTCAGGAGGATAAAAAGTTGAGGATTTAAGGCATGAGTTAAACAACTAAAGCCACTGTCACAGAGGGATGTTTTAATTATTTTATTGTTTGTCATCCTTCTCTCCCTTAACTATCTAGCTAACACTTTCCAACTTAAAAAAGTAAATGCTATTGACAAACTGATCAGGCCACCTTCCTGTCTTCCTCTGTGGTGTGGTCCTTCCAGTGATTGCTGCCATCAAGTGGGAAAGAGAGAAATAGCAGGCTCCACACGTGGGGAATGACTTTTTATTTGCGTGATGCCAACACAGAGACGTTGGTTTCTGTCTAAATGACTCTAAATGACATTCAGCTAAAGTCACACAGGATGAGGGAGGAGTGAGGGAGAAATCAGTGAGGAGTGAGGGAGGAGTGAAGGAGGAGGGAATGAGAGAGGAGGGAGGAGGGAGGGAGGAATATATGAGGGAGTGAGGAGTGAGGGAGGGAAGAGGGAGGGAGGAGTGAGTAGAGTGAGAGGGAGGGACGAGTGAGTGAGGGAGGAGGAAGTGAGGGAGGAGGGAGTGAGGGAGGAGTGAGGAGTGAGGGAGGAGTGAGTGAGGAGTGAGCAAGGGAGGAGTAAGGAGTGAGGGAGGAGTGAGTGAGGAGTGAGGGAGGGTGGAGTGAGGAGTGAGGGAGGAGTGAGTGAGGGAGTGAGGAATGAGGGAGGGAGGAATGAGGGAGTGAGGAGTGAGGGAGGAAGAAGGAGTAAGGGAGGAGTGAGGGAGGGTGGGAGGGAGGAGTGAATGGGGTGAGAGGGAGGGAGGAGTGAGGAGTGAGGGAGGGAGGAGTGAGGGAGGGAGGAGGGAGGGAGAGGGAGGAGTGTGGTGAGAGGGAGGGAGGAGTGGATGAGTGAAGAAATGATTGGTGCAATACTCAGCCTCTTGGGTTTCCTCCAGGAAATCTTCCTGTGCTGTGTTAGTCTGGAGAGTCCATAGAGTTTCCAAGTAGAGTCACAGTCCTGTCATGGAGGACACTTGAGGGGCAACAGAAGGAGGATTTCTGAGACTGGTATTTTTTTTGCTGCCAAAAACAGGAGAAGCCTAGGGAAGCGCCAGTTTATGCTCTTTTTCTAACGTGTCCCTGGATGGAGCTAGCAGCTCTAAAATATCCCCTCAATGACGGCAGCTAAATCAGAAAGCTTGCTGGGTTCCCTGAGTGCAGATGTAAGCCTGGAGATACTCCCTCGTGAACCCGATGGTGTGGCAGAGCAGATGGCTTTTCTCCTTTGGAAGCTGGCACAGTTCACCAAGAAGACTGAGAATTGTCCTTGCTTAGGGAGGTGTTGCACATGAGACTATAGATTGGAAAACAACTAGCAATAGCACATTTTGTAGAAGTAACAATGTGTGCAAATGATTCATTATCTAACTAAGGCTTTCTCTCCTTCCTGCTGGCACCTGTGGTCCGTATTCCTCCATAGGCAGCATCACACTCTGATTTACACCATAGAGCCTGCATGGTATCAATCCCAAGGGGCAAAAATGTGGTTCTTGGGGCAGCAGCAAAAACACTAGATACTACCATGGTTTGTGGTCCTCTAAAGTTCAATGCTTCCCAACAAAATGTTACTTCTTAGTTTTTAAGTTCTGTCTTTGGATTCTCTTGGGTAACCCATAGGCAGTATTGATATTCAGTTCATAAAAGACACACAAAAAGTATGCAAGATCAGGAATTTTAAAAACTAAGGTAAATAGATGGCTGTGATTGCGGGACTTTTGACTGACTGCTTGAACTCTGCCATGTTCACAGGTGTGGATGTTTTAATTATCTATGTATTTGGCCAAGGTTCATCATATTTTCTAAGTCTGAAAACTGATGTCTCTCAAATACTCAACTAGTGAATTCCCCTCCTTCTGAAACTCTAATTAAATGTGTGTTCGACCTATCACTGTATCCTCCATAACTCTCACCGTGCTTTTCAATGTTCTGCATTTCTTAGGCTCATGCATTTTTGGAGTGATTGCTGAGCCAGGCACTGTTCAAGGCACTTGGAAAACATCCACAAGCAAAACAAATAAAAATCCCAGCCTTGGTAGAAGTTACCTTCCTGCACAAGGCAATAGGCAACTGAAAAAGCAAGCAGGACAGGTGTGGTGGCTCACGCCGGCAATCTCAGCACTTTGGGAGGCCGAGGCAAGTGGATCATGAGGTCAGGAGATGGACACCATCCTGTCCAACATGGTGAAATCCTGTCTCTACTAAAATACAAAAAACTAGCCAGGCATGGTGGTGCATATCTGTAGTCCCAGCTACTCGGGAGGCTGAGGACGGGAATCGCTTAAACCCGGGAGGCAGAGATTACAGTGAGCTCAGATTGCACCACTGCACTCCAGGCTGGCGACAGAGCGAGACTCCATAAAAAAAAAATAAAGGCCGGGCGCGGTGGCTCAAGCCTGTAATCCCAGCACTTTGGGAGGCCGAGACGGGCGGATCATGAGGTCAGGAGATCGAGACCATCCTGGCTAACACGGTGAAACCCCGTCTCTACTAAAAATACAAAAACTAGCCGGGCGAGGTGGCGGGCGCCTGTAGTCCCAGCTACTCGGGAGGCTGAGGCGGGAGAATGGCGTAAACCCGGGAGGCGGAGCTTGCAGTGAGCTGAGATCAGGCCACTGCACTCCAGCCCGGGCGACAGAGCGAGACTCCGCCTCAAAAAAAAAAAAAAAATAAATAAATAAAATAAAATAAAATAAAATAAAATAAAATAAAATAAGCAAGCATAGGTAAATCAAATGGAGGATTGGAAGGTATCTCATCTTGAATTGTGATCCTTATAGTGTCAGAGGAGGGACCTGGCGGGAGGTCGTTGGATCATGGGGGCAGTTTCCCTGATGCTGTTCTCGCGATAGTGAAGAAGTTCTCATGAGATCTGACGGTTTTAAAGTGTGGCGCTTCTCCTTTGCTTCTCGCTCGCTTCTGCCACCTTGTGAAGAAGGTGCCTGCTTCCCCTTTGCCTTCCGCCATGATCCTGTTTCCTGAGGCCTCCCCTGCCATGCAGAGCTGTGAGTCTTTTCTTTATAAATTACCCAGTCTCTGGTAGTCCTTTAAAGCAGTGTGAAATAGACTAATACGCCTATGTTTCAAATAGATTTTAAAAAGAGACATAACATGCATTTGGAATCTTGGTAAGTCTGAAAGCCACAAAGCACAGCCCTGTAGTTCCCAGCTCTGGGTGGGCCGTTTTCCTTACTTGGTCTACACTGCCACCTGGTGGTAAACGGCGGCAGGGGCGTGCACATGAAGGCCCCACTGCAGTCTAGGCGGAATTCTGTAATTAAACCCACACAGGACGACACAGGCTTGCAATTACGCGGCGCACCGCCACTGCTCCCTTCTTCCCTCCCTCTGTGTTTATTTCCTTCCCCTAAATTATTCCTGTGTTGTGTCCAATTATCCCTGAAGCCCTCACAGCTGAAGATGCTTATAATTTTCTTAAACAAAGCCTCTCTCATTGCAGTGTTCAATTCATCTGAGCCATTATTGTGGTTGTTATCAAAAGGAGATCAATTACACTTGATTTGAGTTCGTTTCTGTGCTCCTCTTTAAATGTCTGCAAGGATGTTTTACATAAAATTCATTTCAGAACTGAATAGTTTATATCAACTTTAAGTTTCTATGTTTGAGTCAAACAAACCTATGTGATTTAAATTGATTGAAATTATGTATGGTTTTAAAAAAAATAGTATAGTTGGGAATTTCTGGGGGGAGACCGGTGTGGAAGGTAGGACAGTAAAGGACCCATGGCTTCTGATTTCAACTCTGCCACTCGCTGGTTCTGGGACTTTGGGTGAGTCACTGAACCGTCTGTGTCCCAGGCAGGGCCTTCCTCCAGCTGCTATCCAGGATCTGCATTCCTGTGGTTCTTTAAGTAGTAACTAAGATGGGAGTCAAATCTGGGCATCAAAAATTGATGAAAGACGCTTTTAATCACAGTTCTATAAAACTGTGGGGAAGGAACACCGTTTTTAAAATGTGTGCCTCTAAACTTTCCTGCCTTCCTGTCCCCCACCCTTGCCTTTGCAATCTCCCAGCAGACACCATGTGTGCCCCAAAGCATGATTTTTATTTCTTGAGACAGTGGCTCTTCCTTTGGTCCCAGGTGCCTGTGCCGTTGGGACTATGGGTGACCTCCTGTTTAAACATGCCTCCCCGCTTCTCCTCATACCCTCCCAACACCCTCCACCACCTGCTTCAACATCTGTGCTCAGGGTGGAGGGAGGATGGCTTCAGGCACACAAATGCCCTGGGTGCTGGTGGGTTTTCTCTCCAGGGTCTGCATACCTGGCTTTCCCTCAAGGACCTCCCCTCAAGGACCACCAAGCTGAGTCCCTGACACCTAGGATCTGAGCTTATTTGAGCTTATTGAGCAAGGTGGTGGGGCATGGCCTCTCATTTCGGCCTGTGTCTCTTTAGCTTGAGTTCTATATGGGTGGCTTAGGGTAGATCAGTGCTTACTGTTCAAAACTGAAGCTGGGATTGCTGAGATCAGACACCTCCTCGTGTCCCTCTCAGGTTCACAGCATCTCAGTGGGTTGTGCAAGGGTCCTAGCAAGCCCACCTCCTAGCCAGGCCTCTGCCACTCCTGGTGTTGCCCCTAGACCCTTCAGCCAGCCTTCCTGCCTGAATGCACATAAGGTTTCCAGAAACTGAAAATCCCCTCACCCTCCTTTGGTGGGGGGAGTTCTTTTATATATATATATATATATATATATATATATATTTTCAGATGGAGTCTCAATTTGTTGTCAAGGCTGGAGTGCAGTGGCATGGTCTCAGCTCACTGCCTCACCCAACCTGGGTTCAAGCAATTCTCCTCCCTCAGCCTCCCGAGTAGCTGAGATTACAGGCAGCTGACACCATTCTGGGCTAATTTTTGTATTCTTAGTAGAGACAAGGTTTTGCCGTGTTGGCCAGGCTGGTCTTGAACTCCTGACCTCAAGTGATCTGCCCACCTTGGTCTCCCAAAGTGCTGGGATTTCAGGTGTGAGCCGCTGCATCTGGCAAACCCTTCTCCTTCTCCTTCTCTTTTTTTATTTTTTTGAGACAGAGTCTTGCTCTATCGCCCAATCTGGAGTGCAGTGGTGCAATCTTGGCTCACAACAACCTCTGCTTCCCAGGTTCAAGCAATTCTCCTGCCTCAGCCTCCTGAGTAGCTGGGACTACAGGCGTGCGCCACCGCGCCTGACTAATTTTTGTATTTTTAGTAGAGATGGGGTTTCACCATGTTGGCCAAGCTGGTCTCAAACTCCTGACCTCAAGCAGTCTGCCCGCCTGTGCCTCCCAAAATTCTGGGATTACAGGCGTGCGCCACCGCGCCTGGCGCGAATCCTTCTTTTAATTTCTAAATGTGATAGGTGAGTTATCTTTTCTTCTGTAGCTTGGCTCCTGGGATGAGAACAGGGATGCAATAGACCAAAGCACCAAAAATTTCTAGAGGCCTTGAAAAAGCACTGGGAGATTGTTTCATAGCCATGATCAAAGTTTGCCAGGAGGGAGGCTTTTTTTTTTTTTCTTTCTGAGTGATCCTTTCTAGACTTATTAAGTAGCTGAAAAAGATTTTGCAAGATACATGTGCCATGAATGACAGAAGACCATGTGTACTTCTCAACACACATTTGCTAATACTGTGTGGAAATGATGCCGTCCTTGTATGCTTTTGAAGGTTGTTCTCAGTTTTCAGCAAAACACCGTTGAGTCTACAACTCATGGCCATGCTGAACCTAAATAAAAATGCAGGTGGAAACTTAGCAGTAGGGCTTGTTATCGTTTTTAAGCCAATGGCAGGAATACTTGATATACACCTACCTGAGGTCTAGATTCTCTTAAATTAGACATATTTTATAACTTACTTTTATGCTTGGTTTTATAATACACAATGGTATTAATGACCAATTTTTATTTATTCAATTCATACAATACTAATATCATGCTATGATGTGCTAGACACTGCCTTATACACCACGTTTAGGAAGGGACAGAGATGTCCTTGGGGAACACAGTCTAGCTGCTCAGACAGACGTATCAACAAGTAAGTCTAATAAAATTGATGAAGTTCCATGAGAGATGGGTCATGCAACCATTAGAATCAAGGGTTACTCTTCTGACTAGGTCGGGGATAGCCATGGAGTGGAAATCAATCTGCCACGTATTTCAGTTTATTTCTTGTTTGAACTGTCACTTAGATCAGTGGTTCTTTGGGCCAGAGGGCTGATTTCTGTGTGACTGGTGTCTGATGAAATGAGAGGATGCACGAGAGGAGGTGCTGGGTGTGTGGCAGCTGCCATCAGTAATGTCATCAGGTAGCAGGTTATGTGAATCATTCATTAAACCCTTCTGCCTGGGCGGCACACTTTGCATAAGGTACAAATAATTTCATGGGCAATGTTTTTTCAAGTGACTTATATTTTTGCCACAGAAAGAGAAAAAATATATATATGTATGATGGAGGGGGCTGTTGAATCGTCAGAGTGAAAAGAAATAATCCACTTACAGATTCTTGGATTAGTGCAGTCATTTTCTTCACTCTGTGCATTTGGCCAAACGCAACCTGGGGAAGGCTAACCTAAAGAAATTGCTTGGGCTGGGCACAGTGGCTCACACCTGCAATCCCAGCACTTTGGAAGCGGGCAGGTGGATCATGAGGTCAAGAGAGCGAGACCATCCTGGCCAACATGGTGAAACCCCACCTCTAAAAATACAAAAAAAAAAAAAAAAAAAAAAAATTAGCTGGGCATGGTAGTGCACACCTGGAGTCCCAGCTACTCCTCAGGAGGCTGAGGCAGGAGAATCACTTGAACCCAGGAGGCAGAGGTTGCAGTGAGCTGAGATCCTACCATTGCACTCCAGCCTGGCGACAGAGCAAGACTCCATCTCAAAAAAAAAAAAAAAAAAAAAAAAAAAAAAAAAAAAAGGAGAAAAGAAAAGAAATTGCTTGTTGCTGTGTCCTCAGCTAGAAAACTACATGTAAAGGATGTGATTTGTTTATATTTACAGAGTGTTTTACTGTCTTCAAGGATGGAGTTTAGATGTTATTTATTTAAACATTTCTGGTTTTGAAGGACTGACATTTTGAAATTAATTGAACATTTCCATTCCTATTAGCCAAAGCATTGCCTGATTTTCTGGTTTAGTATAGAAGGTGAAATGCATCAGAGAAGCCTAACCATTTCAACTTCTTATAGATTCTGAATATACAACCAGTCTTTCCAAAGTCTGGTTTTGTTTACCATTTTTCTTTTTTGTTCAAAAATATGGTTTGTGTGGTTTAGAGAACAAAAAGAAAGACTTATGAAACTACACAGAAGGTTCTTAAGCATCAAAAGCTCTTATGAAATGACAGAATGATGAGTTAAGTGTAAAGAAATGAGAAACATATGGATTAAATTTCCCTTGAAATGCACATGGATTGAACAACTAGGAGGAAAGAGTGCTTGGCAAAAAAGAATGCTTTGGGTTTTCCTGGGCCCAGAAGGTTTGATAAATCACTTGTAGCATTTTGCCAAACTTAACCAGCTGCCAGCTGAGCCTGTTCCCAATGAAAAGTCCTCACATGGTATGATTTTGTGATTGGGAGCTAGTAACACTTAATATCAGAGAAAAATGGCATCACAGCACACCAAAGACCCTGGCCAAGGTTGAGGCAGAAGAACATGGGGATGGAGTAGATGAACATATAAAGGACTCTACACTTTCCAAAACGTATAAGGGCTCATTTGGGTAGAAAAATGTATGGTCAGAAAAAAAGAATCTCATTAAAAACTGGAGGTGTTCAGGGCAAAATGAGAAGACACTTCTCTGCATCCAGCATCTGGCCCAACATCCTTGCATTTTGAATTCTGAAAACAAATACAACCTAATCATAAACAGGAACAGATGTCCACATAGATTCAAACCCCACTCCTAGTACCAATTCTCTATCAGTCTGGATCCAGTCAGACAAGAGAACCTACACAGTAATTTGAACAGGGCAAATGTATACCATGGCAATACTTATAAGAATCTAATTCAAATACATTATTGTTGAGCATAAAACAATGTAGAAAGTTAACTGGTATTGACTCTACACCTACTTCCAAAGAAGGACTATTAGGAGGCCAAATGGCCCAAAGATGCCATCTGGCATCTTTGCCAGGAGGACTGACCTGACTCATGCACCTGGGCTCACAGCCCTCAGGTACTGCACAGGCCTCCTCTTATGAAGAAAAAGAAATGCTTCCCTGGAAACCTCTACAAATTATTCTCTTTCTGGAGCTTTACTTTCCAATAGGTAATAATTTCTGTTTCCTCCACTATTGGTTTTTATGGGCTTCATGGATCATAATGGAGACAAGTTTGTTAGGATAAATTTCCCAACTTTACTGGGTTAAAGAGTATCCCCCCGCAGAATTCATGTCCACCCAGAAGCTGTAAATGTGACCTAATTTGGAGACACGGTTGGCCCCTTCATGGCCGTGATTTTCACATCCACTTATTCTACCAACCACGGATTGAAAAGATCACAAAATTTTTAAAAAGTGTGACAAAAAATCATACAAATAAAACCATAAGTATAACAACTGCTTTCATGCATTTACATTAGGTATTAGAATTAGGTATTATGAGTAATCCAGAGACAATTTAAAGTACACAGGAGGATGTGTGTAGGTTATGCAAACACTACACCATTTTACATCAGCGATTTCAGCATCCAAGGATTTTGATATATGTAGGGGGTCCTGGAACCAATTCCCTGAAGATAGCAAGGGATGGCTGTAGGGACTTTGCTAATGCAATTAAGTTAAATGACATCATATTTGATTGGGGTGGGTCTAATCCAACAGGACGGATGTCTTCAAAAGAAGGCCATGCTCAGACACAAAGACCCAGAGAGAGGATGGTCAGGCGACAACAGACGCAGAGGTTGGATGTTGATGGGGTTCTCTGCTGCCATCAATTTTGATCCCCCAAAATTGCTCAAACTATAGTAAAGCTAAGATTTTGAAAGTCCAGCAGCTTGAACTCCATTAGCAAATTTGGTAAAATTCACCATTTCAAAGATAAAATTCGATTAATACATTGATGACCATTGTATGAATGTTATACCTTTAAATACCCACAGTAATAATTGTCCGAATGAGTCAAATTATAAACAATGCAATTTTCTGTCCTAATTTAGCAGGTGCCTCTAAGCCTGTAAAAAATGCTAGGAGACATTATATCCAGGTCAGTTGCACCCCAAATTTCAGGCTACATCTGTATCAGTGTCTATTGCTGCTGTAACAAATCACTATGAACTGAGTCACTTCAAACAGTGTGAACTTATTATTTGGGCAATTCTAGAGGTCAGAAATCTGAAATGGGTCTCACCGGGCTAAAGTCGAGATGTCAGCAGACCATCTTCCTTCTGGCGGTTCCAGGGAGAATCTGTTTTCTTGCCTTTTCTACTTCTCGAGGCTTCCTTCATTCTTTGGCTCATGGCCCCTTCTTCCATCTTCAAAGGCTATCACTCTGATGTCTGCCTCCATTGCTACATCTCCCTTATCTGCCTTGACCGATGTGACCCCTCTTATAAGGGCCCCACCTGGATAATTCAGTATCATCTCCCTGTCTCAGGACTGCTCATCATACTTGCAATGTTCCTGTTCCCCTGTAAAGCTCCATATTCACAGGTTCTGAGGATTAAGACATGGTTGTCTTTGAGGAGCCATGATTCTGCCTCCCACAACATCTCTTTAAACCAGAAAAAACAGGTTACTGTTTCTTCAAGATGTCCACATATGTCACATCCATATTTCTTGTCCTTACCATCGAGGCTTCTACAATATTTTAGGAACATCGCTTTAAGTGAGGATGATGATGACTGGATAGTAGGGAAGTGATTGATGCTTCATAGCTGATGCTCTACTTGTTTACTGACCCTATAAGTAGCAGTGTTAAAAATAATCCCTGATGATAGTTCATTTTCTGGTGATTTAATGCTTCCTCTTAATGCAGCTACGTAAATCTAATGACCATGCATGACTTCTGAAATTAGGTGACTTAGCGGGGAGAAATATTCAACAAAGATATAGAAATCTAAGTTACTGCTTCTTGCTGTTCACGTAAGACTAGAGGCATCCATGGTTTGGTTTCCAATCTGATTTTACAAAATGTGGCAGGTTTTTTGGGTAGTAAAGAGGGCAGTGGTGTCTCATGGAGTCTCTCCAACTAGAATTCAAGGTGGACTTTTGTTTCTGCTAAGTATCTTTACATGAAGTGGTATCTTCAGTTACCTGGCCCCTTGATCGTCAGTCTGTTTATCTCTGTGCGGTGGAGGTGCCGCGTACCTGCATGTGCTTTGCTTTGGATCAGTCTGTTTATCTGTGTGCGGTGGAGGCGCCGCGTACGTGCCTGTGCTTTCCTTTGGAAAGACTAGTGTTTGAATCCCAGCTCCGTCACTTGCTCACAGTGTGGTTTTAGGAAAATTACTTAGTCTCTCTGAGCCTTTGTTTCCCTTTCTCGTAAAATAGAAATAATAATCTCGCCTTTCTCAGAGGGTTGTTTGGTGCAGAATGCTTTTGTAAGATATAAAGCATTTAGCTCAGGGATTGGACAAGAGAAAGCTCTTGAAGAATTTTAGTTATTATTATATTTAATTTGTTACAATGTTTGTGAAGACGTAGAGTAGGCGGGTTTTCATTTGGTCACTTTAAAGGATTCTAATTTCAAATGCGACTTTTTATTAAAGAATCACATTAAGATTTTAAGTATCACATTATAAATATGTGAGATAATGCATATTAATAAGCTCAATTGAGGCATTTCACAATTATGCATATTTCTAAACATCATGCTGTACACATACGTAAAAATTGTGTATATATGTGTATCTATACAATTTTTGTCAATTAATCAAAGGGCTATTTGAAAGCGAGAAGAGAATTTCAGGAACAACTGAATGGGGCAGGCTGACCTATAGACCTGTGGTCACTCTCCCAAGAAGAATGGCTGTCCCAGTGGAAAGCACTAGTAATGAGAATGAGGAGGAGGCCAGCTGGGAAAACATTTTAAGTGCGGTTGCTCTTGGGGACATAGAGGAAGGGAAGACTGGCAGGAACCTAAGAGGGCTAGGGCGTCCGAATGCATCACATCCTATATAGAATTTATCACAAGAGCAAAATCAGAAGAGGAAGAATTGCATCATTTCTGAAAGGAGACTAAATGATGGGGCTTGTCAATGAGTCGTAAGTTTTGAGACCCACACGTGTGCCAAAACAATTATCCATTCTAAAAGCAGATAGTGCCTTCAGGAAGAAACAAAAGTAATAATTAAGTTTTTTCCCCTCAAACTACAAACACCAGGCATGCTTGCTACAGAATCCAGGTTATTAGTGCTCTAAATGCAGATACTTCAAATATAAATTTCAAATCCACAGTATTTGCTTATATACAGCAGGCTGACTTTCAACGTGACTACTTAGAAATTCCGTGAATGGTGCATTTCAGTTGGAATTTGTTTTCTTACAGCTGCTCCTCCCTTTGCTGGATTCAGGACTTCAGCTGGATCTGGGAGCAAAGCTAACTCAAACTGTGATTTCCGAATGGCCAGCGGACAGATTGCAGCACCAAGTTTAACCTCCAAACAATTCTCACTGGGATGTTATGATTGTTTGCAGGCTTTCCGCTCCATGACGCACGGAGGCTTGGCGGCCACTCTTAACGAGAACTGGGAGGCTTCAGGTTTTTAACCGATGAAGGTCCCAAATAAGGAATAGTGTATGCAGTGGTAACTTTGAACTTTGGGGAGAAAAAGAATCTAATAGAAAATATTGAGGAGTAATATTCTCATTTGTTTTGCTACCAGAATCCGGATTTCTGGGCTTTTCAGCTTTTACATGAGAATAGTCAGAATGAAAAGCCATTCCAAAGACTCTTTTCCCCATTTTTGTTGATTTCTTCAGGTGCCCAGGAGTTGCACTGTTTGAGGCTTTAGTCTAATTCATTACCCTAGGTTTCCTTTAATAAACAGACATTAACTGGTCTTCAAATTAGAATGACACACTTCTTTATTTTAAAAAAGCCAGCATCTGGATTAAGTAAGGTTTAGATTTTCTTTTCTTTCTTCATTTGATAATATCTATGATGAATTTCTCACAGGCTGGTTTTGCTTTTTTTAATATAATGTTTTCTGAACTCATTGCTAAGTATACCCCCTTCTTGCTGGTCTTGCAGCCTCAGGAAACCCAGGCTGTTGTTAACAGTCCTAGAAGCCCCAGTGCATGTCCTGGCACTTGACATGGATCAGTCACATCATAAATGCTTGTGGTATTCATTAATTCACAAGTTCCAAAACAATTTTCAAATGTGTAGGAGTCGTTTTAAATTCTGACTGTGGCTGCCGGATGCATAGACCTGCTCCATGTTATCCATAAAAGCTTCTCTGTCTCTAGAAAAACAAAAACAAAAACAAAAACACTTTATGCAACTATGATGTGGTAGAAACAGTTGTGGGCTTTTTATCAGGAATATCATGCCCTAATGCCTGCTCTGACCTTCACAGCTATTTTCCCATAAACAAGTCAATTTAATTTCTCCAAAGCCAAAACCCCACACTTAAAAACCAATAGAGGAAGAAGGCACAACAATTATCAAACATCTGGTAGGATTAAATATCTCCGTGTTAAAACAAACACAAAAATTAAAACAGTCAAAGAAAATAAGTCTTATCAGAAATCAAAAATAAAAAAGTCACCGTGAATATTTTGGTTCAGTAATGACAGGTACAGAAAAAGGAACTAAATGTGTACTCTCAGGAAGGTCTGAAAATTAGTGCTTTGGCCAGTTCTGGACTTGAATGTTTTCCTGAGTAAAAACTTCTAAAATTAATGATTTTGTCTTGTGTTAATCAATAGGCATTTACAATTTAAATTCTTTGAGGGCTGCTAAGGTAGTTCCCTCTGAAGTGCTTAAAATGTCCTTAATGGCTATTAAATGCCCCTGCTTTAAGTAAAGCTGGGCAGCAATAAAAACTATTGCACACCTACGGTATACCAAGGGTTAGTCTGGCAGAACTGGTCATGAAGATGACCAAGTATGACCAAGGTGGCATTTCCATGAGTTTCCACGGTATTTCATAAGAGATCAGGGTTTTGATGTTCATACTGTAGTCCATTTATACCAACTATGACAGACACAGTGTAGCCTCCTCTCCTGATGTTAACCTCCTAGTAGGAAAAGCACATGCACAAGTTTGTCCTAAACCAACTCTCTGGGGAGAGTTGAAGGAGATAGACTTATTTTCTAAAAGATGGACCCAAGGCAGCTGTCCCCAGCACACACTAACCATCCCCCAAACATTTCTTAATAACTGCACTCACTTACCTTTTTGTATTATTCTTTAAAATTGTGCACGTTTCTTTGCTTCAAATATATATGTTTTTCTACTTTCTGTCCCACTCTAGGAAACTGACTACTAGTTCCATATTAACTAGAACAAATAACTGGGTCCCTACTGATCCAGTGTCCTTTCTCAGATTAAGTTCCGTGTCTTTTTGAGCCCTAGAGAAGTGAGGAAGCAAATAAGGCTATAAATTGCCTTTGGGAATTTGATGTCTGCTACCAGAAGGAATGGTGACATCCCAGTGCAGACTCAGTGCGTCATACTGGATATGGGACACATTGCTGACAATTTGATGGAACCTTTTAGTGAGCTTGAAATATATTTTAATTCTTCTTCCACTTCCCAATTTCAATTGTGCATAATTTGAACTGTGCAGACATTTCCAAAATAATATTGGAGGACATACAAAACACATACTATTTAACATTCATTAATAAGCACCATTATTTGTGTAACACTTATTGATTAAAAAAAAAAAAACCTGGTTATGTCATCCTTCTTATCTTGCACAGGAGAAGAAATAAATTCGTAGAATAAATTCGTGCCCCAGTTAGCATGTCTCACAAACTGAACCTTAGATCTGAGAATCAAGGTAACCTGCTTACTCTGGCTAAATATTTTTTTTTCTAATGCAAAATAAGTTCTCTTCATCCATATGAGTAGCAGGCTGCCAAGGAAAAGTTTGTTCTTTTTTTTTTTTTTTTTCCCCCAGAAGCAGGTAGCTCCATTAGTGATGGCTCCCAACATTGAATCTGTCTCCACATTTGAAAAACAGGGTTTCGGCCGGGCGTGGTGGCTCAAGCCTGTAATCCCAGCACTTTGGGAGGCCGAGACGGGCAGATCACGAGGTCAGGAGATCAAGACCATCCTGGCTAACATGGTGAAACCCCGTCTCTACTAAAAAATACAAAAAACTAGCCGGGCGAGGTGGCGGCCGCCTGTAGTCCCAGCTACTCGGGAGGCTGAGGCAGGAGAATGGCGTGAACCCTGGAGGCGGAGCTTGCAGTGAGCTGAGAGCCGGCCACTGCACTCCAGCCAGGGTGACAGAGCGAGACTCCGTCTCTAAAAAAAAAAAAAAAGAAAAAGAAAAACAGGGTTTCATGAAGGCAAAATGAGAAAAAGCAATGCTAACTGGGAAACTTGAGGTCTGCCCGTGAGCTGTAATTAGTGCTACAGTTCTTATCGTTTCTTCTCCCTTGTCTCCTGAGCAGTGATCAGTTCTGGCTGTCTTCATTTCCTGACTGCTTTGCCCTTACAATAATACCATAATGCTTCATTTTCTCACACAATGTTGTTTGCTGGGACTTGGAGAACAAACCAGCCTTTGTCCCTTAGAGAAGAGTGGTAATAATAGAAATCTATATTTGTGTTATGTTTTCCATTTGTGGAAGAAGCAGCAGAATTTTTATCAACATTTTTAAGAGTCTTAAAACCTGTACATACTTTAAATTCCTAAATGATTAATTTTTTTAAAGAATCCAGTAGTAAACGAATAACTTATTTTCAGATATTTGTACATTTTCCTTCACGGTATGTGTTTCAGTGAGTTGGAGCAAAATAAAAAAAGGAATAATTGAATTTATTTTTTTCATTCAAATTAAAAAGGGCAATTTTTTTGCATCTAAGTTTTAAAATGCATCCTTCACACCTCTAAAAACATATGCCTTCATAGCAAAAATCTTATGTCAAATTCAAATACTGAGCTTAAACCCAAATAAGCTTTTTTAAGTTAAGAAAAAAATCTTTAAAGGCTATCTGTAATACAAAGCTCAGTTTTTAAAGTGAGATCAGCAGGTGTTGCTCTCTCTTGCAGAGAAAGTTGAATTAAAGAAAACAGTTGCCTTTCAAACTCTGAATTTATAATATGAAATTACAAATTATCACTGTTTTGCGGATGTTCAAAAGAAAACAGAGAGAGGCTGACGGACCTTCCCCGCAGAGCAAGTTAGCAGGGGAGCCAGGAACCCAGGGAACGACCTCTCTGCACTGCTGTCAGAGTTTTGTTCTGCTTCCTCAAAATGTCCTAGTCGTAGTATTTTTGTTTTTGGATATGTTGAGAACTCGCCATTTAAGGAATTCAAAGCGTTGGTGTTTGAGGGACAGAGATTTTAAACAGAGGAGATGATTTTGACATCATCTTTCCTGAGTATTGAATTCAAGCTGGAGACTCATGTCTCAGCGCAGGAAGCCTGGGGCTTGGGGGGGATCTGGCTGCTCCCCCGAACATTCTGGCTTCCCCTGCCAGGAAACTAAGGCCCAGGAGCAACCTGGCCAAAGAGGGGTTGGAAGTCTCCATTTTTCATCATGTGAAGGATGGGAAGGCATCTGCCTCCCACATTGGCGTTACCCTCAGCAATCACAGCTTCACCTTCAGAGCTGAAACCTGGGATCACCTGAGACATCTGGCTCCTAGAATTACCTGGA
Organism: Rhinopithecus roxellana; assembly: GCF_007565055.1. Taxonomy (NCBI): domain Eukaryota; kingdom Metazoa; phylum Chordata; class Mammalia; order Primates; family Cercopithecidae; genus Rhinopithecus; species Rhinopithecus roxellana. Next base: position 152,228,580 of record NC_044552.1, read on the forward strand.
TTCAATGCCACAGAGTCCTGGTTTCACTGGGGATGTCCACGAGCACGTAGCGTTCACCTGACTCACTGAGTAGTGTTGGTGGTGGTTACTGCTCCTCTATTAGTGTTCTGTGGTCTCAGGATACGGGCTTTTGTCCCAGCAAAGGGCTGCTTTGAGTATTTGTGGGATTTCAATTGCACTCATCACTTTCCTAGTGAAATCTTCCATATCAAATAAAGTGCTTTTTGTTAAAGAAAACACAGCTCCCCTCATCTTTTTGGCCAGAATTTGCTTCCTGTCCTTCTGCCCACCCTGAGCAATCATGGCTGCCAAAGAACAATTGCACTCATTGTGTTCCGTCAGGAGGGAGCCCACCCCTGCAGCTTGCACAGGGACAATTCTCCCCACACTGCACTGGGGGGAGGCCTGGAGTGCTGTCTAGAAGGAAGAGGATAATGCTGAAGGGGCAGCCAAGACACATCCTCTGGACCCACCAACACCTTCAGTGGGTGTCAGCACCTCAACACCCACCACGTGTGACAGTAGGGGCATAAGCCTTCAGTCACTAAGAGGGAGGAGTCTCCTTGCTGCAAGGTTAATAAAGGCAGTATTTCTCAGTGGGGTTTCTGGGTACCGGCTTAAAAACATTTTATTTGCTTTAATTTATTAAACGCGTGGGATGTAGACTGTTTCTTACAAATGAAATGTACATGTTACAAATACAGTAAGATTGATAAGACTAAGAGGAAAATGACAGCCACAGAAGCATGTACTAAGTTGTTTTATAAAGGCATGCGCTGACTCGCTCTGTGGCCACCCTCAACCGAGACCTTGCAAAGGGAAAAATGCATCCAGTTGAACATAGCGAGTCCCTGAGGAGTAGGCAACACTTCTGACTCAGCACCTCCACAATCTTGGCCCAGCTGAATTTTCCAGATTTACTGGTCTCCAGATTTACTGACTCCAGTGAGTCAGTCTGTCATTTCCTTGAAGACACCTTGATTTCCACCTTTGATCCTGTCTCCTCTTGCCCTTTCCCAACCACTCCTGTTTCTCCAGCCTTCACAGGTACAGCATACCCCCACCCCCAGGATCAAAGCACCCCCCTCCAGGCTGCTGTCTCCCTTTGCTCCAGCCCCCACTCAGTCATCACCCCTGGGGTTGGCACATGATGCCCTGAGGTTCTGCCTCTGGGTGCTCTTCCTGGCGCTTACCCTGCTGGGAAGTGCATGCAAACCCACCCGCTGCCAATTCCCCATAAACTTGACCTTCGCCAGACATCTCCCTTTAAAGCACTAGGGTACCTCAAATTCAGCTTATCCTAAACTAGTCTTACTCTAGATAGTTCCCTCAAAATGTCTCCTGCTGAATGTTTTCTCTTGAAAAAAAATTGGTGCCACCTAATCAGCCATGTGAAGGAGCAGAGTTCCCCCTCCATGCAATCCTCTCTCCTGTCCCCCTGCATTCGCCTCACCAGGTCACATCAGGAGTGCTGTCCCACCGGGACTCATCCCCACCACTCCATCCCTTCATGTCCAAAACATCTGTAGCTTTTCTTGTTTTTTGTTCTAGTTTAAAAAGTAAAGCACACATTTTTTATTTGTATAAAGATTTTATTCAGCACAATATTTGCCAGATTAATCCATCCTATATCAGTAATTCATTCCTTTTTATCTTTTCTTAATACATAGTAATTGTACATATTTATGGGGTTGATGTGATTTTTCAATACATGCGTGCACTGTGTAATGACCAAATCAGGGTATTTAGAATATCCATCACCTCAAACATCTATCATTTCTTTGTGTATCATTTCAAATCTTCTCTTCTAGCTAGTTTGAAATATACAATAAATTATTGTTAACTATCGTCACTCTACTCTAGTATCAAACACTAGAACTTCTTCCTCCTGTGTAACTGCATATGTGTGTGCATTAGTCAACTTCTCTTCATTTCCCTTTTCTGCTGCCTTTCCCAGCATCTGATGACAATCATTCTACTCTACTTCCATGAGATCAACTTTTTTAACTCCCACATGAGTGAGAACATGATATTTTGCTTTCTGTGCCTGGCTTGTTTCACTTAATATAATGACTTGCCATTCCATCTATGTTGCTACAAATGGCAATATTTTCGTTTTTTATGGCTGAATAATATTCCATTGTGTATATATACCACATTTTCTTTATCCGTTTGTCCTCTTATTGGCACCTATATTGATTCCGTATCTTGGCTATTGTGAGTTGTGCTGCAAGAAACACAGGGATGCAAGTATCCCTTTGATATACTAATTTCCTTTCCTTTGGATATATACCCAGTAGCAGAATTGCTGGATTGTATGGTCATTCTATTTTTAGTCTTTTGTGGAACTTTCATGTTGTTTTCCATATGGTTTTACTAATTTGCATTCCTACTAAGAGTATATGAGAGTTTCCTTTTCTCTGCATCCTCGCCAACATTTGTAATTTTTTGTCGTTTTGGTAGTAGCCATTCTAACTGGATGGAACGAGACAATATCTTATTGTGATTTTGATTTGCTTTTCCCCAGTGATTAGTGATCTTGAGCATTTTTCATGTACTTGTTGGCCATTTGTATGTCTTCTTTTGAGAAATGTTTATTCAGGTCCTTTGCACACTTTTTAATGGAATTGCTTGTTTTTCTTGCTGTTAAGTTGTTTGAGTTCCTTGCATATTCTAGATGTTAGTCCATGGTTGGATGAAGAGTTTGCAAATATTTTCTCTTCCATTCCAAAGATTGTCTGTCTTCACTCTGTTGATTTATTTTCCTGGTTGTGCAGAGCTTTTTAGTTTCATATAGTCCTGTTTGTCTATTTTGTTGTTGTTGTCTGTGGTTTTGAAGTCTTTGTCATAAAATCATTGCCTAAACCAATATCCTGAAGTGTGTTTTATCCATGTTTTCTTCTAGTAGTTTTACGGTTTTTATTCTTAAGTTTAAATCTTAAGAAGACGTTCTTAAGTCCATTTTGGGTTGATTTTTGTATATGGTGAAAGGCAGGGGTCCAGTTTTATTCTTTTGCATATCGATATCCACTTTTTCCAGCATCATAAATTAAAGAGTGTGTCCTTTCCCTGATATATGTTCTTGGTGCCTTTATCAAAAATCAGTTTGCTGTAAATACATGGATTCATTTCTGATTCTCTAGTCTGTTCCATTGGTCTTTGTGTCTATGTTTATACCAACACCACGCTGTTTTGGCTACTGTAGCTTTGTAATGTATTTTGAAGTAAGATAGTGTGATGCCTCTAGCTTTGTTCTTTTTGTTCAGTATTGCTTTGGCTATTCATGGTCTTTTGTGATTCCATAAGAATTTAAGGATTACTTTTTCCATTTCTACAAGGAATGTTATTGGTATTTTGATAGGAGATGCATCAAATCTGTAAATTGCTTTGAGTAGTACAGTCATTTTAACAACATTAATTCTTTCAATTCATAAGCATTGGATGTCTTCCCATTTGTGTCCTCTTTCATTTCTTTCATCAGTGTTTTGTAGTTTTTATTGTGGATGTCTTTTACCTCCTTGGTTAGGTTTATTCCTAGGAAGGGTTGCTGTGGTTTTTTGTAGTATTGTAAATGAGACTGCTTTCTTGATTTTTTCCAGCTAGGTTGTTATTGGTGTATTAAAATGCTACTAACTTTTGTATGTTGATTTTGTATTCTACAACTTTACTGAATATATAAATTCTAAGAGTTTTTGGTGGATCTTTAGGTTTTTCTCCATACAAGACCATGTAATTTGCAAAGAGGAATATTTGACTTCTTTTCTGATTTGGATGTCTTTTATTTCTTTATTTTACCTGATTGCTATGGCTAGGACTTCCAGCACGATGTTGAATAAGAGTGGTGATAGTGGGCATCCTTGCCTTGTTCCAGTTCTCAGAGAAAAGGTTTTAAGCTTTTCTTCATTCAGTATTATGTTAGCTATGGCTTTGTTATATATGGCCTTTATTATGTTGAGGTATGTTCTTTCCATATGATAGCCATATGGATTTTGTTCTTCATTCTGCTGATACAATGTGTCTCATTTATTGATTTGTGCATGTTGAACCATCCTTGCATCCCTGGGATAAATCCCACTTTACCATGGTGTATTATCTTTTTGGTGAATTGTTGTATTTGTTTTGCTAGTAGATCATTGAGGATTTTCGCATCTATGTTCGTCAAGGATACTAGCCTGTAGTTTTCTTTCTTTTCTAAAAAATTATGTCCTTGTCTGGTTTTTGTATCAGGGTAATGCTGGTTTCATGGAATGATTTAGGAAGAATTTCCTTCTCTTCATTTTTTGGGAATAGTTAGAGAAGAATTGGTCTTATTTGTTCTTTAGAAGTTTCATAGAATTCAGCAGTAAAGCATCTGGACCTGGACTTTTCTTTGTTGGAAGACTTTTTATTACTGATTCAATCTTGTTACTTTTTATTGGTCTGTTTAGCTTTTCTAGTTCTTTCTGGTTCAATCTTCTTAGGTTGCATGTGTCTAGGAATTTATCCATTTCCTCTAGGTTTTCCAATTAGATATCAAATAGTTGTTCATAATAGTCTCTAATCCTTTGCATTTCTGTGGTATCAATTGTAAGTTCCTGATTTTATTTATTTGGGTCTTCTCTCTATTTTTCTTGCTTAGTCTAGCTCTAGCAGTTTACCAATTTTGTTTATGGTTTCTGGAAAGCAATTTTTTTGTTTTGGTGATCTTTTATTTTTATTTTAGTCTATTTTGTTTAGTTCTACTCTAATCTTAGTGTTTGTTTCCTTGTAACAATTTTGGGTTTGGTTTGTTCTTCCTTTTCTAGTTAGGTGCATTGTTAGTTTGTTTATTTGAAATCATTCTGCTTTTTGCATGTAAGCTTTTATTGCTATACATTTTCCTCTTGTCACTCCCTTTGCTGTATACCATAGGTTTTGAAATATTCTGTTTCCATTTTCATTTATTTCAGGACATTTTTAAAATTTCCCTCTTAATTTCTTTACTGACCCAATGGTCGTTAAGGAACATGTTTAATTTCCATGTATTTGTACAGTTTCCAATGTTTCTCTTGTTGTTGATTTCTAGTTTTGTTCCATTGCAATCTGAGAAGATACTTAATATTATTTCAATTTTTAAAAATTTGTTGAGACTTGTATTATAGCCTAACATATGGTCTGTCCTCGAGAATGTTCTATGTGCTGGTAAGGAGAATGTGTATCCTGTAGCTGTTGAATGAAATGTTCTGTAAATGTCTGTTAGGTCTATTTATTCTATGGTGCAGATTAAGTTTGATGTTTCTTTATTGATTTTCTGTCTAGGTGTTACGTCAAGTGCTGAGAAATGTAGAAGTCCCTAATTGTTGTATTGAGGTCTACTTCTCTCTTCAGCTTTAATAATAATGGCTTTATATATCAGGGTGCTCTGGTGTTGTGTGCATACATATTTAAAAGTGTTATAGCCTCTTGCTGAATTGATTCCTTTATTATTATTATTATTATTATTATTTTTTTTTTTTTTTTTTATTATACTTTAAGTTCTAGGGTACATGTGCATAACGTGCAGGTTTGTTACATATGTAAACTTATGCCATGTTGGTGTGCTGCACCCATCAACTCGTCAGCACCCATCAATTCATCATTTATATCATGTATAACTCCCCAATGCAATCCCTCCCTCCTCCCCCCTCCCCCCTCCCCATGATAGACCCCAGTGTGTGATGTTCCCCTTCCCGAGTCCAAGTGATCTCATTGTTCAGTTCCCACCTATGAGTGAGAACATGCGGTGTTTGGTTTTCTCTTCTTGTGATAGTTTGCTAAGAATGATGGTTTCCAGCTGCATCCATGTCCCTACAAAGGACGCAAACTCATCCTTTTTTATGGCTGCATAGTATTCCATGGTGTATATGTGCCACATTTTCTTAATCCAGTCTGTCACAGATGGACATTTGGGTTGATTCCAAGTCTTTGCTATTGTGAATAGTGCCGCAATAAACATACGTGTACATGTGTCTTTGTAGTAGACTAATTTATAATCCTTTGGGTATATACCCAGTAGTGGGATGGCTGGGTCATATGGTACATCTAGTTCTAGATCCTTGAGGAATTGCCATACTGTTTTCCATAATGGTTGAACTAGTTTACAATCCCACCAACAGTGTAAAAGTGTTCCTATTTCTCCACATCCTCTCCAACACCTGTTGTTTCCTGACTTCTTAATGATTGCCATTCTAACTGGTGTGAGATGGTATCTCATTGTGGTTTTGATTTGCATTTCTCTGATGGCCAGTGATGATGAGCATTTTTTCATGTGTCTGTTGGCTGTATGAATATCTTCTTTTGAGAAATGTCTGTTCATATCCTTTCCCCACTTTTTGATGGGGTTGTTTGTTTTTTTCTCGTATATTTGTTTGAGTTCTTTGTAGATTCTGGATATTAGCCCTTTGTCAGATGAGTAGGTTGCAAAAATTTTCTCCCATTCTGTAGGTTGCCTGTTCACTCTGATGGTAGTTTCTTTTGCTGTGCAAAAGCTCTTTAGTTTAATTAGATCCCATTTGTCAATTTTTGCTTTTGCTGCCGTTGCTTTTGGTGTTTTAGACATGAAGTCCTTGCCCATGCCTATGTCCTGAATGGTACTACCTAGATTTTCTTCTAGGGTTTTTATGGTATTAGGTCTAACATTTAAGTCTCTAATCCATCTTGAATTAATTTTCGTATAAGGGGTAAGGAAAGGATCCAGTTTCAGCTTTCTACTTATGGCTAGCCAATTTTCCCAGCACCATTTATTAAATAGGGAATCCTTTCCCCATTTCTTGTTTCTCTCAGGTTTGTCAAAGATCAGATGGCTGTAGATGTGCGGTATTATTTCTGAGGACTCTGTTCTGTTCCATTGGTCTATATCTCTGTTTTGGTACCAGTACCATGCTGTTTTGGTTACTGTAGCCTTGTAGTATAGTTTGAAGTCAGGTAGCGTGACGCCTCCAGCTTTGTCCTTTTGACTTAGGATTGTCTTGGCAATGCGGGCTCTTTTTTGGTTCCATATGAACTTTAAAGCAGTTTTTTCCAATTCTGTGAAGAAAGTCATTGGTAGCTTGATGGGGATGGCATTGAATCTATAAATAACCTTGGGGAGTATGGCCATTTTCACGATATTGATTCTTCCTATCCATGAGCATGGTATGTTCTTCCATTTGTTTGTGTCCTCTTTGATTTCACTGAGCAGTGGTTTGTAGTTCTCCTTGAAGAGGTCCTTTACATCCCTTGTAAGCTGGATTCCTAGGTATTTTATTCTCTTTGAAGCAATTGTGAATGGAAGTTCATTCCTGATTTGGCTCTCTGCTTGTCTGTTGCTGGTGTATAAGAATGCTTGTGATTTTTGCACATTAATTTTGTATCCTGAGACTTTGCTGAAGTTGCTTATCAGCTTAAGGAGATTTTGGGCTGAGACGATGGGGTTTTCTAAATATACAATCATGTCATCTGCAAACAGGGACAATTTGACTTCTTCTTTTCCTAACTGGATACCCTTGATTTCTTTCTCTTGCCTGATTGCCCTAGCCAGAACTTCCAACACTATGTTGAATAGGAGTGGTGAGAGAGGGCATCCCTGTCTTGTGCCAGTTTTCAAAGGGAATTTTTCCAGTTTTTGCCCATTCAGTATGATATTAGCTGTGGGTCTGTCATAAATAGCTCTTATTATTTTGAGGTACGTTCCATCAATACCGAATTTATTGAGCGTTTTTAGCATGAAGGGCTGTTGAATTTTGTCAAAAGCCTTTTCTGCATCTATTGAGACAATCATGTGGTTCTTGTCTTTGGTTCTGTTTATATGCTGGATTACGTTTATTGATTTGCGAATGTTGAACCAGCCTTGCATCCCAGGGATGAAGCCCACTTGATCATGGTGGATAAGCTTTTTGATGTGCTGCTGAATCCGGTTTGCCAGTATTTTATTGAGGATTTTTGCATCAATGTTCATCAGGGATATTGGTCTAAAATTCTCTTTTTTTGTTGTGTCTCTGCCAGGCTTTGGTATCAGGATGATGTTGGCCTCATAAAATGAGTTAGGGAGGATTCCCTCTTTTTCTATTGATTGGAATAGTTTCAGAAGGAATGGTACCAGCTCCTCCTTGTACCTCTGGTAGAATTCAGCTGTGAATCCATCTGGTCCTGGACTTTTTTTGGTGGGTAGGCTATTAATTGTTGCCTCAATTTCAGAGCCTGCTATTGGTCTATTCAGGGATTCAACTTCTTCCTGGTTTAGCCTTGGGAGAGTGTAAGTGTCCAGGAAATTATCCATTTCTTCTAGATTTTCTAGTTGATTTGCATAGAGGCGTTTATAGTATTCTCTGATGGTAGTTTGTATTTCTGTGGGGTCAGTGGTGATATTCCCTTTATCATTTTTTATTGCATCTATTTGATTCCTCTCTCTTTTTTTCTTTATTAGCCTTGCTAGCGGTCTGTCAATTTTGTTGATCTTTTCAAAAAACCAACTCCTGGATTCATTGATTTTTTGGAGGGTTTTTTGTGTCTCTATCTCCTTCAGTTCTGCTCTGATCTTAGTTATTTCTTGCCTTCTGCTAGCTTTTGAATGTGATTGCTCTTGCCTCTCTAGTTCTTTTAATTGTGATGTTAGAGTGTCAATTTTAGATCTTTCCTGTTTTCTCTTGTGGGCATTTAGTGCTATAAATTTCCCTCTACACACTGCTTTAAATGTGTCCCAGAGATTCTGGTATGTTGTATCTTTGTTCTCATTGGTTTCAAAGAACATCTTTATTTCCGCTTTCATTTCGTTATGTACCCAGTAGTCATTCAGGAGCAGGTTGTTCAGTTTCCATGTAGTTGAGCGGTTTTGATTGAGTTTCTTAGTCCTGAGTTCTAGTTTGATTGCACTGTGGTCTGAGAGACAGTTTGTTATAATTTCTGTTCTTTTACATTTGCTGAGGAGTACTTTACTTCCAATTATGTGGTCAATTTTGGAATAAGTGCGATGTGGTGCTGAGAAGAATGTATATTCTGTTGATTTGGGGTGGAGAGTTCTATAGATGTCTATTAGGTCCGCTTGGTGCAGAGATGAGTTCAATTCCTGGATATCCTTGTTAACTTTCTGTCTCGTTGATCTGTCTAATGTTGACAGCGGAGTGTTGAAGTCTCCCATTATTATTGTATGGGAGTCTAAGTCTCTTTGTAAGTCTCTAAGGACTTGCTTTATGAATCTGGGTGCTCCTGTATTGGGTGCATATATATTTAGGAGAGTTAGCTCTTCCTGTTGAATTGATCCCTTTACCATTATGTAATGGCCTTCTTTGTCTCTTTTGATCTTTGATGGTTTAAAGTCTGTTTTATCAGAGACTAGGATTGCAACCCCTGCTTTTTTTTGTTCTCCATTTGCTTGGTAGATCTTCCTCCATCCCTTTATTTTGAGCCTATGTATGTCTCTGCATGTGAGATGGGTCTCCTGAATACAGCAGACTGATGGGTCTTGACTCTTTATCCAGTTTGCCAGTCTGTGTCTTTTAATTGGAGCATTTAGTCCATTAACATTTAAGGTTAATATTGTTATGTGTGAACTTGATCCTGCCATTATGATATTAACTGGTTATTTTGCTCGTTAGTTGATGCAGTTTCTTCCTAGCCTCGATGGTCTTTACATTTTGCCAAGTTTTTGTGATGGCTGGTACCGGTTGTTCCTTTCCATGTTTAGGGCTTCCTTCAGGGTCTCTTGTAAGGCAGGCCTAGTGGTGACAAAATCTCTAAGCATTTGCTTATCTGTAAAGGATTTTATTTCTCCTTCACTGATGAAACTTAGTTTGGCTGGATATGAAATTCTGGGTTTAAAATTCTTTTCTTTAAGAACGTTGAATATTGGCCCCCACTCTCTTCTGGCTTGTAGAGTTTCTGCTGAGAGATCTGCTGTTAGTCTGATGGGCTTCCCTTTGTGGGTGACCCGACCTTTCTCTCTGGCTGCCCTTAAGATTTTTTCCTTCATTTCAACTTTGGTGAATCTGGCAATGATGTGTCTTGGAGTTGCTCTTCTCGAGGAGTATCTTTGTGGCGTTCTCTGTATTTCCTGAATTTGAATGTTGGCCTGCCCTACTAGGTTGGGGAAGTTCTCCTGGATGATATCCTGAAGAGTGTTTTCCAACTTGGTTCCATTTTCCCCCTCACTTTCAGGCACCCCAATCAGACGTAGATTTGGTCTTTTTACGTAATCCCATACTTCTTGCAGGCTTTGCTCATTTCTTTTTCTTCTTTTTTCTTTTGGTTTCTCTTCTCGCTTCATTTCATTCATTTGATCTTCAATCGCTGATACTCTTTCTTCCAGTTGATCGAGTCGGTTACTGAAGCTTGTGCATTTGTCACGTATTTCTCGTGTCATGGTTTTCATCTCTGTCATTTCGTTTATGATCTTCTCTGCATTAATGAGTCTAGCTGTCAATTCTTCCACTCTTTTTTCAAGATTTTTAGTTTCTTTGCGCTGGGTACGTAATTCCTCCTTTAGCTCTGATAAGTTTGATGGACTGAAGCCTTCTTCTCTCCTCTCGTCCAAGTCATTCTCTGACCAGCTTTGATCCGTTGCTGGTGATGGGCTGCGCTCCTTTGCAGGGGGAGATGCACTCTTATTTTTTGAATTTCCAGCTTTTCTGCCCTGCTTCTTCCCCATCTTTGTGGTTTTATCTGTCTCTGGTCTTTGATGGTGGTGACGAACTGATGGGGTTTTGGTATAGGTGTCCTTCCTGTTTGATAGTTTTCCTTCTGACAGTCAGAAGGACTCTCTGTTGGTCTGTTGGAGATTGCTTGAGGTCCACTCCAGACCCTGTTTGCCTGGGTATCAGCAGCAGAGGTTGCCGAAGATAGAATATTGCTGAACAGCGAGTGTACCTGTCTGATTCTTCCTTTGGAAGTGTCCTCTCAGGGGTGTACTCCACCCTGTGAGGTGTGGGGTGTCAGACTGCCCCTAGTGGGGGATTTCTCCCAGCTAGGCTACTCAGGGGTCAGGGACACACCTGAGCAGGCAGTCTGTCCGTTCTCAGATCTCAACCTCCGCGTTGGGAGATCCGCGGCTCTCCCCAAAGCTGTCAGACAGAGTCGTTCGCGTCTGCACCGGCTCCCGCTACTTCCCCTGTTGGTCTTCAGCTGTGCGCTGTCCCCAGAGGTGGAGACTACAGAGACAGGCAGGCTTCCTTGAGCTGCTGTGAGCTCCACCCAGTTCGAGCTTCCCAGCGGCTTTGTTTACCTACTTAAGCCTCAGCAATGGCGGGCGCCCCTCCCCCAGCCTCGCTGCTGCCTTGCGGATAGATCGCGGCAGACTGCTGTGTTAGCAGTGAGGGAGGCTTCGTGGGCGTGGGACCCTCCCGGCCAGGTGTGGGATATATTCTCCTGGAATGCCTGTATGCTTACAGCGCAGTATTGGGGTGGGAGTTACCCGATTTTCCAGGTGTTGTGTGTCTCAGTTCCCCTGGCTAGGAAAACGGATCCCCTTCCCCCTTGCGCTTCCAGGTGAGGCGATGCCTCGCCCTGCTTCAGCTCTCGCTGGTCAGGCTGCAGCAGCTGACCAGCACCGATTGTCCGGCACTCCCTAGTGAGATGACCCCAGTACCTCAGTTGAAAATGCAGAAATCACCGGTCTTCTGTGTCGCTCGCGCTGGGAGTTGGAGACTGGAGTTGTTCCTATTCGGCCATCTTGCTCCGCCCCCCGATTCCTTTATTATTATATAAAGACCTTGTCTCTTTTTTTGTTTTGTTTTTAGACTTAAAGTATATTTTGTCTGACAGAAGTTTTGCTACTCCTGCAAGCTTTTTGGTTCCCATTTGTGTGGAATTTTTTTTCCATCCTTCCACTTTCAGTCTATGTGTGTCTTTACTGGAGAAGTGAGTTTCTTCTGGAAAATTATAGTTGAGTCTCATGTTTTTTTTTTTTTTTTTTTTTCCATTCAGTCTATATATATTTTAATTGGGGGATTTAAACCATTTACATTTATGGTGTTCTTTGTAGGTGAGAACTTACTCCTACACTTTCTTAATTATTTTCTGATTGTTTGTACATTTTTGTTCATATCTTCCTCTTTTATTATTTACCTTTATAATTTGTTGGGGTTTTCCCAGTGATAACATTTAACTCCTTTCTATTTCTCATTTGTGTATTTTCTAGTGAGTTTTATATTTTTGTGTGTTTTCACGATGGTATATATCATCCTTTCTCTCCTAGATGTAGAACTCCCTTGACTATTTCTTGTAGCACTAGTCTAATAATGATGAATTCACCAGTTTTTGCTTTTCTGAGAAAGACTTTACTTCTTTTTTATTTTTGAAGAATAGCTTTGGTGGGTATAACATTCTTGTGTGGCAGTTTTTTTTTTTTTTTTTTTTTTCTTTCAGCACTTTGAATATGTCATCCCATTTTTTCCTGGCCTGTTAGATTTCTGGTGAGAAGTCTGCTATTATTCCAATGGCGATTCTCTTATATGTGAACTGACTCTTTTCTTTTGCCGTTTTTAGAATTCTCTCTTTGTCTTTGATTTTTGATAGTTTGTCTATAATTTGCGGGGAAGAGATGAAAGCTTATAAACAGGACACTTTGCAACCTTAGAATAAATAATTTTTATTCTAAATGCAGCACATACTTGCACACTTGTCTTGAAAATTGGTTCATAGGTTAAGAGACTGTGAATGCCCTTATGCACCAGTGCATGACTGTATATGGTTAACCCAATCATGCTTAACAAACTGAATTAATAGAAATTTATTACTGAAAAGCCAGAAGTGCACTAAATAAAATCCTAATAATTCAGGACAACACCAGCAGTTGCACTAAGGGCAAAGTGACTCAAAAAACACTGAGCTAGAGCTTCAACAGATGTAGTCATACATATTTTAACTTTGTTTTACACATCCTGATTTCTCTACAATGCATTTTAGTCACACACATGTTTAAACCCTTACTGGTGAAGTGAGTTTCTTGTGGAAACATATACTTGGGTCTTACTTATCTTTTCTCCATTTAGCCAGTCTATATCTCTTAATTGGGGGATTTAAACCACTTACATTTATGGTGTTATTTGTAAGTGAGGACTTACTTCTTCTTTTGTTAATTGTTTTCTGATTGTTTGTATATCCTTTGTTCGTTTCTTCCTCTTTAAACTCTAAATTTAAACTCTAAAAATTCCTTGGAAAAGATCTTTTTCGTGTGAATCTAGTTGCAGATATTTGAGCTTCCTGTATTTGGATGTCTATATCTCTTGCAAGACTTGATAATTTTTTTACCTATTATAAATTTAAATAGGGTTTCTATTACTTGCTCATCTCTTCTTGTGGAACTCCCAAAATTCAAATATTTGATTGCTTTATGATGTCCCATATAGAACATAGACTTTCTCCTCTTTTTTTATCCCTGTTTTTCTTGTCTGAGTTATTTTAAAAGACATGCCTTCAAGTTCAGAAAGTATTTGTTTTGCTTGATCTAGTCACTTGTTGAAGATCTTGATTGTATTTATTATTTCTTTTACTGAATTCTTAAATTTGAGGATTTCTGTTTGGTTTTTTATGCTATCTATCTATCTCTGTTGAATTTCTAATTCAGATCACGAATTGGTTTTTGGCTTCTTTGTTTATGTGCTCTCTTATATCTCACTGAGTTTTTTTTAATATCATAATTTTGAATTTTTTTTAAACATTTCATGGATTTCCTTTTCTTTGGGTTCTGTTACTGGAGAATTGTTATGTTCCTTGGAAGGGTCACACTTCCTTGCTTTTCATGTTTCCCATGTCCTTACACTGATATTTTTGGATCTAGTTTAACAGTTTCTTCTTCCAATTTATAAAATTGGCTTTATAGAATAACACTTTCTTAACAGACGTATCTATAGTGTGGGTTGGGTAGAATGCTTTGTCTTTGATTCTCAGTGAGCACAGTAGAGTAGTCTCCTTGTGATTCCTTCAGCTGTATTCAGTGTTGGTGGTGTCTGTGAGTTTTTCAGTGACTTAGACTGTGTTTGTTAGTGGACACTGTGGTGAGACTTTGCTTGGGGTAGGAATGCCAGGTGGGTCAATTTTTGGGCACAAGTGGTGGTAGTGGTAGGCTGTGCAGTCTGGTTCATGAGCCTCCAGGTAGTGGTAAAGCATACATTTTAAAGAGAACTAAGAATCTATAGAAAAAATTTTTAAAGAGTAAAGTAATGAACCTAAATGTCATGGCTCCTACATAATCTTCATTAACGTTTTAACTTACTTGGACCATGCTGTACCCGTAGTATTATATGTTAATTTCTTTTTGTTTTTGGGAAAACAGGCATTTTCCTGTTATTGAAATTCTTCATTTGATGTTTTTCATGGTCCCATAATAGTCTGTCATAATTCATTTAACTATTTCCCTATTTGGGGACATTAATTTTTTTTGCCTAGTATAAAATAATGTTCCATGAACAACTTTATGCTTAAATATTAAAATACTTGTGCATATCTTAATCTTTTTGATGAGATTTACCAAATAGCTTTTGAGGAAGGTGAAGATGGGTTCACTCCCACTAGTCACATATGATATTTCACATTTTACTCTGTGAAGCATTGTGTATTATCACTTAAAATTCTTTGTTTTTTTTTTTTTTTTTTTTTTTTATTATACTTTAAGTTCTAGGGTACATGTGCATAACGTGCAGGTTTGTTACATATGTATACTTATGCCATGTTGGTGTGCTGCACCCATCAACTCGTCAGCACCCATCAATTCCTCATTTATATCATGTATAACTCCCCAATGCAATCCCTCCCTCCTCCCCCCTCCCCCCTCCCCCCTCCCCATAATAGGCCCCAGTGCGTGATGTTCCCCTTCCCGAGTCCAAGTGATCTCATTGTTCAGTTCCCACCTATGAGTGAGAACATGCGGTGTTTGGTTTTCTGTTCTTGTGATAGTTTGCTAAGAATGATGGTTTCCAGCTGCATCCATGTCCCTACAAAGGACGCAAACTCAACCTTTTTTATGGCTGCATAGTATTCCATGGTGTATATGTGCCACATTTTCTTAATCCAGTCTGTCACAGATGGACATTTGGGTTGATTCCAAGTCTTTGCTATTGTGAATAGTGCCGCAATAAACATACGTGTACATGTGTCTTTGTAGTAGAATAATTTATAATCCTTTGGGTATATACCCAGTAGTGGGATGGCTGGGTCATATGGTACATCTAGTTCTAGATCCTTGAGGAATTGCCATACTGTTATAAAACCCTAGAAGAAAATCTAGGTAGTACCATTCAGGACATAGGCATGGGCAAGGACTTCATGTCTAAAACACCAAAAGCAACAGCAGCAAAAGCAAAAATTGACAAATGGGATCTAATGAAACTAAAGAGCTTTTGCACAGCAAAAGAAACTACCATCAGAGTGAACAGGCAACCTACAGAATGGGAGAAAATGTTTGCAACCTACTCATCTGACAAAGGGCTAATATCCAGAATCTACAAAGAACTCAAACAAATATACGAGAAAAAAACAAACAACCCCATCAAAAAGTGGGGAAAGGATATGAACAGACATTTCTCAAAAGAAGATATTCATACAGCCAACAGACACATGAAAAAATGCTCATCATCACTCGCCATCAGAGAAATGCAAATCAAAACCACAATGAGATACCATCTCACACCAGTTAGAATGGCAATCATTAAGAAGTCAGGAAACAACAGGTGTTGGAGAGGATGTGGAGAAATAGGAACGCTTTTACACTGTTGGTGGGATTGTAAACTAGTTCAACCATTATGGAAAATTCTTTGTTAATTTGCTATGTAGGAAAGCAAATTCTCTTATGCTTTGGTCTTTGAATAATGAAGTTGGACACTTAGTATCTTATTCACTGTTTATTCTAGTTAATCTGTTAGAGCCTTTGCCCATTCTGGTGGAGAGAGAGGAGGATAGATCATAGTGTATGATTTCTTTACCCTTGAACTGTCTGCTATGTTTTTCAGGGTTCCTTTAGAACCTTGTCTTCTAATTTTTCCCAATTCTTTCTTGGCCTTTTAATTTTGCTTATAGTGTATAATTTTTTTTTTCAAAGTCTTCCACATTTTCTTCTGACAAACTTTAAGAACAATAACTCCTTAAAGTTTTATAAGCAGGTGGTGACAATATTAGTTTTTTTTTCTTGTAAAGGATCTGACTGGCTGCTGTTTAGCAAATGGGCCAGAACAGCAAAGCATAGATTTTAGGTACACAATGAGAGGTGTCTTTAGCGGCAACATGACAAGCAGGGTCCTTGGGCAGGGTACACAGCCAACCTATGCTCCCACAGCCCAATTTCTTTCAGTCTTACCAGCTTTTGGATAATTGCATTTCCCCTTACGCATATTCCCTTTAGGCATGTTATTAAGTACCTTAATGACACTCAATATTGCTAATAAAGTCATACTTCAAGTTGGTTACATCTTGATCTCTTGGTTGGGGATTTTGTGGTCACCTATTCATGCACATTTCAAGAAAGTTTATCTTATCTTCAACAATTACATTCAGAAAAGTTTATTTTATTTCTGGATTCTGGAAGAACCTTGTTATTTGCAGTATGTTTCTTATCTGTATTTTAAGAGCTATTGTAGTATATCCATATTGTGCCATCTATATTCATTTTTGTTTATTGATAGTGAAGTATTATATGACTAACTCCCATACTATTCAGTAATTGTGAAATATAAATAAGAATTTAAAAGGAACTTGTATAAAAGTTTTGTAAAGAAAACATGGGACAAACGGGAGAAGGGAAATGAATGTGCTATATTGTAATCAGCTTAGGTGGTTGGTATGTTTTGCTTCAAATTGGGCTCTGAGCTTCCTGCCAACATTAAAAGGTAGTTATATACAGTTATATAGTTTATTTTGTCAGAAGGGGTTGAATGCTTCTTTCTAGTGACATAAAACCTGTTTTCTAGGATTTTGCTCCAAAAATAATTTTTCACGTGGGGCCTCATTTAAGGCTCACAGAACAATAAATGAGGAGTGTCCTCCACTTTGCCCCAGTAAACGCAGTATGAGTTTCAGAATCCTGTCTCTTAGAGCAACCCCAAATGAAAGCTAAACGCATAAAAGCCAGAAGACAACAATGAAATGCAGAGCAACCTAGACGACCTGGAGCAAAGGTCCTCAAGGTGTGGTCGGCAGCTCCTCCTGAGAGGCCACAAAGTGCTCCCAAACATAGTCAGTTTTAATTTCCTGTTATAGGCAATTGGCATGTAATTTTTTGAGTTTAAATATGTGTGTGATTAAAACGCACTGTAGAGATTATTCAGGATTACTCGAATTCAAGAATTGTAAATCAAAGTTAAAATATGTACAACTGGGCCGGGTGCGGTGGCTCAATCTTGTAATCCCAATTTGGGAAGCAAAGGTGGGCAGATCACTTGAGGCCAGGAGTTCGAGACCAGCCTGGCCAACATGGTAAAATCCCATCTCTACTAAAAATACAAAAAATTAGCTGGGCGTGGTGGTGCATGCCTGTAGTCCCAGCTACTTGGGAGGTTGAGGCAAGAGAATCACTTGAACCTCGGAGGAGGAGGTTACAGCGAGCCAAGATGGGGCCCAGTGCACTCCAGCCTGGGTGACAGAGCAAGACTCCGTCTCAAAAAAAAAAAAAAAAAAAAGTACAACTGCCTCTGTTGAGGTTCTAACTCAGTGTTCTTTGAGTCACTTGCCCTTAGTGCACCTGTTAGTGTGGTCCTGAATTCATCAGGATTCTATTTACTGCTCATCTGGCTTTTCAGTAGTGAATTTCTGTGACTTCAGCCTCATCATCACCCTTTAGACATTAAGCGTGGTTGGGTTGACCAGATATGGCCATGCACTGGCACATAAGGGCATCCACAGTCTCTTAACTTGTGAACCTGTTTTCAAGACAAATGTGCAAGTATGTGCTGCATTTCAAATAAGAATTATCCACACTAAGTTTGCAAAGCGTCCTATTTATAGTCTTCCTCTCTCCACCTCAAATTGGCTTGGACATGAAACCTTCCCTGGTTTCATGCCACCTGTGAATTTGTGACATTTAAAACAACTTACAACATATTTACAAGGTAACTGGAGGGAAATCACTGAATTATTTTTAAATGCTTTAGGGAATTTTTGATGATGTGAAATCATGCATCTCAGTTAATAGTGAAAGATATTACTTGGTTATTCTCTGATACTTTATCAATCACAAATTTCTCTTTCCATGGGAATGTGGGAATGGGTGTAGCAGGGGAGCGCAGGGGTCCTGGCCCCACCACGTGGCTGCTGGAAGGAGACTCAGAGCCCCAGACCTCAGGATGTAACTGCACTGCATGTGGGTCACACGACCTGGATGCTTTGGGGAGTCTTTCCTGAGAGTTGCCTGGTCAGAGTCAGAAGGACAGGAATCTAAGATTTTTCGTAAAAACAGGCAACAACAAAAACCCTTTCTGTCTATTTGAGGTGTGCAATTGGTCCTTGTTTGCCTATGAAAATATCCATCCAGAGAGGAGGCACTTGCTCCCATTTCTGGAGTGGCACATCCTTGTCGCCTCTGCCATCAAACTCTATCCCAGATCCCCTAACTTCTCACAGCCCCTCGGGACCCATGCCAATCCCAGTCACCCCCTTTCCTTGCCTGGAGGACTGCAGTTACCCCCTCTGGTCTTTCGGTCTCTGCTCCCCTTCCCAGCCAACTCCCCATCTGTCCTCATGCGACCGCTGTTGGATCACACCCTTCTCTGCTCGCTCGGAGCCTTCAGTGGCTCCCCTTCGCTCAGGAAAAGCTGCTGACTGCAGCCTCCCCTAGGAGACCTTACTAGGGCCCTTGTCCCCCATTTATGTCCACACCCTCCTCTCCTGGACCCTGCCTCTCCTCCAGCACCTGAGACCCCACCCCCTCCATCTCTATCCCCTACTTTGTTGCCTCCATAGCACCCCCACCATAGGACAGGCTGTGTGCTTGTTTTACTATCTGCTCATTGTCTTCCCACCGGAATGTCAGCCTTAAGAGGGCAGCAAGGTTTGTCATGCATTCACAGCAGTGCCCCTGGCACCTGGCAGTCCCAGACGCTCAATAGATGTTGATTGAACTAATGAATGCATTCATCCATCTGTGCACTCCAGCTTTCTCTTCCAGGAGTCAGAGCTGATTAGGTTAAAGGAACTCTTGATATCATTAGCCAAATCAATGCTTTTTCCAGTTGTTGGGTTGCAATATGGGCCTGATTGCTCTTCATGGAAACAAAGCCCTGTTAGATGTATTCCGTGCACCCCTTAACGATCCTCAAAGCCCAGTCTATGTTGACCTGTCAACATGTGCTGACTGAATGAAAAGCAAGCCAGGCAGACAAATGGGTGAATCATCCCTGCCAGGATGGCCCAGGATTCTGACCTGTGATGTGCAAAAGTGAATGTTTTTAAACTGTTGCCTTACAGAGGCCCCTGATGTGCCTGCAGCAATGGGTGCAGGAGCCCTTTGGGTCCTCTGTGTGCATTGGTCAGGGACTTAGGTTAGTGCAGACTGACTGCCTTGTGAGTTTGCTCTCAGGTCCAGCACCCATCCTGATTAGGGAGTCTTCTCCCAGCAAACAAATCAACACATGGCAGCTCCCACATTACTCACAGGTTCTGTATTTGCAAATTCACCTGCTTGCTAAAATGTATTTGTAACCCCAAAATCAGCACTGTCATTGCTTTTGCCCTTTTGTGGACATGAGCAAAAACAGGCAAAGAGAAGTGAAAACTGTGAGTGCCCTGACCTGAGGTCCAACAGTTGCCGCTCTGCCTCCCTGTTCCAGCTCACACAGTAAAAAAGGGTCCTTCGCCCAGGGTATCTGGTGCCATGTCATTCACGTTTTTGTGGGTTTTGTTTTGTTGTTTTGAGGTGGAGTTTCGCTTTTGTTGCCCAGGCTGGAGTGCAATAGCATGATCTCGGCTCACCGCAACCTCCGCCTCCTGGATTCAAGCTATTCTCCTGCCTCAGCCTCCAGAGTAGCTGGGATTACAGGCGCCCACCACCAAGCCTGGCTAATTTTGCATTTTTAGTAGAGACGGGGTTTCACCGTGTTGGTCAGGCTGGTCTCGATCTCCCAACCTCATGTGATCCACCCCGCCTCAGCCTCCCAAAGTGCTCGGATTACAGGCATGAGCCACCGTGCCCAGTCACGTTTTTGTGTTTTTATTGGGGATTTCACTGTGTAAAGTGGCCCCCTAGGTTTCAGTGCACCCATCACCCAAGCAGCACCCATCACCCAAGTAGCACCCATCACCCAAGCAGTATACACTGGACCCAATCTGTAGCCTTTTATCCCTCTGCCCTTTTCCCCACCCTTTCCCCCT
The DNA here is from genome assembly GCF_007565055.1 of Rhinopithecus roxellana. Classification (NCBI taxonomy): domain Eukaryota; kingdom Metazoa; phylum Chordata; class Mammalia; order Primates; family Cercopithecidae; genus Rhinopithecus; species Rhinopithecus roxellana. The sequence goes on from NC_044552.1 coordinate 152,248,842, forward strand.
GAGTCCCCAAAGTCCATTCCGTCATTCTTATGCCTTTCCATCCTCATGGCTTAGCTCCCACTTAGCAGTGAGAACATATGATGTTTGGTTTTCCATTCCTGAGTTACTTCACTTAGAATCATGGTCTCCAATCCCATCCAGGGTGCTGAGAATGCCATTAATTCATTCCTTTTCATGGCTAAGTAGTATTCCATCATGTATATAGACATATATGTATGTATACATATATATATATGTCACAGTTTATTCACTCGTTGATTGATGGTAAAGAACTTACTCATGTAACCAAATACCATCTGTTTCCCCAAACCTATGGAAATTATATATATAGACATATATATGTATACATATATGTATACATATATATATATGTCACAGTCTATTTACTCGTTGATTGATGGTAAAGAACTTACTCATGTAACCCAATACCATCTGTTCCCCCAAACCTATGGAAATAAAAAAAAAAGAACATAAAAAAATACGTACTATGTAATAGGTATTTTACCACAATAAAAACTTGTAGAAAAAAATTTTTAAAAAGCTTCTCTACAAATCCAAAAGGATTGGATTTGGAGAGTACCCAGGTACTGAACACGTGACAGCTTCTGGTGAGTGGTGTGCCCAGAGAAGGCACGGAAGCGCCACACACCTTCCTACATGCTTTTCCCTCTGCATCTCTCCCTCTCCTTTGTAATATCCTTTATAATAAACCAGGAAATGTAAAAAAATAAATAAAGTGGCCCCCAAGGGAGGGAGGAGCAGGGAGCTGTTGTTGAGTGGGGCAGAGTTTCTGATGATAAAGTTCTGCAGGGGATGATGGATCGTGTATGTTAAGCACAACTTCAATGTGAATGTACTTCATGGTAAATTTTTGTTACGTATATTTTACCAAAACTTTTATTTGAAAAAAGCCTCCAAGCACAGTGCTGACATGCTGTCTAGTGTGCTCTGCCCTACGGAAAAAATCCACATGGTAGAGGAGCTTCATCCTGGCGTGAGTTTCAGTGTTCATGAATCAGCACTGGATGGGAAATAAAGTGTCTTTAAACAGAAACACACATGAAATAAAATTTTGTTTTGATCAGTGAATGAAAATGTTGTGTCCAGAGGCTCCCAGGGACCTAATCTTATATTTTCCCTAAGATCAGTGGTTCAGTATTTGTGAATTCAGTGTTTGCAGTGAGTTTACAGAACAGAACTACCTTGAACAATGAACATCAGCTGTAGTTTGTTTGTTTGTTTGTTTTACGGTAGTGATGTTTAAACTTCACTGTACTTAAGAAGTGCTTTATTTAAAAGTAAAATTCTACCCTCAAAGAGTATTTCTGGACTGAGACCTGGAATTTTCCATTTCTAAACAAACACTGCAGATGAGCTCAGCCTTCCAGGTCCAGGGAGTACCCCCAGGGAAACATGGATTTAATAAGGAGGAGCATCTCCCTTAAAAGACTTCACTGATGGGAGTCAAGGCTGAACTGAGTGTCTTCTAGGGCACCACACATGCCTTCAAAAAATCAGCTGAGAATGTGTTCCCTGTTGTGAGCAGTCTCTCAGGATTGTCCCAGAAGTCCACACCAGATGAGGTGGATACCTTTTCTGGTGTGACTTTATCTGCTGTGGACCTCGGGGGCAATCTTGAGAGATGGGGAGGAGGGATGGAGCACTCACCCCCAGGGACTGTTCATGTCAAGGTGAAATCCTTGCTGCAACTCGGTGGCGAAGTCACAGCTGGTTGAAGGCATGAGATTTAAACTCATGGTTCTCATAATCAAAATGCCAGGAAGCAACTCCCTCCCCACTTGGTTACTGCAGAGCAGAAGGTCTCAGTTCGCAACAGCCTCCCGGAGGGATTCTTAGTTGGGAGAATCCGGGCTGGGGGCCTGAGGAAAGCTGGAGGAGCAGTTTCAGTAGATAATCCAGGAAGAATGTTCTAAGTCTTTTTTTGTGTGTTTATAACTCCCCACTAAAAATACCAGTGAATGGATGAATGAAGTTTAAAATATGAAGTATAAAACTTAATTAATTTATTTAAAATTAATAGCACCTACTAAGCAACAAATTGTTTTACTCAACAATAGTACTCATGGAAGTTTAAGAAGTACTGAGCAAAATGCTTATAACTAAGATTACTTGCACTCTATATTCTATCACCATTCCCATTTCCAAACAAGCAGGACAAATGTGTGCACAAACAGTACAGCTGGAAAAAGAAGTTATCAGTGACAGTTTTGGCAATGCCAACCCTAGTTTTTTTGTTTGTAATCATGCATGTTGTGCTTGTTTCTCCAGGCATAAAACAGGGAGGCACCCTAAGATCCCACTTCAGTGATACAGACTTCCTTTGTTAGTAACTTGGCAAGAGGTCCTCATGATGCGTTGCCCTAATCTGGTTTTGTTGCCCTGAAAAGCACAATCATTCTTTACACACACACACACACACACACACACACACACACACACACACACACACACACGGAACTGTTGAAATCACCTTGCAAAGACAAGAACAGGGCTCCAAAAGAGGACAACCTCCTTTCAAAGTGCCTTGTCCTCAGCTTCTGCATAAGCCACTCCCTCCTCCAGCGTGGGCTTATGCAACCTCAAAGGATGTCGGTGTCCTCAACGGGGCAGCTTCCACAATGGGGACCCATTACTAGTGTAGGATTTGCACTTCTCTGCACTTGGCATGCGCTCAGGAGAGAAAACAGTGGATGAAATGTTGTGCAAGACCTTATAAGAGGTACTCTCCTCTCTCTGACCCCACAGAAGAATCTGAGCATTGTGGAAGGAATGGAAAGCTTTAGTGAAATGTTGGCTGGCAGGGGAGGTGGCTGAAAGGTCATGGTTTGCTATAAGAAAGTCCCAGTCCTCCTGCGATTCAGGTCCAGGTCAAAACTCTCTGGCCAATATGCATACTCAGCTGACTGAGATGGAGTTTTAGGTTTCCTGGGATGTTAACGCCAATTCTCCTGGGATGGCAAACTCAACTCCTTTCAGATGCTAAGTGTTCTCTTGGTGGATAAGTGCTCATTTTAGCTCCTGGAAGGCTTAGAACTAAAGAACTGGGTGAGGGACTTAATCAATCCCATCATCTTAATACTTTTGCATTAACTTTAGGGACCAGGTCTTCGTATCTTGGGTGATGAATCCGATAAATTTAGAGACTGATGGAGGAAACTTGTCATTCTTTCAGCTGGGTAATTTATTTTGTATCATGAGTGTGGGTAATTTATTTTGAATCATGAGTGTGATTTTTAGTTGGAAGGTCTAAAAATGTTCTGAGTGTTAACAGAACTTGAGATTCATCACATCCCAGAGTCGAATTCTTTAATCCACTAGAGTAGCTGGAGGTTCCTGGACAGGTACTGCTTCCAGCCTGGGCACTTGAAATGCTTAACAGGAAAACAGGGAAAATTTATGAATGTAGCATAAAGTGTCAGTGGAAACCTAAGTTTGTGCATAAGACTGATTGTTTAAGGAAATTCAGTTGACTCAATTTCAATGAGGGGGAACACGAACCAAAGACTTCTTGAATGTTTAACTAACAACATGTATAATAGAGTAAAAATGTTCTGTAAGTTAATCTTTAAAACTTAGGAGAAGTCAGAGTTCCTAAGTGTGTGATTTTAAGACGTTGCGTATATATTTGCAGAATAGAAACAGCTACAAGTAGTCTTTATCAAACACAAAGCCTTCATGGACGGCATCGAAAAGTCACACAGACAGGAATTCCAGGCCAAGTGCAAAGCTTCATTCTGTTGGCTGCTGGAAAGAGAACCAGGATCCAGGGCTGAATGCTAAATGGAGACAGATTCAGCTCTGTGCCAGGGAGAACCTTCCACCAGAAGGGCTGGTGACGACATAGAGTCAGGCCAGGGATGGCACAGCCCTGTGATGAAGGCATTATCTAGATGAGGGCTTGAGTTCTTTCCCTGGTCCCAGCTGTGTACAGAAATACCTGGGAGCTTGAAAACAAGAATTTCCAGGCCCTTTCTTCAGAGATTTAGATCCACTGGATCTAAGCATCAGTCCTCCTCTCCAGCACAATTTCCACAACAGCCTAGTGCTCAGGGAGCCCCTGCATCGGAGGCCTTGACGTTCCTTCCTAGCCAGGGACTCCTAGATGCCAGAGCCTGGCCATTTTGCAAGGCTGAGTCCTGGCCCTTCATCAATCTCTGATGAGTCAAGAAGTAAAGAAAGTTTTAAATAGAGTTTAGTGGAATGAGACACCAATACGTATTCCCATTTGAAAGGTCTGCTGGCATTAAATCAGTAGAAACATTTCACACAGAAAATGTGGCACAAAGAAAGAAAATGGGGCTTCCTGACACTTCTGACTTTTCCTCCACGCACAAAGTGGCTGTGCCCATTGGACCCGCCCAGCCGCCCAGCTAAGAACAGCCTGACGTGCTCTTATTCATGCTTTCAGCTTGGAAAGGCTCACCCGTTGGGGGCTCCTCGGTGTCTATTTAAAAGTTTTAGGTGTGTTCATGGCTCCACTTAAGGCATTCATTGCCAACTTTTATCCTTGAAACTGGGAAGCTGGAATTCCCAATTTCCAAGAAGTCTTCAGAAATTCTGGTTATTCTTGGTTTCTGTTCCTCTGTCATGAGAAAAGTGGATGTTAACCTCGGGTGAAACTGCACCCCAAATACTCCCCACATGAGCTCGGGCTGCGTCGGGGTGCAGCTGTCAAGCAGAAGAGGTGGCCAATGACTGTTAGGGGGCCGGGGCAATCTCAGGCCAGGCAGACCCGTGTCCACCCTAAAGCCCCGGCCACGTCTGGGCAGACCTCAGCCCGCGGCCTGACCATGGGCGGCCTTCACCCTGGCACCCGAGGCTACCAGGTGATCCCCAGGAGGCAGCGCCCCTGAGTCCCGCCATGAGTCCCTTCGAAGGCTGGTACCCTCACCAGCGCCTGCTCCACCCATCCGGCTCCATTCATTGCTTCTGGATCCCGGGCTGCCCAGTGAACGTGGCTGCCCTGGGGTAGCTGCTGTGGGCCCCGCGGGCAAGGGTCTCGGCAGGTCTGCGGTCAGTCCTCAGCTTCTCCCAGGACTTGATTTACCTCCCTGACCATTACCTACTGGGTGTCCAAGGCTGGCCCAGTCCTCCTTCCTCCTTCCTTCCTTCCTTCCTTCACTACTTCCTTCCTTCCTTCCTTCCTTCCTTCCTTCCTTCCTTCCTTCCTTCCTTCCTTCCTTCCTTCCTTCCTTCCTTCCTTCCTTCCTTCCTCTTCCTCTTCCTCTTCCTCTTCCTCTTCGCCTGAACTAGGCCTCCCTCTCCAGGCAGGGGTGCAGCCGCCTCACAAACCTTCCAGCATCCCCTGGGACCCGCGGGCCCCCCTTCCGTGTGTTTCTGCGATTTTGTGCCTGACCCAGCCCCGCCAGGAGTGGGCGCAGCCAAGGCCATGGCCACGGGCCGCCCTGCCCTACCTGGCGCGCCCTGCGCTCCTCCAGCCGCTCTGCCTCGGGCCACTGCCCTCCTCCCGGACCCCGCATCCCTTCCGGGCTCAGGCCCGGCCTCTAGGGCTTCTGCTGGGCTCGGCTCTTCCTACCCTCCTCAGAGACCGCTGGAGCCAAGCCCGCTCCTGCACTCTCGCCACCCGCTCCCCTCTCCTCCAGCAACACAAGACGGCGAGGCCAGAGCTGGGAACCCCCGGGCTCCCTCTTCGCCGCCCCTGGGAGCTCAGCGGCCTGGGCGATCCTGGAGGCTGCCGCTCAGGGCTCCCTGCCTGGCCGCGCGAACCGCCCGGAGGTGGACATCTGGGGACGTCCTGGGAACTTGCAGCAGAGCTTGAGAACGTCTTGCGGCTCACACCAGCAATTTCCAAAACGCACCTGGTTTTGGCTTTCCCTCCTTCCGGCCTCACTCCCCACTCTCCGGCCTCACTCCCTGCTCTCCTGTCCGAGTCCCTGGGTCCCTGTGCCAGGAACTCCCTCCTGCCTCCTGCGGGCCCCTTTCTCCTCCGTCACCCGGCGCAGGGGCGACTCCCGGACTCCATTCTGATGTCCAAGCAGAGGCTGCTGCAGCCCAGCCTGGCTCCCGGGTTTCCGGGTTCATCACCGTCCGCCCGTGCGCCCGGTCGGACCCAGCCGAGCGCTGCGCCCTCGGCACCGGAGGGTCTCACCGCCCACCGGCCTCCCTCTGCCTGGGCTCTTCCCCTGGACCCAGAGCGTCCGTCTCGGTCCAACGCAGCCTGCTCACCACCATGCCCCGCATCACGGCCTTCGCTTCCCACCAAAGCCTCTGCCTCCTCTAGCCCCCAGAGCCTGCCCGCCACGGTGGTGGCTCCCAGAGCCATCTGCCACCCAGGAGCAGTACCTGGCTGCCTTCCCGGCGGTTGGGTGCTTGCGTGGTTTCGGAGGACAGGTAGGAAAGCAGTTTGGGTGCAGACATTTCACTGTTTGACTGAAAGACCTAGTGCCCTGTTCACAGAAATTTACTTCCTGAATGATTGCTATGTTCCTAAAAGTTATAGAAGGGCTACCAGAATTACACTCATTGGTTTGTTTCTGCTAAAATGTGGTTGATTGGGGAAGTTCATTTTTTTATGTAATTGTGTGTTATATTCTATTACCTGTTAAAGTAGTGTAGCCGTTGGCATTGTGGTTTCTTTACAATCACTAATGCCCTGTAAAATGAATTAGTGGCACGAGCATGATTCCTTACAGGTGAAAGCAATCTTGGGATCCCTGTATGAACTCACCATAACATGCAAAATAATATCCTGAGTGGAATTAGTGAATGACTCTGACATAAATATGAATGAGAATCTGCACACAGGATAGTTTTGGACAAGCAGCTAAAAGCAGGTGTGTTTTAATAGAAAATATAAATGTTTTGAAACCGTATTTTCTTGATGATCCATTAATTCCTAGTCCTTGATGAGACTTTTCCATCATCAAATCCTTTATGTAGCTGGCATCCAAGTACGGTGGCCTTTCTGACAAAGCGAATGAATATTTCCAGAACAAACATAAAGTGATGTTTACCAATGGGAAATGGCTAGTTTTACATGAAAAGAAAAGCAACCATGAGAACCTGAAAGGTACCATTCAATAGCAGAAGCCTGGTCCTCAACTGCAGAAGGAGGTACCTGCTCCGGGACTGTGGAGAAGTTGATAAAAGCAGACTCCGGGTTGACAGCAGATACCGTGTTCAGAGAAGATGCAAAATGAGCAACTGGAAGAAATCTTTGTCACCTGTCTCTGTTGTGTTTCATGCACACAAACACAAACACAAACATGTGGAAAAGCAGGTATGATTATCGGACGTACACTAGCAGGTATTTGATGAAGTCACAAATGTGCAGAGAACAAACCAGTCCACAGGAGGCAGAGCGCGTTACCACGTCTGTTCCTTTGCAACTGAGCACCCATGTCTCAGAAGCAGAAGGGTTTGAATGTAATGAATGAGCCACGAGCTAGGATGGAGCCTAGAAAAATGTGTTAGATCAGGACCAGCTCATGTGCACAGAGAGAGGATTTGCCAGCAAGTCAGCGGCTGCAGCTGCATCTCACCGCATGGAGCAGGGTTCACTGTACAGTGAAGTAATGCCACCAAGGCCATCTCGCCATCCCTCTCCATGACACAACAGGCACCATGCTCACAGGGTGCTTCTCCACATGGTGGGCCGGCAGTGGGAAAGGCAGTCCTACGACTCTGTTCACAGGAAGATTTAAAAATTGTTCTCATGACACAGATCATACTGGAAAGGATCATTTCTATGATTTCAAGTGATTTATCTCAGTAATTCATTCAATATCTTGAATGGCTTAAGCTTACTAAGGATGCAACAACAAAAATGTTCACTTTGGGAGTCAATGAATGCATCAGAGATTTTTCAGTAAGGCCAACCGTGGGGCCTGAGATGATTTCCTCACTCACCAGCATTGAGGACTTAGGATTGGGTGTACTTTGAAACTACGTCCACGTGCTGTCATGCACTTTAGATGTGCTTTGCAAAGTCAGATGAGGAATCAACTTGATGCTATCTTCCACATCAAACCATCCAACCTCAAGAATTGGCTGAGCACATGAAGGGCCTCACAGGCCTCTAAGAGAGCCTCGCAGCACCAGCTGGCCCCTACCAGAACTCAACTAGTGAGATGGGACTTTCTTCTTTAGTAGGAAAAAGAGAAAGGGGGGAAAGGCCATTGTGAAAGCTGGCTTGGATTATGCACCAGCTGTTATTAAGCAGAATGTGGATTCTTGGGGAAATATTGCAGATGTTATCATTCCTCTTAGTATGAATCTATTTTTCCGAATTCCTGTTATAGATCTACATCTATACATATAGCTTTAATTTTGTAGAGATGGGATTTCACCGTGTTGCCCAGGTTGGTCTTGAACTCTTGGCCTGAAGCAATCCTCCCACCTCAGCCTCCCAAAGTGCTGGGATTACAGTCATGAGCCACTGTGCCCAGCCTGTATTTTTTTAAATGTATATTTTATTATTCTCACTTTTGGAATACATCCAGGGCATCCCTGACCCAAGGCTTTTGTTCACTTGCTTTTTCAATCTAGACCACCCCACTATCCCATTTCTACCTGTTATTATCACAACAATCTGCAAGAACCAACTCAAATCTCACTTCCTACATGATGAAGCTTTCCCCTTCCTGAACCCCCAAAGTAATCTATTCAGAGGACCTACAATAGCCCATCTTGTATTGGAACTGCTGAGGGATAACTAGATAGTAAAGTTTTATGAGGACCAGAAATACACCTTGTTAACCTTTGGCCCTTTCCCAGTTAATGCCTGGGATGGATGCTGATTTGTGAAATATCCATAGATAGGTAACTGGGAATGTTAAGGAAGGCCTCAGGTATCTTTTTCAAGTGGGCAGAACAATTTGGGGAACATTAAGAGTAACAGCTGGTAACTGATGGAATCAAGTCAATTCCAAGTCAATACATATGAAGCAGTTTAATTGTTTTTCTCTATATTTTGATGGATCATCAATGCAAATTTGTCCAAAACCTGAATAACTCTTTAAAGAATTTGATCACTGATATGGCATTTGCATAGTAAGCCCCTGTTTGAATATGTGATCGTGTTAATTATCTATACTAGGGTGGTAATATAGGCAGAAAGTTGTCTTATGTGTAAGCAGAAAGTTTTCTTTCAGTAGTCTATTTTCTCTTACTTGATTCTACCTGTTCCCCTTCTTTCTCTTCCTACGCACGCAGGCAGAGTCTATATTCTCAAGCACAGTAAGACTGTCTGGTCTACACTGCAGTGGCTCATGAGGATAAACAAGGTAGATACTACTTTTGGGTTTTGCTTTTAAGTTACCTAGTGAGATGCCTGGATGCGCTATAGAAAATGAAATGTCACCAAATATTTCTAATCATATTTCAATCTGAAAATAATCTTGATTCTTTAAAAAGCATTTCAGTTATTGAAAAGTAAATTATCGAAAGTAAATAAATTATGTGGTTGAAAAATCTTGAATCTGCTTCTTAAGGAGAGTCCTCATAAAAAGAGCTGGACCGTTCACGCCCCTGTTAAGCTTAGAGAAGTCTGAGCGCTGCCTTCCCCGCCAGCCACTTCCCAGACTGGCCAGCAGAGGGCACCCAGCTGCCAGCGCCGCTCCTCGATCTCCTGCAAAACAGTGGATCCCACTCTGAATTTATTTTGAGAACACATCATATTCATAGGAAAGAGCATATAACTAAAGTTAGTTTACCTTTATATAGTTTTACCGTGTGTGAGGGGTACAATGTACTACTCAGCTATTGATGATAAGACACCGTTGAAAGAATTCCTGGGGAACAAGAGGCTTAGCTTTTCCCTGATTTCTGTTCTACAAATGTGTTCCACAGACCCTGAGAATCCCAACCCACTTTCTGGGGGCTTCGAAGGTCAAAAATCTTTGCATAAGAATGCCAAGACGTTATTTGCCGCTTTTGCTGTAATGATATTTGCACGGATGATGTAAAAGCACGTGGGGGCTGAAGCCTTGGCGCCTGGCGGAGTCCAGGGGGCGGCTCCACGGGGCGAGCTGTCAACGCCTGGCCCAGCAGCCTGTTCTGTAGGATACATGGAACAGCACGGTTTCACACAGGAGTGTCCTTGGGGGAGCAGGAAAATCGAGTTTGTTAAACTTTGATGCTCGTGTATCTCTCTTCAAGATTCCGTGTGATTAAAAGGGAAGTCCCCAGAAAGTAAGTGGGCTGCTTATTGAGTTGCAGAGATTGGGAGAACACTTGTGCAACTTTGGAAGTGCAAGTTGAACCAGTCACTTTTTTTTTTTTTTTTTTTTTCATAAAACACCATTTTTACTTGAAGAACAACTGACAAACTGGAGCCATTCAGAAAAATCCCCGCCCATTGGCCACCGCCAGCTTGACTTGCTCAGAAGCGACCCGCTTCAAGGGCCCTGGGTCTCTGGCTCTCACAACCTCCCCCTTCCTCTGAGCTCCCTGGCACCGAGATGGTGTGGAGTTGTTTCCTTGGCAGTAGAACTTAGAAGGAGAAATTGAATTGGGTTAGTTGGGGAATGGAATACATGGAGTGCATTTTTCTCAAAATTGCAAAATGCTGAACCAGGAGACCCATATGTGTCAGGAACAGAAGAGAACATATTTCCTAGTAGAGGGATAATTACTCCCAAGGGGCGGATGCCCCACCTGTGCCCTCCCTGTTAACATTTGCCTGGCCATCTTAGACATTTCAGTTGTGATCCCCAATACCAACAACCCCCAAAAGAGGGCCGGATGATACCGCAGAAACAGAAAAAGGTGGATTTAAACACAGGTTCGACAGCAGCTATGCTTTTTCATAGACTTAGGGCCTCATAAATAATATTCTCTTAAAACCTTGTTTTACTAGTTTCAAATGTGTTATCTTTTTAATAGAATGTCTAAAGACATCCTGTGTCATTACAACAGTGGAAAACATCTATTAGATGAAACTCATTGCTAGGAGCAATAATAATAAAATCATAAAAATAGAAAATATTGTGTATTAGAATTTCTAAGCTAAAATCAAAATGTGTTTTTCATGATTCATGATGTGTGCATTGGTCGAAGAGTGGCCTGGATAAAGGTGGTGGTGTTTGTATTCCTTTCCTATTGCAGTGGTAACAAATCATCACAAACGGGCACCTTACAGCAATCACCTTAAATTCTGGAGGTCACAGGGCAGCAGCGCCTCTCACAGGCTGCCTCCTTCCAGAGACTCTGAGTGAGAATTCCTCACATCACAGATTCTCTCCTGCCCTACCTTGCCCTCATCAGATCCCGTTGGGCCCCCCGGGGACAAGGCAGGCTGACCCTTCCTCCCCCAGCCCTATCTTGAAGTTGCTGAGTAAGCAACCTTGATTCCCTCGGCTGCTGTTCCTTTGGAACAGCAAGGTGACATCTTCACAAGTTCCAGAAATTAGGACCTGGACACCCTTGGGAGGCCACTGTTCTGCCAACCTCTGGGCCATATGGGCTTGAGGCTTCCAGAAGGGGTGTATAGTGGAGCATCACCGCCCCCCTCCTCCTTCATGCCAGGGCTGTTCTGTGGCTGATTTCCCTGCATAGTGTGTTTATTTCTGAAGCTTGACCCAAGAAAAAAGGAATCCAATTAATAGCGAATGGAAATTTAATCAGGGGCCAAAAATCTATTGTCCAGAGCCACTTTGTTCAAAGGCTGCCTTCTCTGGAAGACCTTCCCTAATAGCCCAAGGTAAAGTGACAAGACACTCCACACCTCCTCTGCACGCACAGGCACGCCACCGTCCCATCCAGGTTACCCTCTGACTGACTCCCCAAAAGGAAGCTGCGTGGGGCACAGGGAATGTGGATCATGTTGCTCGCCATCCTGGTTCCAGTGTGCAGAACAGTGCCCGCCACATAGGAGGCGCTCGGTAAATGCTTGTAGAATGAAAGCATCAAGAGCAAGAATGGGCTGCTTCTGTGGGTTGATTTTCCTGTATGGTGTGTTTATTTTATTTCCCAAACTTGAACCTGAGAAAAAAGAAGTAAAATAGCTAGCTTATGGAAATTTAATCAGTGGCTCTGGGTAAAACTCAATGTGGCAATATATGGTAGGCCAGTGGGATAAATACACAGAATTTTTTGCTAACTGGCACTGTGCATCCCTTCTGAAAGGTCCCTGAGACAGTAGCACATGGGACCTATGCTATTGAAATGCAAATTTCCATTGAATGCAGTAATGTGTAACCCAAAGATCCAGTGAAATGAAAGCAGCATTTAGGTTCGGGGAAATTTGTTTAGGCTCAAAAGCAATTCACATCTTAATGGTTCAGATTTAAGTTAACTTTGTTCTTATCTCTTTGAGAACTACAAAAATCTTTTAGTTCCCTTCACTGTTGCCAAAAACAAAAACCCAACCAACCCACAAACAAGAAAATCTGCTGGCTTACACTGTGGGAGTTGGCTTGCTTCAAAGCAAGACGTTATCAGAAATGACGTCAGAGGCAGGCCTGTGCGTTTGCAGAATTCAGCTCATTAGCATGTGAGTGTTCTAACTCTTGTTTAGATGATGGCCCTGTGGCTAGCTCACCAGCTTACCTCCCTGCGTATTCTGTACATGTTTCCTTGCTAACGTGTTCGTAATCATCCTATAGATCGCTATCACGCAAGGCAGTGAGTTTTCCATACTCTGTGCCATAGTAGAAGTGTTATCTGTGTCCTGTGCTAAACAATGCAGAAAAATATTCTTATTACACATGTGTAGCTAATAAATCAGAAGTCATCAACGTTCAGTAACGTATAGCTGCTTGCGTGAGCTTAATTACAGACACCATCAGCTTGCAGAATGGCTCTGCTCTTACAGTCACCCTGACTTTTGTTGAGAGCTCTGCAAAGCTCCTGGTACCCATGGGTGCTTTTCTTCAGTCCCCTGCCCAAGTGTTGCAGCTGCCCCTGTGTAAACGGCAACTTCTCAGGGCTGACTCAGCCATGTCCTAGGACCTAAAGGGTAGGAAGTGAATTTCAGCCTGTCTGGCTCTATCTACCGTGATTAGGTGTGTATGGTAGAAGAGGAGCATAGTCAGTTACTTGGCAAAATGCCATCAAAACATTTTTGCACTGGTGTTGGCAACGTCTCCTGCTGTCTTCTGAAAATAAACACTCCCTAACGTGTGTTTTGCAGGAGTCGTCCCACCCAAAGGCCAGAGATTTCTGCCACAGTATTTTCCATCTGTACCTAGTTGGAAAATCTTTCAGAAGTAGAGACACCATGTACAGCACCTAAAAGGAATACCGACAACTTCGTGAGAGAAGCTGCAGTCCCTCAAACGAAGAGAACAGCTTTTTTCAGGCATCCGGGTTTTCTTCCCCAGGAAAGGGAGAAAGGAAGGGATGCTAGCTCGGCTTCACTCCCACAGGGCTTGCGGCTTTCACTTCTCATCCAGTTTTGCTTTTATTTGGTTTCCAAATTGTTCATTTCAATTGCTCATATTTCTTCCTTCCACAAACCACTTAAAGGAGAAACAGCTCTCCTTTTGGGAATTCCTCAGAGGATTGTCAGGCCTTCCTTTTTGAATTGCAACTAGGTTCAGCAAAGGCTTGTGGACTGATGATGCACACTGTGGTGAGAAGGGCTGAGGGGATGCAAAGAAAACTGAAAGCACACAGAGTCGCTAACTCTAACATCCTTCTTGGCCCCTGGACCGAGGCTCACACCTGCCTTCATACCGGGTGGTGCAGTGGCCAAGACTCTCTAGGATTGTGGGTTTGCCACTTGGGAGGATTTCTCTTTTAAGGACAATTTTCTTGGTGACATAACTTTACTTACTCAACCATAACTGCACTGCACCTCGGTACTTCCGATGGAGGGGATCGAATGATAATCACAGGCTTCTCTGGAAACTTGGCAGGGCTTCCTGGGTCTATAAAGCACAAGGTGTGACTCATGGCCCCTATTCCACAGGGCACAGCTGTCCCCAGGCTGGGAGGTGAAATGATCGTATCTACTTTAACATGTCTGGTCTGCATGGGGGCATTAACATTTCTTGACCTGCAAGGCACAAAGAGTCCGTTTTCTGGTCGATCCCATAAGCATCGCCAAAAGGATGACAAAAAATGATTGTGGGCTGTCATGTATTCTGTAAACTGCCCTCAATCACCAACCCGCCCCCGTGCTTACTCCCCAAATTCAGACACTTTTTTCTTTCTTTACTCACTCTTAAAATCACTGCCTTATACAGACAAGGCAGTGGGTTTTTCGTTTTGTTCTTTATCATGGAGACATTCCTATTTAATTAATTAATGAAAGTTTGGAGGTCTCATACCTAGGCATCGGTCAGATTTACAATCTTATTAAACATACCAAAGAGAATATAATAAATCATGTACATATTTTGCAGATGTTGGCAGATTTATGCACCAAAGGAAGCTGTATGTCAAACGGTACAATTTAATGCTTGTTTCCTATGTTCAGTTGATTCCAGATAGCTTTAATATTTTCCTTATGAGGTTTAACAGCACATAAATAACGTCCCACAAGCAAGCTTTATGCTTAAAGGAGAAACACTACTCTCTTTGACCTGACCGTAGCTGTTTCAACATGTCCGCTAGATTCCAACAGGACCTATTAGCACTAGTACTATTTTCCCATATAAGTGGGTTTTCCTCTCAATTCTTTCTCAAATTTCCTCAAATTTTACCTTATTTTCCCCTGAGTATGTGGTTTGTGCAGCTCTCTCCTATGAACTGCTCTCATTTAGAATTGCATGAACATAGCCACTGTAACCTTGACCTTCGACATTTTGGTGTAAATTGTAGAAAAACATGTAAGGATGTTATTTTTTTTTCTCCTTTCCATTCAGTTAGATTGCCATTTGTGATAATTTTTTAAGTAAAAACATTTGTTGCTAACCCCCACATCACATGAATTTTAAATCTGTAACTCCCACTTTCACGTCTGGAGTTCACTGGAAGCTTTGGTAGATCAGACCCTGTGACATTGAAACCAGTTTTCATCACATGCCCTGATCTCAGAAAGGAACTTTGTTTACAGCACGATGCAGTGACTCTCAGATCTCATAGCCCATCAAGTAAACGATAAGAACGCTTTAAATCAGCAGAAGTTTTTATGTTCAGGATTATATCACTTCTTTATATAGCTCTTAAATAAGCTCCCTGGATGCTAATAAGCATAATAGCGAATCCTTCCATAACTATAAAACTGAGAAGATACAGGAGTCTGTCAAAAAGTGTGTCCAAGGGTTAATGAGAATCGCCGTTTGTGTTTCTTTTGAAAGGAGCTACTTGGCCACAACACAGGCAGGCAGGGGCCTATGAGCTAGTATTTTAACCAGCTCCCAGGCAGGGTTCATATTGAAGATTAGGACTCCTTCCTCTACCCGATGATGCTGGTATTATCATGCTGTTATTTCTTTAATATAATTCTTTTCAATCTCCTTAAATTATGATTAAAGAATAAAAATAAGCATTGGGAAAAATAGTGAAAATAAAATAAAGGTTATCAGGTCAAAATGAATAAGGTTTTAAAACTATTTCTATTCTGACTTGGGGTTTTAAAACATATTGAACCTTTAAGTTAACTTTTATATAAAGAACTTAACATTCTAGAATTACAGTAATTCATGAGACATTTCCAAACTCAGTTTCAATTAGAGGGTGTTAAGTACTGCATGTTCATTTTTGAAAGTGGAGACTGGAGAGAGTTAGAACACCTTAGGTGCTCCCTATTAAATTTCACCAATTATCAATTTGCATATTATACAACACACTTTTCTCTGAAGCCTTCCAGATAAGTTTTCCTGAGAAAGACTTGCTGTGAGCGTGCTTACAGAACTTGAACCTGGACACGGAACAGGTCAACTTTCCTCTGTCCTGGGTTCTGCTTCTTGTCTTTTCAGTATTCCGAGGCCCTCTGACCTTAACAGTGACCCTGATGAGAATGACTTCCAACTCCACAGCCCAAACCATGGCCCCCCGCAGTGCTCCAGCCCCAGGGACAAATGGGCCTGTGCCCTCCTCCAGGGGGATGATAGTTTCAGAAAGTCTCACACTAAAATGAAGTTTGGCTTGGTTCCCTTTCCCAAAATGCATCCCACCTGCGAGGTACCCCACACCAGCCTCCCCTGCGAGGCAGCCCCCGACTTCCCTTCCCACCCAACGGTCTTCATTTCAGAACCTGTGCAGTGCTCCAGAGGCCTGTCTGCCCTGTCTGCCATGGTGGGGTCAGAGCTCTGCCGGAAGTGCTCCCGCTGCTCCAGGTGTGGGCTTCAGGCTCTCAGGTTAGCTCAGAGCCACCCGCACAGGTCTCTCCTCAGGCACTGACTTGAGCCTTTTGCTCCTCAGATGAAACCTGCAGTGACTGCTCTGCCCCTCTGGGATAGGCTCAGGCTTCCCTCTCTAGTGTGGGTTTATTTTCTCTGCACCTGTCGCACCAACATTCCCATCTGCTGTGGCCTGAATGCGTCCCCCAAATTCATGTTGAAACCCAGTCCCCATTGTGGTGATAGGAAGAGGTGGGCCTTGGCGGGGTGATGAAGGCATGGGGGCTCTGCCCTCAGAGATGTGGTTGGTGTCCATGGAAAGGAGGCTTCAGGGAGCCTGCCTGTCCCTTCTATCATTGAGGACACAGCCAGCAGGCCCCATTTGTGAGGAACAGGCCCTCATCAGACACGCAGGGGCCCTGACCTTGGACTTGCAGACTCCAGAACTGTCAGCTATACATTTCTGTTGTTTAGAAATCACTGAGCCGAGGGTATTTTGTTGCAGCCGAGGTGATGGACTAAGTGACTCCCTCTTCCTGAAGGGAACTTGGCTCCTGCGCTTGGGGAGGCTGGTGCATGCCTGTGTGTGTATCTGCTCTGCGATGCCCTCTGCTGCACTTCTGCTCTGTCCAGAATCCACTCCACCTTTTCAGGGCCACCTTCTGAGCCTATAGAGGCATCTTCACACCCCAGATTCTGCTGCTGTGCAGTTCATTGCACTCACCCAGCACCATGGCTTGTAGCCTTATGTGGAACCTGGGACCTGGTCTTCTCACACTTGCCCAAAGGCACTTCCTCCTTAGGGGCTGGGTGCTGGCTGACCCTAGGCTCTCAGGTGGGCTGAGCACAGTGCGGCCTCACAGTGTATTTGTGGCATGGCCTTTTTCACCTCTAAGAACAACTCACATTTGTGTGCCTGGTCTTAATTTTCAAAGCTCTCTCCAATCTTCACAGCACTTTCAGGTAGACAAGGCAGATGTTGTGATGCCAGTTTCATTGAGGAAGCATCAAGCTTCAGGGAAGTGGAATAAAGTGTGTGAGGTTAGTCCCAGGCTAATTCAGGGTCAGGGCAGAAGCCAGAGAAGGGTGATGCTCTCATTCCAAGTCCGTTTTCACTGCATGATATAGTCTGTAACTTAGGAGGCATGACTCTTGCCTCTTCCACCACTAACTTGCTGTGTGACTATCGGCAAGTTACTTCACCTCTCTGTGCTGGGTGAGACAGTGATGAGGATAAAAATGAAAAGATCTGGGCACAGTGCTTACGACAGTCCTTGGCCCACAACAAACACTGATGTATTGCAGCAAACATCACTAAAATGAGCATGGAAAGCATCAACAGTTCCATACGCCCTCGAGGAGGAGGCCTGGATGAATTTCCAAAGTGAGCTTGCATTTGCTCTCTGTTACTCATTTAACCCACTTGAAAAGTTACAGTCAGTGGGTGCTGGGCTGCTGCAGCACACAAGGGAGCTGGATTTAAATACGAATGCCTACGTTTCTTTAGCATATGCAAAGGCCTAACTGCCAAGCTCCATATAACAGTAATTACAGAACTGTTGAGGGACTCTAATGGGTACATTTGTGGCACTAAGTGGCTTATTTAATGGAAGTCATGCAGTTATATCACCAGCCTGGATGAAAATAGAGAGATCAATGCTGTCATCTCTAGCTCTGAATTACCTGGCTTTTGTCTGGTTGATTGATCGTGACAATCTTAACATTTAAAAAAATGTATAATATTATCTTTCAAGTTTTTAATATGTCAAAGACAAACCCATTAAGATTTTGTTTAGGTTAAGCTATCAAGTATATCTAATTTTAGGGGGAAGGACCATGGTTATATGACACAATTCACCTTGTTAAGCACATCTACAAAACCTTTTTCCAACTTGTCCATATGTATTTTTCCTTTTTTTATTCTATCCCAGTTTTCTCGAAAGGAGCTCTGCGGAAGTGGGGAGTGTTGGGACCACAGTAACATTGCTTAGCGATTCAGGTTGGCAAAAATCACAATAAAAATGAAAAACTCCTGGCATAATTTGCATCATAGTCATAGTTGAGATAACTGAAGCCCCACGCTGCTCTGGCCATTAGAATTTTCACCTGGAGAAGCTAGAAAGCTGTCTCTGACCACGAAATCACTCATTTATTCCAGAGCCATCCTCTTCCTCTTGCACAAGACATATGCCGCTTTCTCAGTCTGAGAAGCACTGTCACAGTGGACTTCTTCCGCATTGGGTCTTTTTCCTCCACCCCAGAGCCAGGATAACCCTAGCAAGTGCCCACCAACCAGAGTGATGACTTAAGGTTAGGGTTGTTTTGAACCCCCGGGATGGGAGACACAGCCTCCACATCGAACTATTGTAATGTTCAGAGAGCAAGCAGCCATTACCTTCTCACAGAGCTGGAGCTAACATTAAGTGCCCACTGCTCAGAGCCAGCAATGGTGTGCGCGCTGGGAAACAGTGAAGGAGGTGGCTGTATGCTCGAACTGGCCCCAACAGCAACATCCACACCAAGAAGCCAGCAGGTGACAAAAACCCACCCTGGCCAGCAATGGCCACAGGGCCAATCTCCACGGGCCCTTTGGAGCCATCTGGGAACAATGGGTCCGTGAACTTTGGTGTGGCAAAGTGGGCACCCAGCAGGAGAGGGTGCTCTTGGGAAGGCCTGCCCTGAATCAGTGTATTGATTTTCACCAGTGAGTCAGAAAAACAAGACTAAACTCAGTTTTGCAATGATGGCACTCCAAAAGTAGACTGAAACTCAAAAGTAAATTGAAGAGACGACCATTCAAAGTCCTTAAATTAAATTAATTGACTGGCACCTACTGTTGGCAAAGTACCACGCTGATAGCTTGTCAACAAAGGTGAATAAAACCTGTTGGTTTTAAATTTAGTTAAAAATAACTGAATTTTGAATCCTCTATTAAGAGACAATGTAGACAGATAATTTCCAAATCAAGTTCTAGAAGGGCTATCTCCAAAATAGGGTGCTGAGCCCCCAGGCGTGTTCATGGACTCTCGCTGGGGAGTGAAAAGAAAATCTGAGAATATTTCTGAACACCTATTTTTATATTACACTTATATTTCTAATTTTAGTGCACATTTTATATTGCATGTAATATATTAGTATGTTGGTCCTTTACTTTGTATTTTACTAAAAAGTAGACAAAAAATAAGAGTGTGTTAAAATTCCTGTATCAATAGAAATGGACATTCAAGGTAACCATTTCGAGTGGTCTGTCCTACAATATGCTAGAATGGCAAGTGTGCACCTTGAAGACACACAGAGCTTCGCTGAGTCTTCCCACATTCATCTCCTGCAGTTTTGGTGGCTTGGGAGATGGTGTAATTTGTGAGGTGAGCCAATGCCTTCAAATACTCAGTCGTGTGCAACTGCTATTCTTAAGGGGACATCTGCTTTTTTTTATATATTAATGACTAGAAGTGATTGCTGAGGAAAGGGCAAGCAAGGAACATTTTAGGGAAAAATGGATCAGCTCTAAAATGGAGCAAAAGGAAATTCTTGTTAAGTAAAATTAAAAATTCATGATTTCCAATGCTCTTGTTGCTGAGAGGTAGTTTCTAAGCTCAAGATAAGGAAACCTGCTTCAATATGTCTGGACTGATTGCAGGTACCTGTGTGAGGGAGATAAAGATGGAGCTGGGGATGGAGACAGGAATGTAGATGAGGGTGTAGATGGGGATGGGGATAAAGATGAGGATGGAAATTGGGATGAAGATGAAGATGGGAATGGAGATGAGGATGGAGATGAGCATGGGGATAGAGATGGGGATGAAGGTGGAGATGGGGATGGGGATGAAGGTAAAGATGGAAATGAAGATGGAGATGGACATGGAGATGGAGATGGGAATGGGAATGTAGTTGGAATGGGGATGGAGATGAAGACAGAGGTGCATATGGGGATGGAAATGAAGATGAAGAACTGAATGGAGATGAGGTTGGAGATAGGGCTGGAGATGCAGATAAGGATGGAGATGGGTTGGAGTTGGAGATGGGGATGGGGATGGGGATGGAGAGAGAGATGAAGATGGGGATGGAGATGTGGTTGTAGATGGGGATGGAGATGCAGATGGGGATGGAGATAGAGATGCAGATGAGGATGAAGATGGGAATTGAGTTGGAAATGGGATGAATTGGAGATGGGATGGGGATGGGGATGGCATGGGGATGAGGATGAAGACAGATGCAGATGGGGATGGACATGAAAATAACAATGGAGATGAGGTTTGAGATGGGGATGGAGCTGGAGATGGTGATGGGGATGGAGACAGGGATGGAGATGATAAGAATGGAGATGAGGTTGGAGATAGGGATGGAGATGGAGATGCAGATGAGGATGAAGATGGGGATGGAGTTGGAAATAGGGATGGGGATGGATAGAGAGATGCAGATGGGGATGGAAATGGGGATGGAGTTGTGGATGGGAGTGGAGATAGAGATGCAGGTGAGGATAAAGATGGGAATTGAGTTGGAGATGGGATGTAATTGGAGATGGGGGGGATGAAGACAGAGATGTAGATGGGGATGGAGATGAAGATAAGAATGGAGATGAGGTTGGAGATGGTGATGGAGTTGGAGATGGAGACAGAGTTGCAGATGGGAATGGAGATAGGGATGGAGATGATAAGAATGGAGATGAGACTGGAGATGGGATGGAGCTGGAGAAGGGGATGGGGATGGAGACAGAGATGCAGATGAGGATGGAGACAGGGATGGAGATGATCAGAATGGAAATGAGGTTTGAGATGGAGATGGAGATGAGGATGAAGATAGAGATGGGAATGGAGATGGACACAGACATCAGGATAGAAATGGGGATGGGGATGATGAGGATGGAGCAGTTTAGAGAAATAGAGAGGGCCCTTGAACCAGGATGAGGAACCTACTTCATTTCCCACCATGGACTTACGTAGAGAGCACTCTCTCATCTTTCAGAATTGTTTCTCCATAGGAATTGGGGACTGGAACTCTCCAGAAGTTGTAAAGATGTTGTGTGGTCAGTCAATCTATTGGGAATAGAATTGGGAAAAAAAGAAATCTAATTTACATTGAAATGTAAGTTGCTGATTACCAATTTTTTAAACTTAAACATCTTGACCACTTGTTGAAGGGAAAATTTACAACTGTAGTCAATTTCTCATTAAAAGTTTGAGATAAATATGATCGTTCTTAAGGAATCTCTTTATAATTTATTATGCAGCTGTAGTGATTATAATTCTCTGAGCACCTCTGCTGAAAGACACTATTTAAAGCATAAAGTACTTTTGAATATTAACTCAACAATTCTATCAACACCCTTGTGAGGAAGGTGGGTGGCAAAATGACTCATTCGAGGTCACATTAGTAAGTTAGTGATAGAGTTTGGCATACAGAAAAAGTTTCTGGACTTTTTAGAAATATTCCTTTCATTGAACTAGTCCTATCAAGCCAGGAAAGGATTACTAACCTGGAAAATCCATGGACAGCCACAAATGTCATATATTTTCATTCATTCCATACACCAGTCATGGCTCCTGATTGCAAATCATAGAAACCAACTCAGAAGCAGAGAAGAAACTTAGTGGAAGACATCAGTTAGCTGGCAGTATCTTGGAATGTCCTGGAAACCAGGCCCAGAAAATGGACAAGGGCAGAGGGAGGCCAGGCTTCAGATCACAGGTAGTGCCAGTTGCCAGTCTAGACTTTGGAAACCCTGGATGGAATGGAACAAATAGCAGACATTCTGCCCTTTGACATTAGTCATCTGCAGATGAGGAGAGAGAGGAAGAAAAAGTTTCAGTGATTTGCCTTAGATCTCACAGGTAGGAAGTCACTGTTGGAATTAGAGTTCAGGTCTTCTAAACCCTCCCATCCAATTCAACAAAAATATTCCCTAAAGAAATACTTACCAAATTAAAATAAATGGTCTTAAAGTAGTGGTTGCCCAGGGCTGGGGGAAGAGAAATGGGGAGTGACTGAAAATGGGTACAGAATTTCTTTTGGAGCTGACGGAAATGTTTTGGAATTAGATGGTGGTTATGGTTGCACAATCTTGAAAATATACTGGAAACCACTGGATTGTACATTTTAAAGGGTAAATTTTGTGGCTTGTAAATTATATCTCAATTAAAACGTGGAAAAATATGTCAATAAAAACCCGAATTTGTCTTACATAAAGAAAAACAAAGGTCAAAAAAGTCTTAGAAAATTCTAGTTTATATTTATTATTTCCTGGCTTTACTTCGTTTTGGCCAAAAGGCATTCCATTGATGTGGGCTTTTCAGTAACTACAGGAAATGGTGAATGGGATGGTATGATTTTAAAGTGAAAACTTATTCCCCCAAAGGGTTTACAAGAGGTTATAAATTGTGGGAAGGGAACGGAATTGTTTTATAATGTTTCTCAAACCCTACAATTACTGTAGGTTTACATCATTTGCTCGCCTTTCTAGTTCACGGGCAGAAGGAAGCTTGTACGTTTCTAGTTCTCTAACTTCCTCTCTTTCCCGAGTTACTAGCAAGGCACTGCTTTTAAAAACAGGAGAGATATGAATCAGCAGATTACTTAGAGGAACTTAGGACTCCTTGAGTGAAACATCATTCACAATTAGCGAGGTGTAACCTAGATGAATCCATTTTTCTAAAAGAACCTCCGGCAGCAAATGTTTACTTAACATTTTTAAGCTAAAAACTTGGGCAAAAGATTAAACATAGACCCAACATAGTTTATGATACAGCAGATAAAGTAATGTTTGAAAGCAGAGAAAGGAAGAAAATTAATAAATGAAAAGAGAAAAAAACGTACAGAGGAAAGAATAGATGATTTTAACTCTGCGGCCATACGTGGGTATACTAATGACATTGTCTCAGAATTGCAGCTTGAAGTACGTTAGTTATGTTCTTAGTAAGCACTATAATCTTGTTCTTTCTTACAGTATTTCATTTCTCTGGGCCTCTAATTTCCTGATTTGGAGTTTGTATTACTCCTAAGCTTTGGGGGAATTCAGAGGTACCCTGGGAGGTGAGTTTTCCTCTTCCCCCTCTGACCCCCAACTTTCAGCTCCAGGAGGACAGTGTGCCCTTGAGGGCAAAGCCAATCTGAACCTGTCATTTCTCGGCTTGGGTCCCGGATATCACTGACCGCAGAGGTCACTGCCCCAAGGCAGGATTCTCTCAGTGACCCATGTGGCAGACAACCTGGTACATAGATTAGTGCTAGCATGTGATTAATTATAAGGTAATCAATACTGTAAGACTTAATCAGAAGCAGAAACAGCACGTTGTTTAGAATAGAAGAGCTGCCTGACAACTGCAGTATCCGCAGATAGTCATGGAGGCCGAAGGGCTTGCCCCATGCTGTTAGCAGCTCAGAAAGGCCCCTAAGAGGGGCTGTGCCAACATGTGCCAGTCAGAACTTTTCAAAACAAACGTAATGGGTGCTAGACTCTCAGAAGAGAGGTAGAAGTACCCTCAAATGTTTCAGGAAATAGTCATTTGTTCAATGAGACCTGTGTGTAGGGTTGTGACATCATAGGAAGAGGCCTGGTGTAGCCTTGGACAATCTGCCGTCCACTCTGAGTCTTGCTTCTCACCAGTCACAACAATGACAGCAAGCATAGAGCACCCACAGCTCACCAGAAAACTCGGCTCCTGCCAGCTCAGAAGACGGAGGCTTTGGACAGGCAGAGAAAACAGGGAAAGTGTTTTAGATTGGGCAAAAGGTTTGAGCACTGTGACATGATTCACATTTTCCCCGATAAAAGGCCATGCTTCAGAAGAAGACAAGTCCAGCTGGGAGACAGCAGCTTGTCCAGACGTGGGAGATAGCCTGGTGTGAGGCTGAACGAGATCAAACTGCTAATACTGGATGATTTTCTGACCTACAAAAATGATAATTTCTCATGACTCAACTTACTCTGCCTGGTTCTGCCTTTCCTGGGTCCTACTCAGCCCGGCCCTGCCCTGGGAAATGCTCCCCCTCCTCCTGTACGCTGCTGGCTGTGCCAAGGCCGTTCTGAGCTGGCAGCCCAGCTCCAGGGGGCTCCCTGTTCTCCAGGTGCATTGGCGGGAGCTCCAGTCTCTCAGCCCTGCAGGGTCCTCTCACACCAGTCCAAGAAACGGGGTGTAAGGAAGCTACCCCATCTGCAAAGCCCTCCCTGGAAGGGCTATGAGACATCAGCCCCGATCCTACCAGGAGGCTTCCCTGGGGCTCTGTGGGCATCCGTGAGCTTAGACCAGCGGGGAGGAAGGCAGCTTGTGCAGCAGAGCTGGCGAGCACAGGAGGCGCAGGCAGTGCGGAGCTTGCCCTGGCCACAGAAGCAGAATGCACCCTGGATGCCAGTGGCCTGAGGGAGAAAGATCAGGATATAAAGGAAAACTGTTGGACGGTGACCAGCGGAATGGACCCAGGGCAGCCTGGGCTGGCACATCTGCCAAAGCCCGTCCTTATAAAGGAATATCCCAAGACATTTGAGTGAGAAAGTGAGGCAGGAGCAAAGAAAAATAAATTTGTTTTAAAGGCTCCATTTTATCATTGTTAAAATATCATAGATTGCAGGTCTCTGGGGCTGGTGGTATGGGAGTCACCCATTGGGATCCAGCCTTGTGATGACCTGCAGAGTTTCTGACACATCCGAGGACCGCTCTTCTCCACCTCTCTCTCTGCACTGCGTCCTTGCTGACTGCCTTCTGTGCACTGCGTCCTCCTGAATGAAATCTGCAGCCCACAAGTGCTCCAAAAGGCTGGACTCTGACTCGGTCAGCCTCTGTTGACACCCCTGGCTCCTGAGTTCCCAAGCCCTGGCTGGGCCTTTCCACTTGGAGCCCTGGCTTCTAACCCTGCCCGTGCACTGAGCTGAAGGAAGCGAACTCCTCTCACTTCTGCATCCCCAGCTCTGCTGTGGCATTTTGTAGAAACTGGTACTTATCATGGCTCCACGTGGGCTCCCCTTCCCTGCCAGCTGGCATGATGCCTGGCCACTTTTCAAACATCCCCTGTTGACTCTCTGTCTCTCTGTCTAGATGTGAGTCTCTGGATGGCAGCCACTCTCGTTCACCTGGAGTCGCTGCCTGCAGGACAGAGCCAAGACCAGCCGCATGGTGCTGAGTAGGGGAGGGAGCTATTGTGCTGAGGAGGAATTTTGTGGCAGAGAGAGGCAAATACTTGCTCTGGGTCCTGTGGTTTGTGAAAAGAAGTTGAGCTGGGATTCCAGATCTGTGCCTTCCAAGTCCCTGCTGCTCTTCACCATTTGAAATGTTTGTTCCACTAAACTGAACACACCTGGGCTCTGATCATCTCACCCCCTCCCAGGCAGGAAGGATACAAAAGACGGGCACCAGCTCAGCCACCTGGCCACTAGCCAGTGTTGCTCCCAGGCTGCACAGACTTAGATTTCTCCTCTGTGGTTGCTTCAGAGGTGCTGTGTAGAGGAGAGAGGGCTGTGACTGCCAGTTTGGAAAGTGTGGCTTCCACTCCTGGCAATATACTAACAGTGATTGTTAGTCTACCCAACATTGGGTGAGTCCCACTGCATTTCTGGACCTGAGTGTCACCTGGGTGCCTGGCTCCAGCTGGTTGAGGAGTCTGCAGGGCAGGTGTTCTGCCTGGGTAACCGGGGAGGGCTCTGTGTGGTCCTGGGTGTTGCCACACCTACACCTGAAGTCCCTAAGCTCCTTCCAGCTCACCCTCCGTGAGCCCCTCGCAAGTGGGACAAAGCACTTATTCCTTATCTGTTCAGTCCCTCCAGTGACTAAATTGTCCTCTCTAGTCCCTTTCAAGGGTGGGCTTCAGATACGCACTGCTGGGGGCACTCACATGACTAGGTATCCAAAGATTGTCTGCCAGGCAAACTGCAGTGAATTACCTGATCTTAGCAGGAAGACATTGGAATCAGGTCCCGGCTTGACCTTTTGGCTGATGGCATTTCCTCCTCGTGACTTCAGCTCCTGGTTTGGGACCACCTTCGTCTCATGCCTGCACCTTTCCTACCTGATCTTCACCACCTCTTACCTGGAATGGAAGTCAAAACCTTCCCAGGGCTGGTCTTTCCTGCCATTGCCAATCCAGGTGTGCATGATGAAATGGGACAAGAACATCTCTAGTCGAGAGGAATTGCTGCTCCTGGCTGTGCTCAGACTGCTTGGCAGAGCAGCTGTTCCCTCCAGGCACTTGCACCCCCCTCGTGCTAACGGAGCTGCTTGATGGGGTGTGGGGCACTGCCTGCTCCTACTGCCCGCAGCTGGCTGCCTGCTACGCCCTGGGCCATGCACAGGTGGTGTTGCTTCTTGCTGAATCCAGCACCTGGGAGAAGCTGTTTGCCTGAGGCCCTGGAAGGGTCCATTGTCTTCCATGCCTGCAAAGGGCATGCGCCTCCCCTGCGTCCTCTCCATATTTCCTACCCAGTGTATGAGATTCGCCTTCCCACCTCACTACACCTAGAACAGTGGGGACTTAATGAAGATAAATGTGTTCACGTGTGTATATTACAGTTTATCCAGGTTGGGGAATCATAATTGAGGCTGGACAAATTGCCTCTCGCTCCTCGTCAAGGCCCTCTGAACCCCACACAATAAGGAGGAAAAATCTGTGTTTCTTTCAAAATCACTTGAATTTCACTGCTTAATGCCCTGAGAAGAGAAGCCACAGGGACATCCGTGAATGTCATTTTGTAAACTGAAAATCCTATAACCAAATAGGAGAATAAAGATGATACAGGACTGTAAAAATCAGAATGAACAGATTATTCATATCGGTTATGATTCATGATGGTGTTAATTATTTTTCCAGCGCAGAATAGCTCACACAGGTAATGGGTACATGGGACCCTCACTCTGACATTAGACATGGACCAGGCAGGGCTGGGATCGCGCCTTCTGAAAGAGTGCTCGCCAACCTCGTATTGTGAATTTAAATTCTGCAGGGAGGGGTTAACCCAGAATATATGAGGGATGAAGACCGTGTTTTCTCACCATAAAATGTCTCCAACACATTCTGCCAACTAAACTCTGTCAAACCCAGAAAAGCCTCTGGAAATGTAAACTTCCCGCCTTAACCAGAATTAAGTGTATCAGTCATTGCCAGTGACATTTTTAAAACTTTGTTCCTGTTTCCTGGCTGGGCTCATCCACACTGAGGAAATGGCTTTGATGAAGAGTGGGTGGGAAAGCTGAGATCGCGGGTTGTTTAGGGCCACAAAGAAGACAGTGGGGCTCGGGACCGAGATCCTGCGGTGGGCTGAGAAGCCAGGGGTGCGGGGGAGACAGAGGTGCCCTCCTGACAAACGTGCTTCCATTCTGTCTAAAATGAGGTCCCCACTCAATGCACTTCCAAAAATCCTAAGTAACAGAAAAACACAAACCACTTTTTTTTTTTTTTTTTAAATCAGGATTCTAAGTCCAGCTCCATAAATAATCTACTTTATAAACTTGGACAAGGTAGTTTAACCTCTTGGAGTCAACGTTTCCTCTTTGATCAAATTAGGAGGTTGAATGAGAGTGGCTGTTTCATTCCTTCCTCCAGAACGTTCCTCTCCACCTCCCACCACCACTTCCACGTCCAACCGAGGAAGTTGCTGTTGCCTGTGACAGGAACTAAGTATTTTCCATTTGGACTTTAAACATACATATGTGTTATATATAAAATATTCATATATATATATATATACACACATATATTCTAAAACAAAATTTTAGAGACTTTCCTAGGGGGTAAGTTGAAGATACTGAAAAATACATTCACTTGCGTAAGTTCCATGATGTCTCATTGTAATAGTCCTTCGATGTCTCTTCTGACTTCCTGGAGGTTTCTGTTTTTTGTTTGTTTGCATTTGTCTTTAAGTAAAAACACAAAAACAAACAATAGGACGTCTCGAAAAGTAGAAGAGGTAAGGAGGAGAATTGAGAAGCACAAAAGAAAGGCAGATTATGAAGTGTTAATAAGTATCCAAGAAAACAGTATAAAAAAGGTGGGGGGAGGGCAGAGTATTTTACTAAGAAAATGATTCCTGCGACCGGGCATGGTGGCTCACACCTGTAATCCCAGCACTTTGGGAGGCGGAGGCGGAGGCGGGCGGATCATTAGGTCAGGAGATAGACACCATCCTGGCTAACATGGTGAAACACCGTCTCTACTAAAAATACAAAAACTAGCTGGGCATGGCGGCGAGGGCGCCTGTAGTCCCAGCTACTCAGGAGACTGGGGCAGGAGAATGGCGTGAACCCAGGAGGTGGAGCTTGCAGTGAGCTGAGATCACACCACTGCACTCCAGCCTGGGTGACGGAGCGAGACTCCATCTCAATAATAATAATAATAATAATAATAATAATAATGAGAATGAGAATAATAAATAAAATAAAATAAAATGATTCCTGAAATTCTTGAGAATACAGAAAGTTGTAAAATATGAAAAGGAAATTTTAGTGTGAATTCTTATCTTGGGCAATTCTTTCTTTCTCTCTCTTTTTTTTTGAGATGGAGTCTCGCTCTGTTGCCCAGGCTGGAGTGCAGTGGCATGGTCTCTGCTCACTGCAAGCTCTGTCTCCCAGGTTCACGCCATTCTCCTGCCTCAGCCTCCCAAGTAGCTGGGACTACAGGTGCCTGCCACCACGCCTGGCTAATTTTTGTATTTTTACTAGACATAGGGTTTCATCGTGTTAGCCAGGATGGTCTCCGTCTCCTGACCTCCTGATCCACCTGCCTCAGCCTCCCAAAGTGCTGGGATTACAGGCTGAGCCACCGTGCCTGGTCTGGCAATCCTTTCTTACCAGAAGGGAGGGGCGACTTTGTTGAGAGACAGGAATCTGTTTAAACGTTATTTTAGGTTATCTTATGTAGATACAATGTCGTGTGGTTCCCAGTAGGATCATTGGCCCAGGGGGTCTTTTGGAGAAAAGTGAAAATGCTTTCCTCTGACTCCTCAAAGTTTAGAGTTGGTTGTTTAGGTCTGATGCAATCATGAGTGTTAAAGCTCGAACACCTTTAAAATCAGCTTTTGGATTTCGTTGGAATTATCCATTCGTATCAGTTTGACTCTGAAAGAGTGTGTGTTATTGGCACAAGAAATGGGGGAGAATTGAAGTTTAATTACTTCTGCATTTATTTGCTTATAGGGGTGTCAGATGCTCAGATTGTCCCTTCACAAAGGAGACAGAATATCTCCCTTTCATAATCCATGGAAGGACGAGACATAAACACAAACAGGACCTGGAGGCCCTGGTCTCACTTCCTAAGATGCAGCGTTTCAGCGTCTCGTCTTGTGGGTAACTCCCAGTGTGCACACTGCTCCTGCAGGAGCTGGAGGGCAGGTTGCTCCCCACTCCTGGGCATGTGGCAAGGCCATAATCTAAAATCCACCTAAGATTCCCCCGAGATCCTCATATGGAGGCAGAGGCTGGAAGCCATTTGAGTTATTTCGGAAGGGACCAGAAAGCCTGGCTTTGGAACATATTTTAGAGGAGAGTATTAGTGCATCATTGATTGAGGAGGACTGTCACTGTTTGGCTTGTTTCTCCAGTGTTTAGGGAGTGCAGCTCCCACGCAAAGGAAGGAAGGTGGTGGGTGGTAGCTGAGCGCCTGTCTGGAGATAGCGCAGGACAGAGGCGCCTTTGTGAGGCCTCCCCTAGGCACTTCATGGAGAAAATGATACAAGCAGTAAGGCAAACCAATTCTTCTATTTTCATTATAGCTTGTCAATAAGTTTTACTTTTCACCTCCAACCTTGAAACAGCATTTTTGACCCCAGAATTGCTTGCAAGATACTGAATCTTCATGTCTTCATGTTGATACTCATATGTTCAATAAGATTTCCAGAATATTTGAGGGGTTATCTGAAGTTTCAGTTTATTGCCACTGCCACAGACACAGACCCTAAATTTAACTTCGCCTGTGTACAGTTGTCTGTGTTGCACATTTCTTCCCTGAGTGTGGGTACCCGCTGACGTAGTACAGCTCACCTTTCTTCTGGTGCTGTTGCCTGGCAGCCCTGGTGTTAGGGGCCGGCCTCCCGCAAGACTGCTGCTGAGAGGTGGAGGAGAGCCCAGCCGTGTCTGATAAGGGATGTCTTTCATTTGCTGTAGAAACATCTCCTCCATGGCAGATACCAGTAGGAGAGGGCTCAGGTCAGCCAGCGGAGGAAGCATTGTGGAAAAGTAAGCTATCAGAAACTTGAGAGTAGGATCTCTCCGTTAGATGGGACCAGCAGTTTATCGAGAGTTCCAATCACTTTTGCTGGGATGGACTGCCATTTACCCTCACACAGATGTACCGAGTGGTGGCTGCAGCATGTATAGGTATCTAACTTTAGGCACCACATTTCACATGTCCAGTTCCTGATGGTTCCTCCCCAGGACGAGGGCCTTATCTTAGGACATCCTCATGGAAGGGAATCTGTGAATGCTTCTCAGGGTTGTTGCTGGAACCAATTAAGGTTGATTTACCAGTATTGTTTCCATTAGAGATTGAATTACAGAATATTTTAAGGTTCTAACTGTGCATCCTGTGGCACAGTGCTTGCCTTAGAGTGGGACTGCATGTCTGATGAGATCATGAACCCCTTAATGGTTACCAGGGACAGATGGGGGAAGACTCAGCACTGGGCACCCGAAAATCCAGCAGCTGTGCCCAGGGCAGCTCCACTGGGGGAGCAGCGACATCAGGGAGGCAGAGTGGCCTGTGCATGGGCTCTGATGCACTGGAGAGCATCCTTAGGGCCTGCCACTATCAAAAGGACACTGGGAGCACCCCAGCAGCCTGGGAATGAAGCTGGGGCGGTTTTTTACCCTCTGTCTTCTCATTCTGTACCTTTTCTCTTTTGGTGGGGGCCCCAACACTTCATCTGCAGGGTGACCCCTGACCAGCACCAGCGCAATCAAAGTGGAATGGAGGCAGGATCTAAGATAGATGCTATTTGTTACAATACTTTACTGATTAACTAGGTTGAGTTCATTAACACTGCTGTGTTACCTTAAATTAGCCTTTGTTCGTCTTGCACGCTGAAAGCTTTCTTCTTTGTTAAATAAATGCCAGGCAAGAACAAGTCAGGAGAGGTCTGAGGGCAGGAAGAGAACAGAACTCTGATGGGGCGTTGAGGGTGAGGGGCACAGGGTCTCCCACTGCTGGCAGTGGGCTCTGCTTCCCTTGGGGTGCTGGTGACAGCTGCTTATGTTTCAGTTCAGGCTTCAGCAAGATCTCCTCAAAAAAGAACAGCTTTAAGGAGACTGTGATCGAATTTTCAAACTGCAGCTTATCCACCTGTGCAATCTTGTGAATTTTACCTCATTCCTGAGAACTTCAATCTCTTCATAAATGGGAATACTAACATCTACTGTTCAGAGTTCATGCATATATATGAATACACATGAATAAACACATCTGTAAGTCCATGTGTCTATGTAGGTACACCTATATTGTATGTGTATGTGTATGTCTATGTCGTTACCTAAATTTCGCTTTTGTTTAAACTTACTTACACTTCTGTCCCAACACCCCTAGATAATACAACCATTTTTCAGACCTAGCTTATTCTCAAATTGGCATTGAATACTTTTCATCCCCTGGACTTTGACATTCTTCTCAGCAAGAAGTTTACTCTGTTTCTGTATATATTTCATACCTACTGCTGGTCTAGCCTGTAACAGTAGGTGTTTAGTATATTCAGGAATAATTCACACTTCTAATTACATTGTTCCTAACAAAGAACTATGCCTTAGAGACAACTCTTCTCTCTAGCTTGAGTTATTTCTCTCTTGTTAGGGTTCCACATCTTGGTACTCATTTTGATCATTTTTCTTCTGCAAAGGGGTAATCCAGGAGCAGGCTCCTGGCCTGAGCGTCATTGAGATGACATTTACTCTTCCTGTGCTAGTCTAGAACAGATTCCGTGGTGCCAGCAGTTAATGAAGAGTCAGTTTTTCTTGCTGGATGCAATTGGAGACCATTATTCTAAGTGAAGTAACTCAGGAGTGGAAAACCAAACATCATATGTTCTCACTCATATGTGGGAGCTAAGCTATGAGGATGCAAAGGCATGAGAATGATACAATGTACTTTAGGGACTCAGAGGAAAATGCGGGAGGGGGATACAAGACAACACATTGGGTGAAGCGTGTACTGCTTGGGTGATGGGTGCACCAAAATCTCAGAAATCACCACTAAAGGACTTATTCATGTAACCAAACACCACCTGCTCCCAAAAGCCTATTGTAATAAAAAATGCATTCGAAAGAAAACAAATTTAAAGCCAAGAATTGAAATACATAATGTACGTTGAGTAGTACCATCCTCTCAATTTTTAACAACCACCAGCAATAGCAGTGCACTTGGAACCATGTAAGGTCTGTTTCTGCAGGTAGGTAGGTTTAGCTTTGGTTTCCTTGGCGTTTTGGGGGAGGTGACAGTGAGGAGTGAAGATACTCAGTTCGTTTTGTTGAATTGGAGAGACCACCAAATTTCCAGGCATTAGTGGGAGTTCTTCTGGGAGAGTTTGGAGTGGAGCTTGGCAACGTCACTGGGCACCTCCTGTCCCTGCATAGGTCCTGAGCTGGACCCCGGGTGCCCCTGCCACCATCACCCCTACACCTCCCCAGCGGGCAGCCGGGAACGGGCGTGGGGTCTGGGGGGATGTCAGGGGCTTTGACCCGTCCCTGTGTTTTGCCGGGGACCTGGTGGGTCCTGGGTCAGACTGAGCTTGGCCTTTGTACTCCACCTGAGCCCACAATGGGGGAATCTTCTAGACCGTGGCAGTGGGCCTGCAGGAAGTCAGGCTCTCTCGAGTCCGCCCTGATGTCCCCCGTGACCTAACCAGCGGGCCACGTCCTGGTCAGGGGACAGCAGAAACTGTGCGGCTGGCGTTACCCAGGCAAGTTGTTGGCCCCTACCTGTCCCCTCCATGCCCTTCCTGGTGTCCCTCTGTCCCCACTTCCTACCTCCCTGCCCCTTTCCCCCGGGGCTCACCCCTCCTGCACCAACCCCGTGACTTGCTTTGTCCTCTCTTTCTCTATGCCCCTCAGTGCCATCTCCTGTCCCTCCATGTCCCCGGCACCCCTCCCGTCCCTCCTCTGTGCCCCCCTAGCCTCCCCCTGTTGGTCCCCCCTCCCAACTGCACATCTCCATGATATCAGCTCCTTTTGCCAAGTTGAATGACAGATGCATCTGAGAACCACACGCACACTCCCACCGTGCCTCTGGTCAGTAGAGACCCTGCTCAGACACATAGGGGTGCCCTCAGCCTTCCCTACACCAACCCCATGGCTCCAGCAGAACCATGAGGACCGGGCTGTGGGTACATACCTGGGGGCATGTTGGGAGCGTGGGAGAGACCAGGGCAGAGGAACACAGGGACAGAGGGACACTGGGACAGAGGGACATAGGGACAGAGGGATGTGGGGACAGAGGGACACAGGGACAAAGGAATGGAAGGGCAGAGGGACACTAGGACAGAGGGACATGGGGACATAAGGAGCATGAGGACAGAGGGATGCAGGGACAGAGGGACACAAGGACAGAGGGACACGGGGACACAGGGACATGGGGACAGAAGGATGCAGGGACAGAGGGACATGAAGACAGAGGGACATGGGGACAGAGGGACATTGTGGCCATCCTGCCACTGTACTCAATTACGGTAGGCCCAGGTCACCTGGAGTCTACAGGGATGAGATTTATTGAGGAAAATAAAAGGCAAGGACATTGTGTCAACTCTGTGATCAAGAAATACAATCCCACAGACAAGGTTAGGAGAAAAACAGGAAGTGTCCAAGCTGAGGCTGGGACACAGAAAGCTGTTCTGCTGTCCTGGCATGATAAAGAACTGGAACTGAGGTCGCAGGAGGTGTCTCAGGAGCTTGAGAAGACTTTTTGGAATGCTTCTTTTTCTTTTGAAACTATGACTAAGCAAAATTATGGCTGTAATATTTTAGGACTTTTGAGAAAAAAAAAGGGAGTTTCTCATTATCATTAATTTGTAGGGAAGGTCCTCATAAGAAAATGGTGAAGCCAGGTAAGGAGTAATGAAAATAAAGTTGGGAGTGGCTGATGCTGCTTGGAAGTTTTGGGTTGAGGATTCACATAGGCTGTGGGACGGAGGCAGGTTCAGGCTCTCCCGCCACTGCAGAAGGACAGATAAGTCCCGGGGGCGGGGGGGCTCCCAAGGCACAGGAGCCATGGCTGGAGTCAGGCACCAACCTCCTTGGAAGCTGAGTAACTGCAGTCTTGCTCTCTTCCACAGGGCCTCCGGCCAACCTTCGGGCAGTTGGCTTTTGTTGGTCTTTGTTTTGTGACCGCCCAGATGGCTGGAGGAGCCCAGCGGGAGCCTTTTGTAGACTCAGCACAAGGGACAGGCTGGAGGACACTCAGTGTTGGGATTTCCTTCCTCAAATGTCAAGGAACCGCAGCAGGGCTGGGTAGTATTTCAGTGGATCTAAATTGGGGTTTGGGGACCACACAGCTTGAGGCCTGCTAGCGTGAGTGATGACTTAATGAGGCCCTCAGATCATGCAATCCTTCATGGTGCAATTAAAAACTACTTTGCCATGAGGAATGAAAAAGACCCACTTGGCCACCACAGGCCTCGGCTTCCTCATCCAGACACACCCCGGGCTTGTGCGAGGAAGTTTGAGCAAGGCAGAGCCCTGCTCACATCAGGAACAGGAGCTCACCCCAAACCCTTTAACAAATGTCCCCCTTTCAAATATAATGCAAGTGTTCAAAAGAGTCAGTGGATGAGAAGAAAATTAAAATGATTTTTTTCCCATAAGAAATATACAATAGATTGTCCTGAAAGAAAACCATGACATGAAGCTGCCAAAAACTTTTTCTAAGGAACACCAAGATGGCACCAACTACCTTGGTGAGGCTGCCATGTTAACAAAGGTCTGTGAGCCAGGTTGTCACCTGCAAACACAAATAACAGCACATTCTTTGTTCTGAGGTGAAAATGGAAATAAAGTGACTTCCGCCTCATTGGGATCACAAACGTTTGATAGATTAGATGAATAAGCATTAGAAGATCAGGACAAAGAAGACCTTGGTGAGGGAAACATAGGTTATGAGTAAAATCCATTTGTAGTGTATGAGTTACGTAGCAGTTATATGGTTGTTGCTCAAAAGTTCTTGAGTCCGTATTACCCCACTCAGAACTCACTGAAAATTTCAACATGCTATCTGATATTTGGGGATTGGACTTTTGTTGAATTTTTGTTTTGTTTCATCTTTATCAAATTTAAACGTGATAATTTTTTGAAAACTGAGTATTAAGAAGTTTTAGTGAATACAAGTTTTAATGAGTATAATCTATTATAGGTGAAGACAGCTGTGATTTACAAACATCTACTATGTGCCAGGCACTCTCTGCATGATGTCTCATGACACATCCCTACCTCCATGGAGGAGGCATTTGATTGAGTCACCAGGACATTAAATAACTTTGTAAGGGTCACAAAGCATTTAAGCAGTAGAATCACAGATTCCACTCATGCATGTCTGAATTCAAAACCTTTGGGATATTTATTTATTTATTTATTTATTTATTTTCTGAGATGGAGTCTCACTCTGTCGCCCAGGCTGGAGTGCAGTGGCACGATCTCACCTCATTGCAAGCTCCGCCTCCCGGGTTCACACCATTCTCCTGCCTCAGCCTCCCGAGTAGCTAGGACTACAAGTGCCCGCCACCACGCCTGGCTAATATTTTGTATTTTTAGTGGAGACGGGGTTTCACCATGTTAGCCAGGATGGTCTCGATCTCCTGACCTCGTGATCCTCCCACCTCGGCCTCCCAAAGTGCTGGGATTACAGGCATGAGCCACTGCTCCTGGCGCCTTTGGGACTTTGAAACTAGGCAAACCAATGAAACCTTTTTATGTAGCAGTAAAAAGTATTGCCCTCTGTGAATTAGGACATTTTGAAATACACATATATTTAAAGCATAAATACTGTCACATGTCACACAGTGACATTTTGTTCAATGACAGATTGCATATATGACAGTGGTCCCATAAGATGATTATGGGGCTGGAAAACTCCTATCATCCAGTGACATCGTAGTCTTCTTAATGTCACAGTGCAATGTATTACTCATGTGTTTGCAGTGATACTGGTGTAAACAAACCGACTGTGATGCCAGCACATCTCATTCTATACAATGCATAATACTTGATAATGACAATAAATGACTCTGTTACTGATTTGTATTTACTATACTTTTATTGTTAGTGGGTACTCCTACATACATATATATATATATAGAATATATAAAGTGTACATATATTTATATATAATATTTATTATTAAAGTTCATATATATATATAGTTAACTATAAAGCAGCCCCAGGAGATATCCAGAAGAACGCATAACTGTCACAGGAGATGACAGCTCCATGCGTGTTATTGTCCCTGAAGACCTTCCAGTGGGACAAGAGGTGGAGGTGGGGGACAGTAATATGGATCATCCTGATCCTGTGTAGGCCTACGCTAATGTGTGTGTGTGTCTTAGTTTTTAACAAAAACATTTACAAATAGAGAAAAAGCTTATAGAATAAGAATATAAAGAAAGAAAATATTTTTGTACAACTGTACAACATGTTTGTATTTTAAGCTAGGTGTTTGGACCCTTTTGGACAAGGACCCAAAGGTTAAAAAAAATTACAAAGTTAAAAAGTTACACAGTAAGCTACGTTTAGCTTTTCTTATTGAAGAAAGAAATGTTTCAAGTTTATTGCAGCCTAAGTGTATAGTGTTGAGAAAGTCCACAGTAGTGCACAGCCATGCCTGAGGCCTTCACCCTCACTCACCACTCACTCATCACTCACCCAGAGCAACTTACTCCATTCGTGGTAAGTGTGTCTTGTATCGGTGCACTCTTTTTTTTTTTAAGCTTATACTCTGTTTTTACTATACCTTTTCTATGTTTAGATACACAAATACATTGTGTTACTACTGCCTACAGTATTTGGAACAGTATTTAGCTCCTAAGTTTGCAGCCTAGGTGCAATGGGCTACACCGTGCAGCCCAGGTGTGTGTTGGGCTGTGCCATCCAGGTGTGTGTTGGGCTGTGCCATCCAGGTGTGTGTTGGGTTGTGCCATCCAGGTGTGTGTAAATGCACTCTGTTATGTTTGCACAAGGGTACAACCGCCTAAGGACACATTTCTCAGAACATGTCCCCATTGCTAAGCAACACACAACTGTATTTAAGTTTGTAGGTGTGAAATTAACAGGAAAAGTGTTTGCAAGTTCAGAAACTTCAAACTCAGAACACTGTCAGTCTTCAAGTTGCCCTTTCTGAGTTCATCTTGTTTCAGAGCTGACAATGCCACGACTCATCCTTCAGAACAGGAATGTAACCACTTCAAATTACAAGGCAGGGAAAAAAAACTGGCACCTCACTCAATTCAGCTAACTGACTATGAGTCTATCAAAATATGATAGACAATGCCGAGCATGGTGGTTCACACCTGTCATCCTCCCAGCACTTTGGGAGGCTGAGATGGGCAGATCACTTGAGTCCAGGAGTTTGAGACAAGCCTGGCCAACATGGTGAAACCCTGTCTCTACTAAAAATACGAACAAAACAAAACAAAACAACAACCCACAACACACAGCCAGGCATCTTGGTGCATGCCTGCAGTGCCAGCTACTTGGGAGGCTGAGACAGGAGAATTGCTTGAACCCAGGAGGCAGAGGTTGCAGTGAGCCAAGATCACGCCACTGCACTCCAGCATGGATGACAGAGCAAGACTCTGTCTGAAAAAATAATAATTATTATTATTATAAACAAGTTGAACACAGGGGCATCGTTTAAACTTTTCTCCTACATTTAAATAAATGACATCTCTTATATTCTTCTGCAGTATCATAATTATCAGTAATTAAAATATCAAATGCCTCATCACTGAAGTGATTTCATTGTCTTACTCTGTTGTCATGATCATGATTTTCAGTTTTTGTTCTGAAGGGGGAAAGGGAAAGGTCAGGTTGTCAAGAGGCATTGAGGGAAGCCGAGTGTGAGGGTTTTGAGGCTACGTCTATACTCTTTCAGCACCATCAACCAGAGTTCTGAATCCAGGCCAGCATCCACTGTGCAAAGCTGTGCCTTCTTCATCTCTGATCAGTGGCTGCTGCTTCATGTCCTTCCGATTGAGCAGGTGGCAGCCACTGTCTTCTATTTGCTGAACAGTATTAGCTATGGGCAACCACTGCCCCACTGCAGCCCTGGTCCCTGCGCTATTTCATTACTTTGTCAACGTGCAATGTATGTTTCTGAGGAAGAGAGAGAAAGATAGGGAGATGTGTTATGAGTTTGTAAGACGGGTTATAAATTAAGCTGTCTAAATTGACAACTTCGCTTGCTCTTTCAAGTATTTATTGAGCACTTACTATCTCTTCTAAATAGGTGTTCCTACTGAGCTGCCAACGATTTGTACCAGGCTAAATACTTCACTTAGAAGGTGTAAAGCTGAGCTCTGTTTGATTTTTCTGAAAGCAAATGAATCAACATGGCAAGAGCCTTCCCCAGTTTTTTATGGGTTTCTTTCGTTTGTTCTCCTGTGGTTTCTGCAATGGAAAGGGAAGTGCGTGTCTTCATTCCAGGTATCCTTCAGCCTCTCTGAACATACTCACTGCAGACTCAAGGCCTGCCTGCAGTGGGGTGGTGGGGAGGCTGACGAAGGCGGTCTATAGGTCCTGTTGTCAGTGGAGGAAGGACAATGCCAGTCATCTGAGATTCCCACGGTAGGAAAAGAAACCAAAAACCGGATATTCCGGAAGCTTCACTCACTCACCAGTTACTGAAAGACTGAATGAAACATCGGATTATTTTCAAAAATAGTTTTCAGTGGTACCGTTTATTCAGCAATTTATTGAGCATCTACTTTGCATTGTGCAAGAGCCTGGTGACAAAATGACCAACAATACCCAACTCTCCAAAGGGTCTTACGTTCTACTGGGAGGGGCACAGGACAGAGGAAGAGAGGCACTAATCCACAGGAAGGACCTTCCAAAGGGCTCGCTGGCACATGAGTTACTAATGAACCCCGTACAACAGGATTAGTGGAACAAGAAGTCACTTTTCAAATGATCTCACTGCAGTTTTGCTAGATGTGGCCAATGCTTATGTTTCATATGAGTACGTTTATAATCACCTTGAGGGTAGACGGCTTTATTGTAGAAATTCCTAATTTAATAGGCCTCCCGGAAGTTGGGTGAAAGTTTTAGAAATGATGGGAGGACTGAGGTTTGTTTCCTGGGTCATAATTTCTAACACACATAGTTAGAAATTAAGCATTTTCCTTCCAACACTAATTTCCCCTGCTTAAGAAGCTAGTTCCAAGAGTGTGTTCTGTACAAAAGCCACTTGTGAAACATTTCTTTACACTGCAGGCTTAGAGTGTGCTAATGTCTGAAGGAATTATATAGTCTATTACTTTCCAATTGTCAAAAACCTGAGTAGATTTACAAGGCCACATATGATATATATTAGGCCTTAATCTAGTTAAGTTGATTAGCACTTAATGAATAGCTTTTGGCCATCTTTGAGTGGTCTCTGAGGTTAAAATGCTGACAGCATAGTTCATTTGATTTAAGTTAATGGAATAATATGATAAGGTGTATTGATTCCAAATTATGATAGCTTGTCT
This sequence comes from Rhinopithecus roxellana, assembly GCF_007565055.1. Classification (NCBI taxonomy): domain Eukaryota; kingdom Metazoa; phylum Chordata; class Mammalia; order Primates; family Cercopithecidae; genus Rhinopithecus; species Rhinopithecus roxellana. Next base: position 152,288,685 of record NC_044552.1, read on the forward strand.
TAAATTTATGCCCTCCAATCACCAGATCTTAATATTTACCTATTTACCCAAATTTTAAGGTTATCCAGTGTCACTGCAGTGACTATTATGACTAGTAAAGGAATTACTTTGGACAAAATGTAGCCACTGGGAGAGAATGTTTTCATGGAGAGGTCATCTGAAAACGTGGGCTGGCGAATGAGGGGCATACCTGAGGTCCAGGAGTCTGTCATTCAGCTTCCTTCACGGTGAGGTAGTTCCTTGTGCATATGAAGCATTTCGGGAAGCCCTGCCTGCCTGCAGGAGGACCAGACACTGGGAGGCCTGGGCTCACACTGAGTACAGGCTTCTTTCCAGGATGTGTTAAGCCACAGAATTGTCTTCGCCTGATTACAAACCCAAACTTGGAAGAACCAGGAAGATTCAAGGTTCACATTTAATTACAGATTAAATGATAAAACTCATTTATTGGAATCATGAAGAGAAATGCAGAACTCAGAAAGCACAAGGAGAAAGGAGAGGAAAGAAATTACTATTGAAGGTGAATTTCTGAAGTGATCCTGCTGATCTGGGGGAGAAACTTACAAAGATTCCTATTCTTCTTTTCCTTAGGAATTAATACAGATTCACTATGGTAGATTTTTGAAATGTGAATAAGCAAAAATGAAAATAAAAACCACCCTTAGTTCTACACCAGGGATAATAATTCTGTAGATCTGTGTGGTTCATTCATTTGTATCTTTTTCATACAAAAATGGATTCAAATCACGTAGGCTCTTTTTTTTTTTTTTTTTTTTTTTTTTTTTTTTTTTTTTTTTTTTTTTGAGGCAGAGTCTCGCTCTGTCTCCTGGACTGGAGTGCTGCAGTGGCCGGATCTCAGCTCACTGCAAGGTCCGCCTCCCGGGTTTACGCCATTCTCCTGCCTCAGCCTCCCGAGGAGCTGGGACTACAGGTGCCCGCCACCTCGCCCGGCTAGTTTTTGTATTTTTTTAGTAGAGACGGGGTTTCACCGTGTTAGCCAGGATGGTCTCGATCTCCTGACCTCGTGATCCGCCCGTCTCGGCCTCCCAAAGTGCTGGGATTACAGGCTTGAGCCATCGCGCCCGGCCCACATAGGCTCTTATAACCTATTTCTTAGTGTATCAGAAACATGTTTCTAAGTCACTCTTAATGGTTGCATTTGTAGTAACAGACTTACATGTTATCAAATATAATTTGTAGCATTCAAATATATTTCATTTTTAACATTTTCTCCCAAATTTTATATTACTAACTTGAGTTTAAGGAGTTTAACAACAGATTTTGAAAAATAGTGCCCTTGTGTTACTGAATTCTATATTAACCACTGATTATTAAATACAAACACAGCTGAATAACATTCAAGAATGTAGTAATATGATTATTTCAGTCCATCATTCATCCATGTATTCATTTAAAGAAAGCTTTCTTGAGACCCACCGTGTGGCAGGCACTGTTGTAGGCGCTGCAGCAGGTTTCAGATCCTGACCCCGTATGTGTTCACAGCGGGAGGGCAGGTGGGGAGTACGTGGTGCAAAGTCAGTGAAATCCAGCACACTGAGAGCCCTGGCAAAGGTTTCGGCCAAACGCCACGGAAACCAGGGGAGGAGCAACCTGCTCTGCCTGACTGGGTTGGGCAACTCGGGGTGGGGGTCGTGGCAGTGGATGAGGCCTGAAGGACATGTTGATGACCACTCTTTGGAGGTCTGAGGAGGATGCCGGCACCCCACAGTCAGAGGGCAGCAGGCAGGGTGCAAGGGTGTCTCGGAGAGTGGTGCCGGTGGCTGTCCAGAGGATGGACTGCATGGGATGCAACAGTGCGGGAGGTGGGGTCGGCAACTGCATCAGGCAACAGGAGCCGAGGATGAGCATCTGAATCTCACAGGGGAAGTGGGGGTTTTAAAGAAAGGAGAAAAACTTAAGAGGTAGAAATCATGAGGCTTGGCAACTGCTGAAGTGTGGACAGAGAGAGCAGGAGTCAAAAATTATCCCAACATGTGCTGACTGGGCTCAGGATGCTGGAAGTGCAGGTGAGGGAGGAGATGAGGGAGCAGGTACACAGATGAACTTGGTTTTGAAAACTGGTTTCGGAAACACTGAGTTTGAGATGCCTGCAGGATCCAACAGCCAGTGGGCACACAGGACTCAAGCTTAAGACGGAGGCTTCATAAATGCACAGAATGAAAGGTACATATTTTTAGCCACACTTCAAGGTTCATGTTCAACTCCTTACATTTTATATACATTGAATTGATATTTCAGACCTATAAATAAACAAATTTAGGAAATTGATCATTTCTAAAGAGTGAAGATTGATTTGAAACCCAACACCTGCTAAACATACTCCAGCTCTGTACTGTCTAACACAGCTGAAGTAAGCAGGGTTTAATACTCTTCTATCTACCACTTTGAAGTAAGTTTTCATCATTTCCTATGGATTTGCTGCAAATAAATTCGTGAGAACATTTATCAATCACCTTTGGAAGCCCTTCAGATCTTGGCACCCATATGAAGCGTTCATCAAAAATTGCCTCCATTTGAGAGTCTGTGACAACCATTCATAAAATAATGTTCTTGCTTGTATTTTACGTATTTGAAGTTCATTCTCCCATTTCCCACAGGCAAACTGATTAGATAGGACTCTCCACATCTCTGAGCTAAGGGCAAACCACAAGTAGTGGATTTGTGAATTTCTTTCTACATGAACCAGCTTGCATTTTGCTTTTAGTATTTGTGTGTGCTCAGCCTTCCCTTGGATTGAAGCATGCTTAAATTTAAAGACTTTGACTTTCTTTACAACTCCCCGCAGAGTCGCCTTTCATTTCACTATTGTTACCAACCCACTAGCACAAAGGAAACCAACCTAGGTAGCCAGATTTGCAAACACTTAGCATGCTTTTAAGTTTAGTGTCACTGTTCTTCTATTTCTTGGCCTCCCTCATCACTTTCCCCTTTTACTTCTTATTGGGAAGGGAGTCAGTGGGGAAAGGTGGGTGAATAAGGACGAGGAGATGGAATGGGATGAAGATGGGTGTGTGTGACGCTGAGGGAGCAGATGAAAGCTTGCAATAAACGAGAGGGACAGTGAGAGCAGGATCTGTGTCCTTTCAACATCCAGGGCAGCCTCATCACAACTGAGTGTTCTACCTACACAGTGGGTCTCAGCGTGCTTCACTCAGAGAGCAGCTATGAGAGCTACATGCCACCGTGTGTGAAGTATGATGTGCAGTCAGTGCCTTGCCAATGATCAACAGCTGGGACATATCACTTCTAGGATGTGAGGCAGGTAGGGTCAGAGAGGCTTGTTCTCCCCTTCATCTTGCAAATATGAACATTCTACCACACTTTAAAATTGGATGCGTAGGACTTTGTTTGCCACCAAATCCCTGTGAGATAAACAGCAGTGCATATGTTGTTTTACAGGTCAGGAAACTGGCATTCAGAGCTTGTTGTTTTTCTAAACTCATTGACAGTCAAAGCTGCAATCCAGTTATCCTATTTCCAAAGGCAGGGTTTCCCAATTCTGCTCCTCCTGCCACCCTGCTCGGCTCACACGACATGGCAGGGACTGAGCCAGGCTGTGTTGCAAGGATCAGCCATCCATGTATGCGTTGACTCATTCTACAGTTTAACTACATCTAGGGTGTAGAAACATGTCAAGACACCTACGATCGGGGGTACACCGCATTGCCTGTCTGATGCTCTACCACCCAATCCATTTGTACTCAGCATTCTCTCAGATTATCACATGGGAGGTGTGTGTATGTTGGGGGGTGTCTCTGAATTGGATGTGCTGAACCAACTCTTCTTCTGGGAACTGTCCTCCCCGACCCTGCGGCCCTCCCCTTGCTGCAAGCCAGGGCTGCTGTAGAAGCTAGGGATGGACACTTGACCCTATGGGGCCAGTGAATGTCTTTCCCAGGACATTTATTCCCAGGGTAGCCCTCTTTTGTAGCAGAAGCTGTCAGACTGAGATGTAGAGCTACTGGTAATCCTGATCCCTCTACATAAAGGGCTCTGGCCTTCTGGGAGAAGAAAGATGTGACCAGCAAGCAGAGAGCAGCAGGAGCAGGAGATGGAGAGGCACCCTCTAGGTTTACAAGACCGGTGTATTAGTTTATACTACAAGGGCAAGTTCATTTGAGGAGATTATTTTCAGTTAGAGAGGCCAATGGTACTAGAATTAGAATTGTAGTGAAATATATTATGGATGCTACTTGTCCAATTATGATGAAGGGTTGATTTACCGGTTGGCTTCCAATTCAGGTCAGGGTTAGTAGGATTGTGATTAGGAGTCATAGTGGGAGGCTCCGAGTTCCTCATTCCAATTACCAATGATTCTGACCTTCCTGAGTATGGTCATTGGCTTTTCCCTCTAGGTTTCTGGACATCCTTTTTTTTCCTCCTAACACTGGGTGATGTTAGGTTCCAACCATTTGCACCCGGAAGGATTCTAACTATAGCCCCATTGCTTCTCCCAGCCACTCCTGCTCTTAAGTGCGCCGCACCTATCATCCCCTTAGAGGCTTCCTTCCTGCCTGCACTCCCTCACTGTGCCCCTTATGCCCAGCGCTTCCCCACCAGTAAAAAGCTCTACGGCCCCTTCCCCCCTGGAACCCCTTTCCCAGGGCCATGAGATGCATCTTCCTCCCTCTTTCCACCGTCTGAGCCCCCGGGGCACTCTGTGGTGATACTGGCCTGTAGTCTCAGCTTTATCACTAGAGTCTACTGCTTTCATTGTTATTTGACTGCACTATGTGTATTTATTTAGCAAACACTTAATGCAGTGCTTAGTATTTGCCAGGCAGTGTTCTAAGAACTTTCCAGATATTCAATCATTTAACCCTCATAACATTACTAAGAAAACTGAAGCAAGGCCCCCATTCTTACTGGCTGTAAGGGGAGCTGATGGCTTTCAAACCCAAGCAAACCCAGACCCTGCTCCAGAGCACGTGCTTCTAACTACTGTCTGTGGCCTTTCTCTCAACAGACGTCAGGCTTCATAAGCCCAGAGACTGCATCAGTCCCTTTAGATAGAATCCCTTACGGGAACTAGCAGAGTGAGGATGTCGTGAATGATCAATCAATCAATATTAACTGAATGGTTATTCAAGTTTCTTTATCAGGAGATGGTTATCATCTGGGGATGGGCAGCTTTAGAAAATGTGAGTCTGGAGTAGGGGCAGGAAGGGGACAGCGGTGTCACGAGGCAACTCAGCTGCAGGGACTCAGGTTCCCCTGAACCATCCCTTCCACACCCTGGACCACAACTGCCCCCCAAATACAGCACAAAAGGGACCAGAATGGGCTAGTGAAAGCAGCTATTTAAAAAAGAGTGAAAATACTTCCAAGAGTCCATGACCAAGGGAAATGGAACTTTGCGTGGGAGAGCCTTCATAGGACTTCCCCCGATGAAGTCACGTAAGGGAAAGACCAGGAAAAAAAAAAAAAAAAAAAAAAAGATGAGATCACACAGCGAGGACCTCAGCACCTTCTTCTAGGTTTTCTCTTCTTCACTGGCTGTCCACCTTCGCCGACCCCATGCAGTTCTGCCCTTTCACCGAGCGGAATCCTTTCACGATGTCTGAGTCCTTGGATTGTATTCAGGTAGCTCAGGACTCATAATGTCTCTCCTTCCACCCATCCTTACCCCGTCAACATGGTTGACTTTGTTGTCTCTTCTCTCTGGGACCTCTTTTTCTACACCACAGTGTCAGTGATGGGTTGACTAGGAACTAAACTGTTCATGCTTGACCTCTCCCAACCTGAAACCTCGATTTCCATGAAAATATTTCAAAACCCAGTTAAACTGCCTCCTCCTCAAGAAGAAAAACACAATGAACTCTACGCGTTGTAGTGGGACAGCAGGGAAGAGTGGTGGGGTTTGGGGGCCATTGTCAACTGATTGACTCATTCAGCCAACAGATATATACTGAGCACATTCAGTGTTTAAGGAGCTGGGCCCAGGGCACTGGCGTGTGCAATGACAGAAGAGAGCCTCTCCTGCTCATCTATTTCTGCAAGTAACATTGACCCTGACAGTGTTTACTGCTTTGTTTGAACAGGCAACCGGAATTAAAATCATAGACATTTTTTAAACTCGCCGTCTCCCTTTTCAATCATACATGCACGTAGAGTGCTCTTTGATTGTGTGACTCATTCATCTCTCTGGGGCCAAGGATCATCTGCAGACAAATCAGTATTTGGTTTGTCAACTACCATCTGATGCCAGACTCTTGAGGCACAAGCAGAGGAACAGAACTGATGCACAGCTCGCCTGGGCATATGCCACAGAGTGACATCTTGAGAACTCAGGGAATTAAAGACTTTCACTTTCTCTTTGTGGTAGACTGGGTTATTGTTCATTTGACTATAATAATTTTCCAGATGGGGTTGGCTCTTCTCTGTTTCTTCCTCTGATTATAGAAAATAAGAACACCAAATTGAGGAATGTGACTATATGAAGAGGTTTCTTACAAATTGTACATTTTGAGTTCTACTTTATCGTACTATGTCAAGGAGTTAGGAATTTTTAAATGGATATTTAGTGAATCAGAATTTCAAGAACATGAAGTCATGGGGGAAATGGCCATGAAATAATTTATCAAAAGTAAATGATTCCTTGTCTTTCTCTGAGTGGAAAAAGAAAGAAAGAAAAAAAAAAACCAATAACTTTAGGATAAAAATTTTCCAAAAATGTATAAATCATTTTGGAGGTTTGCTTATCTCTTACTTCACGTGATGTTCATAACGGCCCTGTGTGGAGCAAGGGGCTGGGATCGTTTTGCCCCATGTTACGGGCAGTGGTGGGTGTGGAGTCGTGGAGTGATATGAGCAGCTGGGTGCTGACGAAGCAGCTCGACGCTGAGAACCCAGGGAGCCTTGCTGCGCAGCTCCTTCCGGCACTGGATCACACATGCCCACACCTGCAGGTCCACAGTTCCACATCCAGAATCCTCCTGGCCCCATGTGTTTCCAAATTCAGAATGTGTTGCCTTTCGAAATGGTAATTAATATACCATGTATTTCATAACATCCTTGACACCTTTGTGTCAACTCAAATCTGTTTGCTACATCCGCCCTACTCTAGTGATGACAGCTGATGCTGAGGTAACAGATGCGGAGAATCCCACCAACAGCAAAACCTATCAGTTTGGTTAACTCCTTGTTTCCAAACTGCGTTTGCCCAAAGAATCCTTTTTTCATCTAATGCCCATTAATAGCCTAAGAAATACACTCTGCGAAATCCAGGTTTGCACAACGTTGTGGCTCTAGTACTTGTAGGTGACCCATCTCGATGAGTGTCTATGACGGTCAGACTATTTTTTTTTCTTTCTTTTTTTTTTTTGTCTGCGATTAGCATCAATCAAGGTTTTATAGAGTTTGGATTTATCTTCCCTTAGGTCTTCAACTTTTGAATCAACTTTGTTGTTTTCCACTGAATAAATTAAACTTATATTTAATGGACTTTATTTGCTTGCTGTGTTTATTGTGCTATGAACAGGTCAGATTTATACATTACCTTACAGTTTACAGATTGTCTTTGGATGCATTGTCATCTTTAAATACTCAAGGAAAACATCACTGCTGTGTGTGTGGGCTGAACAGCGATGTCAGAAGTCAGAAGGAGCCTAGGATGTAGGATCGTCAATGTTTTTCTTTCCTCTTTATGACCTGATTTGGAAAACTCACTAGGTCACCTCCAGACAACAGTAGCAGACGGTCACGTCTCCATGTCTCCATAACATGTGGGGTTCCCATGAGATTCTCAGTAAATGCTCCTTCCGAGTTTCATGTGTCTTTCCTCTCTGCCAGTCTAAGAACGGATTCAAACTTCCTCAAAAATATAAGGTTAGCAGGTTAGCATGAGATTATTTTTAGACACCACCTGTTTAAAATTTTCAACTCCAGGGAGCAAGGACATCTAAAGGCTCATCCAGACCAAGGTCTATCACGACTCTAAGCTAGCCATTTCCTTAACCTCCCTGAGCCCCAGCTTCTCCCTTCAGACATGAGAACAAGGGACAAGTGTCTATAGAACGCTGAAGTGCACTGCCTACTGCTACTTTGCACTAAGTGAAATAATGGTTTTATTAACTCGATCATCAAGGCATTCCTCCAAATTCTAAGCAGACACAGAAACCACTAGGTTTAGAACTTAGGGGTGGCTTTCCAGAATACTTGAATAAGCCCAGGATTTCTAGTCCCTAAAACCTGATCTAATTCCCATCCCACACCACAGACTCGCAGTTTACAGGACAGAAGTTACTTAAACTCTCTCGGGGTCAATTTCCTTTTTGTATGACGAAGATAATCGTACCTACTGTTTTTGTAGGTTGTTAGAGAGTAGACATGAAAATAAAGAATCTCTAGGTGATCAATAAATTCTACCTTAATAAGTGGTAATATCTGGAGAACATATAAAATTTCAAACGTTTCTCTTTTTTAAAATTTTAGACATCTAACTTAAATTTCACCACACCATAATGAATGATGGTGCTGTTACCTTAAGCTTTGCCAAAGCAACTCCAAACTTTTGAGAAAGTCACTACCCGTTCTTAAAATAGCTCCATTGACTGATTGGCTTCAAGCTTGTAGTCCGTGACTATGCAGTCAGTATGAAAAAGTCAGTTTTCCTATTCACCTAGAGGTTTAAGATACTTTATTAGAGAACTTTTTTTTTTTTTTTTTTGCCTCTAGGTTCTTTGATATTCCTTGCTTAACCACTGATAAGTTTTGCTGAAGTTATTAAAAGTCATTTTTTTGTTTAAACACTGAAACTGGAGATTAGAAATAACATTCTTGTCTGGACAATATAATATTATCCTTTAAAAAATACTCATTTGGTGCCTACTGAAGATGTAATACAATATCTGAGTGGATAGAAAGTAAGAAGATGGCAGGAGTGTGACATACGTCTACCTTCCTACTTTCTGAAAGAACATGAGGTGGTTTATTATAAAGACACTGGCTTGGCTAGGTGGGGTGGCTCACGCCTGTAATCCCAACACTTTGGGAGGCCGAGGCGGGCAGATGATGATGTCAGAAGATCAAGACCATCCTGGCCAATATGGTGAAACCCCGTTTCTACTAAAAATATAAAAAATTAACCGGGCGTGGTGGCGTGTGCCTGTAATCCCAGCTATGCGGGAGGCTAGGCAGGAGAACTGCTTGAACCCCGGAAGTGGAGGTTGCAGTGAGCCGAGATCACACCACTGCACTCCAGCCTGGGTGACAGGGCGAGACTCTGTCTCAAAAAATAAAAAAAATAAAAAAAAAAGTAGACACAGGCTTGTGGAGACCAGACACACCATCAGCATAAGACAAAATTAAAATAAATGAGTCAACGGAAGTGGTGAGGGAGTGACACACCGGATCATTTCAACTCAGAACAAACTTAGCAGCTGAGACAGGACGGAGCCCCCCTCCCTGCCTCAGGAGCAGGAGCTAAGCAGAGCCGGCTGGCGAGCCGCTACCTCACTGCTCAGCTGCAGACTTTCTCACAGGGAGGCCGGAGTCTGTCTTATCCTCCCGGAGTCCAACAAGACCAAGATGGGAAATAGAAATGGCCAGGGAGCAGGACAGCAGCAGAAATGAGTGGCCCAGGGAAGGGATAGAAAGGATGTAAGAAACAGAATGGGCTTTCTAGAATAATGCTCTTTATTCAGGGGAAAGGGAGAAGAGTGGGGAGCACAGCCCAGGCAAGGGCCTGGAGACAGAACCCGTATTTCCTGAGACTCTGCAGAAGCCAGCTTGGCCTGCATGAAGACTGATAAAGAAAGGTGGAAGGGAGGGCTGCAGAGATGATGTAGCTATCAGTATCTTCGATTCCAGTCTAAGCTGTTCAGACACTAGCTTCTAGGAAGTGCTTTTGTGTGTGTGTTTCTTTTTGTGTTTGTTTTTTTGAGATGGAGTCTTGCTCTGTCACCCAGGCTGGAGTGCAATGGCACAATCTCGGTTCACTGCAACCTCTGCCTCCTGGATTCAAGTGATTCTCCTGCCTCAGCCTCCCAAGTAGCAGGGAATATAGGCACGTGCCACCACGCCCAGCTAATTTTTGTATTTTTAGCAGAGATGGAGTTTCAACATGTTGGCCAGGCTGGTCTCGAACTCCTAACCTTGTGATCCGCCAGCCTCGGCCTCCCAAAGTGCTGGGATTACAGGTGTGAGCCACCACGTCTGGCCTGTTTTCTTTTTTTAACTAGAAAAATGGAAAATACTAAATGAAGAAAACACCTTAGAAAGATTAATGTAGTAGCAGTTCCCAAAGTGGTGTTAGGAAAGACAGACTTGAGCAGAAAGACCAGCAGCCATCCCACAGCAATTAGAGTCCACAAGGTAAAGCCCAACAAAAACGGGGAAGGGGTGGGGATTTACGGTGAGAGAACTTCCAGAGGGAAGAGACTGAGTGAGCAGAGCACCAGGGCATCCTAGGGAGAGGAAGGCAGGGGAAGGGGAGGTTTGTAGGGCAGGCTGAACCTCTGCCAAGTGACTCAAAGAGAAGAATGGAGTTTGGTGCCAGAGATGTTCAGCTGTCCAGCAGAATCCTGCAGAGAGCATAAGTGGCTGGGGACATGGCCCATGGCACAATTCTATGTTAGGAATTATGGACAGGGATGTTACGGTTGGTCCATGAAGCTGAGTGCTCTGAGGATGTGACAGCAAAGTCAATTAAGCAGGGTGAATGCCAGGCTTCTGGAGCAGGGGTGACCCAGGAGGAAGAAGAACCAGTGAGGAGGGGAGCCTGGTTCTGGTTTTCTCCTGCAGAAGAGAGGCCACATTCACGGAATACTCAAAAAGTTACCACACCCCACCCTTCAGCAGATTGGATTCCACTTTGGACATTTTCTTCAAAGATGAAAGCGGCCTAGGCAGGAGGACAACTCCAGACAGCAAGGGCAGACCGAGGGTGGTGCTCTCTTCTCGCCAGCCAGAATGCAGTGTTCTTGAAACAGAGAGCTCACGGGGGATCAACACCAGTTCACCTCTCCTGAACCACCTGGCTTGCCAAGTCTTAATCTCAGAGATGTTGATGTGGAAATCCTCATCTTTGGGGCGGTGGTGGTGACGGATGCCCCTTGGTCCCAGAGAGGACCCTCCCAAGAGCTGGGAGGAAGGCCTGCCTGCCAAGCGCTCTGCATGTTCCGCCAGCATATTCCATCACACTGCACAGAGTGAATTTATCATGCAAGGAAAGATAGTCAAGTCTTGGCTTTGGGGTTTTCTGTGTTTTGGAAGTGTCTGTGGGCTTTCAGCTAACGTGGGAAATTCACTGCATAGGCTGTGCGCTGTGTTGTGACCCCTGATGCCGCCTGTTCCAGGGCTGATGCTAATATGCTTTCCATGTGCCTTTCATCCACTAGGAGGGCTGGGAAGGGACCATGCAGTGTGACTTTCTTTTCCTACAAACGTTAACAAGTGAACCTGAAGCATCATTTTTTATTCATTAGGTTTGTTCACTAAGCACTCACTAGGCTTTTTGGAGTCAGAAGTGGAGTGAGGCCCTGCACTGGCCAGTCAGAAAACTCATAGGCACGCACCTCCAGGAGTTGGCAGGCTAAAGGCAAATGGGTAATCAAGCCATCCTTGCAGTGTGCGTATGGGAGGCACCAAGAAGGAGGTATGCACAGGCCACTAGCGGTGCCTCAGAGGACACCGCACAGGGCTCCGAAGTATGCTGAGTGGAGGGAAAACAAAGGAGCAGTGTGAGGATGCAAAGCCCAGCAAGGAAGAGCCTTGCTTCCAAATCTTGGGGATTTGAACTTGACCTGGAAGGAGAGTGACATGGTCAAGTTTCAGCAGGGAGGAGGACTGACTGGAGAGGGCAGGGACAGGGAACAACCAGAGCCAGGGCAGCCAGGGTTGCACCCAGCTTAGTCCAGGACAGCAGAGGATGAAGGGGGGCACCAGTGTTTCTGCCTCTTCAGGGAAGAACAAGCTTAATCTTCTCACTAGCATCGCAGGTCCTAGGGTCTCAGAGAATGTGGTTCTCTGCTACCTGAGCTGTGGACACTTACATTTTAGTCCTGGAGGAAATAATTCACAGGCTGAAATAACGTGTTTCAAAAGTCCGTATGTGTTCAAACTCATGACAATTTACTGACAGGAGTTATTTACCTCCTTAATGGTGCCCAACAGGAGCAAAATGTTTGATGTAGAATGCTCTGATGATATTTACTGTCCACATTATCAGCAACATGTCAAAGAATAATTAGCAAGGAAAGATGTCTTTTACTTCACATGAGAGAAAAATTCCACCCTGCTATTTTAATGCACAGCCTTTATCATTTTAATTGAGAAGAGCATTTTCAAAGGAATTAAAGGTTATTTTCCATTCTGACCCATGCATATGCCATAGAATAAGTCAACTGATTTAAATGATGGCTTCATGTTTTGATTGCCATTGGCAAGTAAACATTAAATGCTCTCTGCTCTGCCAGGGAGTTTTGAGTTGTGTAGAACATCAAGTACCAAAAAATGTAAGCTATGAGATGTGACACGGATAATTCCTTACCCACCACAGAGCATAATTCCTGCAAGAGAGAAAACAGGATAGAATCACAAGCTGGAAATGAGAGATCATCTCATCTAACTTTTTGCATTTTCCAGAGAAGACAGCTGAGGCTCAGGACATCGGAAAGACCTCTCTAGAGCTGCCCAGTTAGGGCAGAATTAGGGCTAGGCCTAGGTCACCACGCTCCCTGGCCACCACTCCTCCTGCGACATCACACGCTGTCTGCGTGAATCGCTTCACTCCTTGACTTGTTGAACCAGGGGAGCAGAGAGCCAGTTCAGCAGATGGATGTGACTTCTGGGAGGAGGACCAGAGGGACTGGCAACTATTAAATACATAATTAATCACATTAAAGATCACATGCTCGCAAGCTGCATCCACGCTGGGGACTGACCCTCAGCAAATTGTCCAGGGTGATCTGAGGATGAATACTTTCTGAAGGCTTTCCCGGGAAGCATGACTAGAAAGGGAGCCTGGAACAGTCCCGCGATACAACTCCAAAGGAAGGAGGAGAAAGAGAAAACAGAAGCAGAGCACATGAGGTCGTAGAAATTCAGCTGTACACAGCAAGACCCCGTGCCTTCACTGAAAGGCTTCCCAAAGGGATTCTGAAATAGGAATCCTTTTCTTTTCATACTGTGTACTTCTTCCTCTCTATTTTGCAGAAATTCTCAGTGGTCCACACACTGGCACACTGGATTTCGTGGCAGAAGAAAACAGATTGTAGCTTTATAGACACACATGGAAACAGGCACAAGGCGTACCTAACTCCAAAAACAATCAAACTCAGGCCAAACGAGAAAGTTATCATTGCCGACTTCCAGAGCCCAAGGGTGGTGACCTTTCTGTTAGGTGAACCATTGCCGCCGGCAAGCCAATTTATTTGGCGTCTTCAGCTTGAATCTGAATTTCTAAGAGGACTTGTGGGAGTTAAAGCATGTTCTTTTCAAATGTTTCTAAAGCTCTAGATAAACAGGAGGTTGATGTTGAACTTGTCCTTTTCTTCTCCAATTTATGGTCAACATTTCCATTAGCCACAACTCTCACTTAACGTCACACCCTCCTGGCCCCCAGGCTCTCAACCTTCCTTTTCTACTGTAGGAGGAACCTGCTGTCCTCACTGCTTTCCTGTGGGGAGCTGGAGTTGTAATCCTGGTGTGCTGTGCTGTGGGTGGGGCAGAAAGGCTGAACTCAGGAGTGATGCCTGGAGCCCTGCATCTGTTTATCGAGGAGCTGACATCTTAGCTACATGGAAACAAAAGTGATTGCCTTCTATTTACTGTAGTGAAGATCCCAACAGAGGAATCATCATTCTACTAGTATCTAAAAAGGAAAATATGCAGGCGCGCCCACATCTGTATATTTGACTTATGAATACTGTGGAGTATTTTTCTCTTTGAAAAAGAGAATCAAAAGCACAAGTTAAAAAATTAGTAATCCACTGAAGGAATGTCCACTCAGCTCTCCATCTCAGGTTTTCTCTCACATGTAGACACAGAAATGACTTAAGAAGCAAAATCATACACTGGTCCAAAAGAACTCCATGTGATGAAGATTGAGAATTTGCACAATATGACATCACCCCGTTTCTGGCCATTTGAGAATGGGCCCCACAACAGCCTATGGCACCATATAGACGTGCTCACTGAGTGCTAAGACATAACATGATAAAGGTACAAGTTAAGCGCTTCAATGTTAAAGATTCCTGCTACTTTATGACCAACCTGCCTTTCAAATTGACTAAATGAAACCCAATACCTGAAGTGGCTGATTCTGGTTCTCCAGGTGATTTGTTCTCAGTGCCTGAGGTCCTTGACGTCTGTGCTCACACTGTTAAAAGAAAGGTCCCTGGTTCTCTCGAGAGATTAGGGGAGCAACTCACATTGGCTACACTGAAAGGGGACCCCAGCAAGGTCTAAAGAAGAGCCTGGGAGGCTCAGCAGAGCCATGTGGCGTGGCCAGGAAGTAGCTGAAGAAACGCAATAGGAGAGTCCGTGCACAGGAAACTCCCAGAGCAGCACATCTCAGGAGTGAGGCCAGTTCACCAAAGGGAAAAGGAGCCAGAGGCTCAAAACTGTGGAGACAGGGCACAGGCTGCGCAGCACCATGTGAAACAGGTGAGGACCGGGAGCTTCAAACAGGGTCCACCAAGGCTAGGAGAGGGCCAGGCCCCATTCCTATCTGGTTGCAAAACTAGGGCGAGCCACCCACCCCGGGATGGGCCAGCCAGTCCTACATGATGGAGAACGGGGAGCCTTGGACAAACGTGCCGCATGAATAGGCAGTGACGGGTGGGTCCCATGTGGGAGTCATTCCCTGTCGGGGGTTTCCATATTTATACACCCAAGATGAAGAGGTTGCCTTATACAAAAGGACAAACCACGTTGACTGACTCCAGTAGATGCATGGCTGTGTCTCTGAGGTGGTTTAAAAAACTGCCTGCGTACACTCTGGCCCGGAATGTATAGATAGAGGATGAGGCCCAGAAGAAGATGTTTTTAGCCGTTTGATGTTTTGTTTTGTTTTTCTTTCCAATTTATGGTCAACATTTCCATTAGCATGTGTAGCATGTGTAGTTGTAGTCAAGCAACTACACATCATCTTGCCAGGGCTTTGCCTGCATAGCAGGGAGTAAGGAAGCAGGCGTTTTCTCATTAGCCTCTGTAAGGAGCCTGAGATACACAAGAGGATTCTTCCTTAGAGGCTGGAACTGGCTCGGGGAGACGGCGTTTTGTGTGCACTCTGGGGTTCCCAGGAACGCGGCCAGAGCAACCACCCAGATCCGTCAGCCCGGCTCCTCCTCGAGCCTGTCCTCATCCACCAGCTTTCTGGCCCCAAACTCCGTATGAATCATAGAAAGGCAGTAGTTCTTTTACCCCTGAGAGTTCATCTTGATGAACTAAAGACCAGCCAGTGAATGGGGGAGATTCAGAGGGGGGCCTGACTCAGCGTCTATCTCAGGCCACCGAGGGCCCCTTCTCTCCCCTCTCGCCTTGCAAAACGCCTTAAATATACCTGTAAATAGAGCTGAAAGAGTTTGAGGGTCAGGGAAGTGGCTGGGGTAAATAATGGCGAAGGTGGAGTGGGTCAGCAAACGGGGGCTCTTGGTGGAGAAAGGGACATCTGGCCCGTGGCGCGGCTGGGAGAGGCCCCTTTGTTCTCCACTGGGGGCTTTCCCACTTTCAAACATCACTGACTGTCATTTAGATTTGGTTTTGGTTTTTTATTCCGCGCACGTGCGCCTTCTCCCGCCTCCCTCCGGGGCTCTGGGACAGAAGCGACGCCCTGGATCTGCCATCCCGCGGGTGCAGGCGACGACACTGAGGAAGGAGGCCGCTCCTTCCCGCGTCCCTCGGAGCCACTGCCTCCGGGGTAGGCCTCGTCCGGGGCGCACAGTGGGTGCTCTGTGACCCGAGGCCTCTCCAACTTCGCGAGGAAGAACCGCGCGTCCCACGCCCCGCCACCCCTCCGAGCGCCCACGTCTCTCCATGCTCCCCTCCGTACGCCCCTCTGCTCGCCCCACGCCCAGCCGCCCCTCCGTGCACCCCTCTGCTCGCTCCAGGCCCCGCCATCCCTCCGTGCGCCCCACGTCCCTCCCTGTTCCCCACCGTGCGCCCCTCTGTTCGCCCCACGTCCCTCCATGCTCCCCTCCGTGCGCCCCTCTGCTCGCCCCACACCCCTCCGCGCGCTGGCGCGTGACTCCACGCTGGGAGCTCCGGAGCTGCAGCTGTTGCCGCCCACGCCTCTGTCAGTCTCCGCCCGCGCCCCGGGGCCGTCGCCCAGTTCCCGCCGCTGCTCCCCGACCCCGCGCTCACCCCTCACCGGGACACCCTCCCACCTGCAGCCGAGCTGGTGCCTCCGCTCTTCTGCTTTGAGACCACGCGCTCTGATCCCACCAGTCCCGCCCGCAGGCCAAGGCCCCCCGGGTTTCCAAGACCCTGGGTTTCCAAGACCCCAGGTTTCCAAACTCTGGCGCTCCTTGGCTGCTGGGAGGAAACTAACCTGCAGCCACTTCACCAGAACCTCTTCTTCCTGGCCCCGTTTCTGTGGTTCGCGCCAAACATTTCATTCCCCTTCTAATTGGTCCCCCTCCCCGCCGCCCAATACAAGGACGTGAACATTCTTGTTTTCTCAGCCAGCATAGGGCCAAAAACAGAACAAATGAAAACAAACGAATGCTCGAAAGTGGAAAAATTATAATATCGCAGTGGAATTTGAAGCACATTCCTGTAGCAGCTGTCAACATTTTAACGTGGATTTGGAAGAAAATATTTCAATTTGAGGACCTTTGAATATAAGATGAGTCATTGTTTTGATAAAATATTTTTCCTTGAATCTTCCCTATCAATCTGCCCATCAGCCCACCCCCCAAACACACCTATTTCTATGATGTCTTGGTATTTAACTTTTTAAACCAATGTGGTGTTCACTTATAAAGTGAAATTAAGTTAAAGACTAGATCTTGGTTAAGGACGGATTCCTTCCCCTCTTTCATTCATTAGTTCCTTCTTCAAAAGCATCCACCTTGCAATTTGTGCTGTCAAAAACGATGGCTCGCTCGTTAAGAAAATTAGAGACCCCCAGACTTGTTCCATGGCAGGCAAATTCAGATGCCCTGAGAAGACCCAAATCACCTGGGGTGGGGGCGATGAGGAGGGAGGTAGATGGTGAGACCAACTTCAAGCACACCTTGTCCCGCCTACACAAAGTAGTTTCCAGGTAGGAAGATGGAAGATTCTGTGAATTCCGCTAACTGTGCCTGCATGTATGGAAAAGTACACGAGGAGGGTTGGGTAAGCATCTCCTCCACAGACATCTTGTGAGTGAAACATGGCAGAATGTATGGCCAAAGAAGACTTTATGTGATTGTTTTAAATACCGTATTTATTTTTAGCAATTCGCTATAGGAACTGTCTCAGAGACATCACTCGTTCACCCAGTCACTCAGGCGTACTAGATTCCCACCTTGTTCCAGGCTAGGTTACACGCTGGACACATAAAGATGAACAGGACTCATTTCTACCTGCGAGGAGCCTATCATTTAATACTTGGAGGTAGACACGAACACAGTTTGCATTTGTCTCTTAAGTTTTTTCTTTCCCACCAGTGCCCTCCTGTATTTAGCTGTGGGTGCATTTTAAGTACAGGCTCCTTGGGGCCATGGAGACACAAAAGTGTAGCTAAATATGTAAGCTGGGAGCTCAGGAGAAAGTTCTGGGCCAGAAATACATATTTGAGGGTTGTACATATGAACACATATGTACAGGTTGAAAACATGGGATGAATGGAAACCACTTAGGGAGCATTTATAGAATGACAAAAGCAAAGATGTAATTTCGGAGAATTTGTGTCCAAATGGTGAATTTGGGAAGGATGCCAGTTTATACTCAGAGATGACTTATCTGGTAAGACCAGAGGCACAATAACAATTATGCCCCTTGGTGCTACCAAGCTTTGGTTTCAAAGGATGGAATTGTCAAGTTCAATCATTCCTTCCATCTATGACTCAAGCAAGATTTAATTATTGGCAATGTATCAATATTATGCCAGACACCACTGTATCTGGATCGTAGAACAAAGCCCTGACATCTGAGAACTTGTAATATATTTGCCAAATAAATCTAACCGGAAACAACTGACAAAGTGTACAAGTTGCTGTATATGGTACACGATCACTAAAAGTGCTACAGCAAGGCACTGAAGAGGGACTTAAGTGAAAACCATGCGATCAGGAAGGAATTTATGGAGAAACTGAGGCAAATAGGTCCAGTTAGTAGAATTTGGATAGGGAGGGGGGATTCAAGGTACAGCATATCGAACCAAATGCTTTTGATTGAAAGTAAGGAGACAGAGGTAGATATCAAAGACATTCACCTTGCAGACCCCATATGTGTGGAACGGACCAGGTTGTCCAGGAAGCTGGTAAAGTCTGAGCTTTAGGGCTGCACATTTACCTTCATAATTTGGTAACATTTTTCTTCAGGAGGGCCCCCGTGGTTGCATAAGCTCCAGGCCGCACACAGCCTGGTTCTACTCCACCACTTTGCGGTAGCTCTTCCCAGGGCAAATTGTAGTTCGTGTGTTTGCATGCCTGCATCTCCCTGGAGGCAGAGGGTTCCACTTCATCATCTTCATATCCACACGAAGACATACTATAGGAGATCAGCTAATGGTTATTTCAGTCCAGTGACTACAGAGGTGTGACAAAATTGTCAAGTGTTGAAGAATGCCAGGGGATATTTGTGCAGCCTTGGGTTGGGATCAGGTCTGATGGATGAGGCATAGGAGGGCCATTCCCAGCTGCTGAGTGTAGAGCGGAGTCGTGTGGAAAGAAAGTGATCCTCACTGGAGTGTGCAAATGGATTCAAGGAAGAGAGACCAAAGGCAGGGAACTGGTTGGATGGCTGTTTATCAAAGCCAGGGAGAGAGGAGAAGACACTCAGCCCACACCTCATCATCCTGCAGCCCTTGTCACTGTTTATGACTTTTGGACTCAGGTCACACAAATCTTTTTGCTCAGCGTAGTTATGGGTGGCTGTGCAAATCAGCTGCATCCATCCCTCTTCACTTTACGACAGAAGTTCCAGGCCTTTACATTTTGCCTTTTAAAAACTCGTGGCTGCCTGTTGTCTGTGTGCTCATCTCCACTGCTGGTCCGTGAGCATCTGGCTTTGGCATATAACGGGTCCCCTGTGGGAGCAGTGGTCTTATTCCATGCAGTCATTGGTGGAATGCTGGAATCAACAACCTCTTTCTCTCCCGCACCACTCTCTCGATCCTGACAGGCTTTCATTTTGATGTTTAATAAGGAAAACATGAAAAGCTCAAAGCCTCAATCTTAGAACCAATTTTCCATATAGCTCTACAAAAAAACATATACTGAGAATTAAGTAGAAACATGGTGTTGATTTAGCTTGAAAAAGGGTTTAAAGGTGGTGTTGCTTGGATCTTTGACTTGAGGCAATTAGCATGTCCTAATAATTCAGTGAGTCTGGTATGGCAAGATAAAATGTTGCTCTGTGGATAATTTTTTTTTTTTTTTTGAGACATAGTCCTCATGCTGTCACCCAGACTGGAGTGCAGTGGCACAATCTTGGCTTACTGCAACCTCTGCCTCCTGAGTTCAAACAATTCTCGTACCTCAGCCTCCCAAGTAGCTGGAATTACAGGCATGAACCACTATGCCTTGCTAATTTTTGTATTTTTGGTACAGATGGGGTTTAGCCATGTTGGGCAGGGTGGTCTCGACGAACTCCTGTCCTCAAGTGATCCACCCGCCTCAGCCTCCGAAAGTGTTGGGATTACAGGCATCAGTCACCACACCTGGCCTGATCTGTGAATTCTTTTTTTTTTTTTTTTTTTTTTTTGAGACGGAGTCTCGCTCTGCCGCCCAGGCTGGAGTGCAGTGGCCGGATCTCAGCTCACTGCAAGCTCCGCCTCCTGGGTTTACGCCATTCTCCTGCCTCAGCCTCCCGAGTAGCTGGGACTACAGGCGCCCGCCACCTCGCCCGGCTAGTTTTTTTTTTTTTTTTGTATTTTTTAGTAGAGACGGGGTTTCACCGTGTTAGCCAGGATGGTCTCGATCTCCTGACCTAGTGATCCACCCGTCTCGGCCTCCCAAAGTGCTGGGATTACAGGCTTGAGCCACCGCGCCCGGCCGATCTGTGAATTCTTAAGCCAAGGCAAAGTGAACCGGTGCATGGGAAGAGAGGGTGATGCCTTTGCAATGCTGTTCATGACAGTGATGTGGATGTAGATGGGTTTCTACTATGGACACTGACATGAGCAAGTTCACTGCAGATAGAAACTTCTGATTACAGGATTTCAGAGAAATTCAGGAAGCACTGATGACCCACAGTAGTTTATGAGATCTAAGCACACCAGCTGACTGCTAAAAATGAACACCTTCAGAATCAGCCTTTCATCTGGGATGGGACCTCTAGCTCCAGACCAGGAGCCAGGTGATAGAGATCCTAGTCCAAGCTCTGTTTCGAGAGGAATTTCAACTCTCAGAGTGAGTGGCCTCCTTATTACCGTAAGAGCAATCGTGTCTCCTCTGTGACTTCTGGCTGGATGCTGCTCTCTAAATGGATTTTAAACGGTAATACAATCTTCAGACATGGAGAATCATAATTACTAACCACGTCCACGCTCTAGCGGCACCAAATGGGCTCTGGATTGCAGTCATACCTTGGGCAACGATTGATAGTTTGACCATGGACGAGTTGCCTCACTTTGCCGAATTATGTTATGCTAGACATCATGTGTCCAGATCATAAATCACAACCTTAAAGTCGCAGGGTGAGACTTCAGGTTTCCAAGGGCCGTCAGGCTCTGTAGGTCTATCATCCCGGTAACCAGATTCTGGAAAGGCTCTGAGCCTCGCTGACCACACTGGATGGCATTTCCTGTGGCACTTGGCCTGATGTACTGGGAACAGAGGGACGCTCACACGTCTGCAAAGCTGGTCGCAGTCCCAGCCGATGCTCCCTGACCCTCCAGCTGCCCTTCCTGTCTGTATGCACATCTCACATGGAGGCCTTTCCAACACAGTGTAAACATTCCCAATTTCCTTACACCTTTACAGGTGGACAGTCCCAGGGTCCTGAGACATAACATGGCCTGTTGGTAGAATGAGCCTAGTTTCTGCCTTTCTCAGACAACCCCGACAATCATCATGAAAAGAACATCTAAGCTCTCTTTTTTTTCCTGCTGTTGTTCAGGGCTCAGCAGAATGACACCTCCTTACTTGGGGAATTGCATGAGTATCTTCGCTTTTAGAAAATGTTCCTTAACCTAGTTTTATGAAACTATAAATCCTCTGTTCTGAGCACATCAGCTCAGAAAGAAGGTGCCACGGGTCTCACTGTCAAACAAGGAGAGACTGAAATGTACTTCTGGGGAAATTTAAAATTCCAGGGCTTCCACTATTTATCTTTAATATGTGCTCATAAGAAAGAAAACAGGAATTGCCTGACAGACGTCCCAGGGGAGCTGCAGGCCCACGCTATCCAGATGACCTGGTTAACTGCAGAAAGCGTGGGCCAAGCAGAGCAGTACTAAAAGCATGCTGTTTTGTAGGGTTTCACACACAAAGAATTTCAGTGCTTGTGTTCCCCAGAGTTACAATGGCCCACTTGGTAAGAATGATAATATCTGCAAAAGAGGGAGGAAGGTGATCAGGCCCAGGAGAGTTTACTAAACTCATTTGTTATAAGTCTAAAAAATTTCTGAAGACGGTTAAAGTACATCAGAAGACGACTGGAAACTGGGAAAATCTGGTGTGATACTGTGCACACAGAAGCTTGATGCATAGTCATTAAATGGCTGAACTAATTCACAGTGGATGAAACAGTGCCTTGTGGCCTGAGATACAATCGATGCCATACAGTAGACAATCCAAAACAGAAAATGCATTGGCAAGCTCTTCTAGGGAAAGTCCCTCCGTAGTGAAAGAACTTTACTGTTACTTGCTTTTTAGGTGAGGGGCAAATAATAAGATGAAGTAAGCTGTTACCAAGAAGCAGGACAAAAAAAAAAATGTCCTTCAAAATTGATTTTTAAAATTGTAAAAAAGAATAATGACCTCTAATCTCTGCTCCTCTAGCAAAGGAAGAGGAAAAAAATCAGTGGGGCACATAGACCTGCACTCTTCCTTCACCTGGTTTTTTCATTCACTGAAGTTTTTCTTTCACTGATTTTCATTCACTCCAGAAGCCAGATTTGAGCTCCACATCAGGGGTGGGCTTTGCTGGCCACCATGGGAATCCCGGCTTTGGAGTGTTTTTGCTGTTGCTGCTTAGCCAGAATTTAAATTAGAGTGGCTGATGTTTCCGTGGAGCCTGTTGTCTTCAATTTTTGTCATTGATAATCATATCTTCGTTTGGATTAAATGCTTCTTAGTATTTGACTGGGGCTGGGCGCGGTGACTCACGCCTATAATTCCAGCAACTTGGGAGGCCAAAGCAGGCGGATCACTTGAGGTCAGGAGTTCCAGACCAGCCTGGCCAACATGGTGAAACCCCATCTGCACAAAAACACCAAAATTAGTTTGATGTGGTGGCATGTGCCTGTAATCCCAGCAACTCAGGAGGCTGAGGCATGAGAATGGCCTGGACCCGGGAGGTTGCAGTGAGCCGAGATCATGCCACTGCACTCCAGCCTGGGTAACAGAGCGAGACTCTGTCTAAATTGTGTGTGTGTGTGTGTGTGTGTGTGTGTGTGTGTGTGTGTGAGATTGGTTTAAATTTAACTTTGATGATTAATATCGTTAAAACATTATCTTTTCATGTGCAGATTTCCAGATTTTCCTATTAAATATGAGGCAGTTTCACTCCTGGTGGGAGATTCAAGATTCTTCTCTCCTCAACCACACTCCTGCCTTTAGCCAAAAACTTTGAACAACAGTTGCAGGTTCTGCAGACACAAGAATGTTTGAATTCTGTCTTTCTGTGAGGTCTGTGATGAGCACAGTGGCCACATCCTGACAGAAGCAGGACAAAATGACTTAGCACTGGGACCCGATGGGTCTTGCAACCGGAACACAGCAAACCTTCAGAAGACCCTGCTGAGTTCCTATTATTTTTCCCCATAATGCCTCTGTTACACTTTTCATCTTGATTTTCACTCCGAAGGGCCCAATTTCACAAAATTTACCTTTATTCATTTCTCATTAGAGCAAATAGGCAGAATACAATTAGGAACTTTCGTGTGTATTTATAATTGGTCTTGATGGTGGTAATATTTTTGAGACATGTGGTATTAGTAAGATCTTAAACATTAAAAGCTAATGTGATTTGCCAACCAAGTATCCTGATTTATTAAATATATTCGAGTATGTTCTGAAGAGTAGCACACTGCAGCCCTTCGATAAACATTTCTTCAGTTGAATGAAAACAAAAGGCAAAACTACTAACTTTATAAACCTTTAACTTAGAATGTGACCTGAATTGACCAACTCTGTTGTTCTATCTAATCTGCTATATTCTCAGAATAATTATGTTCTACCAAAGCAGAGAAAACGAAACAAACAAACAAAAAAACTCATAATGAATGAATCATAATGAATGAATCTAGCCATGGTCCTTCTAGGACATTTCTGTTCTCTGCTCAGAAGCAAGAGACATTTGTTGTGTACATGTAAGGTTTGCCTTCCATTACTTCAAGACAAAGATTAGGATTTTATATTAAGATATATATATATATATATATATATATATATAATTAGGATTATATATTAGGATTATATATTATAAATATAACTACTTTCATTTTAAAACTGATTACAATGCTTTCATCATTTGCTAAATTTTCAGGCTATAGTATACCTAAACTTCTGACCATATTAAAAATTTGCTTGCCATCAAAAAGAATAATGACTAGAAATAATTGTTAAATATTGAACAAATAATCTTGAGACAAGTTGATGGGTGCAGCACACCAACATGGCATAAGTATACATATGTAACAAACCTGCACGTTATGCACATGTACCCTAGAACTTAAAGTATAATAAAAAAAAAATAAAAAAAAAATCTTGAGACAATAGTATTATAATACTCAGTGGAGATAAACCTCAATTCTCCACTATTTGAAATGACGATTATTTCAAGTCTGAGTTCTGAATATTGTGAATTAAAGGAAATAATTTATTCTGCCTTTTAGGAGGAACTGAAGTTTACCTTGGGTAATAAGGGAAAGCTTTTTATTATGAAAAAAATCCACACTTATATATGTAGAATAAATGATAGCTTTAGAAAAATAATCATTTTTTTAGCCTCCAAGTAAATAATAGATTTTACAAGGATTACTAATGGATTCTAAAACTCTTGTTGATTGCAAATGACAAAACCATACCCTATACAATAGAGAGACTGAAGGATCACCATTAGGCAGTTAATCAAACTTAGCATCACAGTAATATGTCTGGTGGGAGACACCATGGGCCACACAGAAACACTGTGGAGTGTCCTTGCTCAACACATCATCTGAACTCCATCACCTGAATGGGACTAAGCCATTAAACCAAGGGTCACTCGCACTCATTTGCTAGGATAGTCCTGTTTTGCACCTGTTATTTGGGTACAATTATTGGTAAGACTCCATTCACTCTCAAAGTATTCCAGTGTGGATAAAGTATAGGGTTATTCTATTTATACCTAACTTCCAATATACAGAAACTACAGGAGGTAGAAGAATAAGTTAAGTGATACCATGAGGAAAGAAACAATCAGTAAATCCAGAAAGTGGAACACCCCGCAGAATTGCCCTGCTTTCTTCCCATCATCAATGTCTTGAAAATGAGGGAGAAGGTGGGGCTGGGGCTGGTGTGAGGCTTTATAGACTGTTTGAAACTAGGCACATAGCAGCCAAAATGCTGTGCATGAACCCGGATTTGGTCTTGGTTTGGAATAACAAAAAATAAAAGCTTGAATAATAGATACATGGGAATCATTGAGGAGAGTTAATTGTAGATGACATTGGAGAATTGTTATTTTGTGAAATGGATGTGAAAGGAAGAAAATATTGTTTATTATTGACCTCTGTAGTGGTAATTCTCTAACTGATGCTTACACATAACCCCACTGATTTATATGTATTTCCAAATGTTACCCTGGACAGGACAGCTGTCTCTGTCTTGGCTCTGCCATTTTGGGGAAACCAAAATAAGATCAAGATAAGAATGCAAGTGACCAAGAAGATGTAAGGAAATGTCTTTTCCCAGTGACTGATTAATTGAGAAAAGATGTGCAAATGCATTCTAGCTACAAAATCTTCCTGTGTGGAATTCAGAGACTTTTTATGAGCAAAGACTTCAGATGAGCATTGAGAAAAGAAAAGCTTTTAAAAAACCAAACCATAGTGCATATTATAACTGCAGTTCTAATCCACAGGACAGTGTGAGGAGGTATGGAGAGTGGAGAGGACTGTAAGGTGGTATTCTTTTTGACCTCATCTGCATACCAAGGTCACTGCCAGTAAGAATGCCTTCAAGGGTAGGAGAGTGATGAACGAATTAGACTCAGGCCACTGCACTAAGTTGAGAGCCTTGACTCTTTTTTTTTTTTTTTTTTTTTTTTTTTTTTTGAGATGGAGTTTTGCTCTTGTTGCCCAGGCTGGAGTGCAATAGCATGATCCTGGCTCACTGCAGCCTCCACCTCCCGAGTTCAAGTGTTTCTTCTGCCTCAGCCTCCCGAGTAGCTGGAATTACAGGCACCCATCACCACGCCTGCCTTTTTTTTTTTTTTGATTTTTAGTAGAGACAGGGCTTCACCGTGCTAGCCAGGCTGGTCTCGAATTCCTGATCTCAGGTGATCTGCCCACCTCAGCCTCCCAAATTGCTGGGACTACAGGGGTGAGCCACCGTGCCCAGCCCTTGACCCGTTTTTATACCAGTCACAGGTGATGTGCTGTAAAGACCTGTGTGTAGCTCCCGTCACTCATGCTGAGCACTGCGACAGTGGATGAGGGTCTCAGCAGCAAAGTCATTGCTAGAAAGGAAAATGCTTGCAGACAGCTCAGTAGCCAACTGACTAAACAGAGCAGGAAATGTTAGGGAATTTCCAGGAGGAAGAACACAGAAAAGTAGACAAGAGAGAAAGGGAAGGAAAAAGATGTTTGCAAGTTTCGCTCCAGAGGTGGTGCTTAAGTTCTAGTCTCTTCAGAGCCACCTCCAGAAAAGTCAGTTCAGGTCCCTGAAGATGACAGGAGCCATCGCCGGGAAGAGTGGGGTAGGTAGATGCAGAAAATTCACTCCCTTTTTTGACATTAAGGTGACAGCTCTGTTTTGACAGAGCCCTAAAATAAGCCCATGTCACATAAGGTTTTCTTTTATAATAGAGTATCTATATAATTTGATTTTTTTTCTATAATAGGATTGTGTGCAGCACAAAACAATAGGCACATTCATGTTTATTCATTAACAGTCCTGTGGATCTTTCTCATCAGTACTGTAAGTTCCTATTCAAGAAAGTTTTACTTACGCCCAACTATTTATAAAATTAAGTGATAAAGTCATAACTTCACTTAAGACCTGCCTTTTAAAGTATGATTGTGTCAAGGAGACATCAATTCTCAGGGAATCTAATTGTTTCAAAACTATTGGCTTTTTTGTGTGGGTGAAATGAGAAAATATTCCTGTGCGTATGTGAGTTATTGAGTGTGCGAATGTGTGTGAGGGTGTGGGTGTGTGTGATACATGTGTATGTGAGTGTATGAGTGTGTGAGCGAATATGTGTGTGTTTGATGAGTGTGTGAAGGAATGTGTGTGAGTGACCTTGTGAGTGTGTAATGAGTGTGTGTGAGGGTGTGTGAGTGTATAAGCGTGAGTGTGTAGTGAGTGTGTGTGAGAGCATGTGAGTGTGTGAGTGCATGCATGGGCATGTGAATGTGTGATATAAGTGAGTGTGTGAGCATATGAGTGTGATGAGTGTGTGAGCATGTGTGAGTGTGTGTGTGGGTGGAGTGTATGAGTGTGTGTGAGCTTGTGTGAGTGTGTGAGTGTGGGAGGGAGTATATGAGTGTGTGATGAGTGTGTGTGAGTATGAGCATGAGTGAATATGTGTGTGTGTGAAGGAATGTGTGAGTGTGTGAGTGACCTCTTGTGCAATGAGTGTATGTGAGTCAGGGTGTGTGAGTGTATGAGTGAACATGTGAGTGTGTAGTGTGTGTGAGAGCGTGTGTGAGCGAATGCATGGGCATGTGAGTGAGTATAAGTGACAGTGTGTGAGGGAGTGTATGAGTGTGTGATGAGTGTGTGTGAGTGTGAGGGAGTGGATGAGGGTATGAGCGTGTGAGTGTGGGAGGGAGTGGATGAGTGTGCGATGAATGTGTGTGTGTGTGACAGCGTGTGACTGTGCGAGTGCATGCATGCATGCATGGGCATGTGTGAGTATAAGTGAGAGTGTATGAGTGTGTGATGAGTGTGAGTGTGAGCGTGTGTCTGTGAGTGTGGGGGAGTGTATGAGTGTGGGAGGGAGTATATGAGTGTGTGATGAGTGTGTGAAGTGAGTGTGAGGGTATGTGATTGTGTGGGGGAGGGAGTGTATCAGTGTGTGATGAGTGTGTGAGTGTGAGGGTGAGCATCTGTGATTGTGTGGGGGAGGGAGTGTATCAGTGTGTGATGAGTGTGTGTGAGTTTGTGTGAGTGTGTGATTGTGTATATGCCTGAGTAGAACCATGTTGCATAATGAAACAGGAGGCTAGAGCATGCAGTCAAATGGCTCGAGTTTTTAATCCTGTCTTTCTTTGCTTGCTACTAGCTTTGAGACTGGACTGACATTAATTTTTGTGAGGCTGGTTTTAGGGCTGTAAAAGAAACATAATACCGATTTTACAGAATTTTCGTGAAGATTAAACGAGATAATTTGAGTGAAGTGCCAATCCCAGTACCTGGCCCATCATTAAGTGTCTAACAAATGCAAGTTACTATCATTGTGCGCACATCTCCTTCTCCTCCGATGAATTTTGATGCAGAAATCTTTGTAAAATGGTCTGTATTCGTTTTAAAAATCAGAGAACTCCTTGCGGAAGATAAAGTGGCAATGCCAGACCCTGTGTGTTTATCTAAATGCCACCACTTGGCTGAGGCACTCCATAAGGTCACAGCAATAGGGCTTTGCAGGGAGACCCCCGGAGGTGCAGCAGAGGCCAGTGTGAGTCCCAATCGCTTGCTCTGCTGTGAGAGTCTTGTCATGGAAAGCTGGCGGTGTGGAGAGCATGGCGAGGGGAGGGGGGCGTGTGGAGAGCACAGGGTGGGGTGTGTGGAGAGCACGGGGGGTGCGGAGAGTACGGGTTGTGTCAGGTGGGATTGCAGGGAGATTTCAGGGAGCCCACTGTCAGGTCTGGTGTGCAGCTGCGCCCCACATCCTCCGGCCCCGGGTCTCAGGCAGCAGGGAGAGGACTGGCAGGGTCTCCCACTGTCCGGAATGCCCTCTGCTTAGCAAAATAACTTCTGCTAATAAGAGCTTGCATTGTGTTTTTTTGTTTTGTTTTGTTTTGTTTTTGTTTTTGTTTTTGTTTGTTTGTTTTATTCTGATGACAGGATTTCGGAATCTGTAAATGGAATTTTATCTTTATCATATTGAATTATTTCTTTTCTCATAAGGCCCAGGACATCTTACAATTAAGATACAAAAAAAAAAAAAAAAAAAAAGAAAGAAAGAAAAAGAAAAAAAAAGGAGCAGTTAGAGGGAAGGCTTGTGGTAGTTTGGTTCATGCATTTGGTAATAATTCTTAGCCCGAACCTCAGTGCCTTCAGCGATTAACTTCCACATAAAGCCCAGTTTCAATGCTTGGCCTGAGACAGTCTTTAGAGTCTCTTGTATGAAGTGGTGTGAAGGCTTCGTTTCTGTCTTTTCATACACATTGTGTTACTTTTGAGCATTTGAATCTCAAATGCTTAAATGAAATGGAGATCTAATTCTTTTTTTTTTTTTTTTTTTTTTGAGACGGAGTCTTGTTCTGTCACCCAGGCTGGAGTGCAGTGGCCGGATCTCAGCTCACTGCAAGCTCCGCCTCCCGGGTTCACGCCATTCTCCTGCCTCAGCCTCCCGAGTAGCTGGGACTACAGGCGCCGCCACCTCGCCCGGCTAGTTTTTTGTATTTTTTAGTAGAGACGGGGTTTCACGGTGTTAGCCAGGATGGTCTCGATCTCCTGACCTCGTGATCCGCCCGTCTCGGCCTCCCAAATTACAGGCTTGAGCCACCGCGCCCGGCCCTGGAGATCTAATTCTTAAGGCGACTGAAGGGAACTGAGAACAGCCACCCTCTACCCCACCACCACTGTGCCTGCTCTGCCCCTCCCTCAGCCTCCTTCCCTACTCAGCCAGAAAAAGCAGCCTTGTGGCTACCACAAGGAGCTATCCCATCATTGCCTTTTCCACCACCTCTCTCCCGCCCTCTTCCCGCCTCCTCTCCTGGGGATGGTGCAGGCACTCGGCTTCCATTTGTCCTGCTCGTCTCCACTGAATACCTAAGTCATCTACCTTAGGTTTTCTTCCTCGTTCAAATCTGCAAAAATGTCTGCATACAAAGTAACAGTCTAAATGATAGATTATGGAATAAAAAAAAAAAGTTTAAATCACCATCCTGCTTTAATTTGGAAAAACTGACTATTTCTTCTAGAATTAACAATAGTTCTGAATTCTTTCTTCAATGATGTGGACAGGATAATGAGATGAGTTTCAGGATCGTTAGATTAAATAGCCCCTGAAAGCTAACAGAAGCTGAGGAAATAGAATACCTACTTAGGAAAGAAGTATACTGTTATACTGTTTTTTTTTTTTTTTGTTTTGTTTGTTTTTTGAGACAGAGTTTCGCTCTTGTTGCTCAGGCTGGAGCGCAATGGTGCGATCTTGGCTCATCGCAAACCTCTGCCTCCTGGGTTCAAGCGATTATCCTGCCTCAGCCTCCCAAGTAGCTGGGATTACAGGTGCTCACCACCATGCCCAGCTAATTTTGTATTTTTAGTAGAGATGGGGTTTCTCCATGTTGGTCAGGGTGGCCTCGAACTCCCGACCTCAGGTGATCCGCCTGCCTCGGGCTCCCAAAGTGTTGGGATTACAGGCGTGAGCCACTGCACCTGGCCAGAAGTATACTCTTAAAAGGGTTATGTAATACTTAATTGGTTATCCAAATGAAATATGATTCTAATTATATACTCAAAGTATAATTAAATTAGGTAGTGTAATTCTTTTTTCTCTTCAAAATAAAACAAATATCTCATTTTCTGATTATAAAAGTAACATGTAATCATTCAAAGAATGTCAGAAAAGAACTTAGAAAAATATTAAAGTCACACTTTTAATAACGTTTGCCTGTAACCTCACCACACAAAGGTTACATTTTATTCTACACATAATGTATGTAGATATATGCTGTACATGTTGCATGTGGCTACCAAAATGTGGAATAATCCATACAGTTATAACCCACATTTTCAGTTAATAAGGCAGGGATGGCTTTCCATCTTAGTAAAGACAGATTGTGTAATATTAATAAATACAGATTTAAATGAATGTCTATAAATCACACTCTCATTGAGGAACAGGAAGGTGGTCTCTGATTTACACTAGATTGTTCTATAATATAGCAAACAAGTTATAGAACTTCTGGGTCAAGAAGCGTTGAAATAACTTTTAAAATATTTATTCCTATGGTTTCAGATCAGAAAACTGATTCTCAGATGATTTTAGTCCTGATCTCTAATGTTCCAGATTGACTTTGCAGTGGAGTAGATGGTAAATTATTAGCCGCTCTTCTGATTAATAAACCTTCTTTCCAAATAGGATACATACAGGTTGCCTGGCACACAGGGTAAGTTCAATGAGTTTTATTGAATGTATGAATTACGGAATAAGAAAAAAGTGATGGTTGAAGGTAGTTAGATAACTAACTTTGCTGAGTAATTTCCTATGAAGTAGCACTCTGTAAAACTAATTCTGTGTGTCTCCTAATACTGTTACAGACAGCTATGCTCGTCTCTTATCTGGGGGAATTTTTATGGCTTCTGGCATAAAAGAGAGATGGTGAAAATGATGCTCCGTCCCTATCCAATTGCTCATCCATCCCTTGCATCATTTATTCATGCTTTCAGTAATTTGGATGCATTTCAGTAATTTGGGTGCATTTTCTACATGCTCTTCAGGCCAGAGCAGCAGGACGGGCCCTCACCCAGGATGGAGCACCATCGTTACTAGTAAACAATTCCCAGTTCTTCATGTTGGAGAACCTTCTCATTTCATTACTTGTAAAGCATTCACTATTCATTAACACTCAGAAACTTGTGGGTCTTTTGTCTCCAGAAATTCTCTTGTTTTTATATGGGTTATTTATTTATTTATTTATTTATTTATTTATTATTATTTTTGAGATGGAGTCTCGCTCTGTCACCCAGGCTGGAGTGCAGTGGCATGATCTTGGCTCATTGCAAGCTCCGCCTCCCAGGTTCATGCCATTCTTCTGCCTCAGCCTCCCAAGTAACTGGGACTGCAGATGCTCACCACTACGCCCAGCTAGTTTTTTTGTATTTTTAGTAGAGACGGGGTTTCACTGTGTTAGCCAGGATGGTCTCGATCTCCTGACCTCGTGATCTGTCCGCCTTGGCCTCCCAAAGTGCTGGGATTACAGGCATAAGCCACCGTGCCTGATCAATATATGGATTATTTTTAATGGCTGTTTATTAGTAACTTAATGATCATTTTAGCCTATAGTACTTCTTGGGGAATTTATTAAATTTTATCTTGCTTATTTAAGAGAAAGTTTACATTTTGTTCACGTTTGTAATTTTTATGCCATCAACTGTGAGGTCTTATTCATTAAATTGAATTTGAAAATACCCGCTGAGAATCATTTGCCACTAAAGAATATATTTAATTACTCACTTATACTTCCTAGAATGAAGCAAGGAAATGTTAATAAACATTAATTTAAACTATAGAATAATTACTAATGTAGTTGCCATTATTGTTATATGTGAAGATTTGAAATTAGTAACCTAGTTTTAAATAAGAAAATTATTAGTACCTATCAAAAATATTCAAAAAGGAAAGATATCTGTAAATGTCCAGTTTTATAATCAAGTTTTTATGACTCACAAGTTCATCCATTTAGAGTTGCCCTAGTATTCTCACTTCAAGAATAGAGAAGTTCCTCCATCTCTTTTTTCTGATAACAAGCACTCTGATACCAATTCCATAGGACATGATGGAAATCAGGGAACAAGAAGCTGGAGTACCTTATGGTGAGATTCATCAGCCTCATTAATGCAAAACAGCCCATGTGTCATCTCTGATTCATAAAAGCTGCAGGAAGATGCCCTCCCAGTTTTCCCATAAACAGTCATGTGGAAAGTAAGTCTTCCTTCTGTGAAGGAAAAATGCTTCTTTACTCCTCACATGTAAATTTAACTTATTTTGATACTAACCCAAGTTAAGTTTACTTTATCTTCAAAACAAGTTAGTGATGCTTTGGAAAAGAATGTTGGCATGTCCACAAACTGAATTTCAGTTTGCTAATTACTCTTTTCATACAGTGCTTAGTGGGTTTAAAAGCGTGGTCAACGCTGTGCTATGTCGGGTCTCCCTCCACCTGGGCTCGCCCCTCCTTTGACACTCACAGTGTACACTGCCTGATTCAGACTGTATCAGGGGCTTTTCTCTATGTGTGAAATTGTCACTCCCATCAGATGTGCACTCTGTTAAATGCTGAGATTAGGTCTTAAATAACCTCTTTCGTCCATGCAGCAGACTCAATAAATCGATTACGTAGCTAAAACGTTATTCTGGAGTACGTCGTTCAGGTCTGTATTTTAGGAAGTCTCGACTCATTGTGAATATTGTTGAATGATATTAATGAGGAATATGGTGACCACTAATTTAAGTTACCAAAGCAGTTTCAAAACAAATTATGAAAGTATTATAAACATTTGAATGAGAAACCTATTATTGTAAAGATATATATTCTGAACTCTATCACAGGCCTTCAAACCTGTCTGCACATCGGAATCACCTTGTTGAAATAGAGAATCTGGGTTGGGGTGTGTGAAAATATGATTAAGAATCCATTTCTGAAAGTTCCCAGGCGATGCTAACATGCTGCTCCATCTGGGAACCACTGACCAGAAGTCTCACTTCTTCTTTAATTCTCTTTCATCCCCCTAATAAAAAGAACTGTTTTTGGAAGACCTCTGAATTACTTTGATTTAGCACCAGGACTATTTTACAAGGTGCAGAAATTTGAGAAAAGGCTATTATGGTTTCATAGGACAATGGATTTAGAGGCTGTTAAATTTTGATAATGCCAAGAGGATAAGAATTTGGTTTAACACATAAAAGCATAACAGTAACAACAATAGTATTTTCTTAGCACTGATGCTTTTTTAGTTAATCTAATTGTCTTTCTGAGGTTATCTATGATGCTAATCAAACACTCTCTTGAGTTAAAATCTAAGCTTTATTTTTACCAGCCAGATAAAACTATTGACTCAAAGAGCATTCAGATATTAGTCTCTGCTTTTTCAGAAATTCTGTCCCTAGTCTAGAAAAGGAGTAGATGGGGAAAAATGAGAATAACTACTAGTATCTACTGAGTAACTAGGACATGTCAGGCTTTGGGTTAGGCATTTCATTTAAATAACCTCTCTCCAATTCTCACAGCAACACCAGGAGGCAAAGACCATAAGTCCGTTTTCCGTATCAGGAGACTGAGGTTCTTTGAGGTGCACACTTGTCCACTGCCCTGTGACTTGTAAAAGGCAAAGCGGTGATGAACGAATTCATCTCTTTGACACTCCCAAGGAAGCTGAATTCTCCCACGGAGTTTTAATTCTCCAATCCATGATGATCTATCCTCCTTTTAGCGCTAGGAGCTTACAATAGAACATTTGATGCTTTGCAGGATAAAGGATAGCATTGGTTTTTGGTCTTCTCTGTGAAAACCAATTCCTCAGGACCTCTCTCAGTACTGAAAATTCCCAGCCCCAATTCCCCCTTACCGTTCTGATCCTGTCTTAATGGAACTGGACCAACTAAGTGATTCCATCGCCACAGTGGGCTCCACCTGTCTTCGTCCCAGCTTGAATATGTAGCTTCCCATGCAAACCCTGTTACAGATGCCACTGAATTCGATCTATCTTGTCTCAGTGTCTCTGGCTGTCCCAGTACCCATAGTACCCATAGTTTTCCCAGCCTCTGACCAGCAAATGTGACCTGTGAGAAAATAAAAGAGGAAGTGATCAGAGATGCCGGCTGTCCATCACAAGGGTACTGTTTGGATGATAATTTTCCAGTGTGCATTTAAATAAGCAGTTAGGCGTTACTTGCTATTGCTTACATTTAACTGCTCTTAAAATAGAAACAATAAGAGTAGTCTATTATTCTACCTTCTACCATATTCAAGTTTTGAATTTTTTTTTTTTTTTTTTTTTTGAGGCGGAGTCTTGCTCTGTCGCCCGGGCTGGAGTGCAGTGGCCGGATCTCAGCTCACTGCAAGCTCCGCCTCCCGGGTTCACACCATTCTCCTGCCTCAGCCTCCCGAGTAGCTGGGACTACAGGCGCCCGCCACCTCGCCCGGCTAGTTTTTGTAAGTTTTGAAATTTAACATTCAAATTTCTTCAGTTGTCCTAAGGTCCCTTAGTAGAAAGCGCTACAAATAGAAAAACAGAAGAAAAGACTTAGGAAGTCAAGTTAAACAGAAAGTCAAGTGCTAAGCTAAGCAAACCAGCAAGCAGGAAGTTAGGCAGAAAGGTGGAAAGGACCAGGTAAATACCAAGGAGGTGCTCGTGGGAGGCGATGGTTGAGGTTAGGATGGCTGAAGTGGGTGGATGCTACACATCCAATGAGTTAGAGGCAGACACCCTTTCTCTTTCTTTCTTCCTTCCTTCCTTCCTTCCTTCCTTCCTTCCTTCCTTCCTTCCTTCCTTCCTTCCTTCCTTCCTTCCTTCCTTCCTTCCTTCCTTTCTTTCTTTCTCTCTCTCTCTCTCTCTCTCTCTCTCTCTCTCTCTCTCTCTCTTTTCCTTTCTTTCTTTTCTTTCTTTCTTTTTTTGAGATGGAGTCTCGCATTGTCGCCCGGGCTGGTGTGCAGTGGTGTGATCTCGGCTCACTGCAACCTCCTCGCCTCCCGGGTTCAAGCGATTCTCCTGCCTCAGCCTCCCAAGTAGCTGAGACTACAGGCGCATGCCACAAAGTCCAGCTAATTTTTGTATTTTTAGTAGAGACGGGGTTTCACCGTGACAGCCAGGCTGGTCTCGAACTCCTGATCTTGTGACCCACCCGCCTCAGCCTCCCAAAGTGCTGGGATTACAGGCGTGAGCCACTGCACCTGGCAAAGACAGACAGCTTTACATAGCCACTTCTCACTTTCTTCGGACACCAGTCTATTTATTTCTCAAACCTAGGTTACTCCTGGCTTTCAAGCTACCTTGTACTAGGAACGTGGGAGGTCACGTAACCTCACTTGTTCTAGTTTCCTCTTCTCTGGAATGAATGGTGTTGACATAGACGGGCTCTATCACTTGCTCCTAGAGCTCAGTGTTAGTCACAGTTCTTACACAGGGCTGGCAACGGCTGGGAAGGGTTTGTAAAGCACTCTTCTGTGACACCTTAGCTCTGAATGTGAGATTTCTCTAAACTGATGACATTACAGATGTCGATGTTTTCATTCTATGTTTCTGACTCGTTTCCTTTCAGAAGAAAACATCCTCTCTTCTGTGAACAGTGTCCACCACGACTTTAATAAAAACAGAATCATGAAACAGATAAATGTTCCCAATCTCAAGAAGTGGCGTCTTTTGAAGTGTACTCATTTCTGTTTCTTAATTTTATTCATTCCTTCTATAGAAATGGTATGAATGGGTAAAAACATGCCACCTTACATGCTATGGTGGAGGATAAAAATCTAAAAGACCTGGTCCTAACCTTTAAGAGACTGTATCTTAGTAGAACTGATAAGACACATATGCCAAAAATATGACTAAAATGATGACTGTAATAGTCATTCATATTGTATTCTGTAACAGCTCCCTGGCTGTGCAACTTGACAAGTGTGATGAGGTGCCCTCCGTTATTACTTTAGCAGCCCTAGTAAGAGGAGACAGACATCTACTCAATAAACACTTGCTAACTGAGTAAAATGTTTTCAACACGATTTTAGATGGCTAAGTAGCCAAAAAATGTTACTGCCTTCACAGACCACATAATTCTATAGAGTATGTGAGTCACATACTTATGAATTTATAAGTGAGGAAGTGTATGTAGAGCATCAGAGAGGCCCACAAAGTAAGTTTTAGGAAGCCGTGGTCATGTGAAAACACCACACAAACATCTGTATTTGCGCATAGGTGGCTTTTCTTCTTTCCTTCATAGGCAGCAGCATTAAAAAAAATCACACACGGTTCCCATACAGAAATGGAACCGGAGTTTTGAAATCTGATTGTACAATTTCCTGCTCCCCACATCCCGTACCCATTAAGTCACGATGCATCTGCAAGGGCTTATCTGCTGGATGGGTAAGTACGTCCCTGGGCACACAGTAAGACGTCGTTCTTGATGTTCTTTGGAATAGGCGTTTTAGTTTCAGAATTAGTTTATGATGAATACTATGTTATACATGGACCCAGGGGAAATATGATGGATTGAGTTAGCAGAGTTCCAAGTTCCAGAGGAAATGTCAGGGGAGGGTTGGATAATTGAGTCCAATGTTCATTTCTAAAGGTCAAATGAAAAATAGTGAAACCGCACTCATCTCTAATTCTGGATGTAACCCTCATATACATCAGAACTGCCATGGACCCAGCCTAGTTTTGAGACATTTGGTGACACAGGTAATCAGGTTTCCCACGCCTTGACCCTGCTGTGGACTCTGACGAGGTTTGAGAGTGATTTACGGCAAAGATGGCCCAATAAACGCCTGTAAACTGAAGTAAGGGAGGAGGCTCGTCTATAGCAATGCCTGTGAGCAGACTTAAATCAGCAATTCTATTTTTCTGAAGCAATAAATCAAATTCCTGAGGAGGATGACAGTAAAATCCCAAAGGACAATTAACTTGTCAGCAGTTCACATGACTTCGTCCTTTTACTGAGCTACACGCTAACTTTGGGATTAGATTTTGAACTATTAAGAAACTTTTGATTTAAGGAATTCAAGGTGAACATACTTTAATTAGAACTTCCAGATTCCACTTAGGCAGTAAATCAACTACGCTCATTCTCATATTCTTGGGTGCTTTTGCCTTCTTTGGACTTTTTGACCCGTACTATCTGGGTCATTGTCTTACTTTGCTGTGGCTGATGTCACAACCAAAAATGTTGTAACCTAAAACAATGTAAATTAAGTATTTTACAGTTCTCTAAGTTAGAAGATCAACACAGGTCTCACTGGGCTAAACTCGAGGTATCGGCAGGGCTGGCTCCTTATGGAGGCTTCAGGGAAGCGTCCATCTCCCCACTTCTCCAGCTTCTTGAACCGTCCACATTCCTGGGCTTGTGGTCCTGCTCCATCTTCCAAGCCAGCAACAGCTGGTTGAGTTCCTCTCACTTAGCATCAGTCTGACCTCCACTCCTGTAGACAAGCCTTCCTCTTCCTCCCTCTTCTGTCTCCACCTTTGTGATTACCTGGGGTCCACCAAGATCATCCAGGGTAGCCTGCCATCTCTAGATCCCTAAGTCATCACATCTGCAAAGTCTCTTTTGCCATGTAAGGTAACATAGTCATAGGTTCCAGAGATTTGGATGTGAACATTTTTGTTAGGGCCTCAGTCTTCCCAACCACAAGCATGTACCCGGCACTCACCACGTGTGGCAGTTAGTTGGTGTGTACTTTATTTCTCTACCTGGAAACCCCTGGATGGAGAACATGATTGTTTTCTCTCTACATCTCTTTGTGTTTCATCTGGTTCACTTACCCTGATCCCCAGTGTCTCAGTCTGTATAGTGTGGCCATAACAGAAACCTGAGACTGGGTATTTACTTATTTATTTGTTTAAAAAGTTAGGTTTATTTAGGTCACAGTTCTGCAGGCTGGGAAGCTCAAGGGCATGGCCCTTGGTTCTGGCAAGGCAAGGGTTTTGTGGTGCTGCGTCATAACATGGCAGAGAAGGTCAAAGGGTAAGTGAACATGAGCAAAGAGAAGACCCAGTGGGCCTCCTGGCTTTGTAACAAACCACTCTCATGGGACTATTCCATTCCCTAGAGAACTAATTCAATCTTGCCAGAGCGAGACCTCACTACCATGAGAACAGCACCAGGCCGCTCATGAGGGATCTGCATCAATGATTCCAACACCTCCCACTAGGCCCCACCTCCCGACACTACCACACTGGGGACCTAATTTCATCATGGGCTTGGCGGGGAAAAGCCAACCATACTCACACCATAGCACCAGCCTGGGAGCCGAATGCACCAAAAAAGGGAATGAGAAAGCCTAGAGCTGAACCATCCAGCAGTCAGATACCAAAGAGATCCAAAAAGTTAAACAATCACGAAGAAAATGCTGAGTTGAAGGACACACACTATACTGAATACAACAGAAGCGTTGAGAGGGTCAGACCTCAGGCAAATTCAAGGCCGGTAGCTGGCACCAATGCAGGAAGATGAAGCCTTGCCCATTGGGCTTTTGAAGCCATAAGCCTAACTGTTATTTAGCATGTAAGGACTTCGTAATTAGAAAAAGTGCAAAGATGGTCCAAACCTCCTGGATGATGTTTTCTTGCAGAGTGAACTTTGGCAAGCACTGGGGGATGGAGGAGAGAGGAATCTGCCTTCTAGGTTTGTCAAGTTTGCTCTGAATGGTCCTGAGAACACAGGGTCTGATGGAGCATGTGCTGGTCATCTGCATGGCTGTGATATTTTACTTTACCACTTCCACCCACCACTTTTATAAATATTTTTACTCTCCATAAAACAGGCTTTTATGTATAATTTGGAATACAGAGCATTTACAAATTAATCACATTAAAGACTATCTGTTGTCTTATGACACACCTATTTTGATATGATGTGAAGATAATTGTTATAATCTCTATTAATTACTTTACATACTGGCATTCATTAAACATGAAAATGTTCAATTTTTTGAAAGAAAATGACTGGCCTTTTTGAATATTAAAGAGTATTCTGTTTTATTGCATTTTTACACTAAATGATTAGGCAAAAAGTTTTTACTAGACATTAGCATTTTTATTTATTGAATTTCAGTCCCCTTAGAAGAACTCAAGGTATTAGCCAATTGAATTCAAACTTGTACCACTTAAAGATACAAATGTAAATAATCTGAGAAGGGAAAAACTAAGTATAGAGGGGGAGAGTAGAGAAAAGGCAATAACACATTTAGACTTGAGGCAAGAACAGGTGTTTTTGTCTGAAGACACCAGCAGGGCTAGGCACTCAACAGATGCTTCCAAACATTCGTGGCCCAGCGGAGTGAACTGAAGAGTGAGTTGGCAACAGTGGGCGGGAGAGCAGCAAAGGCTCCTTTCCTGGCAAACCTGAGGAGGAGGAAGGGGAGAAGCAGCTGCCGTGGCCACGTGGGAAGAAGAGTCAGGGACAGGCAGCGGGAAGTGCAGGGAGCCCCTGGGAGACAGGAGCTGCATCACAGTGGTCAAACACAAATTCAGCTCTGCCAGGGGCCCAGAACCCTGTCTGCTAGTTTGCCTGAGATCAAGAATGTGTGCAGAAAATTCCAGAAAATGCAAGCAAAAAATTAAACAGAATCAACTTTGTGGCCACAAATACTTGCTTGTATTTTAAAAGCAAGTAACATTTTATAACTTTTAAAAAGCATTAAAATACATTTGTTGGAAAGGGGATTAATTGCAGCAGAGTACAGCCGCTTTGCAATGACAAATGAAAACCCCATGTAGGGCTTGATGCAGAGTAGATTTAATAGGAAGCTGCTGAAGTGATGTGACTTTGGGGATGCAGGGAAATCCCCTTTACTCAGAAAAAAGACCTTTATTTATACACACATGTGCAAGTGTGAACACTCACATTCACTACATAATAATTTTCCATTATTTTAAACTAAACAATGACTTCTTTTTTTGTTCAAGTGAAAAGGCCCCTTGCACGTCACCTGGAAAAGAAGGAAGGCATTCAAGGAATGGTTTGGGGAACTTGGTTACGCACAGGGAAAAAACCAAAAATTTGTATCACTGCCTCACACCATCAATACCTAATAGACTGTGGAAGGCAATATTTTAAAACTTCAAAGCGATAAGTGAATACCTTTAGGATTCTGGGAATGAAATAATATCTTAAGAACTAAAAGCATTACCCACAAAAGAAATTATCGTTAAACTTGACCATATTACAATTAAGAACTTCTGCTCATTAAATAATAACATTAAAAAGGTGAAATTGCAAGACACATATTGGGAAGAGACACTTGCAACACCAAAATAACCAACAGAGGATTTGGACCTAGAATACGTAAAGGACTCTTAAAATCAGTTTCTAAAAATGACAATCTAATTTTAAGAAATGGGCAACAAACACAAGCAAGAATTTCATAGAGAAAAAAACTCCAGTGGTCAGTGGAAATATGAAAGGATGCTCAACCTCCTTACAAACGTAAATTTAAACTACAGTGATACGATTTAAAAGTTGGCGAGGATATAGAAAATAGAAATCCTTACCCGTTATTGACGGCAAAGTAAATTGCCTCAACAACTTTGGAGAACAATCAGGCACTGTGTATTCAGTAAAGCAAAACACGTGTGTAGCCCAGGGGCCGCAACACCACTCTCAGTTGTGTTCATTAGAGAAACTCGCATGCATCTGGCACCAGGAACTGTGCTCAGTGAAGTCCAGAGCAGCTTTGGAGACAGCCCAGAAGTCATTGTAGAGAAAAATGGAATATTATACAGAAGTGAAGATGCATGGATGAATCTTAGAAACAAAATACTAAATGAAAATAAACATGTAGGCTGGGCGCGGTGGCTCATACCTGTAATCCCAGCACTTTGGGAGGCCGAGGCGGGTAGATCACGAGGTCAGGAGATCAAGACCATCCTGGCTACACAGTGAAACCCTGTCTCTACTAAAAATACAAAAAATGAGCCGGGCGTGATGGTGGGCGCCTGTAGTCCCAGCTACTCGGAGGCTGAGGCAGGAGAATGGCATGAACCTGGAAGGCAGAGCTTGCAGTGAACCGAGGTCGTGCCACTGCGCTCCAGCCTGGGCAACAGAGCGAGACTCCGTCTCAAATAATAATATAATAATAAAAATTAAAAATTGAAAATAAACACGTAGCAAAAGTGAAAAAAAAACACACATGTAGCCTTTTTGATTTAAACCCCAAACCAAGCAAAGCTAAGCAATGTATCACTCTTGCGATAGACACATGTATATGTGCTAAAACTATTTTTTTAAAGGAGGTAATGAGTAACCCAAAATTTCAGTGATGGAGGCCCTCTAGGGGGCTGAGGCAGGAGGCGGTGTTGGGAGGAGCAGGCCAGCAGACACCATGGTGTCAGTAACCTTCCAACTCCGGACTTGATGGCTGGCTCACGAGTGGTGCGTTATGATGCTTCATGATGTACCTCTGTGTGTTACACGTAGATTGTTTTGTGTGTTTTAAATATTCCATAATTAACAATTAAATGTAAATATCCTGGGGGAGGTCAGCCACCGATCTTGTCTGTCCATTTGGCTTCAGAGTGGTTTTGCTCAGCCGGCATTTTCCCCCCAAGACGGTTTGATGACCACAGGAGAGACGTTCATATATTTAACAGAGTTCACTGTTTGACCATCTTGCCTAGGATAACTCAGAGTCAGTCTGTCCTTCCTAGAGAAGGGCCACTACTGACTGCAAAGATGAGCTTCCCTCTGTTTTCACATGTGTGGAATCATCAGGGTTTTTGTTGAGTGCCCTTGTTAGGACCAGTTCCTTGGAAAAGGTCCTGTAGGAAAAGCTAACCACAACCAAAGCAGAGAAGAATCATTCACCTCGCCCCTCAGAGCAATCAGCCCACTGCACCCCAACACTCCCATTATCTTTGTCTGTTCTCCCTCAAAGCCACCTCAAATCAACATTCTAGAAAAGAAGCGTTCTTGCCACCCAAATGCAACTTCAAATCTGCTTTCCATCCAGGTGACTGCCCCATCTCCTCTGCCCAGCTACTCTGCCCCGCCCCTACCAATGCCAGCCCCGCAGAGCAAAGTTGAGATTCGTCTGGGATGCTGTTCTCAGTAGACAAGCATGGAGTGCCAGCTATTAATACTGGCTTTGAAGATCACAGGGGAGCAGGGCCAGATTCTCCTCGCCCTCCCGTCACAATTCCCTCCTCCTTAGTTTTAAAGTGAAGAAAAAGAGGGACATGACACAACAAACATGCCTGTGTAATTTTGTTGCCCGTGTCTGTGCAATTTCCAGAAAGAGAAAAGCTTCCTGGAAAGCAGGCAGGTGATTTCTGTCCTGAGGCTGATGTGGTCTCACTTAGGCAACGGTTTCACCCTCCCTGGGCCTCAGCTGCACCATCTCTAAAGCAGAATGGCATTTGCCTTGCCACCCTCCTCTCTGCTCTGCGGCCCTCACTGAGCTTCTCAAGGGTCAAGGACCAGACCTCCTTGATTTCTGTCAGGGCTGAAGGCAGTACCCAGGAGAGATGGAAAGAGAAAGGAGGGAGGAAGAGAAGGAGAGAGGAGGGGTTGGGAGGCAGTCCAGTCACAGCACTGTGTGGAAGAGCATAATACACGAGAAACTTTTGTGAACTCTGGAGAGTGTTATGCACATCTAAACTGATGAATGCCGTTACTAAGGTCAGTTACTGTTAATGATTGGCATATGCATATCAAAAACAGCTCCCAGCTCTGTAAGCCATTAGAGTGAAAGCAAGCAATTTTTAATGAAACATTCATTTGCCTTCTGTCTTTCACTGCAGTGCTTTGATTTAACAGAAATAAGCAAAACTGACCAATGATTGTTTCAACTTCTGAACTTGTTGACTCTACTTGGATGTTACTGTAACCCCCTAGGAGAAAAGGGAAGCAGAAATACTACGTATTAATGTTTTTAAATTTTCTTACACTTGTAACCCTTTTTTTACTTTAGAAAAGTTTAAATGTGTGTTATACATATGCATAATTAATAAGGAAAAGCTACTTGATTTATATAATTAACCATGGTCAATCTAAAAATAAGTTTATTTAAATTAGTGTGAATTTCATAGCTAAAAATATTTGTGAAGAATCTGTTTGGCTGTTTTTTTTCCTCATCAAATGGGATGC
Organism: Rhinopithecus roxellana; assembly: GCF_007565055.1. NCBI lineage: Eukaryota > Metazoa > Chordata > Mammalia > Primates > Cercopithecidae > Rhinopithecus > Rhinopithecus roxellana. Next base: position 152,331,918 of record NC_044552.1, read on the forward strand.
TTGAAAATAGTTAATAAATAAAAGCAACTCAATACTATTGGTTACTTTCTCCTATTTCTTCTTGAACATACCAGTCAAATAAAATCACTTGAAGACTTTGGCAGTGTTGAAGCTAATTAAATTTATTATTCAAGTTGAGTTCCATAAGAATACAAAACGTTCCCTTTCTGGAAGTAATTCAGTTGCTGGCCATTTTTTCTCACTGAAAATTAAGTATAAAGTTTTGAGCTCTAATACAAGTTCCAAGTCAAATATCAATTAATTGTGTATTTTTGCCACCTATGAGCTTTAAAGGTATACTTTAATAACTGACTTTAAAAGATAAACCAAAAAAGATTCATTGCTTAAGCAAAGTGGTTCGTTTTCGATTAGTGTCATCCTTTCTGTTAATTGGGGACAGGTGAATAAAACATAGGTCAGTAACACCAGACTTTTTTCTCCCAACATCCCCAAAATAAAATTTATTGTTCCATGAGGGAAATAGAAGCGGTGCATTATCTTTTTCTCAGGTGCTTAAGCATTATGTCCTTTGATGGATGTGTACGACAGGTGGTGGCAGGGTAGGCAAAGAAAGTGGGCAGGCTTGTTTCCAGCTATGACCTTTGAAAAGGTCACGACCAGCAAATATTCATCCTGCTGCCAAAATAGCAGATGATTTCAAAGTCATGGTGTTCAGTGGGTTGCTAAGGAAGCGTTACGGCAGAGGCTACTGTGTAGCTGAAGTGGTTGTTATGGCCACTCTGCATGTTAGAAAATGTCAATTATTCTGAAGAGGTTGACAATGCGACCTGGCATCCGCTCCACAGTGGTGATTATGATATCACCGTGCTTGTTGTAGCAACAAGCCAGGCCTCTGAGATGTTTTCCAGAGGTTTGCATTTGTTGACTCCATTGACTATTTTTTTGATAATGTTGCTGGGATAAACTAGAAAACAAGTTTGCACATGGTCAGCTGGAAATACTCACATTGCGCTTGGACGGAGTGGATTGTTTCTGAAGAGGGCCAGTGATGAGCATCAGTTCCCTCCTCACCCAGGCCAGCAGCGTTTTACAGGACGCCTGGGCTCGTCCTGATGGTTCTCTTCCAAACGATGATCTAGAAAGACGCCCCGTGTCAAGTTACTTGCCTTTCAGAGGTCTTAAAATCACTGTTCCTCCATATCATGGTCAGAGTTAGGGCTTTCATGCTGGTGAGCTCTTGGGGAATTTTTTTTAGGACTATGAAAGAAACAAAACAAAACAAAAAAACGTAATAAAAATTAGAGCTACATTCCAGCCACCCAGAATGAGGAACTGTGATTTGGTCACATTAGCTGCCACTCTGTTCAAGTAATGAAAATAATCTTGATAACATCAGAGATCTGATTCAGCATCCTAGCCCTTCCTCCCTCTCCAGAAGCAGTAACTATCAGCTAGCAAATTTGGTAGTTCTTTTCCAGGTCATTTATTTTATATATATTATATACTTTTATATACTATATACATATAGTATATAAAATAATATGCATATGTTATGTTTTATATATTGTATATAAATTATATATAATATATAAATATATAGGTAATAAATATATATAAATATTTTTACATATATACATATTTATTATATATGTTTATTATATATACATATATTCAAGAGCAATATTTAGTCCTTTTATGTGTTTTAAAAATACACATAAAATGCATATTTATTTCTACATGTCCCTGCAATTTGTTTTCTCCTGTCAAAATTATCTTGAAAAGTAATTTCTATTATTGCACATCTATTCTTAGCAGTCTTGTTATTTAATAGTCATTTTCAGAATGGAATTAAAATGAAAAGAAGGCGCAAATGTTAAGATAATCACTTTCAAATCATGTTCATTTTATCTTCCCATTTTTAAAAGTTCTTTTACTTTACATTGAATTTTTATTTTACTTTTTTTTTCCTATTTGGCTTTCAGAGGGAGCTAGTGCTTTAATGTGAAAGGCTTCTAATTACTGGGGCTTCTTAAAGAGGCTGGTGTCACACATAAGTGAATTTTCCAGACAATTGAAATGCCAGATCTTTTTTAAATTGAAAAGGTTTGATGGAAGTCTTTCTGAAATAATGCCTTAAAAGTATCTCAGCTTTAGGAAAAAAAAGTTGAAATACTTGTTTGAATCACATGATAGTTGTAATACAATGTTACTTTTATGATTTTCCAGGGTTCAGGGCTATTTTTCACTATTGTAAATGACACCCTAAGGTTTTGAGTTCTTATGTCTAGATTTTAGTTTTTCTGTCCGTTTACATTTTATCACACTGACAGCCATTTTTTTCCCCCTTTCATCAGTGGTAGAGACTCAGGAAACTCTCTCTTTCCTACTTCTTAATAAACTGTTATCTGGAAATTTTGACAACAAACTAATTAGCCCAAACTAATCTTTTATCAATAGTGAATTCGTTTAGTGCATACGCTTGAGTCAGGGGCCTTGTTTGTCTTTATTTTTTGTTCTTGGCTCTATCTTGGTCAAAATAACTGAACTCGAAGGTCTGGACTTTTCTGAAATTCGTTTTGTGGAAAGAAAAATTAAGTATTTATAAATTATATATATTGAAGCTTATACTTTTATTGGAGAATATGGAAAAACAATGAAGCAATAGGGTACAAGTTGTTAACATGAGATATAGAGCAACATTTTAAATCTAGCCTGTAGAGCAAATTCATTGTTCAAGCGAGTTCCTTAAGAATATAAAACAAGCCCTTTCTAGAAGTAAAATAGTTATTGGCCATATTTTCAGGAAAATTTTCTGTTGAACGTTATTTCAGATGTGGAAACATCTAAGAGGACTCATAATGTCAACATGCATTTCCCCCATAAATAAACAAGAGAAATGACACTGACAAGAACAAGAAATGATTATTTCTTCTGCCAAAGTTGGAAGCGACCAGATATGGATGTGCGTATTTTAAGATAATCGTTTGTACTGTTGGAGTAGGAATAAGTAAAAGCTCTTTAATTTGAATCTGAATAGAAAATGAAAATTCAAAGGGATCCTTGCTTCATAGATCATTTTGGCAATCTTTTTTTTTTTTTTTTCTAATTTAACATAAGGAAATGGTAAAAACGAGTTTGTTGAAAGAATCAATTATCTGTGGATTATATTTTAAACACTCACTGGTAACTGATCTCCACGATAAGGATGCCCAGCCAGGAGTGTCTGCATTTTGCAGGGAGTGGAGGCTGTTAGTCCATTTCCTAACGTGTGCTTCCAAATGCTACATTGTTGCTGCTTCTACACTATTCTGTCTTTCAGATTTGTCACTCTGTCTCTTCCTTGCTCCCCAACCCTGCCCTCCAATCAACAAGCATAAACTTTCCTCACTTCCGCCCCAGATTTGTCGTCTCAGCTAGATTCATTTGGAAAATAAAGTACTAATGAAAATATACAATGACAATATTCATCACCGTGGGACCACAGAGTTAGGAAGGGCCCCGGAGGTCACACAGGCCTCATTTTTACAGATGACGAGATAGCCCAGGTTGGGCAACTGGCTCTGGGAGCTGATGCTGTCCCCATGGCAACGCGGGCCCTGGACCTAGGAGAGGAGAGAAGGCCACAGCGCAGAGGCCCTAGGACACCACATGGAGAACATTGGAGGCGATGTCTAAAACAGGCACTAGGAAACAGTGGGGCTTGGAAGGAGGAGGGAAAGTGTCAGGATTTCTCCTTCAATTTTTTAGGACTTTACTATATAAGCCCTAAGAATTTAGGGCTTTACTCTCTCATATAGTAAAAATATAGCATTTAGCCTGTTGCATTTAATAACTGACATGCATCCCATTTCAACACTGAAAATAATCCCCATAATGTGGAGGACTTGTCAATACTGTAGTTTCCTTGTCAGGCTTTCTTCAAAAACACAATGCTTTATTCTTTGTGCTTGCCAGTGGGCCTAAAAACAGTTTGTGTTTTTTAAATAAGGTATTATCAGAGTTAAACACTATTTTAGTTTCACAGAAATATGAATTTCTAAGGTGAATCTTTTAAAGAAGCATTTCAGACACAGTAAAAGACACAGGGCAGTAAAAAGACTGACCTTCAGGTGGGACAGCAAGGGGGGTAACTGCTGATGAGCCTGCCACGGGAAGACCGACCCCCACCCCAGCCAGAGCCCTCCGGTGCCCCGGTGTCTCTCTGACCTGTCTGCCTCACATGCAGCCAGCTATGTATCACACCACATAGGCCAGGGTGGCTCATCCACCCCACAGGCAACCTAGCTTTCATCCAAAATGTCGCTGTGGTTAGTTCTCATGTAGGCAGAGGTGAGATAGTCTCCTAGCTTCCCAGTCCTGCCATCCAGCTTCCAACCTAAAGCCTAAATGACTTGACATAGCAGGGCTTTTCATTTTTTCTTTTTGTTTTGCTTGCTGTTTTTTTTTTTTTCTTTTTAAACTGGAGATTTGACAGAGGTGAAATAAGGATTTTGGAGTGGATTTTTCTGGCCATTTTTGCAAATGTGTTATTTGTTTTACTTAGAGAATTGTTGAGGAATGTGCACTTTGAGGAAAGAAGTTTGATTTTCTGTATCCTTCCCGGTTGTCTTCTCTTTGGGTCTTGTAGAACCTGGTTCTTGGCCATGTGAGCTCTGGGTGAGTCTGGTTGTACTGGAACAAAGCAAATGTCTCTAGGACTCATGTGAACAGGAGACCTGAGCTGGAAGGACATTTCGCAGGGCAATGTCTCTGTGTGGTTGAGAGATTGATACCCTGTGTCATTAGGTCAAGTCCAACCAGAACTTGTTTCTGGGCCCCCAGGGTTCTACATCAGGAAACAAAATGAAGTCGGTCCAGATTTCACTTTTTAAGAAGCTCTATAATTCCACAGTGACCACAGTAGGCTCTCTGCATCTCTTCCTGATTTAATAAACAGAGGCAGAGACTATTTGGTGCCCTTTCAGCCATTGGTTGCTCAAAGCACAACACATAAAAATATGAACAAAACATGGGCTATGCCCTCAAAGCCTCATTCTCTACATCCAGTACTGCAATAGCAGGAACTGTCACTGTGGAAGAGGGATGGAGCTCCGTCCTACCAAGGAATGGTGGCTGGGAGCCAGACGGACAGGAGGAGTCCCAGAAAAGACACTGTTTACAAGATGAATGGGGGGCCGATGGCCGGCTGGAGGCACGCTGTGCTCACATGCAAGGTGGCCCCGGGAACACCTGGGGACAGGCCAGCGAAGCCTCCAAGTGCTCTTTTCTCCTGTAGATGAAGCGTTCAAGAGTAAAATGGCACATCAGTGTTTTAGAGACCTCATTGGGTTTAGAGGACAGCTTGAAAGTTAATGCCCATTTTTAGAGCAGAGATGATGAGGCCTGAGCCTGGCAGACAACTCTTCTGGGAGGAGGGAGGTGTTCTTGAGTCGCTCCCCAGGCAGAATGGAGGGCTGTGGGGTGATGCGAAGGAAGGCAAGTAGCAGCCCAGGCTGGCTCCAGTGTTTCCAGGGTGGAATTTCAGGGCATGTCTCCAAGCTCTTACAATTTACATCACTTCTTGAAATAAAAGATTACCTGCTATACATAAAAGACTCTATATACAGAGAACATCCTGGAAGGATCTAAAGAAAAATGTTTTATTTATGAAGTGGATATGGAGGCTGGAAGTCAGGAGGGAGATTTGTAGTTTCCATTTAATACCTTTCTGCTTGTTTTCATTTTCTTTCTGGGAGGGAGGGAGGAGGAGCTTGGGAGGCTTTCTGATGGGATTTCGGTTTTTTATTTTCTCTTTTAAGCTTTAGATTTCTAATCTCTCTTTCAAGTTTCTTCGATCTTTCTCTCTCTCTCTTCTCTCTCTCTCTCTCTCTCTCTTCTCTCTCTCTCCTTCTCTCCTCTCTCTCTCTTTCTCCTCTTTCTTTCTTCTTTCTTCTTTCTTTCTTTCGATGTTATTCTACAATTCCTAAGTTGCAGAGTACCGGGAAATGTGACATCATCTGATTTTACATTTTTTGATTCACTGTAAGAGAAACTTCATGGAACCCATATGTAGTCCTGAGAAGAGAAGACCTAACTCCTTTTTTTTTTTTGCCCTTTTGCATTAGATTTACTTTCATTTGTTTGTTTTCATTTGGTGATATTTGCACTTCTGTATTTAGGACTAGAGACAGAAGCTAGGTCTTGCCAGGACTCTTCTTAGAGCAGAGTATCTGTTTTCTTGAGATGTTAGTACATCTGTCTTGAGATGTTAATACTTTCCTTTTCAGGAATTACATTATAAGAGAAAACGAAAATTACCTAATAGATTAAGGGTGGTATTTATAGCTATAAGGAACTTACATCTAAGAGTATCTTCCAAGTCTTCAGATATTATATTGTATAATTTATTGCATTTGTATTGTACACAGAAACTCCCTAAGGCTAGCTTGCCAAGTAAGTGGGCAGCTTAGTTCTCAAAATGGAGCACCAATGCCCTCTCTCTGCTCTATTCCATGTTGTAAAATGCCTAATAATCTTGGTTTAGATGCCAGACGCTGTGCCTTTGTTTGTGGGCAATTTTGCTAATGTTTTCCACTTCTATCTGCATGTCATTTCCATGATTTTGTGCTTTCCAAGATTTTCACAGGCTGGAAAAAAACTATTAGCAATTAAACTTTTGTTAAATTTTAGTTCCATGCTTGGCAGAGTGTAGGATGTGTGCAGCCAGAAGTCTGCATATATTCTTTTCTTTGGCAGACAAAGAGGAAGTGATTCTAGCAATATGCATCACTGTTTAAATTAACCAAGACAAATTGCCCCAAGTGCTATACCCCAACTTTTCACTAATTTTTGAAATAGATTATAATTTCAATAGACTATCTACTCTATAGTTCATGTTGTTATTGTCATTGTTTTAAGCAAATTACTGGCTACCAGATAACACAGAGTCACTATAAAGCTGTACTGTCCAACACAGCAGCCACCAGCTACATGTGGTTAAGTTTAACTTAATTAAAATTAGATGACATGAAAAATTTAGTTCCTCAGCTGTTCCAGCCACACAGCAAGTACTCAAGGGCTCTGTGTGGCTAATGAACACCATTCTGGACAGCTCTATACTAGAACATTCCATCCCCACAGGAAGTTCTAAAGTGGAGAGTGTTGGTCTAGAATGTGCATATTTCATAAGCAGAGTTGCAATGAAAAAGCTTCTGATACACTTTGTAAAGTGTAATAAGAGAAAAGATGCAGTTTCATGTATGTTCTCTGTAGAATAGAATATAGAATAGTCATAAAAACTTCACAGTTTGGAAGTAGGCACACGTTTTACCATTTTCACTTTAAAGTGTAAATAATTGGCTTTGCGGAGCTCGATGCTCTGGTCCATTTTGCTTGGCTTTCTTTTAGACAAAGAGAGGAAAGTTAGAGAATAACAAAGATGATTACGATCACCAAGTTCCTCTGATTTAATACCGCAAGATTTGACTCAAATTTAGGGGCAGTGCTGCTTTGGGTGGAGTTCCAAAGTTAATTGCCCTTAACTGACATTCAGGGAAAAGTGATTTAAGAGGCCAATCTTGATTTCCTGCCTTTCTTCCTAGTATTCTTTGAATTTCCCACTCTAGATTATCATAATTTTTAAAAAAATACATGATACATTAAACTTCAATAGTGCTTAGAAATACTATATAATAGGATTCTTCCTGTAGGTGTTCAAACGTTATTAAAAATATTGGGTAATCTTTGATTTCCCTATAAATTCAAAAAATTCTAAGGGCCATTTATTTTAAGTGAAGGACACTTAAAATAAATTACTACCTTGCATCTTACACAAAAGGTACTCAAAATAGATCAAAGGCCTAGATGTAAAATCTAAAATGAAAACTCTTAGAACAAAACCTATGTGTCTATCTTCAGGACCTCAGATTGCCTAGTGGTTTCTTAGATACGACGCTGAAAGCACAAGCAACAAGAGGAAAAAAAATAGACACACTGGACTTCATCAAAATTAAAAACCAAGGATGCTATCAAGAAAGTGAAAAAGCAACCCACAGAATGGGAGAAAATACTTGCATCTGATATGGGTCTAGTGTACAAAATATATAAAGAGCTTTTACAACTCAACAATAAAAAGGCAAATAACCCAATTTACAAAAAATGTGCAAAGGATCTGAATAGACATTTCTCTAAAGAAGATGTACAAATGGCCAATAGGCACATGAAAAATGCTCAATATCATCAGTCTTTAGGGAAATACAAATCAAAACCACAATTAGATCCCACTCTACCACCACTAGGATGGTTAAAAAAAAAAAAATGCAGACAACAAGATGTGCTGACAAAGATGTGGAGAAATTAGAACCCTCATGCATTGCAGTGAGAATGTCAACATGGTGCAGCCACTTTGGAAGACAGTTTTGCAATTCCCCAAAAAATTAAGCATGGAGACAGTGAATGACCCAGCAATTCCACTACTAGATACTAGATATATCCACAAGATACATTCACACAGACATGAGGATTTGAATATTCACAGCAGTGTTACTAATAATAGCCCAAAGTGGAAAACAATCCAAATGTCTATCAAACAATGAGTAGATAAACAAAATATATCCATACAATGGAATACTATTCCAACATAAAAAGGAATGAAATTCTGACACATGCCACAGCATGAATGACTCTTGAGAGCATTATGCTCAGAGAGAGAAGACAGTCAAAGAGGTCCACATATTGCTTGATTCTACTTATACAAAGTGCATAGAATATGAAGGCACATCATAGAGCCAGAAAGGAGGCTAGTGGTTGCCAGGGACAGGGTGCAGGAGGGATGGAGGTGGCTGCTAATGAATCTGGAGTTTCCCTTGGAGGTTATGAAAATGAATTACAGAGTGGTGATGATTGTGCAACCTTGTGAAGATACTAAAAACCCCTGAATTGTGTACTTTTAAAGGATGAATTTTATGGTATATATATTAAATCTCAATGAAATAGTTTTAAAACAAGTATACATTTACATAAACATAACTCTTAGTTGGTCTCTTTAATTCCCCAGTCTAATGATAAGTAATTTTTTTCAGTGCCACCTGTCCCAGTCTTTTAGGGAACTTAAGGCAAAGCAAAAAACAAAAATCTGATGAGAACAAGGGTCCAAGTGAAAGGATAGTAGCAAAATCCTAAAGCCCATTTTTTAATATAGAAGCACAAGAAAGCATCTCTGTTCATTTTAGATAAAGGTATAAATGAGAAGTGGAGCATGTTATTTGCGGGTCAGAAAATTCAATTATAAAACAATGGAAAGTTTGAAAGACTCAAGTAGTTAGCATCTCTTTCAGTCAAAATCTTGTTATATAATCTTCAAATGGCTGTTGATATAAAAAAGCTCTGTACCACATAGGATATTCATGCCTCCGAAGTTTTACATAAATGTAATGGTTCTAAGTACATGGCAAACGACTAAACTCATTTATGACAATTTCTTTGTCATTGTCTTTGCATATTTATTTAAATACCTCTGAGGTTCCTGCTTCTCTCAGGAAGGAGAGGTTGAACCACTGCTGAACCTGCAGGTCTGCTGACTTCCTTTCCTGGCTTATAAAAAATCCCAGCCTGCAGTCACTGCCTGAACGCGTGTTTTCCACATAACTAATCAACAATAAAAGCAAGGGCATTAAAAACAAAGGAACTTGATCAGTTTGCAAACAAAACCATGCCATGGAAGATTGACCTTAATTTGCAAAAGGCTTCAGATTATGTGATAGGGTTTCCAGTTCATTGTCTAAACTTCGTATGGAGGTTTTCAATTAGGCACTAAACCTTGGCTTCTGTGCCAAATTAACTAGTGAGGATAAGATATCAAACTTTAAAATGAATAGAATTACTGCTAGGGCCTTATAAGCCATATGTGACTATATGAGTTAATCATATAAAAGGCTGAATCTTTTGTGATCAAAAGCTTGCTCTTTCTAGCCTAATCGCTTTCTTCCAAGTAAATGTGAGCGAATGCCCTACAGTACACAGGATGTGCAAAAGCAGCTAGAAATAACCCTATTCTCATGGCTCTGATCATCACACCCTGTGGGTTACCTCTTTCTCACACCAACAGTCACTTGACACTTGCCCAGAGTGTTCTCATGGAGCAGGGGCTGAGGGGACAGCGGGACTAACAAGCTAAGAAGAGTTAGGAACTAAGAGGCCTTTGCTGTGCTGTTCTCTACCTGTTTGTATTTTACCAACTCTGTCCTTAAAAATATTTTCTCAGGGTTTTAGAGGACATGTTTTAGGGGGGAAAAAAGCACTAGATTTTTTAGAAGCTAGAAATGGAAAGTTTTCAACCAGTTGCTCCACTGTTTAAAGTAATTGCAATGGAATATGACAAAGTCTGTATCTAAACTTTTGTAGATCTTCCCGAAAGGGAGAATAATCACTGAGTATTGCCCTATCTATGCTGTTAGGTTTTTTGCAAACAGATTTTTAACACTAGGATATATTAAAAATCAGTGTGATTTTCTAAATAGGTTTATAATTATAGCTCTCCTTTCTGGAGTGCATATGAGGAAAGCACTAATATTATCCTTATTGTCCAGATGGTAAAACTGAGATTCAAGATGATGAGTAACACACTCAAGAACAATAGCCGAGTGTCAGAGCGTGGACTCAGGCCCCGGGTCTGTCCAGGCAGAGCCAAGAGCCTCATCCCTCTACTGCATTGCTGTTACCAGGAGTGGAGCTTGGGATTCTCCTGGTGCTCTCCCTGCCGTCTCTACTGAATTGAATTTTGTGATGTAAAGGCAGTGTTTTGTGTCAAACCTGCTACTCATTCCACCACTTCCCAGCTCAGTGATCTTAAACCTGTTTCTTCATGTGTGAAGTGAAACATAATAAAATGGGGATAATAATAACGTATGCCTTATGATTGTTGTCAAGATTAAATGAACTACTTCAAGTGCATTACTGAGAACACACCTGGAACCCAGTAAGCATTCAATGTGAGGTGGCAATTACTATGTACAAAAAGCTTCCTATGCTGGTTGCGCACAGGCTAAACAAGAATGCACAAACATTTAAATACTTGTGCTGTTCAATATGTTGTATCTAATTCAAAGCTGCATCAACAAGACCAGATGCTGCTGTCTAAAACCTCATGATCAGATTGGACAGACGTGATGGAAACATACGAAAGGACAAGTGATATAAAATATTTAAACAGAATCTCAAGGCCAGGCACAGTGGCTCACACCTGTAATCCTAGCACTTTGGGAGGCCAAGGCAGGCGGATCACCTGAGGTCAGGAGTTTGAGACCAGCCTGGCCAACATGGTGAAACTGTGTCTCTATTAAAAATACAAAAATTGGCTGGGCATGGTGGTGAGCGCCTGTAATCCCAGCTACTGGGGAGGCTGAGGCACGAGAATTGCTTGAACTCGGGAGGCGGAGGTTACAGTGAGCTGAGATCGCGCCACTGCACTCTAGCCCAGGTGACAGAGCAAGACTCCATCTCAAAAACAAACAAACAAACAAACAAAAACAGAATCTCAAACATAAAAGGAACATCATGGAGGGGATGTCAGTCAAAACACCATGACGATGTCCTTAAGGAAAGGAGAAAACTAGGCAAGCAGGAGTACCACAGAGGGTTGATGAAAAAATTATGTGATACAAATGAGGGCAGCCATACACATGCAGACACAGACACCAGACACGGGATATGAGTTCCATCTCCCTCCATCAGAAATGGTGGAAACACTCCAGCTACAGTCTTACAAGTCCTACTCGCATGGGTCAGTGAGTCACACAATTCTGCCCCAAGACATGTATTAGTCTGTGGCCAATTTCCAGCATAAATAATTTCCTTTTTCCTTGTTCCAGGGCTTTTGAAAGTTGTTGTTGAGTGAGAGGGTTTTTTTCTTTTTTTTTTTTCTTTTTTTCCTTCCTCCTATTCTCTATCTCTACGTGTGTGCACGTGTGTTTGGAGAATTTAAGTCCTTGAATATGTGAAGCAGAAGGGACAGGCACCTGGTGTTTGGGTAGAACCGCGTGGAACACCATCCCAGAGATGGGCTGGAGAAAGCCAAATATATGTCACAGAGAAAAGTGAACAATTGTTTGTTAGCTATAAAGGTTTTACCAGTCTTGGTAATGTAAAAAAAGAAAAGTAGGCTAAATTTTTATAGAGGTATATTTATTTGATTGGCCTCATTACATATCTGTGTTATGATTCACTTCATTTGTAGTGATCTATTTTATCTATAATTGTATAATGTGATTGTAAAATATAATTACAGAATAGGTCTACCACATTAAATATTGGCAACCTTGTCTCCTCCCTTGCCCACTACCATCTGGCTTTTTTTTTTTATATAAATATTCCTGAAATCTAAAGACCACTGAAGTACAGTAAGTTGTAATGAACCTTTTAAAAAGGTTCTTTTTAAAGGTTAGAAAGACGTTACTTAGAAAGACCATTCTGGGTGCTACTGAAACGCTAAGTGTTTGGTCTAGGTCCTGCTGCTTGCTGCACAGAAAGCCAATCACTCAGACAACATGTATTGCCAGAGAAGAGGGCTTTAATAAGGTGCTGAAGGCAAAGAGATGGGAGATGAGTCTCAAATCCATCTCCCTGACCAACTAAAATCAGGGGTTTATATAGCAGGGAAGAAATGCAGGAAATCCAGAATTAGGGAGAAGTAGGGAAGAGAAGTTTGTCAATAGGAAGCAGGGAGCTGGATAGGTAATCATGACTGATAAGTGGTCTGGCATCTCATTGTTCATATATGGCAATCTGATGAGTTTCAGCTTATTGATACTCTCTGGGAGGACTGATGGATGGTTTTCTGAGAAAGGAACTCATATAAGACAAAGGTAACTTTGTTGAGTTTTAAGACTGGGAGAGTAAATATCTGATGTTTATTCAAAAGAAACCATAAACATCAGTTCTATGGGACAACAGGGCCAGTTTCACAGGCATTTCCATTAAGAATAATTACAGAGAATATCACTTACTAGCTACATAGTTCTTATAGAAGATAGTTCCAGCTGTACATAGGGATGTATTTTCTAAATATTAATATTATTATTTTACATATCATTGTTCTTTGGAAAGTGATGTTTCTTTTAACACAATATTAATTAAAGCATATATAATAAATATTCATTTAAAAGATAATTTATAATTTATATTAATACTTGCACCAAAACACTAAGCTTTTTGTATTTTATGAGTTTAACTAGAACTGTAATTATAATAATTGGGCCTTCTTTTTCAATTTATTTTTAAGATATTGATTTGTGATATGATGTCTTAATTTCACGTTGATCATTCTAAATTTGAAGAAAAAGCCAGGCTTCTATATCAAGAAAAAATGAAGGAAAATTGAAAAATGTCCTTGCAAAAATTTGATGGGCCAGCAGACATCTTGTGGGTGACCCGCATGGAAGGGCTGCTGATGTTCAGGAAGGAAAGAAAAATCTGTGTCAACTGAGCATGGGCTTAGTCACTTTCAATATTCCCAAGGCGCACGCCAATTTATTTTGTGTGTCTGAACTTCTTTAGCATTTTAATTCTGTATCAACAGTAGGATAGCAGGATATTTCACCTCATTTTGTTGTAGAACTTTCTCCTTAGGGTTCTTGTCACACGGTCAGGAAAGATTAGTGTCGCAGACACTTTGAAGGGTTAGAAAAATAGAATTTATTGGGCAAAAAGGAAAGAAAAGGGAAACAGTGACTCAACAAAACGCGAGTCCTGCTAGCAGGTTTCCCACCTCAGATCGAACCCCAGGTTACCACCCAGGAACGGGAGAGGCCAGGCTCCTCCGGGCTGCAAATGGTGCTAACTTCGCAAGTCTCCGCCCTGTTCTCCCAGTGTGTAAGCTGGTCAGAGGTTCTCAGGGGCCTCTTTAAACTTAGCTGTCTCAGTTTCATATTACCTTCTTGCAATTTCAGTCCTCTCTTCTAGCTTGAATGTAGGTCTTTTTAAGGGAAGACCGGGAAGAGGCTTTGAAGAAGTTGGAGCTACTATAAATTTCAAGCCCACAACTCAAATCCCTTCCCTGACACCAGCAGCTGTAGGGCCTGGGACAAGTCACTTCATTTCTATGAACCTGATTTTCTCATCTTTAAAATGAAAACAATAGTGCCTACATCAAAGGACCAAATGAGATGACCTCAGTAGAACACCAGGTACAATGTAGGACTTCAGCCAGTGCTAGCCCTTAACTTTCCTCTGCTGTAGCAAGCAGGAACTCTGTATTTTATTCTTTTGCAATCATCCGGCAAAATGCTGAGCACACACAAGCTATTATTCATTCACCAATTCAACAAATATTTGCTGAAAACCTCTTACCTGGTGTTACGATAAAAGCATGCAGAGAGAAGTAAGAAAATCTGGTCCAATCCGCTAAATATCTATGTAAACTAAGTGCATTAGTTCCGTCAGACCTTGATTTTCTCCTCTTACAGTACGGCAGCTGAACTGAGTAATAACTGCCTGTAGAAAGAAGGGAGGGAGGCAGGAAGAGAAGAAAGAGGGGATAGAGGTAGAGGGAGGAGGGAAGCAAACAATCCCAAGGTCACAGCAGATACTTGGTGCCAAGGTCAAGGTCAGAGCAGATGGTTTATGCCAAGGTCAGAGGGAAAACCTTCTGTTAGCATGAATGCTGAAAAGATACAATCACTTCTAATCTAGGATGTGACCAAAGGGTTAAAAAAAAAAGTTAATTTGGACAAAACCACATTTTCAAGTTAAATTTCACAGTTCGAAATTAAGGAAAAAAATTAAAATTCATTTTCCTGAAGAGAATATCTAACAGAATATTAATAAATTCCCTTTGGAAATTCAGGGCAGGATCCAGGATAAGAACAAGTGACACCTGCCATGGAACCTGCTTACGTTGGGCCTGCACTAAGGGAGGCACCTGGCACGTGGCAATACCCACAGAATGTCAACTACAGTCATCATCGTCCTCGTCAGGAGTTACTTTGGTGTCATTAGCATCACTGCACTGGCTGGGATGCACATGCTATTATTTTGCTGTTTAATATACAAAAACATATGGAAAAGACACTGCATTGTAAGAGGCCCGTTAGTATGTAAGAAGCCTCTTTCCAGAAATAAAGCTTGATTTAGAAAAAAAGTATTCCTAAGAAGCTTGGAACTTAACAATGACACGTGAATGAAAAATGACTACCAAAAAAGCAAGGACGACGGCGTGGCTGCTCACTCCTGCAATCCCAGCGCTGTGGGAGGCCAAGGAGGGAAGATTGCTTGAAGCCAGGAATTGTAGACCAGCCTGGGCAACATAGCGAGACTCTGTCTGTACAAAAGAAAAATTTAAAAATTAGCCAGGCATGGTGGTCCACCCCAGGTGGTGGTGCATAGTCCCAGCTACTCAGGAGGCTGAGGTGGGAGGATTGCTTCAGTTCAGGAGTTTGAGGTTAGAATGGGCTATGATTGCACCACCGACCTCCAGCCTGGCCAATAGACTGAGACTCTGTCTCTAAAAATAAAAATAAATTAAAATTAAACAACTGAGAAAGCAAAGAAATAGATTAAAATCCTGTATGGCCAGTAGCAGATCCAGCAGAGGAATCAGAAGCTGAACGATGCTGATAAACATCTGAGAGGGCAGAAATGTAACAACCATACGTTTATTCGTCAGTGTTGGCATTGGTTGAGCTGCCAATTCCATCTTTGGGGAAAAATTAGCTTGGAGAGGAGTTTTAAGTGGCCTCCACTGTGTGAGGAGTCACGTGTTTGGTTTTTCAGTGGCTGCAGTAAATGACCCAGGGAGCTGGTGGGAGACATTGGCCAGCCTTCAAATCACTTTCAATTCTAGGCTGCCAGATAGTGTAGGAATAATCAATTAAATCTCAACTTCACTGTAATTAAGAGGAAAACTTTTGTGGTAGTGTACTTTTGCTGTATCAACTCTACAAGGTAAGAGGAGAACATGAAATAATTCCAGAGATGTCTTTGCTCTCTTTTGCAAAGACAACAATTATTTCTGGAGAAGAGTCCTGGCATTAAAATCTATCCATTTTATTGTAGAACCAGATTTGACTTTATGTGCAAAGTTTTAAAGGTGATACTGACGCTGGTTCAGTACATGATTTCAGTACATGCAACTGAGTTCAAAATAATTGTATGTGGAATGGAGAGGAAAAGAAACATAAAATAATACCACTTACTAGACAAGTTTTAGAGCTTACTCTTCAGCCCGCTTCAAACATGATTTATTAAAAGTAATGAGAAAAGTATGACAGTAGGAGAAACAATCCACCATGCAGGCCTGGAGTCCAAATGCCTGGGCCACCCTGTAAACTACTTTGGGTGGGGGTTTCCACGTTTTCACCGAGGAGGTTGGATTAGCTCACCTTTAGGGAAAGTCCTTTCAGATGCTGTTATGCCATAATCTATCCCATGGGTGAAAAAATACCATTAGTTGGAAGTTGTCCTCAGAAATCTACCAATGAGTTTATTCACTGCAGTGTGTTAAGCCTTAATATTCCTTTCTTCACATGGAGAGTGGACTTGCGCCTTGGAGCCATGGTTCAGAGTAGAAAGAGACAAACTGTGGACTCTGTGGGGTCTCAGAGAGCCTGTTCCTTCTCTCCATCAGAGAAAAGCAGAGCAAATCAGGCGGCCTGCCCTGATGGATGCCAGACTGATGACCTGGCCCCATGAAAGTGGGCAGGTCCTGGCCTGGACTGGTTCCACCTCAAGGCGATGAGAGCTCCACTAAGAGATTCAGAATGTTCTCCCGACGCTGCCCCTGGCCTTGTACTTGCCATGTGTCACTAAGCTCATCTCTCTGTTAGGATGTGGCTCAGGAAACTTAAAAACCCATCTGAGGTTATTAAAAATACCTTTCCAAGAGTACACAAAACACTTCATACCATGTACCATCTTTTTAAAATGTATTTTTGGATCTCTCCCAGAAAATAGTCCCCCATATTATCTCAAAAGAACTGTTCAAAGTAGCGGATCTCATAGCTCCTGGGACCCCTGCTATTGGCAGGGAGCAGGACTGCTTCCCGGCTGTGGGATGTGGATACTGGACCCACGGACATCACTAGCATTCGACTTGACAGTGTGGCCTCAAATTGCCTTGTCTCCTTAGATGCCTACATTTACAAATAATTAAGCGTATCTGATATGTTTTCATTTTTCTGTAATCAAATGCATGCTTTTCAACATTTCGCAACATGGTAGGGAGAAGAATTGCACATTCAAAACAAAAATGAACATATATCTCTGTAAGCCATTTAAGTGGAGACTGTGCACATCAGATTTTGCAACAATGTGGAAGAAACTTTTCAGTTAGCCTCCTGGGGTTCTCCCTCTCCCTCTCCCCCTCCCTCTCCCTCTCCCCTTTTTTTGTGTGTGTGAGATGGAGTCTCGCTCTGTCACCTAGGTTGGAGTGCAGTGGTGCAATCTCAGCTCACTGCAAGCTCCACCTCCCGGGTTCATTCTATTCTCCTGCCTCAGCCTCCTGAGTAGCTGGGACTACAGGCGGCCGCCACCACACTTGGCTAATTTTTTTTTTTTTTTTTGTATTTTTAGTAGAGACAGGGTTTCACTGTGATAGCCAAGATGGTCTCAATCTCCTGACCTCGTGATCCACACCCCTCAGCCTCCCAAAGTGCTGGGATTACAGGCGTGAGCCACTGCACCCGGCCCTTCTTCTTTTTTTTCAAGACAGTCTTGCTTTGTCACTCAGGCTGGAGTGCAGTGGCGCAATCTCGGCTCACTGCAACTTCTGTCTCCTGGGCTCCAGCAATTCTCCTGCCTTAGCCTCCCAAGTAGATGGGATTACAGGCACATACCACCATGCCCGGCTAATTTTTGTAGTTTTAATAGAGACTGGGCTTCACCATGTTGGCCAGGCTGGTCTGTAACTCCTGACCTCATGATCCGTCCTAGCCTCCCAAGGTGCTGGGATTACAGGTGTGAGCCAACGCACCCAGCCTGTTATTTTTTTTAATTGAAAAATCAAGTCAGGAAAACCTAAAGCTTAGTTTTAAGTTTTTAATTTCAAGAGGAAGTCAAGATAATTTAGCATCAATCACAACCTTCCACTTATTGTTACTAGTGACAGTTCTGGTGAAGAATATATGTTTATCAAAGAAATAATATATATGGACTTCAATTTCCTGTCATTTATATAGATTTTTGTCTCTAGAGAGCTCAAATAAGCTTGAAATTTTGTTAGTGTATACTTAAAAAAATTAGAAATAAAGCACAATATCACATTTTCAGGAAAATATCAACTTTGTAAAGTTGTCAATTCTAAATTATGTCATCATTCTAATAAACAGAAAAATTATTTTTAATTGGACAGGGTGACTCCAAAGGTCATATGGCAAAATAAATAAATTGAAAACTGCCCTACTAGACATTAAAACATCTTATAAAACCTCAGTAACTAAAATAGAATCACAAAGACATACTATAGACACATAAATCAATACAACAGATAAAAAGTCCAGAAATAGTACAAATACACAAAAGAAATTTGTATATTTGAATGGACTAGTTAATAAATGCATATTAGTGTCATCTAGAAAAGTGGATCAACGCCTTATGCTGTACCCCAGGACACATTTTAAATGAATAAAACATTTAAATGGAAAAAACAAAGCCATAAAGATACTAGAAAAAAAGCGAGAATTCTTTTATAAAGTTGGCATAGAAATGGTCTTTCTAAGTATATTTCAAAACTCAGAAGACATAAAATGTATGATTAATACATATTTGACTAAAAATAAACCAAAGTGTTCATAGCCAGCACATGGTAAACAAAAGTAAAAGGCAATGACTAAAATGGAAAAAAAAAAATTGCAGCTTGTACTGAAACTCCCAGAAACCAACAAGAAAAAGACTAACATCCTAGACTGGGCACATTGCTCACCTGTAATCCCAGCACTTTGAGAGGCCGAGGCGGGGAGATCATGAGGTCAGGAGTTTGAGACCAGCCTGGTCAATATGGTGAAACCCCGTCTCTACTAAAAATACAAAAATTAGCTAGGTGCAGTGGCGGGTGCCTGTAATCCTAGCTACTTGGGAGGGTGAGGCAGGAGAATCGCTTGAACCCAGGAGGCAGAGGCTGCAGTGAGCTGAGATCTTGCCACTGCACTGCAGCCTGGGCGACAGAGCAAGATTCCACCTCATAAAAAAAAAAAAAAAAAAAAAAAAAAAAAAAAAAAAAAAAAAAAAAAAAATTAGCATCCTAATGGAAAAAGCAAGGTCAGGGATAACAAGGGACATGGACATTCAGTTCACAAGAAAAGAAATAATAGTGATCCTGAAACATACGGAATATACTAGTTCTCCCTCACTGAGATGCCATTTTTCACGGAAGACTGGAAAAAATTCAAATATTTGATGACACATTCTGCTTGTGGGACATTAAGAAACCAGGCCTATTTTATACATTGTTGATGGAGAACAGTTTGTCAATACCCGTGAAAACTGGAAAGACTTGAATATCTTTGAACAACCTGTCACATGTGCACATTCAGTGTGACACTGTCTATAATAGCAAAGACTGATTGTCCATCAGCATGGAACTAGTTACGTGAAATGGGCCATCCGTGCAGTTACAAAAAGAATGAAGTCTATAAATGGAATGGAAAACGTCTCAAAGATACAATATTAAAAACAAATAGAAAGATTCAAAATAGCAATATAATAGTGCGAGGTATATATTCATATGTGTTTGTACATTCATAAAAATCTGGAGAAAATAGTAACAGTGGTTAGCTATTTTAGGGGTGGTGGGTAATAATGTTGAATGGGAAACATAGATGGGGAGACTGTTCATATATGAGTTTTTATAATTTTTTAAAAATTTGTGAATGATGTGAATGCATAGCCTTCTCAAAAACTAAGTATTTTTTAAAATAGGAAATTAATAGGAGAACAGTCTTTCTGGAAACCTTCATCTTCTCAAAAGGGCTTTGCTGATCTTTTTCTTAATATGATTTAAAAATAATTTGTCTAATACTTCTAGCATTACCTTTTTGTCATATAATTTTTATCAAATGATTTTTGTCAAATAATTTTGTGAATTAATCTTGGTGTTTCCCAGAGCCTCGTTTACTGGTATTGTCTGAGTTGTTTGGGCTGCATTCAGTGTGGGATTTCTTTAGGACGCTGAGCCAGGCTCTAAGAGTCCTGAAGGAGTCCATGTGTCTTCTGGGGAACCTGCCACCAGACAGGAGCTCATGCATTGGAAAATCAGCCTTCTAGGAGGGAGGAAGAGGCAGAGGAAGAACTGCGGGGAAATATGCACCGGACACCTCAATACACATTTTCCTGCTACTTTTCCTGTGCTTTCTTCAGAACTATCCCCCAAGCCCTATCAGGAGCTGTGCAACTGTGGGAGTGGGGACTGGATTCTCTGCTGTGACTTGCAGGGGCTGCATCTGGCCACACAACAGCCTCTGCCTCCCACCTCTTTTCCAAATCAACTGCCCCCTCTTTCCCTGTGGCATTTTCTACAAACATCCCTCAGTGTAATTCTCTCCTTTTGCAGTCTTGCAACAATTCCAACCCTACTGTTCCTTGGTTTAAATCACTGTTGATTAGCCATTCCTCCAAGGCACTAGGTACAGAACAGCTATGAAGCTTATTTGATAATAAAGACTAGAATTTTGTGCTGTATTTTAAGGAAGAGTGATTCTAATAGTAATATGTTTGAGTGAAGACAGAATGACAGGGACAGGGAGAAACTCGCCCAACAGGTGCCCCACTGCAGGATCATTTCAAAGACCTTATTTCTCCAGGGCAACTGTTTATTTTACAAATCTTACAAACAACTGTAATTTAGCTCTTTAACACTGATAACGTGCAAGTGTTATTTTACAATATGGTGAGAGTTGGGAACCTCTGAGCATGAAATAATAATTGTCACTAGGTGATTTCATTAAAAGTTCTGTTTTCTCATGACAATTCAGGCCACTTTCAGCAAAGCACAGGGTCAGGACTTTGATGTTCCTCCAGTCACAGGCCATCCTGGGGCTGCTAGGTGCCAATTCCACCCTGTTTTCTGAGTAGATGGCACAAGTCCATCTTCAGAGAAGGTGTGTCAGAGAAGCTTAAGAGTGTGTCTCTCTCCATAAAACTATTTTAATATTTGAGACTTTTTTTTTCAGTTTCAAATGCAAACATTTGTTATTGAAACAAAAACCTTATTTTATAATATCTCATAATAAAATTACAGATACAGGCTACCGAGAGAAGTTTATTTACTGAGTCCCAAAAGTCCTAATTCTGGATGGATTAAATGATTTGATATAAGATCAATGTTCAGATAGAAGTGAAATATCTCTATTTTTAACCCCAAAAGGATCATTCGCTAAGTGTGTTAGATGCCTTATCTAATCAATTATTAAAATAACATCATCCGTAAGGGACTATTACTATTATCATTTTACAGATGAGAGAACTGAGGCTTTAGAAGGCTAAGTGACTTTCCCAAATTCACATGGTAAATGGAGTAGAGTTGTAGCTCTCTGAATCCAAAATCCATGTTCTTAACCAACTAAGTAATAAAACTTTTATATTCATAAATATATATATATATAAGTGTGTGTGTATGTACACATATATATATATAGAGAGAGAAACTTTTGGTTGCCTATACCTCTAGAACTATTATACTAAAATGTAAATCTATTTTTTTCAAAAACTACTTCTGAAGCAATATTTGTCTCCTATAGCACTTTGCTGAAATGCTATAATGAGTATCTATAGTGTTAGTATTAGTAATTGTAGTTAGTATTAACAGTATCAGTTTAGCAATACTGACCTTCATTCCTTCATACCAGGGAAATGATTTGTTGTAGTTTGTTTTCTGGGAAGATGTTTCCAAATCTGTGTTTCAAAAATATTAGAGGCTCTGTTCCACAGTCACTTAGTAAGCCCCTACTGTGTGCTCCAGGGTACAAATTGGGAGCAAGCCCCAGTGCCTTCAGGAGCTGAGTATGCAGTAGAAGGAAAGACAGGTTAGTAAATACTCAAAAAAGGGCAATTTTTCAGGTGTTGAATGAAAAAACCTGCTGCTGGTGATCATATGCACATCAGGTAACCACACAGCAAATGCTATTTGTGGCTTGTTTTCTCTTTGAGCAGTATTGCATTGGCTCGTAAATCACATGCCCTGTGAGAACTCCTGGGCTTTTCATGGTGTTTCATGAGCAGAGAGAGGCCTAACGATGAATACCTCGTCTAAATGTTTGGCAAAGGGACTGCCAATTAAAACTATGTCTCTTACTAGTTTGACATGTTTGAGTTTTACTAATTTAAGAAAATGAAGTAAATGATTGTAGAAGAATTATTGTCTGTTTTCTTATTCCTAGCTAGTTGTTACTATGCTCATTCCAATATGGAAAAAAATGTGTGTAACCATTAGCATTTCTAAGTATAACAACATTGTAGACTCCCAGGAATTCTTTACTTCTGTGAATTAAATGAGGTTGTGTCACTTAAAGGATGTTATCCAAAATTTCCAGCCTATAATAAATTATTGAAAGTCATTTAGTTTAAATTTAAGCAAGTTAGCATCTGTGGTGGGAAAAAAAAAAACCCTAAAAACTAAAATTAAAATGATGTCTATTTTTAAAATAAAACCTGAACATTCTTACATTTCTATTTAAAATAAAATCAAAATTCTGACTTAGGGAAAAAAGGGAAGGCTAGTCACATAAAGCTTCTGTAACATGAAATGAAATTCTTCCCTAGTGGCCCCTTGTCTGGCCCTCTCCTTGGAGCCTGGTCCTGGGTTCTGCAGTGGCTCCGCTGGCTGAATGGAGTCTGAAAGTGGACCCCACCCACGTACATACAGGGACCATTGTGAAGAGTGCTCGGCCTGCCATGGACTCCCTGGGCACTGCTCTTGAGAGCACCTTATTTAATTTGCTAAAAATTCAACACTAGCTGACGTCGACTTCTAAGTTGCGTTTCTTATGGCTAACCTGTTTTGCTTACCTATCATCTGGGTAGTTTCAGGTATCATTAAACAATATTTGATTGATAATAAATTAAAACGCTACCAACATTTCTCTCAAATGCTAACCACAGGACTCTCAGTAAAGTATGAATTTCATCTTAAAGACAGTTGACAGCTATGCATAGATACATGCATATGTTGTAAAATGTGTATGTATAGATACAGCATAAGTGGGCATGGAATTCTCTAATGTGACAGAATTTTGGTAATGAGTTTCCCACCAGAATAAAAGAAAGGCATCAAAGGCCAAGTGTCTGCAGGTAATGTAGTTCATACTTCGAACAGCATCTGTTAGCAGATGACTTCCTTACCTCCATGTTGACATTGAATAACACTAATGTGTCAGCCTCTGCGTAGCGTTTCCTTCTTCACAGGCTCCCTTAGGGGTTATAATCTAAGAAATCAATACATGAGCATTTTGTAAACTTCTGCAGTATGATATTATTCTGGGTTTTTCATGGTGTTTCATGAAAAGAGTGAGGCCTAACGATGAATACCTCATGTGGAATGTTTGGCAAAGGGACTGCCAATTAAAACTATGTCTCTTCCCAGTTTGACATGTTTGGGTTTTACTAATTTAAGAAAATGAAGCAAATGATTGTAGAAGAATTACTGTATAATTCATAACATAACATATGTTATGACATATAACAAATTATCACAAACATAACAAATTATCTCAAAATCTTGTGCTTTAAAGTAAGGTCCAATTCATATATTGCAGTGTCTGGGCCAGGAGCCCAGGTTCAGTGCAGCTGGACACATGGTCCTGGGATCCTCAGGAGGCCAACTTGCTCACTTTGATGCAGAATGGGCAAGCCCCAAAATTGGGGCTTAGCCTGAGAGGGTCCTTGGCTTCACCAAAGAAAGAACTCAAGCCGATGGTGTTAGACAGCAATCTTTTATTGGATGATACTGTTCCTTGCAGAGCAGGGCTAACTGATAGGCAGTGCACCCACATTCAGCAATGTATAGGCTGTAGGCAACTGTCTTTATATGTACTTTTACCCACTTTTTTTTTTTTTTGAGATGGAGCCTTGCTCTGTTGCCCAGGTTGGAGCACAGTGGTGCGATCTTGGCTCACTGCAAGCTCCACCTCCCAGCTTCACGCCATTCTCCTGCCTCAGCCTCCTGAGTAGTTGGGACTAGAGGTGCCTGCCACCATGCCCGGCTAGTGTTTTTAATTTTTTTTTAGTAGACATGGGGTTTCACCATGTTAGCCAGGATAGTCTCAATCTCCTGACCTCATGATCTGCCCATCTTGGCCCCTCAAAGTGCTGGGATTACAGGCATGAGCCACTGTGCCTGGCCCTTTTACTCACTTTCAATTACATGTAAATTAAGGGGCAGGTGCATGCAAATTGAGGGGTGGGTTATTTATAACTTTCTAGGAAAGGGATGGTAACTTCCGAGTCATTACCACGGCATTTGTAAATTGTCATAGTGCTGCTGGGACTGTCTTATACTGATGATCAATCAGGGTGGCGAGGGATCACTTTTATCATCATCTGCTGGTTTTGGCCGGTTTCTTCACTTCATCCTGTCTGGATCAGATCCTGTTTTGGTCATGAGGGTTGGACTAGAAAAGAAGTCCTGCGACTAGAAAAGAAGTCCTGCCAGTCTCCTACCTCCACCTGGTTGCCTTGGCCTCTCTATAGGGCAGCTCCCATTCAGGTGCCTGCTTCATCAAGGGCACCCCAAGGGGAGGGGAGGCATGTAAGCAGCACAGAGCCTTCATGGCCTCATCTGAAAGGGGTGCTCCTTCACTTTTGCTGCCCTCAGTTCCAGCTCACACCTACAGAGAAAGATCACACAGGTATGCACTCCTGGAGGCAGGGATCAGGGAAGCCACTGTAGACACTCCCTGCCACGTTGACTCTAGAGGTGCGAAAGCAGAAAAGATGAAGGTTTTATGAAGATTTAGGGGTGCCTCATAAAATCCAAGGGCAAAAGTGTAACTGGGCCTGCAGAAAACACCGAAGGCCAGTAGGAAAGGTGCTTGGTGTGTGGTGACTCTGGGTCACCTGTGAAATGTGACGTCAGTGAGTGTCTAATGCACCCACAGGCAAAGACAGCACCCACTGAGGCATGGCTCTTTGCTTCTCTCCCCTGGGAGAGAGTGCAGCTCACGCCTGCCCCTGAGCTCCTGCTGTGTTCTCTTTGAGCCCCTGAAAGGCTTGGTGGAGGCACACCAAGGGTCATATTTTCCTGCTGTAGCACCTGAAGGTGGGTCATCTCAGCATCCCGCTCCTGCCAACAACAACTGAGGACAGTAACAGACATGCGGTGTGTCCTGAGCACAGGCACTGCAGGAAGCCCTGCATGTGGGAACGGGGGTCCTGCGTGCCAGTGCCTCTATGTCTCCACGCTCCTCACACCACATTCTGTGCAGGTCAGACTTAGGGGAATTGTGGGAAAATTTGAATCTCAGAGGTGAGTCAAAAGATTGAGTCTGAGATGGAACTGGCCAACAGAAACACAGACAAAAAGTACCTGCGTCAGAGAAGGAAAACTCCTCATGACAGTCAAAGAGCTCTGCTCAGAAGTCGAAGAAAATGTGCAGGCTGTGCTTTGTACTTGCTGTGAGTCCTACGAAAAACTCCTGCGGCCTCCGTGGAACTCAGGAGGAGATTGAGATCACCTTACTCTCTGGGTGGGGAAACGAAACTTGACAAGCCTGACGTCTAGGCTTAGCACCGGCGTGGCAGTCTCAGGTGTGGGGGTGCTCGGCAGCCCAGCTGGCCTGGCCTCACCAGCAGCCAGGAGAGCCAGGCACCCAGGAACTGAAGCCCAGCCTCCTGCTCCCTTCGCTGGCACTTTTGAGAGAGCCTGTGGAGATTCCGAGATTCCCAGGACTGGATCCTTTTTCACTTTTCACTTGCTAATGTCTGAACCATTTGTTTGGAATACCTTTGATTTTTCATATTAAACTCAGCTAATTCTTCCTAAATAGTTAAAGTCCATTCACTGGTCTCTGGGTGAACTAGGACTCTGCATTTTGCACTCCAGTCAAACAAAGCCTTGCTCGCTTCTCCACTTCTGCCCTGTCCCCATCTCCCCACCACCCTCTACACCTTCCTGGGTCTTCAACACCCACCTCATATCTGCAGGCCTCATGTGCCGCCTATTCAACCACCCCTGGAGAAACTTAAATAGGCGAGTGAGAACCAGGAAGTATCAAAAGAGTAACTCCACATCTGAGATTCTTCGCCTAACACAATCCGTGAGGTACGTTGTCTACTTCCTTGTCACAAAAGTTATGTGAGAGAAAAGTTACTCCATGTAACCTCAAGAACTGTGAGTGGCTAATAAATGCTAAGGAAAGAATAAGACAGAATTTGATTTGGAAATGTGAGGCATTTCAGAATCAATAGCTGGTATTTTGGTTTGCCTATTTAATATCAGAAATGATAAATATTAAAAAGCAGGAATTTTAGAAGATGAAATAGTTTTTCATATACTAATAAAAGTTTAAAAAATTAGATTTGGAGGTGGCCAGAATTAATCTGTAAGTGTGTCAATATGGAGGTGCATTAAAAGGTGCATCTAACAGAAAAATATCTGAGGCCTCACCAATATTTTAGGAGCATTTACAGTTACCTACTTTGGATTTATTGTTCATTACTAACTTTATTGTAGAAATAGCTCATAGATGATGGTGGTGATGGTGATGATGGTGGTGATGGTGATGATGGTGGTGATGGTCTTGATGGTGTTGATGATGGTGGTGTTGATGGTGATGTGATGGTGGTAATGGGGTGATGGTGATGATGGTGGTGATGGTGATGATGGTGATGGTGTTGATAGTGATGATGGTGATGGTAATAATGGTGGTGGTGATGATGGTGGTAATGGTGATGGTGGTGATGGTGCTGATGGTGATGTGATGGCGGTGATGATGGTAATGGTGATGATGGTGGTGATGGTGGTAATGGTGATGATGATGGTGATGTGATGGTGGTGATGGTCTTGATGGTGTTGATGATGGTGGTGTTGATGGTGATGTGATGGTGGTGACAGTGGTGATCGTGATGATGGTGATGGTGTTGATGGTGATGATGGTGATGGTAATAATGGTGATGGTGATGATGGTGGTGATGGTGATGTGATGGTGATGATGGTTGTGATGATGATGATGGTGTTGTTGATGGTGTTGTTGATGGTGATGTGATGATGGTGATGGTGAGATGGCGTTGTTGATGGTGATGTGATGGTGATGATGGTCTTGATGGTGTTGAGGATGGTGTTGTTGATGGTGATGTGATGGTGGTGATGGTGATGATGGCATTGTTGATGGTGATGGTGGTGATGGTGATGGTGGTGATGGTGATGATGGTGATGGTGTTGATGGTGATGATGGTAATGGTAATAATGGTGATGGTGATGATGGTGATAATGGTGATGATGGTGGTGATGGTGATGATGGTGTTGGTGGTGTTGTTGATGGTGATGTG
Source organism: Rhinopithecus roxellana (assembly GCF_007565055.1). Taxonomy (NCBI): domain Eukaryota; kingdom Metazoa; phylum Chordata; class Mammalia; order Primates; family Cercopithecidae; genus Rhinopithecus; species Rhinopithecus roxellana. The sequence goes on from NC_044552.1 coordinate 152,359,323, forward strand.
ATGGTGGTGATGGTGATGATGGCATTGATGGTGATGTGATGGTGGTGATGGTCTTGATGGTGTTGAGGATGGTGTTGATGGTGATGTGATGGTGGTGATGGTGGTAATGGTCTTGACAGTGTTGATGATGGTGTTGTTGATGATGGTGATGTGATGGTGGTGATGGTGATGATGGTGGTGATAGTGATGATGGTGATGGTGATAATGATGGTAGTAATGGTGGCACTGGTGATGGTGATGATGGTGATGGTGGTGATTGTGATAGTGTTAATGGTGGTGATGATGGTGATAGCTATGTCCATATTTAAGTACTTTGTATGTGCCAAAATCTCTCCTCATGTGATTAACTGATTAACTCTAACATGCATTAATTCCATTTAATCCTCCACTCTAAAAGAGATGAGAGATTAGAAGATTAAATTAGTAGCAATTTGACAAAGTTGATATCATTATTATCCTCATTTTACATATAAGGAACCTGAAACAGATTAACTTGCCCAAATTGCAGAGCGGCAGTGGCATACATTAGAAATTCAACCCTGTGGTGTCCAGCTGGTCCCATAGGTTCATGTAATTCTAGTTGCTGTTTATGGTGCCTCTTCACTGGAGGGTGAAATCACACACACACACACACACACACACACACAATCTTCATTCTAAAATTTGGCACTGATTTGAATGCCAAGCGCCTTGAAACTTCATGCACTGTGTGCATTTCTGTTCGCCTGATTTTCTGCTGTGAGGCTTGTGCTCACCTTTCCAGATGACCGCCCTTCATCTTAGACTTTGTGAAACTGCTAGGAGCTGTGTTACTGTGAACAGTTTGCTTCTGCCACCCACATATTTAACTACTTCCTTTGGCACAGAGAATAAAACATAAATATTTCTATCATGTCCTTGACATTAAAATAACAGTGGTGTTAGCAGAACCAGGGATTCTGAAGTACGTTGGCAGGAAAATATTTGAAAGGGGGAAAATGCAACCTTTACATTTCCAAGCTAAGGAGAGTGTGCTTGTCCTTTTATGTGATGTTGCTGGAAACCACACAACGAAGTAAAAGCACTGCACCCAGACTGAAACCCTTCCTCCTTCCCAAAGCCTTAGGTAAATTAGCACTTGATACTTTCAACAGGTTGTTTGTATTTCTATTCAGGGAAAGAGTCATCTCTTAACACTTCTTCTGCACTCCAAGTACCTAACCAACATAAATAATCAAAAAGGAATTGACAATGAAATGCTAATGGATTTTGGGGACCAAAACATTCATATTTAAGAAAGAAGACTCAGGATTTTTTTCTGGGCTGCCTGACATGGGTTCTCTACCCTGTTTTGTAAGTCTGTTTCTCTGCCAGGTCTCTCCTCTGAGCAGGAATGTTCCCTAGAAAGTGGTGGATCATGTAGGATTTCCCCACTAAGCTCTTACCTCGAGGGTCAGTGAACAACAAGTGGGGCTATTGGCTGCGGGAACAATAGTTTGGAAGGTCCCTGCCAGTTTAACTTCTTCAGAGAAATGTCCTCCACCTTTCTGCTGTGGAAAATGCTGAGCCCCATGAGCTCTGTTCTTATTGGGATGGAGAGATCAGAAGAGAAACAAGAAAGGAGCCAACCTGGGCAGCAGTTGCTAAACTTTGAATCAAATCCCCTCCTCCTTCCCTCCATCTGCCTGTGCGCTTCTGCCTGGAGCTTCACCAGGTCCTGCCCTGCTGCCCAGCACGCTGCAGAACACCCCCGACGCCAGGCGGCCACATCCTCTGGGGCTCTACCCCCTACAGACTCATTTTCTTTCTGCCTTCAGGTGTGGACGGCTCCCTTTTCTTTCTCTTTGATGCTGTGGATTTATTCACACATTCCATCAAAAACAGAAAAAACAAAAACAAAAACTTCATCATTTTCAGCGCAGACTTCAGCCAAATTGCCTGAGTCCTGAGTTCAACTATCAGCTCCTCCACTAACTAACTAGCAATGTGATGTTTTCTCCTTTTCTTCATCCGTAAGATGGGGATAATAACAGGGTCTAATTCACAGTGTCATTGTGAAGATTGAGTCAATGTGAACAAGGCGTTTTGAACACTACTCAACATGGCATGTGCCCCATACCAGTGTTTACAAACCTTGTGAGCCTGTGGAGGTGAATCTCTGTGTGTAGCCTGACATCTTCACTTGGAAGCCTATGTTTCCATTATAACTTAAAAATCATATTCATTTAAAAAGTTTTAATTTTTGAGATTGATTTAATTATATAAAAATAATTCAAATTTTAAAAAACATTTATTTTAAAACAAAGGATGATAAGGAAATATATAAAAGTATCAACCACTTTCTCTGGTTGTAGTTTTGAACTTTTCTTTTTCTTCTTTAAACTTTTGTTATCAATCTTCCAAGTTTTATTGAGTTAAGATATAGCATAGCCTCATCAGAAAAAAAGAATATAAAATATCTAAAGTAAGATGTATAATCAGGTAATAAAAAAACTTTTTCCATTTAACTTTTATTTAAAACCACTATATTTTTAAGAAGCACTTTTGAAAGGAAAATTATCGCCAGTGATATATTAATATCCCAAAATCATGTGGGTTTTCCAAGAGTTCATAGTGTTACAGATATGTCAAAAACTTGCAATTCTCTATAACTCATTAGTTCTATAAATATATCCTTATTTTGAAAGATGGCAATCAAATATATGGATCGTTTGTTAAGCTCTTAAATCTTCTTACATCAGCCAGAGGCAAAATGGAATTGTTCCACTGACCCAGGAGTCAGCCTGGTGACTTGCCCGCCCTTGGCATCCATGGCTACTTTGAGGCCCTCTGCTGCTTCACGTCTGGTCTGCTCTGCCTTGTGCGTGCACAGAAGCACCCAGGGACCATGAACGGGACACCTCTGTTCACCGCTGTGTCTCGGGGTCTGGCACTCGAGACACACCCTCACTACTGAGTGGGTATTTGTTTTTCTGGGAAAAGCACTCCTGCTGCATTGTTTGCGGGAGAAGCCTGCTTCATGTGAGTCGTTGTTGATGTAAGAATGTGAACCACGGTGGCAGAGACTTTGACGACCTTGTTCAATGCTATTCCCAGGATTCTGTGCAATACCTGGCACAAAATCATCTTCAATAGAATCTCGAAATAATCAATAATAAATGTACCCCACATAAGTGTCAACACTGGCTCCAACCTTGACCCACATCCAGTGGGTCAGTGTGATAGTACTGATAAAAATGAACGAATTAGTTTTGGTATTTTTTCGATGCTACTTATATCTCTTTGGTCATCATGAATGTTTTCTCATTTACTGAGCCAGAAAAGCTTCAGGGACTCAGCTTTGTTTGTACCTTTTAGGTCATTCCTTTCTTGGCTCCTGGGATGCTTGTGGCGGGGCCCAGCAAAATGCGTGCATACGGGTATCCATTCACCTATGTCAGCATCCTAAATGTAGGGCTAATTATTTCAGACACACAGAAATATACAAAGATTAGTATAACAAATGTCCATGTAACTCCCATCCAGCTTAAGATACAAAAAAGGATCAAGACATTTAAGAATGACACAAACCCCAATCGTGTATTCCTGCCTCATCTCACCACTCTCCTTCTGCACCAGGAGTAACCCTGTCCCTCTTTTGGTATTTATCATTCTCTTGCATGTTTTAACATTTTTACAACATACGAACATGTATCTAAACAATACTTGGTAATATTTTGCAAATTTAGAGGTACATGTCCTTATGAGGATTGCATGTCATAAGATAAAACCTCAGAGTTGTGAAATCCTTACAAAAGGAACAGAGAAAGGTGCAATCAAGATCAGTCGTAGTTAATAAGCCAAGTTTGAACTTTGACATTATCTGACTAAATTTTGTATTATAAATTAAACATTTAACGATAAACCAGTGGTTTATTGAAAATGAAATGAGTTTTCTAATCAAACTGGGTCATGAATTTATTTAGTTTTTTTCAGTCAAGTCGATGGCAAAGATATTATTTTTAATTCATTCTGAAAGGATATTAGTTAACTATCAGAACTGATAGTTTTCTAATAATCAGAGCTGTTTTAAGGGTTTATTAAGTAAAAGTTAAAAGACCTGACTTTTGTACCATGAAAACCAATACAACTAAAATACAACTAAAGATTAGAAAACATCCTGGATAAATATTGTGATAAGTGTGAGGGGCAATGGGCAATATATATGGCAGATAATACAGGTAGCTAACAATAACTAAAGATGTGGGTACCTGTGTGAGGAAACTCCAGACACATCACATAAAGCAGCTGTGATGTGAGGTTTCCGCAACTCTGCCCCAGATGGCAGGAAATTATTTTCTTGAAGCCATAATTTGTAAAAATGCTTAAATTTGCTAGTATCTAAGTAAAAGCAAATTAAAATACCACCCGCTATTATTTTAATCCTGTTGAGACTAACAAACATTATTTTGAAAATGAACTTGAGTGCTGGAGAGGTTGCAAGGAAATGCACATCCTGAAAAATTACTAATGGTATTGTAAATCAAAAGAATACTTTTAAATAAAAACATGTGTGCCCTTTAGGCCAGGAATCTCACTACTAGAAACTTATCAAACATAAGTAAGTCCATTTTTGTTTTTTAAAGCAGTGCTGGTTCACAATCCCATATTCAAAACCCTGGGCTGGATATATTTCTGAGTTCATGATTAAAAAATAAAGTGTTTTAAAGGAGATATGGTATGTCTACTCCATGTCATATAACACCCCAGGGGACTGAGTCAGCACTTTGCAATCAAACACACCAAAACAGTACTTCTGTGGAATACGTGAGTGCTCACCATAAACAAGATAATGACTCCCCAGTGAATTTTCAGTTCAAACTTAAGAAGAAAAATTAAATTTTCCTTCAAATGTATGAAAAAATATTAGTTCTCTGGGCTTTTTATAAAAGTGTATAAGCCACTTATATCAAAGAGATATTAATATCTGTATTATTTATATCACCAATAATACAAACAAACTACAAAACAATTTAGAATTAAATATGAAAAGTCTTATGCAAATAATGATCAGTCAATTCAGTGAAATATTAGCAAGACTAAAATTAAAATAAGAAAATTATCTACAAATATACAAAAATGTGTAAACTGGCACAGTCTTTACTACATGTTCTTATTTTTTTACAGCGTTGAAAATGCAAGTTTTTTTTTTTTTTTTTTTTTTTTTTTGAGACAGAGTCTTGCTCTGTTGCCCAGGCTGGAGTGCAGTGGCGTGATATCGGCTCAATGCAAGCTCCACCTCCCGGGTTCACGCCATTCTCCTGCCTCAGCCTCCCGAGTAGCTGGGACCACAAGCGCCCACCACCACGCCTGGCTAATTTTTTGTATTTTTAGTAGAGACGGGGTTTCACCATGTTAGCCAGGATGGTCTTGATCTCCTGACCTCGTGATCCACCCGCCTCGGCCTCCCAAAGTGCTGGGATTACAGGGGTGAGCCACCGTGCCCGGCCGAAAATGCAAGTTTTTATGCCTTATCTGTTTAAGGTGCTTTCTACATAAAAGGAGACAAATTTAGAATTTCTTTTTTCTGTAGACAATTGTACTTACAAAAATGAATAAGGTGTTTCAGAAATATGTAATTAATCTAGCATCTTAAGTTATTCCTGCCATTGTCCCAGAAACACTTTTAAATTGTTGTAAAAAACTATTCCTTTTAAACAGATTACCTGTAACTCCCAATTTTACAAAATAGGCATAATGGGGAAGTGATCAGTCACTCTCCGAAGTCACAGTCACTCTCTGGTAAGTACCTACCCCTCACACATCCATTTGCCTGTGTGCGGATAAACACAGGCAGTCTAGTTTGTTCCATCTGTCCATGTCCTATATGGGATATTCATTTAAGTAAAAATAATAGTGGTGTGATCACATGGAGCCTCTGTCTTTTAATCTATCAAATGAGGGTAGTACCACTTGCTAATATTCTCGTTGTAGAATAGATAGGGAGTCGGAACAGGTTGCTTTGCCTCCTGACTTCACTTCGTTAGCTTTGTGGTTGATGCTAACGCAGTACATGAATCTATGTCAGGATGTGAATTGCTCATTGTGTTATCTGTCTTGGGTCTGCTGTGTGTACATCTTTGTGCTACATACATAACTACACTGATCCATTTTATGGATTGAGAAACTGAGGCTCAAACACCAAGTAAGATGATGACTCAGATTTCTTCTAAGTGCTATCATTCAGTGATTCTACAGACTGAGATGAAAATGAAGGCAGCCTTTGTATGAGAAAGGCATGCTTAAGACCTACTTTCAACAAAGCGGGACATTAAAAAACAGTGACGTCTAAATAAAGACCAGTTCATTCATTAGTATTGTACAAATGTTGATTTCTGAATTTTGATAAATGTACCATGTTATCTAAGATGTTAACAGTAGAGGAAAGAAGGTGATGGGCATATGGGAACACTAGGCACTATTTTTGCAACTCTTCTGTACATCTGAAATTATTCCCAAATAGAAAGGTTTTTAAAAGTGACATATCTGGGGACATTTATGTAATAATTCCACTGGAATATGAGGGACTTCCTCCCTAAGGCCTAGGATAGGAATTAGCATGTAGTAGGTACACAATCAATGCTTATGGAATGAATGAGTGAGTCCACTAGCAATGAATGCCAGCTAAGACACAGGGCAGGGTAGGGGTGCTACAGGCCACTCTTGCCTGGGAAGAGCCAGCCACCAGGCTCTGAGACAATCTGCAGGCGCCAATCTTTTTCTTTTTCCCCATGAAGAGACCAGGGTCATCAGGAGGAGCATCAGTTGAACAAGTGCTGCAAGTGCTGGATGCTCAGAGCAGATCACCTAGTTCACCCGTGGGCAATGCAAGCAGGTAGTCTTGCATGCAGTCTCTGTTTCCTGTGTGGATCTGGGAAAACAAACCCCTCCCTCAGCGGTGGGACACAGAGGGCAGAAGAGCACAGGTGAGAAGCTCAGGCAGTGATGGATGCAGGGTACCTGGGACCACTTATCTATAGGACAGGACCTTCAGTGAGAACCATCATGCTCACCCGATCGCATGCCTCTGACCAGAGATTTAAGTTGCATCTGCTGGAGTCATCCTCACTAGATACACACTCAATTCCATTTCTCATGAGGTTGTTTAAGAATATAGTCAGTGACCAGAGCCCACCTGCCATGCTCTTGTCTCTGCGTGAGGTGCCCTCTTGCGGAGTTAGAGCCTTCACTAATGGAGTGGGGTTTTGGCATCAGAGGTCCTGGGTGGGACTTGGGGTGACTCCACTCATGGACACTTTGCCCAGCTTTGGGCTTCATTCTTCAGTCATGAAATGGGGTATATAGCAGTGCCCCATTTGTATGATTGCTGGTGTAATGATTAAGAAACATTACATATGCAAAGGACGGGGAACAGAGAGAGCACTTGATGGATGTTAACTATTGCACTAGGACTGCAAAGGGGCCGGTTTCAATTCTGACTCAGGAGGAGGCACAGTGACACTTAGAAGTCAGTACAGATTTTGAAGGCTCACAGACTGGTTTAATTTAAGCTTTGTTATATCATTCTCTGAGCCTCAGCTTTACCTTCTCTAAAACGAAATAAATGACAACCATAAGGTAGGTATGATAATTAAATGAGAGGATGCATATAGAGTACTTACACATTCGATAAACAGCAGTGGCTGTGATGATTGTCATGACCTGTACCCAAACACATGTGGCTTAATTTAAATCCTGCTGTTCTTTCACACCTAGCTGCCAACATCTAATACAATTATGCATTTTACTGTCTCAATATGTCATCTTTGCAAATGAAATTTCAGAAAAATTGAAATACAGTTTTTAGGGAAAATTCCTTTGCCTATTGTTTGTGATCTTGTAAATTTAGGTCATGCTTTCCAGATTTTTTTTCATAAAGTAAATCATTAAAGACATGAATAAATTTTGCTATTTTCCCACAGTCAATCTCATTTCTTTCCTTCCCTCTCAATAAGAGCCACTAGTCTGAATTTAGTAGCTTTCATTGGTGTGTGTATTTGAGAATTTTACTATATATGTATATATCCCTGTATAATATATAGTATGCTGTGCATATTTTTAAATGCTGTAAAAAGACATGCTTTTTAAAACACATCATTCATGGAGTAGAATGTTGGGAAGACGGGTATGCCCATATTCAACTTTACTACTAATAGTCAAAGCACTCTTGAGATTAATTGTATAATTAAATTTCTGCCAACAGTTTTGGATGATCCATATCTTTGTCAATATTTGACTTGTTGGACTTTAAAATTTTAATCCATCTAATAAATGTGGAATGCTGCCATATTTTTATTTTAACCAACCAAGCAAATTGTAATAATAAGACCAATAAAACTGGATTAATAAATTCTTTTTTCAGGCAATTATTTTTCAAACATACATACATGTTTGCCAGTTTCTTTATTTTCTGTGAATTAAGGGGCATAATTAATAAAGTTTGTATATATTTAAGATGTACAAAATAATGTTTTGGTATACGTATGCACTGTGAAATTATTACCACAGTCAAGCTTATTAACAAACATATCCTGTGCCTCATATGGTTACCTTTTTGTAGGTATGTGGTGAGAACATTTAAGATCGACTTAATCTCTTAGCAAATTTCTTTTTTTTTTTTTTTGAGACGGAGTCTCGCTCTGTCGCCCAGGCTGGAGTGCGGTGGCGCGAACTCGGCTCACTGCAAACTCCGCCTCCCGGTTCACACCATTCTCCTGCCTCAGCCTCCCGAGTAGCTGGGACTACAGGTGCCCACCACGGTGCCTGGCTAATTTTTTGTATTTTAGTAGAGACGGGGTTTCACCATGTTAGCAAGGATGGTCTCGATCTCCTGACCTCGTGATCCACCTGCCTCAGCCTCCCAAAATCCTGGCATTACAGGAGTGAGCCACCACACCTGGCCCAGCAAATTTCAAGTATACAAGACAGTATTATTAACTATAGTCACCACACTGTAAGTTAGATCTCCAGAAATTTCTATTAATAATAATACCAATAGTTATTGGTATTATTGTTATTATTATAATTATTGTAATTATTACTACAATTTTTATTGGTTAGTTAAAACAAAAATTCAGCCAGCATGACTGAAACTTTGCATGCTTTGACCAACATCTCCCCATCTTCTCCTCCTCCAGCCCCTAGCAATCCCCATTCTACTCTCTACTTCTATGAGACTGACTTTCAGATTCTACAATCTCTGCTTCTATGAGATTGAGTTTTTAAGATTCCACATGTAAGTGAGATCACGCAGTATTTGTCTTTCTGTGCCCAGCTTATTTCACTTTCATAATATCCTCCAGGTTCACCATGTTGTCACAAATGACAGCATTTTCTTCTTTTTTAAGGCTGAATAATATTCCACTGTATAGGCCGGGAGTGGTGGCTCATGCCTGTTATACCAGCACTTTGGGAGGGCGAGGCAGGCAGATCACAAGGTCAGGAGATTTAGATCATCCTGGCTAACACGGTGAAAACCCACCTGTACTAAAAGTATAAAAAATTAGCTGGGCGTGTGGTGGCATGTACCTGTAGTCCCAGCTACTTGGGAGGCTGAGGCAGGAGAATAGCTTGAACCTGGGGGACGGAGGTTGCAGTGAGCTGAGATCACATCACTGCACTCCAGCCTGGGTGATAGAGTGAAACTCCAACCCTCTCTCTCTCTAAATATATATATATATATATTCCATTGTATATGTGTATGTACATACATATATATGAATATATGTCACATTTCCTTTACCCATTCATCTCACTTAGATTGATTTCATATGACAGCTACTATGACTCCTGCTACAGTGGGCAATGGGAGTGCAGATATCTCTTCAAGGTGCTGATTTTAGGTCCTTCAGATATGCATACCCAACAGTAGAATTGCCGGGTCGTATGGTAAATTCCATTTTTAGTCCTTTGAGGAACTTCCACATTGTTTTCTATAATGGCTGTACCAATATGCACTCCCCCCAGCAGTAGTCAGGGGTTCCCTTTTCCCACATCCTTGCCAATACTAACTTTTGTCTTTCAGAAATAACTATTCATGGGTGAGATGATATCTCATTGTGGTGTTGCTTTGCATTTCCCTGATGATTAGAGATGTTGGGCATTATTTCATACACTGTTGGCCATTGTTTGTCTTCTTTTGAGAAATGTCTATTCAGGTTCTTTGCCCATTTTTAAGCAGGTTATGTGTTTTCTTGCCAGTTAGCTGAATTCCTTACATAGTATGGATATTAACCCCTTATAGGGTGTATGGTTTGCAATTGTTTTCTCCCATTCCATAGGTTGCTTCCTTTGCTACACAGAGGTTTTTTTCGTTTGATGTAATTCCATTTGTTTATTTTTTTTGTTTTGTTGTCTGTGATTTGGGGATCGTATGAAAAAAAAAAAAAAAACCCACAGCCCAGATCAATTTCAAAAGTTTTTTCTCTGTTTTCTTTTAGCAGTTTCACAGCTTCAGATCTTACATTTAAGTCTTTCCTCTAGTTTGAGTTGATTTTTGTATGTAGTGTGAGAAAAGGGTCCAGTTTCATTCTTCTGGCTGTGGATATCCAGCTTTCCTGACATCATTTATTAAAGACACTGTCCTTTCCCTCGTTGTACGTTCTTAGCACCTTTGTGGAAGATCAGCTAATTTTAAAAGGGTGGATTTATTTCTGGGCTCTTTACTCTGTTCCATTGGTTTATATGCCTGTTATTATGCCAGTACCATACTTTTTTTGATTACTATAGTTTTGTAGAATACTTTGAAATTAGGTGGCATGATGCCTCCAGCTTTGTTCTTCTTGATCAAGGTTGCTTTGGCTATTCAGGGTCCTGTGGTTCCATATGAATTTTAGGATTTTTTGTTCTATTTCTGTGGAATATGCCATCGGAATTTTCATAAGATTTCATTGAATCTGTAGATAGCTTTCAGTAATATGAATAGTTTAACAACATTAATTCTTCCAGTCTATGAACACAGGATAACTTTCCATTTATTTGTATCCTCTTCCATGTCTTTTATCAGTGTTCTGTAGTTGTCGTTGAACAGATCTTTCACCTCCCTGGTTAAACATATATCTAAGGATTTTTATGCAATTGTAAATGAAATTGTTTCTTAAATTTCTTTTTTGTATAGTTTGTTGCTAGTGTGTAGAAGTGGGAGTGATCTTTTAGGTGATTTTGTGTCTGCAACTTTACTGAAGCTGTTTTTTCACTCTAAATATGTTATTTGTGTAGTCTTTAGGGTTTTCTCCATAAAAATTCAAGTCAATTGTAGAAACAGACAATTTTGCTTCTTCTTGTTCAATTTGGATACTTTTTATTCCTTTTTCTTGCCTAATTACTCTGGCTAGGACTTCTAGTACTGTATTGAATAGAAGTGGCAAAAGTGGGCATCCTTGTCTTGTTCGTGATCTTAAAGGAAAATCTTTCTGCTTTTCACCATTAAGTGTGTTGTTAGCTGTGGGTTTGTTTTGTTAAGTACGTTTCTTCTATACCAACTTGTTGAGAGCTTTTATCATGAAGACTGTTTTCATGTTGAATTTGCTGATGTTGGATTTTGTCAAATGCTTTTTCTGCATCTATTGAGACGACCATATGTTTTTGTCTTTCATTCTGTTAATGTAGTATATCGCCTTTATGGATTTGCGCATGTTGAATTCCTTGGAAATTCATTGCATTCCTGGAGTGAATCCCACTTGATCACGGTGAATGATCTTCTTAATGTGCTACTAAATTTGATTCCCTATCATCTTGTCAACATATGTTCGTCAGGGACATTGGCCTGAAATTTTCTTTTCTTGTAGTGCCCTTGTCTGACTTTGGTATCAAAGTAACGTTGGCCTCATAAAATGAGTTTGGAAGTATTCCTTCATCTTTGCTTCTTCAGAAGAGTTTGAGAAGGCTTGGTATTAATTCTTTAAGTATTTAATAGAATTCTACCATGAAGCCATGAGGTCCTGGGCTTTTCTTGGTTGGGAGACTTTTGATTACTGATTGTATCTCCTTACTCACTGATCTTTTCAGATTTTCTATTTCTTCATGATTCAGCCTTGATAGATGGTATGTTTCTAGAAACTTATCTATTGTTTCAGATTATGCCGTTTATTGACATGTAATTGTTCATAGTAGTTTTTTACGATCCTTTGTAGTTCTGTACTATCGGATGTAGTGTCTCGTCTTTCATTTATAATTTTGCTTATTTGAGTATGCTCTTTTTTTAGTCTAGCTGAAGGCTTGTCAATTTTGCTTAACCTTTCAAGAGCTAACTCTTACATCCAAGGATGTTTTCTATTGCTTTTCTAGTCTCAATGTCATTTATTTCTGCTCTGATCTTTATTATTTCCTTCCATCTGCTAACTTTGGGTTTAGATTGTTCTTTTTTAGTTCCTTGAAATGTGAAGTGAGGTTGTTTATTTGAAGTATTTCTTTTTTCTTAACATAGGCATTTATCATGATAACTTCCCTCGTAGGGATGCTCTTGCTGCATCCCATAAGTTAGGTGTGTGGTGTTTCCATTTTTGTCTTAAGATTTTTAAAATTTTCCTTTTGATTTCTTCTTTGATCCATTGGTCAAAGAGCCTGGGGCTGGAGCTTGGGGAGGCCAGCCTTACGCCAGGGTTCAGTGGTGTAAGCCTGGCGCTGGGTTCCACAGTGAAGTTGGTGCTTACTTCACTCGCCTTCCCCCAGGAGGAGTATCTTTCTTGACACTGAGCTTGGGAGACATCATGTGAAACTGTCCTTCCCACCCTCTTTAATGCATCTCCACTTACTTCTGCACTCTACAGAAGCGCTGTATTTCTAACCTGGATTCCTTAGCAATTATGAAGCCATTTTTGCATGTGGATGGTTGTTCAAATGGACGTATCTATGAGGGGACTGGAGACTCCTCTTCTGCCATCATACTGATGTCATAATGTCGCTTTATGCCAGTTTCTTTACATTTGCTCATATGTTAGCAGCTGTTATTTTTGCCACCTACTTCTTTCTGAGAGTGTCTCCCATGTAACTAAAGAATATCCTGCAACTATGATTTAGGAACTGTAAACTCTCTTAGCCCTTGTCCTTACTGTAACAGTCATTATTTTGCCGTTACTCTTGAATAATAGCATTAAAAAGTCTACGTTAATGCTTAATTTTCCTCACAATTTTGAAGATATTATTATGATCGGTGAAGACTCCCTGTAGGCCCACATTCCATTCCTTATAGGTCAAATATCTTTCTTCTCTGGTGATTTTTAAATTTTCTCTTTGTCTTTATTGAGTCATAATTTCACTAATAAGGAATCTGTGACAGTTAATTTTATGTGTCAAATTGACTGAGCCAGGGCAGGAGATGCCCAGGTACTTGAGCCCAGTTGAGTCTGCATGTGTCTGTGAGAGTGATTTTGGAAGAGATTTAAATAGAATGAGTACGGCAGATTGCCCTCCATGTGCGTGGGCCTCATCCAATCAGATGAAGGCCTGAACAGAACAAAAAACTGACCATCCCCCAAGGGAGAGAGAGTTCCCCCACCTGATGGCCTTTGAACTTGGACGTTGGCTTTTCCTGGTTCTACAGCAGCTCCCAGTCCTCAGACTCAAACAGGGACATCATTTCTATAGCTCTTGAACTTGCCACCCCCCGTAACCAGATGAGCCAATTCCTCATAATAAATACCTTCATCTACCTGTCTTCCTACTTACCTACGCACCCACCTATCTACCTATCTACCTACCAACCTACCTATCTATCTACCTACCAAATGACCTACTATCTACCTACCTATCTACCAACCTACCTGCCTACCAACTGATCGATCGATCTATCTATCTATCTATCTATCTATCTATCTATCTATCTATCTCCCTATTGATCTATACCTACCTACCTATTTATCTACCTACCTACCTACCAACCAACCTACCTATCTACCTACCTATAAACCTACCTACCTACCTGTCTACCTGCCTATTATATATCTATTTACCTACCTGTCTAACTACCTACCTATCTAACTACCTACCTATCTACCTACCTACCAACTTACCTACCCCTACCTGTATATCTATCCATCTATCTATCTACTTTCTTATTGGTTCTGTTTCTGTGGATAATCCTAATACAGAATCCAAATGAACACATTTATACTGTTTACAACTTTTATGTTTTACCAATTTAAGGGTTCTTATCTTTCAACAATCTTTAAAATTCTCTGTTGCTGGCTCGCTGAAAACATCATCTCTGTCATTCTCCTTATTTTCTCCTTCTGGTGTTCCCATTAAGAATATGCTAGAGGTTCTCCTTCTGTGCCCATGTCTCTTAACTTTGGTATTTTCTGGCTCCTTACCCTAAGGCCACAATCTGGGGATGCCTCAGTCCCACCTTCCCATTCACTAATTCTCTCTCATTAATTTTATCCAATATGTTGTTTATTTCATTTTTTATTTTTAGTAACTGTATTTTTATGTCTAGAAACTGTTATTTGGTTCTTTTTCACATCTGCCTGTTCTTTTCTTCAAAAGTTTTTTAAAATTATTGTTTTGGATCCTCTTCTAAGAATTTCAAAAATGCCTGTAGATGTTTTGCTTGTTCTAGCTTCTGAAATTCTGGGAGTGCTAACCTTCCTTTTGTTGTAGGTTCAGGGTCTCTCCTGTGTATCTTCCCCTTCTGGGTCATCATTTTTACTCTGACGTCTTTTTCTGTGGCAAGCATGTGTATGACTCGGGTGGCGGCAATGTTCTTCTCTGTTCCTGGAGGTGGCCCAGGCATGTCGCCTCCCTGAAGCCCACCCGGTGTGGGTTCTCACACTGTGAAGATACTGTATGAGTTTGGGATTCAGATCCGTGTTAGGTGTGAGGACTGTGTTTTTATCAACACTTTTTATTTAACCAGGAGACCAGGAGGAGAGATGGTCCTTTGCAGTCTCTCTCTTCCAGCAGATGGGTCCTTCTATTTTCATTTTTCCTGGGGAATGGAGCCCTTCTGGAGTCCTGGTTCCAGGCAGCTGCTCAGCTCCCTGTCCTCGTCGCGCACACACACGAAGCCTAATGCCATTTCTATAAGCAGAAATTTTAAACTGCCTGAGCGTAGGGATGTCGCATTTTGGATCTTAGGTGTAACCATAACTAGAGGTGCTGATATTGACCAAAAGGCCCAGTTTTTTTCTTCCTAGACCAGATTGTCACTTTACAGTGTCTCTATACAATAACTTTATAGATAGAGCTTTCCTGACTTCAGTGGAAGCTTGATGCAGAAAGAAGAGATTGTAGGGTGCATTAAGTAATGAGAAAGTGGCATTATGTCTTTTGAGACAAGAGAACAGTTTAATTTTCTCCTGTCAAACAACTGGGTGTTTTAATAATCCCAGCCTTTTAAAGTCTCAGACTTTTAAGTTCCCTTACATCTTTGACATGATTTCTCTTTGCAATTCCACCCACTCTTTATGAGAATAATAACGTGCTAATGCTCTATTCTTCTACTGTGCTTTTTATTCAGAGAACTCCAAGCACTTTATAGACATTGCCATTTATCCTTACAACACCTTTGCATACTGTGGTAGCTAGCTACTTTCTTAGTAGAAAAGTCTGTTTCATGGAAAATGAAGACCAGGCAGCTCAAGCGTGGCAGCACTGAAAACAGTATCAGATCACACCACAAATCACTGGTTTACACAAGGGCAGCAGAAAATAGGAAGGGGCTTCCCCGCTTATCCCAGCACAAGTAGGTTGTTTCTAATAAAAAATGATGTACAAGAAAAGTAAATCCTGCTGCAGATATTCTTCAGGGAATACCTTTAATACAATAGGTCCATGCTGGAATATTTGTTGTATCTCAGGTCTGGGTGGCACATAGCTAGGGAGGTTCTCTGCAGGCTGAGGACAGGTCTGGGTGGAACATGGCTAGGGAGATTCTCCGCAGGTTGAGGACAGGGTTACTAGGATCATCGTAGCCAGAAAGCTGCTGGGAAGCGAATGGAGCCACGGTGCCGACTGGAAATGCATTTGGCATGTAAACACACGCCGTTTCTGGAACAGTGCAGGCTCTGTTGGCAACGAGAACCTTTGGAATTTGGGACAGGTGGTAATTATTCATCCAGACAGGCAACTGGCATCCCAGAGAACTGTCACTAGGAACCAGGCTACAGTCCACATCCTGGGAAAGAAACCAGCACGTGAAGGAGAGCCCTGGCTCTGCGGAGGCCAGCTGTGCTTGATGGCCAGTGGCCAGATGCCACTCACTAGGTTGGGGCTGAGGAGCCCTGGGGAGATCCTAACGGGGAAGAACTGGAGTCAGAACTGAGACAGCGCTCATCTGCCAGGTAGAGACTCCAGAGCTACTGTTGGGAGAGTTTAGATCTGAAGCTGGGACCAAATAGGGAATAACATTGTCTGCTTTCTCAGTTCCATCCAAGTTGCCTCATCTGGAAATTTGCAAAGTGCAAAGAGTGTGACTTCAGCAATGAGCTCACTCGTCTTAATGACATGGTTAGAGATGGACTGGCCTGCTCAGTCAATAGGGTGGACGTGATGAGCTGGATTTTGTGTAGTGACTGGTCAAGCTCCAGTCTAGCCTGTGTCTCTCCTGTGGGGTCACCCAGCTGTGAGTGTGTGCCGCCACAACTCTTAGACGGCTTGGGTGAAGGAAAAGATTTGTGTCCATGCAGTGCTCACTGATGGTTCTAGAAGTCAGCGCATCTGTGTGGCTGGGCCACCTGTTCCCAGGGTCTGCCCCACCTCTAGGGCAGGTCAGCTTCCAGCCTTGACTTCTTCCTACGCCATCAGAATCCTGAAAGAGAGGTGGCAAAATAGGTGCAAGACAGCCAGGTTATCATTTTGAGTTAGCTAAATCATAAAAATCCTGTGTGGTGAAGCATTGAAACAAAGCATGAAATAACAAAAGGGACAGGCAGGTAGTTCTTGAGAGAAAGCCAGTTTAGATCCATTCGCTTCAGCTGAATAAAGGATTCTCTCTTCAGCTTCCTGATGGTCATGGCCAAAAAGAAAACAGTACATGTTAATTCATTCCGAATGAAAGGGCGCTTACTTAGTGGTGCATCCAGTGACAGGGCTGGGTACATTCGTAATTTTCTCATAAAAGAACACTAATATTCTCTGCCAAAAGTAAATTTAGAAAACTTAATTTTGTGATTTTCACTAAAAGGTAACTGAACTACATGGGCATGTCTTTATTAGCAGTTTTACCAAAAATGTAGAGGCCTTTTTATTTGCCTGCTTCTTACCTTGATTCTTGTTGGCAATCGAAAATGTAATATGAAATGCTGAGCTTTCCGCTGACCTAATATCAGGACAGCCACTAACTCTTCTGGAGCACTCACTAAGTCCTAGGTATCAGTCTAAGTGTTTTAATACCTCAACTCATAGGCCTCATGGCAACCCTATGGAATGTCTCCCTTCTGCAAATAAGAACCCAGAAGCACAGAAAGCGAAAACAATCTATCTAGCCCGTGGCCACTCAGAAGTTGAATGTGTAATGGCTCTGCAGTATTTTCTGGATCAATCAAGCTTGGAAAGCTGCCCCTTCCTCACTCTTCTTCTCTTGCTATTCGGCTCCAGCCACAGGTGCACCTCTTGTTCTTCCAAGGTGCAGGCAGCTCGGGCCTTTCTCCTGGGCGCTTCTGCCTGGAACTCCCTCTGCAAACTTTCACAGGACCTCCTCCTCGTTTCCTTCAGGTTCAATCGTCGTCTTCTCCACCCAGGCCGCCCTGAACCTGCCCCTGGAGCTCCGCCCTCCCTCCCCTACACGTGTTTGTCTATAGCACTTTCCTGATACAGGGCACTTGCCCCCGTACAGGGCACAGTGTGTTTGACTCATGAGTTTCCTGATTCCTTGTCTCTCACTTTTACCCCTCATGTTCTCTATCGAGTCTCCAGTAGCCACAAGGTGGTGCTTCTCTCCAGGGACCACAAGACCCCAGGGACAGGGAGCTCCGACAGCTCTGGGATGCGGCAGGGTTCTGCGATCTGGTGTGGGGCGTGGGCTCTGAACAATTGTCCGTTTTTTGTTGTTGTTTTTTGTTTTTGAGATGGAGTCTCACTCTGTCGCCCAGGCTGGAGTGTAGTGGCAAGATCTCGGCTCACTGCACCCTCCGCCTCCCCGGTTCAAGCGATTCTCCTGCCTCAGCCTCCCAAGTAGCTGGGACTACAGGCCCCTGCCACCACGCCGGCTAATTTTTTTTTTGTATTTTTAGTAGAGATGGGGTTTCACTATTTTGGCCAGGTTGGTCTTGAACTCCTGACTTTGTGATCCACCCGCCTTGGCCTCCCAAAGTGTTGGGATTACAGGCATGAGCCACTGGGTCCGGACTTTTTTTTTTTTTTTTTTTTGATGAAATCTCACTGTATTGCCCAGGCTGGAGTGCAGTGGCATGATCTCGGCTCACTGGAACCTCCACCTCCCAGGTTCAAGTGATTCCCCTACCTCAGCCTCCTGAGTAGCTGGGATTAGAGGCGTTCTCTAGCACGCCCAGTTAATTTTTCGTATTTTTAGTGGAGACTGGGTTTCACCATGTTGGCCAGGCTGGTCTCCAACTCCTGACCTCAAGTCATCCACCCACCTCTACCTCCCAAAGTGCTGGGATTACAGGAGTGAGTCACCTCTCCCGGCCTTGTCATCTTTTAAAATTGGACATATGCTTGCATTTGTGTATGCATGCTATGGTTCAGGATAACAGAAAATGCTCTGGGGTGGGGGAAGTGATTTCTTTGACGTGGGAAACTGAGGATAAGGAATGATTTCAGAGAAAACATGACTTTTACATTCAACCTGTTAGAATAAGTTGAACTCTCAGTAGAAACGACAGAGGAAATACTGTGAAGGAACTATTTTCACTTAGCTCTGTTTTCACTTAGTCTCAGAACTCTCTACCATGTTTTTATACCCAGTCCTCTGTTTTTGGCGGCTTTTTTTTGAAGGGGGAATCATCTTTTCATATATTCACATACATATATATCTCCAAGAAATGTATCACTTGAATATCTTTTTAAAGATGGATATACAAGATAGATAAACATATGTATTAATATGCATATATGTCTCCAAGATATCTCCTGTATATCTTTTTCAAGATCGATATACAGGTGACATATTTCTTGGCGGTATATATTTATGTAAATATATGAAAGTCTTTACGTTGTAGTCAAAAGATAGCTTGGCTGGCTGCATAGATCATTTTTCAATCAAAAACAACAGAAATTTCTCCATTCTCTTCCAAATTGCAATGTTATCTGAAAGTCTGAAGCTAGTCTGGTTCTGCCCTTTAAAATAATCTGGGTTGGATTTTTTTTCTGCCTAGTAATCCATAGCCAAATATTTGATCACAAATAGATACAAGGACTTTCAAAGCTTGCTCTTTTAAAATTGTTTAAAAGGCTCACCTGCAAATTAATTAGTATTGTGGGCCTCCCCAAGCATATGGCTTTATAGTATCTATAAAGAAGATTTAGGAAGACAATGATTTCCATTAATGCAATAATCCACCAGAACTGTGGATCCCTACGGTTGGGGCCCAGGGTCACCCATCCAAGTGCCCAAATTGGGTGAGTTTTGGGTTGCTGCCCCCCAGTGGTAGGAGCAGGTAGTGCTTATTTATTATTTCACTACTGTCCTTAGTATCTTCCAACATAATCTTTTTAAAAATAGATTTCTAACTCTCCATGTCTAAGAAGATTGCTTCAAGTAATTTATCCAAATATTTTTATTCAGAAAATGTTTAATCTCTTTATATATTTAAGTTACAGGATAGAATTGGGCAGAAAAAAATTAAACCTCTACTATATATTTTTTTGGGACGGAGCCTCCCTCTGTCACCCAGGCTGGAGTGCAGTAGTATGATCATGGCTCATTGCAGCCTCAACATCCTGAGCTCAAGAGATCCTCCTGCCTCAGCCTCCCAAGTAGCTGGGACCACAGGAATATGTCAGCACTCCAGGCTAATATTTTTTGTTGCATTTTGTAGAGATAGGGTCTCACCATGTTGCCCGGGCTAGTCTTGAGCTCCTGGGCTCAAGCAATCCTCCCACCATGGCTTCCTACTTCTTAATTTCATTCTAAGTGACAACTTTTCCTCTTTTTAATTAAGTGTATATAACTCTGACATAATATAAATTAGGCAGTAAAGCAAAGTCTCAAAAACTGAGAAGTCAGAGGTCATCTCAAGCCCCATAGAAAAGTCTTGTATGGCTCAGAAAGTGGTTTAAGTTGTATTTGAAGATACCTGTGCCTTTGGGTATGGTCATAATCTCCCTGAGGCTGAGGCCACCTTTCTTGGTACCTTATACCAGAATATTCTACACTTTTGTGTATCTTATCTACGTTTTGAATGGTTTAAAAATGCATTTTTGCCTAAAACATGTCACTATTCTGACATCCTTCTTTTTCACTCCGTCAATTCTTCTGATGATTTTGCAGTCATTCTCATATTATCATCTTGCATGGCAGTTTTTTGCATGGTGATAATTGGGAAGTTGGAATTGCAAACAGATTCTTTTTCTTCAAACCATCACATTTTTCAAAATGTGTATTATTTCTGGCAAGCTCCAAATGGAAGCAGGAAAGCCAGTCTTTGAATTGAATCAGTGCCATGCACCAGCATGTCCCTACTGAAGGGAGAGGAGAATTGAGTGTTATGAATCCATTGAAATGTGTGCCCTCACTCCAGCACGATGGTGAAGACTTGCACGTTTCTGGTTTTGCATCAGAAGCTGCTCTGAAGGTGCATAGAAAAGCAGCTGTATAAGTTAGAGTCCCAATGTTTACCCAAGGGCAGCATGACTAGGAGCCGTACCTGCTCTGTCAGGGCTGTCAGAGACACATTTTGCTTCTGGGAGAAGGACATCAGAAAATACTGTGCTCAAGTAGAATTCTGCCTGCTGCCCAATATCGTCACTCTAACATTGTCTGAAAAGAGTGTGTGTGTTGGGAGTGGGTGGCTACTGGCTTGGACTATTGGATTTTTTCCTAGTTTTCTGCTAAAGACCAAGACCCACTTGTCTTTCTTAAGGAAAACAAAACAAAACAAAACAAAACAAAAAAAACACAACCAACTATTTAAACTCCTTCCTCTTTTTCCTTTCCTCCTGATGCTCACTTTTGCAAACTTACAAAGCAACCTTAGATTTTTATCTATTTCAGCAGCATAAGATGAAAAGTAGCTAGACAAAGTAAAATATCTTCATTGTTCTTTGGAAATACGATTATTCAAGTTATGTTTCTTTAAGTAAACAAATATACCAGGATTTTTTTCTTGCAGTGAATCAAGTGATTGGACAAGAAGGCCAATGACTTATTCATTTTTAAATCACTTTTGATCTCCTGGCCGTCTTCCTCCTGTCTACTCCCTCCAAATTTCCATAGGCATCTTGAATTCTAGAGAGCACTGGGGGCTTCAGCCTTAGGGAAGGAACTTGTGAGCTGGTGCACTCCCTGAGGCCTCTCCTGGGCTCTGTGTCATTCCGGGTAGATTTTCTTTTAGTGATTCCCTCCTGGCCTCAGAACACCGTTCCGAGAGAGGAAGGGGGAGGAATAGGCATCCAGCCTTGTCTTCTGAAAAGGCCCCGGGCTCCTGGAAAGCCTCCTCTCTCTCCCTCTGCCAACAGCTTCCACACCGTGCAGGGAATGGTGGCCGGATTTGTCTCACAAACTCTGCACACTGGACTCTCTCACATAAGCTCCTGAGCCAGAACAAGCGGAGGGAGATCTGGAGCCTGTCTTTATACGCGTGATTCTAAGGAGGAAAATGGTGTGCATTCTCAAGGAGCCGCCTCGGTCCTGAGTCACTGAGCACATGTGGTCGGTGCTACTGTCTGAAGCCAGCCCTCAGCGGGCCCATAGCGGTGTCTCCCCTGTGGTCATCACAGCTGAGTAAACGAACCGTGGGGAACCAGCCCACGCGCAGATTCTGGGCGGAGGAAGCCGCCTGGGTGCAGGGCAGGAGAACCCCCGTGGGCTCAGTCCCAGGGGAACACCCCACGTGAGGAGGGTGGACACACGGGTGTTTCTGTGGTGGTCTGGCTTGGCCCATCCATCTTCCTTTATGCTGTTTTCCGTGCTGGAATGGGACACATTTGAGCTTCTCTGTCGTCTTTAGTTTGGTCACAAGTGAAGTGGAGACTTCGCAAAGGGAGATCTGTGCTTGTTTTCCTGTGGTCGGCAACTGCGCTGCTAAAACGCTGTACTGAGGGTTCGATCCTGTGAGGGAGAACCACAGAGGTTCTCCCTGTCTTCCTGGCCTGTCTTACTGGTGCCCGCAGATGGCCAGGGAGGGCCGGGTCTGCCCAAGGAAGTCAGTTCTCAGTACTGGGTGGGGTCTAACCATGGGTCACCCTCCCTGCTCGACAAAGGAACAGAGGAGGATGCAGGCCCAGGCCCATTGAAAGGCGGTGTCTGTCAGGAGGTGTGGACCACCGGAGGGAGCGGGCATCGCGGCTCTCCTCTCTCCACTGTGCTAGGCACCCGTGCTCACCTCATTGGGTTTTACTGGCAGAGCTTGAATTCCATCCAGGCAATCATTTATTTTGCTTACTTGTAAAACCAGATATGCTGATTAACGTAAAATTTTAAAGTTATTTATATAACTGTTGAGTTATTTATATAATTCTTTTCCTCAGGAAAATATTTTTTAATGTTTCCTGGGTATATTTTTGCCCATCATTGATACTTTCCAATTTCTGTAAAATGTTTGTCAATGCGTTTATTTGCTTGCTTTAGAGAATGGAGAACTGCTGGATCTTCCCTTGGTTCCTCCAAGAGCTAGGACGTTGCACGAAACAACGTTCTGGTGGGATCAGCTCTTGCTTCCCGAAACTCCTTAACTCTCTCCGACATCACTACACAGCTCCGCGGCTCTGCCTTTCCCTGCCTTGCCTGTGCGCAGGAATACAACATATTACGTTCTTGTCTGTATTAAATCAGGTGGAAGAAGAGCTTTTATTTCTAAGACCATACTCTCTTAGTAATGAGCGTAGGCCTCTGAAGAACATAGGCAGTGCCAATTGAACTCCTTTTCTGTCCCTCACTGCACCAAATGGACAGAATCCTTCAAAACCGCGGAGCTCACAGCGGGCTCCTCCACCTGGTACAAAAAGAAACTGCCACATTGAAAGTCTGCAGAGGATGGCATGGAGCTGGGGGGACGAGCTGGATACGTCTCGTGCTTGCTAGGAACAGAAAGAATGTGTCTTTACAGATAGAAACAGAAGCAGGGGGGAGAATGGAAAGGGAGGCAAAGGTGACTTCCAGGTCAAGACTGCCAGGGAGGAATAAGTAGAAATGGTTGATTTTTCTGGTAAGTACATAAGGCAAGGCAACTTTATGACGAATGAGCATCAGGAGATAGCCAGAAACTTCTAGGTTCAGTACATCCAGTTTCTCACCTCCGACTCCTCAGGACTCCCCTATTCTGAGAAGTGCTCACTGCCAGGAACCTATGGCTAAAGCATGACCCACTGAAACAGGAAAAGTTCCTTTATCCCCTTTGCAAGGTGTGTGATGGTGTTGTGGCTGGCTCCTATGGTGCCCCGCTGCTCATACCCCTAGAGGGAGCATGCAGACAGGCAGCTTGTGGGGAGGGTGTTTGCCTTCCAGCCCCATGGCACCCTCTAGGGTTGAGTGTTTACAGCTTCCGAAGCCCCAGTGGGCGTGAGTTACAGGACGCTCTTTTTGATTTGCCATCTGCAGTGGCTTGTGATAGTCAGCTCAGTTAGAACCTCTGCCTTATTGCAGGGACAGAGGCCTTTCTGTATTCCGGGTTCCTGCCTTAGTGTACCAGAAAAATCGGATCACACATGGGCTTGGAGAAGGAGTGCAAGGTTTTATTGAGTGGTGGAGGTGGCTCTCAGCAGATGGATGGGAGCCAGAAGGGGGCTGGAGTGGGAAGGTGGTCTTCCCCTGGAGTCAGGCTGCTCAGCAGCTGGGCTGTCCTTTGACCACCCTCGGCCGAATTTCCCTCGGCCTCCACATCTTCTGAAAACAGAAATGCCTGTTCTCATCTAGATCCGTGGGCACAGGCGGGAGGGTGGAGCCTTTGCCAGGGACCCCGCCTTTCTCTACCCAGCACTTCCGAGCCCCAATCCCATCCATATCACCGCTATGTCTCTGTCCTCATCCCTGACCGGGGAGCCTGCCTCTGCTGTAGTGAGAAAGACACATTGGAAGCCAATGCTGTTGCCGTAAATGGTCAGGAGTCTCCTGACTCCTAAACATTTCACCTCTTCACTGCTTCCATGCGATGTTCAGGATGTATTTCCTTCTACCTTATTACTGATCATATAAGTAAACCTCATTGGATTACAGCCATTTCTGGGAAAATGAGAAACTTTGGGTAAATTTCCATTAGTTATTTTTGTAAGCCTATCTTAGAAGAATTATAAGGACCTGGTAGGCCTGATAAAAGAAACTTCAAAATTGCACTTGACATATTCGAAGTCTCAGTGACGGGACAAAGCCCACAAGGATATCAAAAGGGAGCTCTAATAATTTGGAGGTGGTGAAGCCATGGGGGCGAGCCTGATTTCAGCTCGCCTTTTCCAGAGAGCCCAGCTAGCCAGTTATCCACCTGTATGGAGGCCTATCATAATGGTGAAAAGAGAAGTGATAATTGAATTTTGCACTTGCATTGCTCTCTGAATTTTCTCCACACGCTTTCACATCTGTGGCCCTCTTCTTAGTCTCAAGAAGGCCCTAAAGAGCAGGAAGCATGTGATGACCTCATGCTATAGGTAAGAAATCTCAGCCTCCAGGGGATTAGACTAGTTAACTTCTACTGTCTTTTCCAAATCTATCATCTGTGATTCTATGAGTTTAAATAAACTTTCCAATTTTATCTAGTAAGTAAAGGGCAAAGACGTCAAGCATGAAACATGCCCAGTATGTGCCCTGTCTGTGCACACAAATGGGGTAATTTATATGCGGTGATTCGCTGACTAATATTCAGTCCTCTTGTCTTAATTTTGATGGATTGCATGCTACTAACTAGAAGCCTGTAGTGCACACTGGAAATCTGGAGTAGCCCTGATTCTGGAATCGCTTACATAACCTGTGACACGCACTTCTCAGTGAAATCAGCTTTTTAGTTTTTCAGCATCTCTCAGAGGAATTTTTATTATCTGAATAAAATTTGTAGACTGACCCCCAAGGGAAAAAAAAAAACTTTATCTTATTTCTTGTTTGTTCCCACACCTCCCAAATGGCTTTAAAATGTTTAGGTATCCAGTTGGAGGCAACTGGCCAGAAACAGAATTCGTGTCGTAAACAGAGCTAAAAATGAGATAGTTAAAATTCATGTCCTACCTTACTTCTCTGGAAAAGGCTGGGGGTTATTCATTTCCCTACTATTTCTAAAGTACAAAACTGAAGCATAGAATTGGTAGCAGCTATGGCAAAACATGCTCTATTTTGAGCATGGTGAATGCAGAATTCACACAGCCCAGCAGAAGCCAGGGAGCATGGCAGACACGAGTTGGAATTCCAGCTCAACCTGCCTGTGCCATCAGGAGCAAATTCCACTACCGGGTGTAACATGCAGGGTTTCATGTGAACGAGGACAAGGAAACCGCACTATTTTTTGCAGTACAGTCACGTTGTAAATATAAAGGACTCGGAGATCTTTCTATATTTATGGCAAGCACTCTTTCCAGTCAACTGAGAAAATAAAGGGCTGAGGAAGCAAAGAGGGAGCTGGTCAAAGGAGAGACAGCAAATCACCAGGGACTGTCAAGAGCAAAGCTCAGAAATTGGATTTTGCTCCAGTTGAGAGTTCCACGGCTTTGCCTGTCTGGGAGACTCCCCACCTCGTGCCTCCAAGTGCATGCGGCTGTGTGCCTATGACCATGGTTCTCAGTAAAATGATCAGCGGTGTGTTTGTCTCATGTCACAACTAGATTGTGAGTCACTGGAGATCGGCAGGCAAGGCCTAGGCATTCCCTGTGTTCTGTGAGGCTCAGGATGCTGGCATGGTGTGTTCACATTTTGGTTACACTGAATGGAGTGGGACTTCTATTATATTCAATCCAAACAAAAACATAGTTCAAATTAAGATTCTGGGTGATATATATATAAACACATTTTATTTAAGGATTTATAAGATCAGTAGGATCTCTTGTTGCTTTATCTGAAAAGGTAAAACGTTCACTCTGATGTTTTAGCAGGTTCAGTAGAAGTAACTACTTCACATAACTTAGGTACATGTCTTTACTAGACTTCACAAGTACAGTAGCCCCCATCTCCCACCTTATCCAAGGTTTCACTTTCCATGGTTTCAGTGACCCCTGGGCACCTATGGTCTAAAAATATTAAGGTATTTTGAGAGAGATAGCACACTCACATAACTTTTATGACAGTGTGTTGTTATAATTGTTCTATTTTATTATGAGTTATTGTTGTTAATCTCTTATTGTGCCTAATTTATAAATTAAACTTGATCATAGGCAAGTATGTATAAGAAAAAACATAGCATACACAGGATTTGTTGCTATCCTTGGTGTCAGGCATCCGTTGGGTGTCTTGGCACATATCCTACGTGGATAAGTGGGAACTACTGTATCTTTTCTTACCTGGTATTGTTCTAGCATGAATATGAGTAGAAATTAACTTTCTAAACTTGGGCTGGCATTATAAACACATGGAGCAGTGTTAGGTTAAAGGAGGCTGCCTTCTGTGCTCCATGGATAATGGTGAAGGCAGCCAAGAAACTGCATCGTATTTGACTTATATCACAGCACTGGACATGCTTTGCACATAGATTTCCATGAAATTAATCTAACATTAAGATGAGATTAGGCAGAAGTACCTGACATCATCACCTAAATAATTCTGTACCACTTGAAAAGTTTTGCAAAAATACATTTTTGAGTAAATATACAAATTTGTGGCTAAGTGTGTATTTAAGAAATCACCTTGGAATCCTTAGCTTTTGAAAATAGTGTAATTCCATGAAATGTTTCATTTCTGCACCAATGATTTGTAGCTAGATGTGGCAAGACTATAATAAGTAGTTCTCAGAGGAAAGAATTAGCAACTTTAGGAACCTCATCTGTCTCAGCTTCTCTTAATTTATATATCAGTATACTTTTTATTAGACTATATATTTTTATGTCATTTAAAACATTATAATCAATTAAGTAATTAAAAGATGATATGAGACAGGTGATATTCGCACAGATAGTGAATCTACAAATGGAGACTGAGCACTTACTGGGTGCGGAGGCATGAAGATCTGTCTCAAATGGGAATGAGTGTCTAAGGGGAAATCAATGAATATCCTTCTTGTTCTATTGGTTTTTCCTACACGGGAACTGTTTACCGGAAAAAGCATCTGGATTCGATTGCCTTTTCATTCATTGTAGACCACTGATGGAATGTGGAACCACTTACGGCCTCATGGTCTGTAAGTGGCACTTAGAGCATGGACAGGAAATAAGAATGACAAAAAGTGTCTCCTGCACAGTTCTCAGGAAATTCTCTTGGGTCTTTATTCATACCTCAAAATACCCATTTACCTTGAAGCAAATAAGAAACAATACAGACTTTGCAAGTTAAGAAGTAATGAATTGGATTGACGATCATTCCTTATCAAACACTAAAATCCAGTATTTTTTGAAATGTAATTTCACAGCTCAAGGTTCAGGGGCAGGGATAAATGCATTAAATTGTAAACACTTCACACTGAAAGTTGCTCTCAGCCAGGTCAAGAAAACCCTGTGCCACACCCCATGGCCTGGTTTTACTCCCCACACTGCAAGACAACACATTTTATCTTCAAATACCACAACTGGAATTCATAAATCCTTCTTCATCCTGAGTTGATCTTTTTCTCCACCTAACTCCTTAACCCTGAAAAAGGTCCAGTATGTTACTGTTCCGTGTGACGTTCTTAATGTCTAACACTATTTACACATAACTTTCCATACGTCCTCAACATTCCTTCTTATTTGAAGTGACTTCCAAATCCATGAACATTGCAGAGTCCCTCTTGGACACGGTCAATGGACCTCCTTAGACCCTCAGGACCTCTGAGTTGAGAACAATACCCCATATATGGCCTGGCCAGAGCCACATAGAGTGGAGACCACCTTCCATTCCTGGAGACTGGTCTTTGTCTATTCATCCTAAACTTGTTTGAGAGAACCCTCCTCCTAGCAATCACATTACATTGGTTCACACCAGACTGAAACACCTAAAACGCGTGGCCAGCCTTCTCTCATAAGGATATGCACTTATCCGGGTATCATTCAAGGATGCTTCTCAGGGCGGTAGATTGATGGGTGCTAATTTCAGCCAACAGGTGTTCACATCCAAACCAGAAGTTCAAAAATACCTACATCAAGGGACATTTGATGATATAAGACTTGATCTTAGGAGAATTTCAGACAGGTTTTTCTGTCTGATTTTTTCTTTCTGGATTTTTTATTCTTTAGGTTTTCGAGCAGGGCAGCTGTGCATAGTTGCCAGTTGTACTCTGTGTAAGAGTCAAGCAGGACTGAAGTGCAGCCCATTCCGCTCTCAGCAAACCCTCTGCTGGCCTGGGGTTGCTTCTGCCTTTCCCTGATGTGTATGTCGGGGCTTTTATAAACTATCAGTGACCCTGATAGCAGGGCATGCTGTAATTCAGAAAAGTATTGATAACCCTCAAAAATACCTCAAAGGAAGATATGACCATTAAAAAAATAAACGGTACCGAAATGCATAAAACAAAATACAGGAACACCCTCTCTCCCCCTCTCCACATCCCTCTGATTTCCACACAAAACAACCACTTCCAAGCCGTTTCAGAAATTCATTTTCTTTTTCCTAGATCGTACATCACTATTTTGGGATCATTACTTTGTTTCTTTAGACGTTGGCTATTGAGCGCCTGTTACGGACCAGTGAATCCAGTTCTCGCAGCAGTTCCTCCCCGATCCTCACGTTTTGCACGCCCTTGTGGACTCTGTGTGATGTGGTCATGATTATTGGCTAACGCTGTGGCATTCATTTTTTGGTCTCTGTACATATCTCTCAAGTCTGAACCAAACAGGGTACTTGGATTCCATTTTTTTCTCTTGTACGACTTGTTTATTTCCCTGCAATTAATATTCGTCTTGTTTCTTCATGTGCTTAGTTTTTTAGTTATACCTAATTTTTTCCAAATGCTCTCACAAATCTGTCCCAGAACTGACAGTAGAGTTTCCAACTGTATTCCAAACATGTTTTAAAGCGTGCTATCAGCTCCACAACCTTTCACCTGGAGCATCTCTCCTACCATCCGCCCGGGCTACACTGTTGCACACCTGTCACACACTTGTCGTACTGGGACCTCCTGTCACCCTCCTTCTGGGAAGTTCCTTTGCTGCTTCCAGTATCTCACGCTTTCCCTTTGTTGAGACTGGATTGAAAATGCATCTCATCACAACGTTTTCAACCAGTACAGAATTCCAGGTGAAAATCATGTTTCATTTGAATTCTTGTCATTTTGTTATACTGTGTCCTACTGTCCAACAATGCTGTTGAGAAATAGAACACCATCGTTCTTGCCTTTTCTTCCTGCTGGCTGCTTTCCCTCTCTGGGCACTCTTGAGTTCTGTTTTGGATCTCTGCCAATAATGAGCTTCACAGGGACGTGCCTTGGGCCAGTCTCCTTCCATCCATTGCCCCAGTGTGTGCTGTGCCATTGAACATGAGACTCCTGGACCTCAGCCCTAGGTGATTTTCCTGTGTTACTTCTTTAACAATTTCTTTTCCTCAGTTGCTTTTTTTCTGTGCTGAATTAATCCTCAAATTTTCTTATTCTTTTCTGTCCTTTTGCTGGTTTTGTTCTATTTTCTGGGGAATTTCTTCACTTTTATACTTCCAACTGCTGGTTTTTAAAATTTGTAATATTCCATTTTCAATTTCCAAAACCCCTCTATTGTTCTTCACTTGCTTCTTTTATAACATTCTTACATTCTTTTTTTTTTTTTTAACATGAATGCAATATCTTCTTTTTCCTCTGAGAATATTATAGTTTTAAGAACTTTTTTTCCTCCCTGTATGGTCTCTTTCCAAGTTTCCTTTTACTGTTTATTATTTTAGCCTCAGTCATTCTTGTTGGAAGCTTTCCTTGGTTATCTTGTTATCCTTAGTCATTCTTCCTTATGTAAGAGCAACGCACTAAAATGCAGACTGGAAACTCTGGTGAAGGATGCAGGGGATGACCCCCTAAACTTCAATGACTGCAGGTCTTTTCTTTGTTACAGTTCAGCTTCTCCAGGAAACGCTCTCCTATGTCTTGTCTGGGGGAAAAGGTGGGGGTTTGGGTATATAAACACAAGCATGCATTCTAGGAACAGGACCCTTCGTTTCTTCTGGGGATTTGGGACAGTGTGTTATAAACAAAATTTATTTTCATCTATTTATGATAATGTATTTTTTCAAGAATTTTCTTTTAGTACTCGCTCTAGCAGCATATTTACTAAAATTGGAACGACACAGAGATTAGCCAGGCCCCTGCACAAGGATGACATGCAAATTCATGAATTGTGACACATTTTTTAAAATAACTTGAAA
Organism: Rhinopithecus roxellana; assembly: GCF_007565055.1. Classification (NCBI taxonomy): domain Eukaryota; kingdom Metazoa; phylum Chordata; class Mammalia; order Primates; family Cercopithecidae; genus Rhinopithecus; species Rhinopithecus roxellana. Next base: position 152,389,840 of record NC_044552.1, read on the forward strand.
TGGACCACTATGCAACTCTTAGAAGAAAACATAGGGAAAAAGCATCATGACTTTGAATTTGGGAATGATTTCTTGGATATGATATCAAAAGCACAGGCAGCAAAAGAAAGCAAGAAGGTGGATTTTATCAAAATTAAAAACTTTCGTGCATCAAAGGACACAATCAACAGAGTGAGAAGGTAAACCATGGAATGGGAGAAAATATTTACAAGTCATATAACTGATAAGGGATTGTTTTCCAGGCTATGCAAAGAATTCCTACAACTCAACAACCACAAAAAAAAAAAAAAAAAAAAAAAAAAAAAAAAAAATCCCAAACATCCTGATTCAGAATGGGCAAAGGACTTGAGTAGATGTTTCTCCAAGGAAGATATACAGATGGCCAGCAAGCACATGAATGGTTGCTCGACATCCCCAAACATTACCATTCCCCACCCATGAGGACAGCTGTGATTGAAACAAACCATTAAATAAAAGACAGGCAACAATGAGAGTTGGCGAGGATGTGGACAAACTGGAGCCCCTGTGCATTGCTGGTGGGAATGTACAACAGTGCAACTATTGCAAGAAACAGTTGCCAGTTCCTCAAAAGATTAAACACAGAATTACTGAATAATCCAGCAATTCCATTTCTGGATATATACTCAAAAGAAATGAGGGCAGGGACTCAAAACGATATTTGTACACTTTTTTTTTTTTTTGAGACGGAGTCTCCCTCTATCACCCAGGCTGGAGTGCAGTGGTGCGTTCTTAGCTCAGTGCAACCTCCACCTCCCAGGTTCAAGCAGTTCTTCTGTCTCAGCTTCCCGGGTAGCTGGGATTACAGGCACATGCCACCACACCCGGCTAATTTTTGTAGTAGAGACAAGGTTTCACCATATTAGTCAGGCTGGTTTCAAATTCGGGGCTTCGGGTGATCCACCCACTTTGGCCTCCTAAAATGCTGGGATTAGAGGCATGAGCCACTGTGCCCGGGCTGTACACATTTTTATAGCAGCATTATCACAATAGCCCAAAGGGAGAAGGAAGTCAAGTGTCCCTCAGTGGAGGAGTGGATAAACAGATTGTAGTGTGCCCATCCAGTGAAATATTACTAAGCCTTAAAAAGGAAGACAATTCTGACACAGGCTGCAACATGGATGAATCTTGAGAACACTGTGCTAAGTGAAATAAGACAGTCACACCAAAAACAAATAATGTGGGTTCCACTTACTTGACGCACCTAGGGAAGTCAATTGCATAGAAACGGAAAGTAGAATAGTGGTTTTCAAGAAATGAGGGAAGAGAGGAATGGGAAATTAGTGTTTAATGGGGACACAGTTTCCACTTTGCAAGATGAAAAGAGTTCTGGGGATGGACGGTGGTGACGGCTGATCAATGTGAAGGTGCTTAATGCCTCACTCTGAAATGCTTACAATGATGAATTTTATGTATCTTCTTACCATGGTTTTAAGAGTGACTTTCTTTAAAAATCAAAAATAGTCAATAAAAATAAAATATTTTGACTCACAGATATTTCATTTCATTTGATTTTGATGCTCAGAGCCATCCTGAGTTCCTCCTCTCCCTTGCTTTTCTTCATGACAGAATTCTCTTGATCCACACCCAGGACCCCTTTTTCCTAAAGGCGGGGGGGGGAAATAAAGGTCTTCCGTTCTTCTTCAGGGCTTTGCACTCTTAATCCTTTATGCAAATGTTGTCATCACTCTGCTCTTCTCAAACGGGTTCATTTCTCCAGTATTCCATTGAAACTGCTCCCAAGTCACTGATGATGCTAATCATCAATTTCAATATCTTTTTCTCAGAATGAATCCTTTAAAGCATGTTTACAACAAACGATACCACTGCCTCTGCCTTTCTATTAGAAGATAAGGTGTGCAGTCAGTTTCAGATCCTTCACATTGGATCCCACTTCCTTGGAAGGCCCAGGCAGCTTGCATTTAATCCTGAAATGTCCTCTCTGCGTGACCCTGCAGTATGTACGAGCAAGTTAGAGAAGAAAAGAGAGGAAGATGCTGTAAAACAGTCATATGGTGAGTTTCATCAGCAAATCAATTATGAGTCAATATTTTGTGAATTTTGTGGAGACTCAGAACCCAGGGCTCCATGTCTTAGCACCCAGAAGGCCTCTCACTCCAGGAGCAGAGAACTCTGCAGCTGGGGCCAGGGTCACCCGAAGTCACGGGTTTGAGACCAGCCTGACTAATACGGTGAAACCCTGTCTGTACTACAAAAACTAGCCCTGGCACCTGGGCTTCATCCAGTCTGCAAGGTAGAACCCGCTCTGAGGCTTGGCAACGTTGTGAGGTCTTTCTGTCAGAACAGCTCCATTGTAATTGGTTATCCTCAATGTATAAGGGGTACTTTAGTGCAGGAGCCAGAGGGGAGGCTTCCGTGGACAATACACATGCATTTACTGTTACATAAAGCTCCCAGGCAGGGTATAGATAAGAAGAGGAGACCTGGTTGTCTGGTAGGACAGAAGAAAGTTGGGGAGAAGGTAATGTGCAGCAGTAACTTGTGTGCTCCCATAGGAGAGGGCACACAGACAGGAAATTAGGGTCTAACCCGTGCCCTCTGACCACGGTGCCCGGAAGAGGGACGTTCCCCCCAGTGTTGAGTGACTGAGGGTCTTCTTCTTTCTGTGCAGCAGGTAACTTGCCTTCTTCTTTCCTGGACTGAACCCACCTGATCCATTATCCATACACCAGCCCCTGACACACTGAGAGAGTCTGTGTGTGTGCACAGGTGTGTTCACACCATGCACGTGTACATGCATGTGCATGGGTGCATGTCTCTCTTTGCCTCTCTCACCTCCTTCTCCCCTTCATTCCCTTGGATTCTATTACTTCTCTACAGGTTCATTTGGGGGAATGTGGTCTTTTCGCTGACCAAAACACAACATTCCTGGAACCTCCTGAATGGTCGATTTGGGGAAAATAAAAAATCTAAATATAACATTGGCTCGAATTTATACAATGCTCAGCTGATGCACACACCACTTCTGTTGGCTGACTTTTGAGTGCGTGGGCAGCATATGGTTATAGGACTAATGTTTTTATTTTACTATTAAACATTTTTAAATCCTGATTTTCTTCTGTATAAAAATACGATTGCTTATCCCAGACCTGTGTGTCACCTGTATGTCCCTAAGCCTCACCACCTGCTGCGACTGAATGAGGGTGCAGGCCCATCTGGCTGCACAGCCCACGTGAGTGTGAGCAGGGCCAGCCGCACCTGCTCACTGAGCCCCGCTGCACCGCAGCCTCCCTCAGGGGTCCTCAGGCAGCCGCCCCTGCAGGCTAAGCCAACACTCCACCCTCGTGGCCCGTGGGCTCCTGCCTAGGCACTCCCACCCTGCTCCGTGCGCCTCCATATACCCAGAGCTCTCAGTTCACACCGGGTCTTTGTGCTCCTTAGGGCTTTGCAGAGAGCAAGGGGAACAACCCACTGAGGGGTGTTCTACTTGCCCTGGGATGGGGAAGGGGGTGTGCCCCAGTGGTGGAGCCCCAGACCATTGCCCCCAGGTTCAACACGTTCTTCTGTCACTGCGGGTTGGGACTGGGCCACAATCAGCCACCATTTTGTCCACTGAACAGTCACCCTTCTCCTGCCTGAGACTCTGGGGCTGCATCCACTGGCTGCACAGACTCCTGTTTCTTTAGGGCATGGATTCATGGATTTTTATCTTCTTTGCAGTTTAGTTCCTGTTTCCCTGACTGAAACTAACTCCTTGGCATCCTCCAGGCTCTACCCCTGGGACACCCCTGTGGATGGGCTGTGAATGGGGCTGCTGTGTCTGGATTCGTGCAGGGGGATCCCCTCCCCTGGCTGCCCCAGCCCAGCCCCTGGGGTTGCCACACCACCTAGCAGCCTTGAATTTATTTTGACCTGCAGCTGAGTGTCGATCTCTGTCTATTCCTCTTATTTTGGAAAGAAAGCTTGGCCTAGATGTTTAGATTCAGAAATCATTTGAATGTGCGGAAACCTGACAGAAATGTACATGATCAGACTCACAGGACTGGCGGCCTGGAGGTTCAGAAATGGCAAACTCGTGACTCCCCTCCCCGGCTCTCCCCACAGAGGGCAGGAGTGGCTAAGGCATGCCACCCACTCTGCAGGCTCCCAGCAAGTCGGGGTGGGTGTCAATAGGAAAGCCTGACTGCGCAAGCAGAGCTTGGCTCTGTGTACGAGGCATGAACACTGAGCTGCCTGGTGGTACTCAGGAGTTTCCAAAGCAGATATGCATTAGGGCATTTGGCTAGTTTTGGTTTTTGTTTCCACACAACTCTAATTACTCAGAATGTTGTGGTGATAATGGTTTCATGCACATATTCATGTATTAGAGCTCACACAGGTACCCTCCCTATTACATGGGCAGTTTATGTATCTATCACACCTCAGTAGGGCAGGCTTAAAGTATTTTGTAATGTATGACATGAGCTTCAATCCAAAATACTTATGACATATCAAAAATCTTCCTCAGCAATAAAGCGTTCTAATAGCTATACATAGGACTTAGAAATTATTTATAATTGATTGTCATATAATCTTTCATTTCAAACTTCTGTGACCTCAGCTTTCTTCTATTAATTATGTATCAAATGCAAGAATAGAGATACAGAGATCTGAAAACACCAGTTGATAATTACACTCAGACACACTGTACACAGAAGTCCTGTTTCTCCCCTGATAGAGAGGACTGGATTGAACATTTTTTAGAAAGCATCAGTGTTTGGGGTAGGTCTGGTCTTCTTTCCTCCAATGATCTTCTTTGTCATCAAACCTTTTCCATCAGCCATCCTCCCCCATCTCCTGGTCCCAAGACTTTGCGGTCACGCACACAGGCCAGCTCTTCTGAGCATGTTGTGTAGTAGTTCCCAATCTAATAATCCTCTGTAGTGCAAGCAAGCTTCCCGATACACTTGTGAAAACGGACAATGCTAAGCCCCACATGCCACTGTCTCACTGTGGGAATTAAGCCCTACGTCACCTCTGAAGGTAGTTTCTTTATTTCTTCTAGTCACTGGTCACTCCCTATGGAAACAAGCATATTCTTAATGCATGGTAACTGGGAAAATTTGCCCAGTCGTTCCTCCATTTACTTGTGTAAATTCACATTGCAGGTGCCCTGGGGGAGTGAGTTCTGCTAGAAGGGTAGGATTCCCCAGAGTCTGAACACCACGGGCACTTGTGATCTTCTCCTTTATGGTTTTACTGCAAGGCTGGGACCCTGAGGGTATAGGTCTAGAACGTGGTCTCAAGCCTCACTGACTTTGAGTTCATGTGTGTGGCACTCTCCCTTGGTAATGACCAAGGCCATGGCAACTTCCACTGGATAACTGAAACCTGAGCCCATCCTTGCCTCACTAGAAAGCATTTCAGATTGCAAAGGGGAGATAAAAATCTACAATGTATTTTTAAAGAAAGTTAAAACGGGCCGGGCGCGGTGGCTCACACCTGTAATCCCAGCACTCTGGGAGGCCGAGGCGGGCGGATCATGAGATCAGGAGATTGAGACTATCCTGGCTAACACGGTGAAACCCCGTCTCTACTAAAAATACAAAAAAATGAGCCAGGCATGGTGGCGGGCACCTGTAGTCCCAGCTACTCGGGAGGCTGAGGCAGGAGAATGGCGTGAACCCGGGAGGCGGAGCTTGCAGTGAGCCAAGATGGTGCCACTGCTCTCCAGCCTGGGTGACAGAGCTAGACTCCGCCTCAAAAAAAAAAAAAAAAAAAAAAAAAGAAAGAAAGTTAAAATGTTCCTCATGCTTTGACATTTTAATTCATGTTTATTGTAGCAAATTACTTTCAACAGCAGAAAAGCTGAATTTGCAAAACTAACCCAGGCCTCTTTGGTGTTTTACAACCAACAAGTTCTTAATGGAAGATGCCAGGGGCCCAGCAGTTAGAGCTGGGCAGACAGCACAGAGCTCCTTTCCTGCAACCTCGCTCCCAGGGGTACCTTCTAGGTGAAGGAAGTCTCAGACAAGCCCCGCAGCACGTGCACACATCAGGAGGGGTGCAGGCAGCAAGCCACACATGGCATGCTGTAGATTTGATGAGTAGCCTACTCTCCGGGCATTCGGCTCATCACTTTTCATGAAACGGTCCTTCAAGGCAGGTCAGGATCATCCCCGTAGCAGTGTCCAGTTAACCTCTAAGTCCCACCGATGTCACACCCCTCCATGCACAGCTCCCGGTGCTGGGAAGAATGATAGAACCCTTTTCCTCCTTCAGACCACCACAGTGGAGCCCAGAACACTCCAGCCCGTGCCCCTTCCTTGACTTCCACTCACTTCACCACTGAAAAACCACATTGACATCCATTCTGCTGGTTACAAACCTTCCAGGGCCCATCCGTAGTAAAGACCAGTGAAGAATTCACAGTGGCCACCCGTGGGGTCCAAGAATTGGATGTTTCTTTCAAAGATTAAACACTTGTGAAGTGTGTCACTGCTCAGGGTGCCCCAGGTACTCACCAATCACCCCTAGGATGCAGACTAAAACCAACCAGCACACTCCTACATCCCGCTGTTCATGCTAAAGCATTTTACACGAAGGCACAGACAATATAACACAGGCACGACCGTCACGAAAATGCATTAGAGGTTCACTGGTCTGATGAATCAATTAGCACAATTTCTGGGTTGTTCTGAACAGGCTTGTGCCTGAGCTGAACATAGCTCAGCAGGCATTAAAGGGGCTTCCTGAGTCTCACTTTTCATCTTCGTTTCTCCTCTTACCTTCATCTCATTGACCCGACCTTACTGAGACACACACGCTCACATCCCTCACCATCTGGGCCTGGCTGGAGGCTCTAGAAAGCACAGGCTGAACTAAAATCCTCTTGGGAAAACCTCCAAAAATGGAGAGTGACTTAAGGCTCCCTCCAAACAGCTAACTCGCAGAGTCCCCCAGACAAGACCAGGAGCAGGGCGTTCTGGCTAACAGGAGTTTCTGGTCTCCGTGGCTCCGAATCAAGCTTTAGGACCTGTTTTGCAGCCCGGCATCCTGACGCCAGCTGCCTTCCGCACCCTGAGTCACACCATCTGTAATGGTGCCAGAGTGCCCAACCTGAAGGGCCAATGGGAGCCCCAGGCACTCACCTCTGTAAATTACCCATCCCAGACGAGGTTTTCAGAAGAGCCCTGCTCCCGACTCTTAACGGTGTATTTAGTAGAACTTACTGCTAATGTCATATCCCTGTTGTTCTCTCCAGCCAGCCGCCTCCCCTTCATGCTTAAAAGTGGGAGCAAAGGACCCGCTTTGTTGACTTTGAGGAGCGGGACAGACCCCCGGGCACAGATGAGCGATGACACAGCAGAAGGCACCCTGGACCCCTGCAGTGCGCCAGGTAAAAAGGAAACCCGCTCTGCCATTCTGCCTCCCGCAGGGAGGGTCTGCCCCTCCTGGCATTCTCTCTGGGCTCTTAGCTGGGATCTCATGGGCAAAGCAGTGGAGAAAATTGTCTGTGATTAGGAAAGACATGGGTATTTTTGATGTTAAATCAGGGCCCAGGAATATAGATGTGGTTTTAAGTGATTTTTCTAAGCACGTTGTATGTTTTTCCCCTTTTAGTTTTTGAAGTTAAGTTGGGTAGTTTCTTGAGTAATACAGCAGCCAAAGCAGTAATTTAATATCACAATGAAGATAACACCCTTACTCCCAAGCAAGGGCACGTTCAATGAGAAAATAATTTACATTATTTTTCTCTGATGACTTTTACTGCTAAACTAAAAACCCAGCCAAAAGTTCCTGATTTATTTATTTATTTATTTATTTATTTATTTATTTATTTATTTATTTATTTTTGAGACGGAGTCTCGCTCTGTCGCCCAGGCTGGATCTCAGCTCACTGCAAGCTCCACCTCCCCGGTTCACACCATTCTCCTGCCTCAGCCTCCCGAGTAGCTGGGACTACAGGCGCCCACCACCTCGCCCAGCTAGTTTTTTTGTATTTTTTAGTAGAGACGGGGTTTCACCGTGTTAGCCAGGATGGTCCCGGTCTCCTGACCTCGTGATCCACCCGTCTCGGCCTCCCAAAGTGCTGGGATTACAGGCTTGAGCCACCGCGCCCAGCCCAAGTTCCTGATTTATTAAAAAATGTTATGAAATGGGATTACGGGAACTTTGAAAGCAAATTTTCTAAAATACAAAAACAAAAGCGCTTTTCTCTGTTTCTAAGGTAAAGAAAGTGATGACCCTCTTTAAAAGGGATCAGTTTGCATATTTAGGTGTGCCTATAACAGGAAAACATTGTAACGTCTTAGTTGTCTGTTTTTATATATTCACAAAAACCAAAAGGACTTTGCACTTGGCCAGTGGAGGGCTCCGTTTAGCTGAGAGCGCTAGGCAAGGGGTGGGTTCATTCTTCCACAAATATGATTTAGCCCCTGCTATGCGTAGCTTTGTCCTGGTCATCCACTCAGGACGAAGATACAGTCCTTGTGTCCAGGGGCTCATATTCTACTTGAGGAAGAAACACTCAGGAGGCAAACATGTGCTGTAGCTTCAGAGAGTGGTCAGTGCTGCCTGGGCTTAGAGCAGGAGTGGCATCTCTCGGAGTGGCAGTGCCAGCAGAAATAGGAGCCTGCATGTGACGATTCGACTGAGCGTCCAGCGGAGAGGAGAGCAGGCTTCAAAGCACTGAGGCAGGTCTGAGCTGGTATGTTCAGGGCTGAACAAAACTGTGAGACGGCCTAACTGCAGCCAGCAAGGAGAAAGCAGAGGTGAGGCGGTCACAGGGATTGGAAGAAGCAAGGTTGTACAGACCTTGGAAGTGATAGGTCTTGATCTTCAAGTGCTGGGAAAGCTTTGGAAAATTTGAAGCAAAAGAGTGAAGCAATGCAACAGGTAGTTTTCAAAGACCACTCAGTCTCCTGTGAAAGGGAACGCAAGGCAGTAAGGCTGCTGGAAGCAGAGATGCCAGGAAGGAAGGAGCCATGGTGGTGGCTCGCAGAGGAAAAGCGTGGTAGCGTGGGGGTGGAGGGTAGGGGGAGAGTGTGGCAGCATGGGGGTGGAGAGTGGAGGGAGCGCAGCAGCATGGGGGTAGAGGGTGGGGGGAGAGAACAGGAGCATGGGGTGGACGGTGGGGGCAGAGCAGGGCAGCAAGGGGCGAGAGAGTGGTGGGGAGAGCACGGGAGCATGGAAGGAGAGAGTGTGGGGAGAGCACGGCAGCACGGGGGTGGAGAGTGGGGGGGTTAGCATGGCAGCATGGGGGTGGAGAGTGGGGGGGTTAGCATGGCAGCATGGGGGTGCAGAGTGGGGGGTTAGCATGGCAGCATGGGGGTGGAGAGTGGGGGGGTTAGCATGGCAGCATGGGGGTAGAGAGTGGGGGGGTTAGCATGGCAGCACGGGGGTGGAGAGTGGGGGGGTTAGCATGGCAGCACGGGGTTGGAGAGTGGGGGGGTTAGCATGGCAGCATGGGTGTGGAGAGTGGGGGGGTTAGCATGGCAGCATGGGGGTGGAGAGTGGGGGAGTTAGCATGGCAGCATGGGGGTGGAGAGTGGGGGGTGACCGTGGCAGCATGGTGGTGGAGAGTCGGAGGGTTGAGCATGGCAGCATGGGGGTGGAAAGTGGGGGGTAAGCGTGGCAGCATGGGGTTGGAGAGTGGGGGGGTTAGCATGGCAGCATGGGGGTGCAGAGTGGGGGGGTTAGCATGGCAGCATGGGGGTGGAGAGTGGGGGGGTTAGCATGGCAGCATGGGGGTGGAGAGTGGGGGGGTTAGCATGGCAGCATGGGGGTGGAGAGTGGGGGGGTTAGCATGGCAGCATGGGGGAGGAGAGTGGGGGGGTTAGCATGGCAGCACAGGGTTGGAGAGTGGGGGGGTTAGCATGGCAGCATGGGGGTGGAGAGTGGGGGGGTTAGCATGGCAGCATGGGGGTGGAGAGTGGGGGAGTTAGCATGGCAGCATGGGGGTGGAGAGTGGGGGGTGACCGTGGCAGCATGGTGGTGGAGAGTCGGAGGGTTGAGCATGGCAGCATGGGGGTGGAAAGTGGGGGGTAAGCGTGGCAGCATGGGGGTGGAGAGTGGGAACAGAGCACCACAGCATGGGGGTGGAGAGTGGGGGTGTGAGCGTGGCAGCATCGGGGTGCAGAGTGGGGGGTGAGCATGGCAGCATGGGGGTAGAGAGTGATGAGGAGAGCGCGGGTGCATGGATGGGGAGAGTGGGTCGGCCAGGTAGATTGGATGCAAGGAAGCATTCCTGGGTTGGTTTCATGTTGCTTTGTGTTTTTGCTCTGGGCCTATTTGTTCTGATGGGGAGGAGCACAGACGATGCAGGCGTGGGGGTGAAGGCACTGAGAACCATGTTTGGCACCTGCTGAGAGTGCGGAGCCTGATAAATAATCTGTCCAGAAGCCCCTGAGTGGACATGAAATGCAGGGTTCTAGTGCAGAGGTCACTGACAGGAGCTGAAGATGCAAATGTGGGTCCTTGGAAGATGCATGAACGGGTCCTCCTGGAGGAGATCACCTTGGGAGGGCAGCCTCAGCCAACAGAGCACAGTGAGGCTCAGAGGGATGGGGGATGCCTGGTGTGACAGCCAGAAACCAAGCCAGGAAGCCTCTCCAGGAGTCAGTGAGCAGCTGTGAGCAATGCTGGACGGACTGCATGGGTTAAACAGGTGGAGTCCGTGGTGACCTGACCGACCGGGGCTCTGCAGTGTGGCCGCCGGAGGTGACAGCCCAGCTCCCGGGGCTCCCGAGTGCGAGGGCAGGAGTGGAACCAGCACGTGCAGACAATTCTTCCAGAAAGTTCTGTTTTAAAGAACAGAGACGTGGAAGGATAGCTGGCAGGGAAGAAGAAGTCAAGAGGGTTGGTTTGTGTTGAGTTTTTAAAAATCTGGGGCAGGACAGATGGGTTGAGTCCTATGAGAGGCACATGGTGATAGTCTAACAGGATAGGGAGATCTTCTCTTACCTGCAGGAGGTTTAAGAGCAAACCCGGCACCTTTGTGTTCAGCCTCGATCACAGGGAAGGGCTGCTGAGCTGTGTATTCAAGAACCCCTAAAGGATAAGAGCACCCAGGAAGCTGCAGACACACACACACATGTAAACACAATCACCCACACTCACATACACCTTCACACACAGTCTCCCACACACTCACACATACACTCATATACACACAAACACACACTGTCTCACACACTCACACACATGCTCACATACACACACACACTCACATATACACAAACATGCTCACACACGCGCACTCACACTATCACACACACACTCACAGTGCAAGCATGTCCAAATTGGTAGTCACCTGACACGTGTGGCTGCTGTAGTTAAGTTAATCAAAATTCAATGAACTTAAAAACGCGGTTTCTCAGCACCTTGAGGTGAGGTCTCTGGGGGATAGAGATGTTGTACGCTCAGAAGGTGGAAGAGGAAAGCAGGCCTTCTGAGCGCCCCTGAGTGAGCTGCAAACCCTGCTCTGTGCAGGGCCCGGAACTAGAGTCTGAGCAGCCTCAGCCCTTGGTTCTGAGCAGAGGAGAGGTCCAAGCGCTACCCGCCCTCCCATCCCCACTTCCCAGGGGACCAGGGCGGGGCTGGGGGAGCCACAGCAGCTGGACTCTGGCTCAAGGACCAGGTACCAAAACTTGGAGTCTGATCAGGATCACTGATAGCACTATTCCAACTACTTCGAGGGTCAAATAGGGTTTTCTGGGCTTTCCCCAGGAATTTCCATAATTTTGAGACTGTTTCTATGGGAAAATAGTCCCTGTGTTTTAAGCAATTGACTTAAAAACAAACTTTTGGATTACAATTTTTGTATACTAGCATTCTTAGATAGGCTTACTGGGTGAACATTGTATAAAAGCTTAAGTAAATTCAAAATCACTTATTGTTTCTTTCGTAATACAAGACTGTGCCTGCTTTTGTTAATGAAATGCTGATAGGGATGGGCTTGGGATTAAGGCTAAGGATAGTGTTCCTTTTTTAAAAGTCTTTTGAAAAATCTGCTTTTCTTTGAATGAAACCATGTAAATCTGTTATTCATAAGCCTTTTTTTCCCTCAAGTCTGAATGGTAAATTAAAATAGAATTTAACATCTCCTAACATTAGTTCATAAAGGATCCTTTTATCAAGTAATGAAAATTACTCTTCAAGTTTCCTTTTTTTGCCTTGGCTACTTGGAAGCTCTTAGCAAAATGTGCTGATTTAGTCATAGACTGTGAAGATTTAATGAGGAGAAAATGTTAACACTGAAGCCGTGGGGTGTCAAGAAGATAGTATTGGCAGGCTAGGGAGGAAGGGACAGTGACTGACTTTGGTTCTATTCTTATCCTTAGCTATGTAGGATCAGAAATTGACTTTATTGATTAACCTCAATAATATGTATTCATCAGAACACAAATTGGTTGACGCACAATGGCAATAATCTCATTCTAGCAACCCGAATGTTTCTGTCCATGACCCATGGAAATCTGTGTCCTGATACTGAGATATCTAGGAAGCCAAAACCGTCATCATCAGAAGTTGGCTTAGTGAACACAGGATTAAGGCAAAAGGAAGTAATTATCTTGAAGGACATATTATCCACACCACAATAACATCACTGAAATATTCCTGTTGCCCCATTGAGAACATTTTTCTGGTGACTTGCTTTTGCCTCTCAGACCATCTTTTTCCTGCACTGCAAAGCCAAGCACTCCTAGAATGTGCATTTCTGGAACCGGCTTCCCCATCAGCACTCCCTCTGCATGTTCCTGGGATGTGCTACTGTCACTGGTGCTGTGAGAGCTGCGCACTAGGAGTGTGGCCGCCCTTCTCAGAGAAAATTCACTGTGTTTTCCCCCAAGTTGTTGGACGTACGTGTCACTGTCCCCACTGACTACTCACAACAGGAACTATGGCAGCTTAGAATTTGGGCAAATCCCTTTTTCCTTCTCTCTTACACTTCTGTTATTATTATAAGCAATCTTAGCTCTTTTTGGAGGGGAGAGAAAGTTACATTTTGAATGCAAATTTTAAAATTCCCAATGCTTGCTTTATTTAATAGCACATGGATGATTGTAATATTTTTAAAGTCATGGTATCTTTTTTGAAAAATAGACTCATATTATGCCTTTTATCAAAATTATCTTTTATCTAATTATCATAGCCATAAAAATCAAAAGAATTATAACCAAAAGCTATGTAGTATGAATAATTTTCCAGCTGAAGCTCGATTTATCAGTTATATTTGACATAGCACAATTCTGTTACCACATATTATTTGAATAATGTTTTGAATTCGTGAAATTTGCCTTCCCACTGCAGTATTTTGTGAAGACCTGTTCTACATCAAGCACCGAGCTAGGTGCTATGGGGAGCTTACTGAAGTCTAAAACGCTATTGCTGACTTCGAAGGCTGTATCTTAGAAAGCTATACAAGAACTCCTGAGCCCCACATCCCCTGGGCACTGTCTCAGAAGTCACCAGTGGGACCTTGGTATCTGGGTGGCATTTGTAGGCAGCTGGAGCACTCTGCAGGGGCATGAAGGCCACGATGGAAGGTTGTGCTCCTTTCGGAGGGACTTAAACAATCTAGCTAGCTGTTCCAACTAAGATGATCTCCACCTGGTCTTAACCTCACCTGTCTCAGGAGTAGAGAGAACCTGGATTCAAACCCTAGAAAACGGGTTCACTGAGGCCTGCCCCCACCAGGCTTTACCTGTTCCATATTGGTCCCCGGGTGTCCCCTGGGTGCATGTGCCGTGCTGGGGGTGGTTCCCCTGTGCGGGAACAGGGCGCATGCTTTGAGACATGGCAAACAGGGACGGCAGGGTCTGCAGTGACGAGTGGATGACCCCTGGGAGGACACCACAGGGGAAGATATGGAGGGCAGTGTGGTACGAATTCTGTTGTGAATGAGGGGAGCCCTGGTAGACACCGTAATGGTCCATCATGGACTGACGATGGAGTGAGTTTGCTCTTTGTTTAAGTACGCCTTTTCTCCACCTCGATCAAAAAGCACAAAATGATCAAGTCTAAAACAGGAAAGATGGTTTTGTTTGTCTGTTTTCGTGTCTCTTCTTGTGATTATTTTAATTTCTCACTCTTCTCATACATCCACAAAAAGAGATAATTCCTGTGCAGTGAAACCTGTTCACAAAACTTAACCAACAGATTTTATTTATTTATTGTTTGCTGTTGTTGAATCTGATTTTTCTTTTCATTTTAATGGTCAACACATTGGTGTATTTGCAAGTGTGAATGAGAAGAACTGGAACATCTCTACAGAGTTTCAGTTGTGACAGATGGGATCATGTGTGTGAACTTTGCGTAAACTCTTCTTGGAAGAGATTCCATACCAAAAAAATAAAAATAAAAACAAGGCTGCAGCAATATCTAGGTCCCTATTATTCCTGCTGCGCATTTTTGTTGAAGTTATCTCAGCTGTGTATATCCTACCGTACTGGGTTGGGCACCAGTGTTGCCTGTTGGATTTGTAATTTGCATGGGTGTCCCGCGTGCTCCTCCTTTATTTCCTTCCTGATCCCCAGGCTCCTCTCTCTTTGAAGGAGTACCAGCGGATCCCTCCAGAGCTGCTGCCATTGTGTGAGTCTGATCATCTGGCTGTGGGTATTGTTCAAGGACCGCAGCCAACAACACCCACAGTTTTTGCTGGCCCGGAGCCCGAGAACTTGAGCCAGTTCCCAAACGTATACAGAGTTTCCCTGTTAGGATACAACATACTGTTGTACGTGGCACGGCTGCAGCTGAGTTTACTCCCTCCTTGGTGAACGAGTGTGAATATGTTTGGGCGTGTGTACGGCAGCCTTGAAAAACATGTGGGAAATGAAAATGCTAGAAGCTGCACTTTCCATGACTTGGCTACTCCGGCAGCTCATCCTTCCATCCATTCATCTTTGTGACCTGAGAAGTTGCACCCTCTCTACTGTGGTATCAGCCCGCGGTGGAGACTCTTGAAGGATTTGAGAACAAGGGGAGGTGGCTGCTGGCCCTGGCTGTCCCATAGCTGATTACTGGGGGGACAGACAGGATGGAGGCAGGGAGATGGGGGGACCCATGGAGGGTCAGGTCATGGCTTAGTGCTTTTGGCCTGAGGCCAAGATTTCCAGAGCAAAGAGCAAGGCACAGTGCAATCTTTGGAGTAAATCTGCAAATTGGACAGTTTCTGAACATTCAAATATGTAGGTTCTTACCTGTGTTCTTAAAAGGGGGCATCAGATCACTCTCCATCTTCCTTTAGCTACACTTCTGAAACAATTTTTTGAACTAAGTTATGAGGCTTTGAGCTGATATACCGTCTCTACTGTGCATAACCTTTCTTGAGAATGAATGAAGGAGGAAAATACATTAGCAGCAAGTGTGAGTGACAAAAGGAGCCCAGTGGTGTCTTATCTCCACGTTCTTTTAATGGCTTTACTCACAAAACCCTCTTACACTTCTGAAATGTGGTGAAATTACATGCACGTTTTTTCCCACTCCCTATGCGAAAGGGACAGGCAGAATCTAAAGCTACGATTGCAGGGCCCTGCGATGATCCTTCTCGAGAAGGGAACAGGACCACTGTCTTGGACCCCACTCCAGGTGTAGCACAGGTGACTGCAAAGTCTGAGGCACACTAATAGACAAAGTTCCCACTTTGTGTTATTAAAATAATTATTTGCAAGGTTGCAAAGAAACCTGAGAACCTGGCCTTTGCAACACAACACAGTCTCCACATCTCCAAAGGCAGTTTGTTCTTTGAGTGAAATGTGCGTACTTTACCTCTAAGAGATGCCGAATCGTTTTTACGAAAATGGACTTCGAATTGCACAGGCAAGTGGAAGAGCAGGGGACTCCCACCACATCTGGGTCACTGGAGCTCCCTGTAGTGGGTCACTGCCCATCTGCTCCAGGGCAGTATTCAACCCTTCCCACAGCAGGTCCTGGCTCGCAGAGTCATCTCATGTGTTAGGAACATCAGAGCCTCAGGTTCACATGGTTCTAGTGCAGATTAGATCGTGAGAGAGCATCCTTGCAGTGCACCAGGGGAACCGCAGGATCTCTTCTTCAGAGGAGGTGAAGACTCCAGCTACCTGGAGGAGCAACAGATGGGCTGGAAGCCGGGCACGCGGAGTGAGTGGGGTCTTCGTCTTTTCTGTTCCTCCCTCCTCTGAATCTCCTGGTGTGTCGCAGTTTAGTACATTCACATGGGCCACCTGCTGCCACTGTTCCTGGTGAATTAGTTGATCTTAATTGTACATTTCTTGTCACTCAAATAGACTTCTGAAATGCTGCTGAACCATTCCTTCTTCTTTGCGGGGCTTGGCAGCCCACATGTCCTCGGAAGGACGAGATTGTCACAGTTGAGGCTGTTCCTCCTCCAGGTTATGGGGGACAATGCCCGGCTCATGTGTGGGAGATTAGAATTAAGCCCTTAGGATCAGCTGTGAGGGCCTCTCTCAGGCGAGAAGCCCATTGATGTCAGCACCTGGGGAACAAGGTCTGGCTCCGTTGTAAGTTACAGCGGTCAGTATCAGAAGGAAATGGAGAAGAGGCAGGGCGTTTTCAGAAAATTAATGTTTTACAAATGTACTTGTTCTCTGCTTTCTGTGGTTTTCTTTTGTAGTTCTTTGCAGCTGGAGCTGGTCCTTCTTGAGGCAGACCCGCTGCCGTCCCAGGGCATGTTCTGAATTCCCCCCACGATGAGGTGGCACCACCCTTGAGAGGTTCAAACACGGCTTTGCCACTTACGGGAAAATGTAATTATAGTGTAACACAGCTGACCTAGCTCTGTCTGCCTCCTGGCCACCTCTTCCTGCCCTCCCCACTTGTCCTGTAGTTCCAGGGTCCAGGACCAGACTGCGTGTTGTTCCCCAACCCATCATCTCCTCTGTATCACTAGAGTGGCCTCTGCCTGTTGACCATCTCTTCCCCTTGCTTCAGTAGCCATCATTCTTCAAGACTCGTCTAAAGTCTATGAAGCCTTCCCTAACCCCCACTCCAGACACACTCACCACATGCACACACATGCAAACATACATACACATGCGCACACACACACGAACACACACATGCAAACACATACATGCACACACGCAAACACACACCCAGGCACACATGCACACACATGCAAACATACATACACATGCGCACACACACACGAACACACACATGCAAACACATACATGCACACACACAAACACCCAGGCACACACGCACACACATGCAAACATACACGCACACATGCAAACACACACACATACACACATACACAGACATACACACACATACACACTTGCACACACATGAAGAGTAGACCATCCCCCACTTTATGACACCAAGCTCTCTGGTTTTCACTCCTCTTGCTGTTCTGCAACTATTTGTCTCCTTCCTCTTCCAGACTGTGGCTTTTTTGATGGTAGAAACCATATTATTCACTTCTGTATCCTTAGCACCTAGTGCAATGTCAGAACATATTAGAAATTCAATAAAACAGTTGTTAAATCAAAGAAAATGGCCCAGTCCAAGCATGTGCTACTGAGTGGCTAGCATGTGCAGCATTCTCTTGAAAAATTATAAAGAACAGTGACAGTGGCAAATTGCGTCATTGGCTTTTTGTCCTGCACACAGTCAGAAGACAAAGATATATGCTTATGTAATGCCCGTAGCCACCCAAGACTGTCAGATGGTTTCTATCAGTTGTCGCCTGGACAGGTCAGTCTTCTGCAGGCTTTCCTATTTACCCAGGAATTTGCTGCCAGGCATCTGAAGTCAGAGTTTTGTTTTGACAAAATAACTTTTGCCTATCTATTGAACAGTCAGACATCTTACAGCTGGTCTGCTTGTTCTATATATGTCAGGCATTTAACTAAGTTACTATAACCTACTAGGCACAAGAAAGTTCAACATTATAAATAGGATCTCTGTCTTTTTCCTTTTATTGCAGCACTGATGAGATCCAGGTGTCACAGGTATGCAGGTATCAGACATAGTTGAATATCCAGCAATTTCCCAACCACTGCTGCCAACCAATCTGCATCAATAAACACTTCAGATGGCTTACTTTTGCTTGTTAGTACCTATAAAATCACCAGCATGATAACTTCAACCCAGATCTGAGACAAAAAGTCACATAAATGTTAGGTATCAACTTCTTCTCTGGAGGACCGCCGAGTGATACGAAGAATCTAGTAAATTGCATAAATGCTATTCAGAAATGGAAGGTAGCCTGGTGATGCAATACTTCTGTAGCAAATCTTCAGTTCAAATGTGATTACCTCTCTCCAATCCCCAAATTACACCATGTATTGGGTGATAAATGGCATTTCAATTTTCTTTCCCCCAAACTTTCTTATTTTATGTAACGTTACCGGAAAAATGGTAAAAAGAAATACGTGCACGACCTAGGTGCTACTGTCAGAAGCCTCCAAGTGACAAGATCATTTTTGGAAAAAAGATTTATTGAGATATCATTCACATACCATGTAATTCGCCTATGTGAAATGTGCAATTTAATAGTTTTTGACATATTCATGGATGTATGCAACCATCACCACAGTCAATTTAGAACTGTTTCATTACTTTGAAAAGACACCCCACGCCCTTCACCTCTCATTCCGTGTATCCCTACCCTGCCCCCTGCCCCATCCCCTTCCTCTCATCCCTACACAACCATCTTCTGTCTTTATAGATTTTCCTCTTCTGAACTTTCATATGAATGGGCTCATTCAGTATGTGGTCTCTTCTGACTGGTTTCTTTCACTGAGGATAATGTTTTCAAGGTTCATCCACATTGTAGAGTGTATCAGTACTTCATTTTGTCTATCCATATTCATCAGTTGATGGACATCTGGGTTACTTCTACCTTTAGCTATTATAAATATACTGCTATAAATATTTGTGTACCAGTGTTTGGTTTCATTATTTTTTCTCTGATTTTTAATTTTCTCTATTTCATTAATTTCCACTCAAACCTATAATTTCTTCTTTTTGCTTGATTTAGGTTTTGTTTGCTCTTCTTCTTCCTGTGTCTTTTTTTTTATTTATTTTATTTTTTTTAATTATACTTTAAGTTCGAGGGTACATGTGCATAATGTGCAGGTTTGTTACATATGTATACCTGTGCCATGTTGGTGTGCTGTACCCATCAACTCGTCATTTACATCAGGCATAACTCCCAATGCAATCCCTCCCCCCTCCACCCTCCCCGTGATAGGCCCTAGTGTGTGATGTTCCCCTTCCCGAGTCCAAGTGATCTCATTGTTCAGTTCCCACCTATGAGTGAGAACATGCGGTGTTTGGTTTTCTGTTCTTGCGATAGTGTGCTGAGAATGATGGTTTCCAGCTGCATCCATGTCCCTACAAAGGACATAAACTCATCCTTTTTTATGGCTGCATAGTATTCCATGGTGTATATGTGCCACATTTTCTTAATCCAGTCTGTCACTGATAGACATTTGGGTTGATTCCAAGTCTTTGCTATTGTGAATAGTGCTGCAATAAACATACGTGTGCATGTGTCTTTATAGCAGCATGATTTGTAATCCTTTGGGTATATACCCAGTAATGGGATGGCTGGGTCATATGGGACTTCTAGTTCTAGATCCTTGAGGAATCGCCATACTGTTTTCCATGATGGTTGAACTAGTTTACAATCCCACCAACAGTGTAAAAGTGTTCCTATTTCTCCACATCCTCTCCAGCACCTGTTGTTTCCTGTCTTTTTAATGATTGCCATTCTAACTGGTGTGAGATGGTATCTCATTGTGATTTGCATTTCTCTGATGGCCAGTGATGATGAGCATTTTTTCATATGTCTGTTGGCTGTACGACTGTCTTCTTTTGAGAAATGTCTGTTCATATCCTTTGCCTACTTTTTGATGGGGTTGTTTTTTTTCTTGTAAATTTGTTTGAGTTCTTTATAGGTTCTGGATATTAGCCCTTTGTCAGATGAGTAGATTGCAAAAATTTTCTCCCATTCTGTATGTTGCCTGTTCATTCTGATGGTAGTTTCTTTTGCTGTGTAGAAGCTCTTTAATTAGATCCCATTTGTCAATTTTGGCTTTTGTTGCCGTTGCTTTTGGTGTTTTAGACATGAAGTCCTTGCCCATGCCTATGTCCTGAATGTTATTACCTAGGTTTACTTCTAGGGTTTTTATGGTATTAGGTCTAACATTTAAGTCTCTAATCCATCTTGAATGAATTTTCTTATATGGAGTAAGGAAAGGATCCAGTTTCAGCTTTCTACTTATGGCTAGCCAATTTTCCCAGCACCATTTATTAAATAGGGAATCCTTTCCCCATTTCTTGTTTTTCTCAGGTTTATCAAAGATCAGATGGCTGTAGATGTGTGGTATTATTTCTGAGGACTCTGTTCTGTTCCATTGGTCTATATCTCTGTTTTGGTACCAGTACCATGCTGTTTTGGTTACTGTAGCCTTGTAGTATAGTTTGAAGTCAGGTAGCGTGATGCCTCCAGCTTTGTTCTTTTGACTTAGGATTGCCTTGGCAATGCGGGCTCTTTTTTGGTTCCATATGAACTTTAAAGCAGTTTTTTCCAATTCTGTGAAGAAACTCATTGGTAGCTTGATGGGGATGGCATTGAATCTATAAATTACCTTGGGCAGTATGGCCATTTTCACGATATTGATTCTTCCTATCCATGAGCATGGTATGTTCTTCCATTTGTTTGTGTCCTTTTTTATTTCACTGAGCAGTGGTTTGTAGTTCTCCTTGAAGAGGTCCTTTACATCCCTTGTAAGGTGGATTCCTAGGTATTTTATTCTCTTTGAAGCAATTGTGAATGGAAGTTCATTCATGATTTGGCTCTCTGTTTGTCTGTTACTGGTGTATAAGAATGCTTGTGATTTTTGCACATTAATTTTGTATCCTGAGACTTTGCTGAAGTTGCTTATCAGCTTAAGGAGATTTTGGGCTGAGACAATGGGGTTTTCTAAATATACAATCATGTCATCTGCAAACAGGGACAATTTGACTTCTTCTTTTCCTAACTGAATACCCTTGATTTCTTTCTCTTACCTGATTGTCCTAGCCAGAACTTCCAACACTATGTTGAATAGGAGTGGTGAGAGAGGGCATCCCTGTCTTGTGCCAGTTTTCAAAGGGAATTTTTCCAGTTTTTGCCCATTCAGTATGATATTGGCTGTGGGTTTGTCATAAATAGCTCTTACTATTTTGAGATACATTCCATCAATACCAAATTTATTGAGCGTTTTTAGCATAAAGGGCTGTTGAATTTTGTCAAAGGCCTTTTCTGCATCTATTGAGATAATCATGTGGTTTTTGTCTTTGGTTCTGTTTATATGCTGGATTACATTTATTGATTTGCATATGTTGAACTAGCCTTGCATCCCAGGGATGAAGCCCACTTGATCATGGTGGATAAGCTTTTTGATGTGCTGCTGGATCCGGTTTGCCAGTATTTTACTGAGGATTTTTGCATCGATGTTCATCAGGGATATTGGTCTAAAATTCTGTTTTTTTGTTGTGTCTCTGCCAGGCTTTGGTATCAGGATGATATTGGCCTCATAAAATGAGTTAGGGAGGATTCCCTCTTTTTCTATTGATTGGAATAGTTTCAGAAGGAATGGTACCAGCTCCTTCTTGTACCTCTGGTAGAATTCAGCTGTGAATCCATCTGGTCCTGGACTTTTTTTGGTTGGTAGGCTATTAATTATTGCCTCAATTTCAGAGCCTGCTATTGGTCTATTCAGGGATTCAACTTCTTCCTGGTTTAGTCTTGGGAGAGTGTAAGTGTCCAGGAAATTATCCTTTGCTTCTAGATTTTCTAGTTTATTTGCATAGAGGTGTTTATAGTATTCTCTGATGGTAGTTTGTATTTCTGTGGGGTCAGTGGTGATATCCCCTTTATCATTTTTTATTGCATCTATTTGATTCTTCTCTCTTTTCTTCTTCATTAGTCTTGCTAGTGGTCTATCAATTTTGTTGATCGTTTCAAAAAACCAACTCCAGGATTCATTGATTTTTTGGAGGGTTTTTTGTGTCTCTATCTCCTTCAGTTCTGCTCTGATCTTAGTTATTTCTTGCCTTCTGCTAGCTTTTGAATGTGTTTGCTCTTGCTTCTCTAGTTCTTTTAATTGTGATGTTAGAGTATCAATTTTAGATCTTTCCAGCTTTCTCTTGTGGGCATTTAGTGCTATAAATTTCCCCCTACACACTGCCTTAAGTGTGTCCCAGAGATTCTGGTATGTTGTATCTTTGTTCTCATTGGTTTCAAAGAACATCTTTATTTCTGCCTTCATTTCGTTAAGTACCCAGTAGTCATTCAGGAGCATGTTATTCAATTTCCATGTAGTTGAGCAGTTTTGATTGAGTTTCTTAGTCCTGAGTTCTAGTTTGATTGCACTGTGGTCTGAGAGACAGTTTGTTATAATTTCTGTTCCTGTACATTTGCTGAGGAGTGCTTTACTTCCAATTATGTGGTCAATTTTGGAATAAGTTTGATGTGGTGCTGAGAAGAATGTATATTCTGTTGATTTGGGGTGGAGAGTTCTATAGATGTCTATTAGGTCTGCTTGCTGCAGAGATGAGTTCAATTCCTGCATATCCTTGTTAACTTTCTGTCTCGTTGATCTGTCTAATGTTGACAGTGGGGTGTTGAAGTCTCCCATTATTATTGTATGGGAGTCTAAGTCTCTTTGTAAGTCTCTAAGGACTTGCTTTATGAATCTGGGTGCTCCTGTATTGGGTGCATATATATTTAGGATAGTTAGCTCTTCCTGTTGAATTGATCCCTTTACCATTATGTAATGGCCTTCTTTGTCTCTTTTGATGTTTGATGGTTTAAAGTCTGTTTTATCAGAGACTAGTATTGCAACCTCTGCTTTTTTTTTGTTCTCCATTTGCTTGGTAGATCTTCCTCCATCTCTTTATTTTGAGCCTATGTATGTCTCTGCGTGTGAGATGGGTCTCCTGAATACAGCAGACTGATGGGTCTTGACTCTTTATCCAGTTTGCCAGTCTGTGTCTTTTAATTGGAGCATTTAGTCCATTTACATTTAAGGTTAATATTGTTATGTGTGAACTTGATCCTGCCATTATGATAGTAACTGGTTATTTTGCTCGTTAGTTGATGCAGTTTCTTCCTAGCCTCGATGATCTTTACATTTTGGCATGTTTTTGCAATGGCTGGTACCGGTTGTTCCTTTCCATGTTGAGTGCTTCCTTCAGGGTCTCTTGTAAGGCAGGCCTGGTGGTGACAAAATCTCTAAGCATTTGCTTATCTGTAAAGGATTTTATTTCTCCTTCACTTATGAAACTTAGTTTGGCTGGATATGAAATTCTGAGTTGAAAATTTTTTTCTTTAAGAATGTTGAATATTGGCCCCCACTCTCTTCTGGCTTGGAGAGTTTCTGAGTTTCTGCCAAGAGATCTGCTGTTAGTCTGATAGGCTTCCCTTTGTGGGTAACCCGACCTTTCTCTCTGGCTGCCATTAAGATTTTTTCCTTCATTTCAACTTTGGTGAATCTGGCAATTATGTGTCTTGGAGTTGCTCTTCTCGAGGAGTATCTTTGTGGCGTTCTCTGTATTTCCTGAATTTGAATGTTGGCCTGCCCTACTAGGTTGGGGAAGTTCTCCTGGATGATATCCTGAAGAGTGTTTTCCAACTTGGTTCCATTTTCTCCCTCACTTTCAGGCACCCCAATCAGATGTAGATTTAGTCTTTTTACATAATCCCATACTTCTTGCCGGGTTTGTTCATTTCTTTTCCTTCTTTTTTCTTTAGACTTCTCTTCTCACTTCATTTCATTCATTTGATCCTCAATCACTGATACTCTTTCTTCCAGTTGATCGAGTCGGTTACTGAAGCTTGTGCATTTGTCACGTATTTCTCGTGTCATGGTTTTCATCTCTGTCAGTTCGTTTATGGCCTTCTCTGCATTAATCATTCTGGTTATCAATTCTTCCACTCTTTTTTCAAGATTTTTAGTTTCTTTGCACTGGGTACGTAATTCCTCCTTTAGCTCTGAGAAGTTTGATGGTCTGAAGCCTTCTTCTCTCATCTCGTCAAAGTCATTCTCCGTCCAGCTTTGATCCGTTGCTGGCAATGGGCTGCGTTCCTTTGGAGGGGGAGATGCGCTCTTATTTTTTGAATTTCCAGCTTTTCTGCCCTGCTTTTTCCCCATCTTTGTGGTTTTATCTGCCTCTGGTCGTTGATGATGGTGACGTACTGATAGGGTTTTGGTGTGGGTGCTTTTCCTGTTTGTTAGTTTTCCTTCTAACAGTCAGGACCCTCAGTTGTAGGTCTGTTGGAGATTGCTTGAGGTCCACTCCAGACCCTGTTTGCCTGGGTGTCAGCAGCAGAGGCTGCAGAAGATAGAATATTGCTGAACAGCAAGTGTACCTGTCTGATTCTTGCTTTGGAAGCTTCCTCTCAGGGGTATACTCCACCGTGTGAGGTGTTGGGTGTCGGTCTGCCCCTAGTGGAGGATGTCTCCCAGTTAGGCTACTCAGGGGTCAGGGACCCACTTGAACAGGCAGTCTGTCCGTTCTCAGATCTCAACCTCTGTGTTCGGAGATCCACTGCTCTCTTCAAAGCTGTCAGACAGAGTCGTTTGTATCTGCAGAGGTTTCTGCTGCTTTTTGTTGTTGCTGTTGTTGTTGTTGTTGTTTGGCTGTGCCCTGTCCCCAGAGGTGGAGTCTACAGAGACTGGCAGGCCTCCTTGAGCTGCTGTGAGCTCCACCCAGTTCTGTCTTCCCAGGGCTTTGTTTACCTACTTAAGCCTCAGCAATGGCGGGCGCCCCTCCCCCAGCCTCGCTGCTGCCTTGCAGTTAGATCGCAGACTGCTGTGCTAGCAATGAGGAAGGCTCCGTGGGCGTGGGACCCTCCCAGCCAGGTGTGGGATATAATCTCCTGGTGTGCCCGTTTGCTTAAAGCGCAGTATTGGGGTAGGAGTTACCCAATTTTCCAGGTGTTGTGTGTCTCAGTTCCCCTGGCTAGGAAAAGGGATTCCCTTCCCCCTTGCGCTTCCCTGGTGAGGCGATGCCTCGCCCTGCTTCAGCTCTGGCTGGTCAGGCTGCAACAGCTGACCAGCACCGATTGTCCAGCACTCCCTATCTCATCTCCCTAGTGAGATAAACCCAGTACCTCAGTTGAAAATGCAGAAATCACCTGTCTTCTGTGTCGCTCGCGCTGGGAGCTGGAGACTGGAGCTGTTCCTATTCGGCCATCTTGCTCCACCTCTCCTTCCTGTGTCTTAAGGTGAAAAGTTAGGTTATTGATTTGAGATCTTTCTTATTTATGAATATAGGTATTTATAGCTAGAAATTTCTCTTTAAGCACTGTTTTAGCTGCAGCCCATAAATTTTGGTATGCTCTGTCTTCATTTTTATGTATCTCAAAGTATTTTCTGATTTTCTTTTTGATTTTTGACCTATTGGTTGTAAAAGAATGTGTTGTTTAATTTCCACATATTTGTGGATTTCCCAAATTTCTCCATTAGTAATTTCTGATTTTATTCCATTGTTGCTGGAGAAAATACTTTGTACATTTTAATCCTTTTAAATTTATTGGGATTATTTTTATGGCCCAGCGTATAGTCTATCCTGGAGAAGTTCTCGGTGCTCTTGAGGATGTATACTGTTATTAGTTGCAGTGTTCTATAGTGTTCCATTAGGCCTAGTTTGTTTACAGTGTTATTCCAGTCTTCTATTTTCCTGTTGGTCTGATCTTCTGTCTCATTTTTCTACATATTATTAAAATTGGGGTATTGAAGCCTGCATGTTTTTGTTGAATTTTCTATTTCTCCTTTTATTTTCATTAGGTTTTGTTTCATATATTTTGGTGCTCTGTTGTTAAATGCATATCTTTATAAATGTCAAATATTCCTGCTGGATTGATGATTTGCCCCCTCTTTATCCCTACTAACTTTTTTTGTATTAAAGTTTATTTTGTCTGATATTAATCCAGCCACTTCAACTTTCCTGTGGTTAATATTTATTATGATATATCTTTTTCATTCTTTTACTTTAAATCTATTTGTATCTTTAAATCTAAAGTGTATCTCTTGTATGCAACACATAGTTAGAACATGCTTTATATTCAGTCTGACAATCTCTGCCTTTTGATGAATTGTTAACCCATTTACTTTTAATGTTATTATTAACATAGTTGAATTTGTTTGCCATTTTACATTTTGCTTTCTGTATATCTCATGTCTCTTTTATCCTTCTACTTCTCCTTTACTACTTTCTTTAGAATTGAGTGAATATTTTACTTATTTATTTATTTATTTATTTTTGTTTGTTTGGTTTTTTTTTTTTTTTTTTTTTTTGAGACATAGTCTCACTCTGTCACCCCTGCTGGAGTGCAGTGGTGTGATCTCAGTTCACTGAAACTTCTGCCTCCTGGGTTCAAGCAATTCAGCCTCTTGAGTAGCTGGGACTACAGGCACATGCCACCATGTCTGGCTAATTTTTGTATTTTTAGTAGAGATGGAGTTTCAATTTTGTTGGCCAGGCTGGTCTCAAACTCCTGACCTCAGGTGATCCACCTACCTCAGCCTCCCAAAGTCCTGGGATTACAGGTGTGATCCACCACACCTGGCCAAGAATTCAGTGGATAATTTCTAATGTAGCATTTTAATTTCATTAATGATTCTTTCACTCTATTTTTTTATTTGTCTGATTTCAAACCCTTGCTGTTTCCACTACACTAGGCCACATCTCCCATTTATGATTATAAGTAGTGCTCCCTATGTAAGACTCCAGCTTGGGTTGCCTGTTCTCTTCTTATGTGTTAGCCTTTATTAGGGTTATTTATTCCAATTTTCATATTTTATAACTAGGAAAAGGATTAGAACGTAAGGCTTGCCATAGTATTTCTGTAGAGACCAAGGAGATTGCTAACCTGAGTCAAGGAGGTCCTGCTTTTCCTGTAACTGCCTCAACTCAAGCAGCCTTGAGCAAATAGTATTATTACTGAATAATCTCCCTAGGGTTTATGGGAGATATTTATAGCATTTATTTGTTTTAATAATAGGAAGATGAGAAGTTGAAGAGAAAGGAGGGATTTACTTCACGGTACTGATTTCATAAATCCAAAGCCTGAGGAATAAAATAATATTCTGGGGTGCTCATTCTAGGGGTTGGCAGGAATCAGTACTCACTACTCTCAGAGGGACAGTGACTGCATAACATGAATAAACTGGGGATGCTCTTTCTTCTTTTCTCCTGTAGTTGCAATTAATATTTAAAATTGTAGTTATATATACGTAGTATAAAATTTACCATTTTACCTATATTTAACTGCACAGTTCTGTGGCGTTAAGTACTTCATATTGTTGTGCAATCATCACCATCATCCATCTGCAGAGCTTTTTCATTTTCCCAAACTGAAGCTCACCCATTAAGTACTTCCAATCACCCCATCCCCCTAGCCCCTGAAAACCTCCATTCTACTTTCTGTCTTAATGAATGTGTCTACTCTAGGAACCTCATATAAATGAACTTGTATAGTATTTTTCTGTTTATAACTGGCTTATTTCACTTAACACAAGGTCTTCAAGTTTCATGTACATTGTGGTCTGTGTTTGTTCGCATGAACTCAAATTGCAGTCTTGCCTTTCCTTTCAGCTTGAAAAACTTCCTTTAGTATTTCTCATAAGACAGGTCAACTAGCACCAAATGGAATGTTTTTCTTTGTCTGAAAAGGTATTTATTTTGCGTTTAGTTTTTCATTACAGCTCTGCTAGATGTTAACAGCTTTCCTTTTCTTTCAGCACTTTGAATATGTCATCCCACCTTTCTGGCCTCCATTGTTTCTTCTGGGAAGTCAGCTGTTCCTTTTCTTGATGCATCACTTTTCTCTGCTCCTTTTAAAATGTTCCCTTGTCTTTAACTTTAAGCATTTTTCTATGGCGTGTCTTTTTCTGATTCTCTTTGAGTTTATTCTACTTGGGGTTCATTAAGCTTCCTGGATGGTTACCATTTTTCAGTAAATTTGGGAAGTTTCAGCCATTATTTATTTGAATACTTTTTCCCCTAATTTCTGGTACTTCCATGATATGTATTCGGGTATGTTTCATGGGACCTCTCTTTTCTCTGAGGCTCTATTTATTTTCCTTTCTTCTATTCTCTCCGTTCTTCAGCTTGTATCATCTCTATCAGTCAGGTTTGAGCATTTTTTCCTCTGCCAGTTCATATTTACTGATGAGTCCTTCTACTGAATTTTTTATTTTAGTTATTGTACTTTGTACTTGCATAATTTCCTCTTGGCTCTTTTTCATAGTTTATCTTTATTGATATTCTCTATGTGATGCAGCATTACCTTTTTTACTTCTTTAATCATGGTTTCGTTTAGTTGTGTGAACATATTTACAACAACTAGTTTGAAATATGTTAAATCTGACATTTGGTCATTCTCACATGCAATTTTCTGTTGCCATTTTGTTTTATGCCTTTTTCTCCGTAGTATATGGGTAACACTTTCCTGTTTCCTTACATATCTTGTAGTTGTTCACTTGAAACTGAACATTTCAGATAGAGTAGTTCCTCATTTATTGTGGGGGACACATTCCAAGACCCCCCATTAGATCTCTAAAACTACAGATTGTACCAAACCCTACATATACTATGTTTTTGTTGTTGTTGTTGTTGTTGTTTGTTTGTTTGTTTTTGAGATGGAGTTTCACTCCGTTGCCCAGGCTGGAGTGCAGTGGCGTGATCTCGGCTCACTGCAAGCTCCGCCTCTGGGGTTCACCCCATTCTCCTGCCTCAGCCTCGCTAGTAGCCTGGATTACAGGTGCCCATCACCATGCCTGGCTCATTTTTTGTATATTTAGTAGAGACAGGGTTTCACCACCTTAGCCAGGATGGTCTTGATCTCCTGACCTTGTGATCCGCCCACCTCGGCCTCCCAAAATGCTGGGATCACAGAGTGAGCCACCGTGCCCGGCCTTACTCTGTTTTCTAAATCTGATAACAGAGAGAGGCTACTAAGAGACTAATGGGCAGGTAGTGTCCATCTATATGCTGGACAAAAGGGTGATTCATATCACCCCTTTGGTCAGGATGGAGCAAGATGGTTCAAGTTTTCATCACACTACTCAGAATGGTTTGAGATTTAAAATTTACAAATCATTTACTCCTAGAATTTTTCATTCAGTATTTTCAGAATGAGGTTGACCATAGGTAAACGAAACTGTGAAAAGTAAAACCTGGGATAAAAAAAGGACCACTGTGATATATTGTAGTGGCTCTAGCTACTGGTCTTCTTCTCCCCGGGGCTTATTATTTCTTTGTTTATTCACTTAGTTACTGGCTGGATTATTTTAGTGACATCCATCTCCCTTTCCCCCCACCACACACAGTGTTATGCCTTTGATGTTGCTGCTTGAGAGGCATAGCTTTGGGTGTGGCCAGTCACCCTGGGGTGACGTAGTGCTGGTGGGATTATCTTCCTCTCTTTCCTTGACTTCACACAGAGGTTCAACCCCACCAACCGCCTTTCCTTGACCTCACACAGAGGTTCAACCCCACCAACCACCTTTCCTTGACCTCACACAGAGGTTCAACCCCACCAACCGCCTTTCCTTGACCTCACACAGAGGTTCAACCCCACCAACCGCCTTTCCTTGACCTCACACAGAGGTTCAACCCCACCAACCGCCTTTCCTTGACTTCACACAGAGGTTCAACCCCACCAACCGCCGTTCCTTGACCTCACACAGAGGTTCAACCCCACCAACCGCCTTTCCTTGACCTCACACAGAGGTTCAACCCCACCAACTGCCTTGCTGGCTGATTGCTCCGGGTGTTTTCAACAATGCCCTGGAGCATACATTGCTTTACAAACATCAAATTCTGGCTCCTTGGAAGGAATAGTTTCTAAGGTTCAATATTTTTCCTGACCTCAGCAGGACCCCTGCCAGCTGTCTTATTCCCCGATTCTCCCTTGCACACTAGCGAGCCTACCGTCTAGGCTGTCTTTACAGTAGATGCACAAATCTCTGCCCAGTTGCCTTTTACCACAACTCCACTGTTCTTGAGAGTGCCCTCAGGTTTAACCTTCTTCAGGCTGTGTTGCACATGAAGTCAGTTCCTCTGCAAAGATACAGGAGCTATCTGTTTTACAGCCTGCATCTCTCCCCGACTCCCAACTTTTTCACCACACTCATCTGGTACTTACCCTCAGCAACAGCTGGCAGAGCATGAGGGGTCAGGGGACAAGATGAGAAGCCCTGAAGTCTGCCCCTCTCAAGGAGGAAAGTCCTCCAGCTGGGTGTGGGGAGGGCCCTGTGTTCTTGGCTACAGTCTTTGGCATGGACTCACCACCTCCCTGAGCTGGGAGGAGGGAACAGAGGTACATTCTTAGCTCAAATACCACAGACTCTCACCATTCCTACCAGATTTTGATAGATTGTCTTGAAAAGAGATTTTGTCATTTGCTGTTTGCTCCTTCTACCATTTCCAGACGATGTGTTTATTTTTTTATTTTTTTATTTTTCTTTTTTTGGTAGTTTTCACCAGGCTCACTGGGGAGCAACTTCAAGGAGCTCCTTACACTGCCATGCCGGAAGTTGGTCTCTAAATTACTCACTGTTAATATTATGAATATTGTTTGTCTTAGGCAAAGTAAGTCTTATGTCTCCATATTGAAAATTGTTTACTTCAGGTGGAAATGTGTTAGATAAATGTGGCTATAAAATAAATGTAATTTTCCAAAGACTTCATTTTCACATAAGAGATTTATTCCTGGGGTGGGGGAAAGGGGAAATTCCACAGTGGCCTGAATTGAAGGCAATGGCAGACACGTGGAAGCTGACAACTTGTTACTAGCCTGCTTTTAGGGAGTTAACACTCTTGATGAGTTGGTTTTGTGTTTTGTTTTTGTTTCGTTTGGGAACCTGTTTTGTTCTAATTTTGCATTTTCTCTTTACCATCCATATTCCCTTCCCATCTATCCTCTGTCTTAGATAATTTAAAAATAAAACAAAAGCTACTGGGTGAATTTTTTGACACGTAGGAGCTTACAGCTGGACAGGAATTTAAGGGTGCATGGCGTGTGATCTCTGCCTTCTTTATAAACGAGGCAGCAGAGTCCACTGTGGTAAGCAGCTCAGCTCAGGTAGCAGAGAGATGGAGAGAGTCCTGGTCTCCCGACCCCGCCCGCTGCTCTCCTGCCCCACCTCTGGCTGTGATAAGACACTTTGGGACCCAGAGTTGAGGAGCAGTGAATGCTAAATGCTAGCCCTGCAGGATTCCATGCCATGTTTGTGCATCTGACCGCTGCTCTGCCCCATGCCAAATGGTTCCTCCTCGTCTCACTGTTGCTGGCTGTGCCCACGCCCCACTTCAGTTACAGTGGTGCTAATTGAGGCAGGCTGCCCTCTCTCACGGTCTGTGCCTGTGGCCACTGCAGTTAAACGTGGTGCATAATGGCCTGAGAATTGTTTAATTGTAAGGCTGAGGGTGATGTTAAACAAAATAAAAGGATTCTCTGTCTTTGATTTTGTAAATTTGTCTCTGCATCTAATTAACTTATGATGAGATATACGTGTGCACTGCCCCCAAAGAAAGGAAGCTTGGTATAGAACCAATGCCAAATTATGTTATACTTACGGTCCCTTGAATTATGTATTAGCCAACATTTTTGCACATTTGTGTCGAGTGGTTTTGTGAGACCTTTCAACTTGTACCCATTAACAGTAAAATATTTACTTCAAAGTAGACGTGATGAAATCCAGAATAAATGTTATCAAAAGAAAATAAGTTGATTTCCTATCGTTGCATATTAACTGGAAAAAAATGTCTAAAACTGTATGAGCATTTGTGGGAACACCAGGTGCTATTTGAAGTCTGAGAACTGTTTCTGGAAGGCCCCGTGAATGAGATAGCTTTTTACCTTTTTGCCTGAAGTGAATTGGCCCCAGAAAACAAATGAACCCCAAGATGAATGTAATTGGTGCCAAGATATGGGAAGCACAGTGGTGTCTTTTCAGACTGGGGACCATCGTTCAAGCAAGTCAGGTTCTCAACACCAATTACTGAACAGCTCTTGAACAATGGTTGTAGGTTTTAAAATAATAGTATAGAAAGCATCATGATGATAACATGGAGAATTATGCTTGTCTGCTATTCATATTTTTAAAATTCAGTGCGGTTGTTTTTTTTTTTTGAGATGGAGTCTCCCTTTGCCACCCAAGCTGGAGTACAGTGGTGCCATCTCGGCTCACCGCAACCTCCACCTCCTGGGTTCAAGCCATTCTCCTGCCTCAGCCTCCCAAGTAGCTGGGGTTACAGGCATCTGCCACTGCACCCAACAAATTTTTGTGTTTTTAGTAAAGACAAGGTTTCGCCATGTTGGCCAGGATGGTCTTGAACTCCTGACCTCAGGTGATCCACCCACCTAGGCCTCCCAAAATGCTGGGATTACAGGCGTGAGCCACCTCGCCCAGCCTCAGTGCACTTTTAAATGTTTCACTCAGCTAATGATTTCACATCCTATTCATCTGCAACAATGCAGATGAGCATCTGATATAAACATTGTACAGCATCCGGAGTGAAACCCAAGTCACTAAATCCAGTAAATGGATTCATAGATTCGATGTTTCGAACAAATTGGAGGACATCATGATTTTTTAAAATTAAAATGTGACACTTAGCACTGATATATCTTTTAAGCTGTTAATGCTTATCTAGACTGATTCTATCCTCTCTTTGATGTTAAAAAATAAGGGAGAGACAGTGTCCTGCAAAATCTAAAAATGATGTAGGATTATCTCTGCAGTACAGCCACTGTGGATTTAGTCTGCATTTGGAAATAAAGCACAGTATTCTGCTTCTCCTGGTTGTATTAGGCAATACTTTCCCTCTGTGTAAGAATGTTTATTCCATTAGGAAAGAAGAGAAAGGTGAATACAATATGATTTAAAATGCATAAGTAATTTCTAAATACACATTTTCTCCCTACACACAAAACCTGCTATCTAGCATTAGCAGGGCATGTCTGTGTACAGTGTGTGTTACTGCCAAGAAAATGCTTTCTGACTGAGGGTTTGAGGAGAAACTCTTCTCCTGATATATTTAACCAGTAGGCTTTAGTCACAGGACAGGCACGAAGACCAGCAGGAGAGAGGGGGTCTGGAATTCTGTGACTGTGGGAGTAAAACGAGCCCAATGTAGACAGACAGGCTTCCTGGGCCAGAGTCTCAGAGACTGAGAGCTCAGTGCTGCCAGAGCAAGCAAGTCCCGGTAATGACCAAATGATGATGATGCTAGAGCAGGCTGGAGGGCCCGATGTGTGATGCTGAAGACGTGGGAAAGCCTGCAGCTCCTCCTGCTTCACCCACCCCTCTCAGCAGATCTGCTGATCTGAACACAGTGAGGATTTAGTGTGCAGGTCCCAGCCTCAGGCTCCTTTATAATCTCACCACGGAGGATAGGACTTATCAGTGCTCCCCTTAGGGGCGGATAGAGCAGAGAGGCTGAGCGAGGTATAAGCCCACGCCTTCCCGTGGAGTCCCCACCCTCCCTGTCACGCTGCATGGCCTCCCTATACTCACTGGCCCAGGAACCAGGTCTATATTTGAGGATGAACCCTGTGACTAATTAGGTACTTTAAAAAATCAAATCTTTTAACTTAAAATGACAAAGAGATAGGGGGCCTATTCAAGAGATGATTCATTGCGAGGACTTCAAGGGATGACATAAGCTGCCTGTTTATCAGTTCATTCATTGCACATCCAGAAAGTGTCAAGGGTCTAATACAGTTCATCAGTTCCACAAGGATGTACTCAGTGCTTGGGTTAAAAGCATAAGATGGAATGGTTAACAGGACCAGCAGTTCCACCCACTCAGAGTTTATTATCCGATGGGGACGCAGGACATGCGGCCAGGCTGCCTCAGGGCTGAGTGGTGCGTGCTGAGGTAGAAGCGGAGGCATGGCCACCTGGGAGGAACAGGCTTGGAGGCTCCAAGAAGGTCTCCTGAGGACATCTGCACTGAGGCACCAGCATGAGTTGGCCAGTGAATTAGTCAGGACTCTCCAGAGAAACAGAACTGATGGTGTGTGTGTGTGTGTGTGTGTGTGTGCGCGCGCGCATGGGCGCATGTGTAGTCACGCATCACTTAATGATGAAGACGTATTCTGAGAAATGTGTTGTCAGGAGATTTTGTCTAAGAACATCACAGAGTGTGCTTACACACAGCTAGATGGTACAGCCCACTACCCACATAGGCTCTATGGTATGGCCTATTGCTGTTAGGTTACAAACTTGTGCGGCATGTGACTTTACTGAATCTGTAGGCAACTAGGATATGGAAATATAGAAAAGGTACAGTAAAAATACGGTATTATAAACTTAAGAGATCACTGTTGTGTATGTGGCTCATCAGTGATAAAAATGTGGTTATGTGATGCATGACTCTGTGTGTGTGAGTGTGTGTGGAGAGAGAGAGCGTATTATTGTAAGGAACTGGCTTATGTGACCATAGGTACTGATAAGTCCCAAGATCTGCAGTCAGTGAGCTGGAGAGTCAGGAAAGCTGGTGGTGTAGGTCCAGTCCAAGTCTGGAGGCTTGAGAAGCAGGAGAGCAGCGGCCCCCACCAGGGAGGCCAACCACTTGACTCAGTCTACAGAGTCAAATGTTAGTCTCTCCAGAAGCACCCACAGGTGCATACCCAGAATAAAGTTCGACAAAACATCTGAGCATCCCATGGCCCAGTCAAGTCAACACATGAAATTAACCTTCAGGTTAGGTAGAAATGTGGTGTGGGCGGAAGAGAAGGACCTGGTAAGAGCTTGTGTGAATGCCTTGGAAGCAAGAAGTACCAGCACATTGAAGGGACTGAGAGCATTCTGTGCACTGGGGAGTCTGTAGCTGTGGGAGGGGAGGCTGGAAGCCCCATGAACATCCTGTCACCATCCTACCAACGCATCATCAAGTTTGGACCTGTCTCCGAGAGAGAGGGTCATTGCAGGGTTTTGAGCAAGGGAGGGGCATGACCAGAGTTGCCATTTCCAGAGGCCAGTCTGCTTTACAAAGGAAAGGAAATTGGAGGAGAGCCAGACTGAAGGCAGGGAGACCAGACGTCAGGCAGGGCGAGTCATGGAATCCGTGAAAACATTTGCCGTAAGAATTTGAGAGAAATGTACCAGAAGAAAGGTGATGAGCAGCCCACAGCTGAAGGCTATTTCTTTTTCATTGAAAGAAAGCCATGGAGAGGATTGGAGGCCACGGAATGAGTTCAAAACTTACTGGGAAATTAATAACAGTCCCTGCAGAGTTGACTGAGTGGAGCTTGGGCTGAAACTATTTCACGCTGAAGTGGATGGAGGTGGCACATGGAAGAAGAACCATAAGCTATGGCACAAGATGGCCCTGGATTCAAATCCTAATTCTCCCTATTCTCTGTGTGACCAAAGAGAATGACAGAGCCTTACCAGATGAGACACTTGATGTTCTATAGTTAACTAGCCCAGCAAGTAAATCATAAATTGCATTAAAAATGTCTGGTTAAAAAAATGGCAAAATTAAAGTATCTTACGTATTTGGGAAAGTTATGAGTGACTCACGGATACATGCTGAGTGCTCACATTGCACTCACACCATGGCCGAACTGGACATTGCACCAGGGCATGAACGTTCTCTGAGTCTGTATCTTCATGTATTCAGTACGTACCATGCGCTGGACACTTTAGAGATTGTCTTAGTCCATTTTGTGTTGCTATGAAAGGAATACCCAAGACTGGGTAAGAGGTTTATTTGGCTCATGGTTCTGGAGGCTGCATAAGAAGCATGGCACCAGCGTCTGCTTCTGGTGAGGCCTCAGGAAGCTTCCACTCACGGCGGAAGAGGAAGGGGAATTGGTGTGTCACATAGTGAGAGAGGGAGAAAGAGGGAAGGCGAGGAAGGTGCCAGGCTCCTTTTAACAATCAGATCTCACATGAACTAACAGAATGAGAACTCACTTATCACCACAGGGACAGCACCAAGCTGTTCATGCGGGATCTGCCCCCATGACCCAAACACTTCCCATTAGGCCCCACCTTCAACACTGGGGATCACATTTCCTCATGAGATGTGGGGGAACAAGCATCCAAACTATATCAGGGACATTTCTCCATTTAACCTCATTTAACCCTGGGAACCGAATGGCTGACGTATTTTGCCATCTCTAGGGGATTCATAAAAAGCACTCACACAAAAATGTTGGAAACAAAAGAACATTTAACCCTCGAAACAACACTGGGAGTTAGTGTTGTTTTATCCATTTTAAAGATACTGAAGCTGAGCTATCACTTAACCCCACAAGGGTTATGTGGCTGGACCAAAGCCACACAGCAAACAAGAGGCAAAGCCTATATTGTAACTGGACTTATACTGAGCTTAAGGAAAGCCTCGGTCTGAGGCATTTTAATGCCAAGGTTGTTCTACGTGAGCTCCATTTATAGCCTACATAAGCCGTGCCAGTGGAGGGTGGTGCTTTCCTTTTTGCTTCTGGTTTTCACTTAACGCATCACTTAAAATATTTAAAGAAAAATTTTAATTTATATGATTTGGAATACAAACAATATAACACGGCACACTTTGAGAAGACTCATTCCTACCCTGCCACCGTTCACCACAGTTCCATCTGTACACCCTCACACACACTCACACACACAGATACACACACTCATACCATCACACACACAGTCACGTACACACTCACACAGGGAGGAGGAGGAGAGAGGGCCACTTTTTGGATGGTTTTTTAGCGTTTCTTTAGACAATGCCTGTAAATGTTGGCTATATATTGTTCTTCTCTTTGCTTACCTGAAAGGTAGCATAACATAGTCACTGCTCTCCCCCTTGCTTTCTTCCACTGATAATGTGTCCTGGAGATCTTTCTAGACCAGTACGTGTCCGTTCCACTGCCCACCACACCAACAGCTATGAATCAGAACACAATCCCTGAGCGCCATGTCACGAAGCCCCACTGGGCCGATGGAAATCGCTCTTAGCTGGAACTAACTGCTCTCACTTCAAGTACAGGGAAATCCCCTGAGTTGCCCACTACATACCCTGAGGCTTCGTCAATTATACCACAAAACCATTCCAGTACCGGTCTGATATTAGAAGGGGTGGAGATGAACCTTCAGATTTGAAATAGGTTCAAGTGAATTCCTCAGTTTGCATTTTTGGTCTCTTGACTTGGTTTCAAAGGCATGTAAACCAATTCTCTTTAGATTTGTTAAAGTGCATCACTTTAACACGTTTCCACGTCTCAGGTGAGAAAACACTACGTGGTCCCTCCATTTGGGGTGTGCGCATGCTGACCTCAGGTAGGGGGTCGGGGCATGAGCCGTGGAGTCACACAGTTCAGCCAACCTGGTTCACATCTAACTTTGCCACTGACCACTGTGACCAGAGCACGTCGCTAGCCTCTGCGTGCTCAAGCTTCCAGGCCCCACCTCACCAGGCTGTTTGATGATTAAATGTGTGCAAGTTTAGGAAGTACTTAAAATAATGTCTGACAAAAAGTAAACACCATGTAGCGTTTGTTTAAAAAGTAAAGGCCTCTCTAGGAGCCTCTGCATCTACGGCTGTGCACCAGGATGTGCAGCCAGTAGCAATATTCCATAGGATTGGGTGAGAGGAAGTGCATAAAAACAGCGTAGAGCAGGTAAGTTTTGACACGTTATACAAATGTTAGTTGGTCTTCGTATTGTATGCTTGTAGAAAGAATCGTTTTTCAGTTGCTCCCTTGGTAATACTAACCAAATACCGAGAGTCAGCATTGAAAGTCACCTTGCTAATGGAACTAGTGGAAGAGTCCAGTTGGGGAAACAATAGCTAAAGTCTGTCTCTCTAGATGGGGTAATAGTTCAGAGCTGAAACTTGTTTTTCTCATGGTGTTCTCAAGGTTGTGATTCTGCAGTTCTTACCCGACTGGCATACGGTGTAGTCACCCTTTACCTTCAGGTTAAGGAACGTCTGTAGCTTCCTTCCCTTTGATAACATTGATTCCCCAGTTAGGAAACCTTCCCAAGTAAAGTGGATATGAAACTTTCTCACGTGGATATGAAACTGCCAGTGCCTCTGGGCGCTGTGATGGTGACGTGGCTGGCATGACGCAGGCAGAGGGGCCCTTCCTGCCAGAGCGCAGTGGGGGTGTAGGCGGCCGCGTGGGCGGATGGAAACGAAGGCGAGGGAGATGGGAAGCAGCCATACTCTCCGTTGTTTTCCATGTGCTGAAACTTATCACACTTTACCAGGTCTCTCCCCAGCTCTTCTGCAGAGCAATCTGAACAGAACACATTTGAAAAGTAATTTAAAAGAAGTATTGTTTTAGCTAGTATAATTCATGTCACTCTCCTGAACATCAAACTATTGTACATCTTCCCAAACATTACTGAAGCATACATAATAGCATTTAATGGAGAAGGTGGCTCTGCAGCTCACACGTTTAGGTAAGAGCCAGGATCCCAAATGAGCCGCGGAGGAGCTGGCATGTGATGCGGCTCATGCCCATGAGGACCGACCGGCTAATGAGGCGGTCACGCAGCTGCTCGTGTTTCTGCTGTCAACCAAATGGCTCATGGCTGTTGCACTCTCTGAGGGTTTTATAGAATGCACTTACCAA
Source organism: Rhinopithecus roxellana (assembly GCF_007565055.1). Taxonomy (NCBI): domain Eukaryota; kingdom Metazoa; phylum Chordata; class Mammalia; order Primates; family Cercopithecidae; genus Rhinopithecus; species Rhinopithecus roxellana. Next base: position 152,428,397 of record NC_044552.1, read on the forward strand.
AAAATGTCGGAAACAAAAGAACCCATACAACCATAATTCATGATTTGATTGAGAACACTGCTATTTTTTCTTCCTACAAATGCATATGACCTTGTGGTTCTTTGTTTTAGAAAGTGTGCTCTGCTTTCCTTCTATGTGATTTTAAATATTGCCTCTGCAAGACTTCTGTGCCTACTGCAGTGTTCAAGTCAAAACCCATCAACTAGTCTCTGGGGGTTCTGTGCTCACCCCAGTGTTCAAATCAAAACCCGTAATCTAGTCTCTGGGAGTGCGGCCACAGCTCCTGCCACAGCGACAGCAACAGCAACAGGATGTTACACCTGAAGGCAGGAAAGTAAAAGAGACATCCAGCAACAAGCGCTGCAAAGAGGAGAACGGGGAAGCCGAAGCAGAAGGTGTGTAGGGAGAGTCTGATGCACAGGGAAATCCAATCAGGAAAGACTTCCTGGGCACCCACAATTCCCTGGCACAAAAGACCCAAGAGTCTAAAGGTTGAGACTTCTGACTGCATCACATCTCAGCACCCACACTTTGGAGTGTAGCAGGCACTGTCACAGATGCATCTCATTGCACGCTAAAGGCACAGCCCGTGTGTGTGTCTGTGTGTGTGTGTGTGTCCATGCACATTTAAGATTGGGAAGAATGGTTAAAAGGCAGCTAGCTCTGAATTCTACTGCAGTGATTTTCAACCCGTCCCCCAGTGAGCCAATATTCACATTGAAGAGTGGCCATCTCTTTCCCCATTCACAAACACAATTAGGTTCCTGGATGTCAATTCTTTATATTATTACTTTTTTTCTTAATGGCTTCTGTTACCCCTTGTCCATACAAATCTGGTATAACGCTGAATCAGTCATGTCATATTATAAATTCTACTTTTAAATTTTGTATATCAAAATGTAAGAGTGTTCACAGAGACCATTGTGACCTTCAGTGCTTTGCCCATATAATGCATCTGAAAACATTCCTCCCTCCGGCATCCTCCAAGGACATGGATATATTTTGCCAGCATCTGGCTGGGCTCACCCCCAGGTCAGGCATTGTGGATGGTCCTCTGTGGAGCTTCTTTTCTCATAGTGAGGAAGTGCACCTCCAGTGGTTGGGTACACAGGTAAAAGAGGAGTGTGGGCTGTGATGGTGAAGCTGCCAGGAACATACACAATACATTTCCTTCAAAGGAAAGGCAGGGATTCCTGGCTCTGAGCCAATGCAGAAGAACAGGCAGACTTTCCTTATTTAATTTCAGTCACAGTTAACAGTGTGTCCGGTTTTCTCTTGGTTTGCTTTGGAATCATCATCTGAAACATATAGAAGAAGCTGGACCACCAAACACACACACACAGAATAAAGCCCCAAGCAGAAGGATGCATTTAGTAGCCTTTGCATTTGACTCATTCATCTGCACAAGCCACCATTTTGATCTGTTTTATGGTGCTGATGAAATGGTTCTCTTTTGGTGAATTTTCCAAAGTCTATGTTAATAGGCACCCATGAGTCAGTTGCTATAAGACTTAAACAGAAGCAGGATTGTTTACTACATTCTTACCTGTGTCGATGAGTCAGGTATTCATAAAATGAAACCCTTGGTGAAGAGGAAAATTGACTCTGCTAGAATTCACAAAGGTATCTGTGGATTCTAAAGAGTGAGATAGTTCATGTCACATAGTGATTTTTTAGTCTATTTCTTATACTAGCAGGTACATTGAATAAAAAATATTTCAGAAATGACAGATGTATTACTTGGGGCTAACAAAGGCATTCTATTTCTAGATGGCCAGACATATAACTTTAAGGAAGTCAAGCTGACATCTCACTGTCCACTTCCTGGTTTTCAGAATTATTTTGTTGGTTCAGCTGATCACAGTGTTACTCAAAATCTTGAGATCATGCATGACAGAGGAGATTTTGAAAGAAGTTTAAAATTATCAAACACTGTATGGAACTTGCATTGTAATTTTCATTACAAAAAATGTTTTCTTAAAAGTCAAACTGCGCCGGGCGCGGTGGCTCAAGCCTGTAATCCCAGCACTTTGGGAGGCCGAGACGGGCGGATCACGAGGTCAGGAGATCGAGACCATCCTGGCTAACCCGGTGGAACCCCGTCTCTACTAAAAAATACAAAAAACTAGCCGGGCGAGGTGGCGGGCGCCTGTAGTCCCAGCTACTCGGGAGGCTGAGGCAGGAGAATGGCGTAAACCCGGGAGGCGGAGCTTGCAGTGAGCTGAGATCCGGCCACTGCACTCCAGCCTGGGCGACAGAGCGAGACTCCGTCTCAAAAAAAAAAAAAAAAAAAAAAAAAAGGCAAACTGCATGCATTCATTATATGCATGTAAGCGTTGAATGTGGCCTGTGGGGAAATACCACAAAAACACAGGTTCTTGAGGTTTCTCCTTCTCACACCACTGGAAGACGGAGTACAAGTAGCACAGTAAGACGAGAGGCAGCTCAGTGCCTGGGCCACTGTGTGGTGACTCATAAATAATGGATGGTGTCGCCCATGCATCCAAGGACTTGCCAGTGCAACCCACATAGCAGTGATGGCAGCTGCCACCATGGCTCGTCAAACAGGAAAGGAGCCACCCAGGAGATGGTGGCTTCAGTGTGAGACCTGAGGCATTATTTTGGAGAAGTCAATTTGTTCAATTATTCTATGAACAAATATTTATTGATCTCCAGATGCATGGCTGGTATGGTGTCCATCCACAGTAGACGCAAACATTTTTGGGACAATTATTGATTGTGTGTCCATATGGACCAGGAAGTCCTATGTTCTGAGGTATAGCAGTGAGCAAAATACAAATATCCCTGCCCTCAGGGATGTTAGCGAGAGGAGACCCAGGAAGTAAATTACACATAAAGCATGCCAGGTGCTAATAAGCATTACAGAGAAGAAGGAGGCAGGGGAGGAAATAGGAAGGATAGAGGGAAGAGAGTCTTGTACTTTTAAATAGTGTGGTCTGGGAAGGCCTTGCTCTAAACATGAATTTTGAGAAAAATTTGAAGGAGGAGAATTTGGGACTCTAGGTAGAAAGCCTTCCAGACAGAGGAAACAGCAGGTGTTCAGGCCTCAAGGCTCCCATCTCAGTACCTGGCATATCTGAGGAATAGCAAGTAGGTGGTATGGCCAGACAGAGAGGGCTAGGATGATGCCTGGGGGTTCCCAGGATATCAGTCATGGAAGTCATGGAGAGGTATGGGAAAGAGTAAATGATAGAAACATAATAAAAAGCTTGATGAGTGACATTTTCAATCAGTGACGTCCAAAGGTACCATCTTTGGTTCACTGTCCTGCACTGCCACACTCTCCAGCCCTCCTGTGTGAGGCTCAGCCTGGCAGCTCAGGGGCCTGCAGGAGACAGTGGCTTATATTACAAGCCTACCTCACAAGGTCAGAGGGGTTTATGATATGCTTTGGAAAGCATGCTATTTAAAAAAGCTGTAATAAGACATGGCACTTAATATTCAGCTGTCTGGAACAAAAATGACCTCACCAAGATCTCAGATGAATTACATTCCAGATGAACCCCTGTCTCTCCCACACCCACAGCATATGTAGACAAACGTGACTGCAAAGCTATCCTGTTGATGTCTAGGTCGTGTGTGACTGACTGTGTGTGTGTGCGTGCACATCTGTGTATGTGTCTGCACACACACTTTTCGTTGTTGTTCAAATAAGTCCTTTCCAATTTCTTCTTCTGGGATTCTCATTGGCTGGGCAGTTTCCTGGAAGCCCATGTCTCTGATGCCCACCCAAAGGCCTTTGCTATGTTCTGAATAGTGTTCTTTTTGCCCATACTGTTATTCAGTGCATCCTTCCACTCCTCATTGGAGAGCGCTACGCAGGCCTCTGTAAGTTAATCCCTTTCAGAGAACTCAGCTTTTGAGTTATTCTCTCCCTTTGCAGTCTTCTTTCCTTTCTGCTGTTCACATTCAACAAATACATTTGTGAGCATGTACCATGTGCTAGGAGCTATGCTGAATGTTGAAGACTCAACAGTCTACACAGGCCTGGCCTCTGCCATATGCACTTTTACATTCCGGTGGGGCAATGACACAATGCACAGGTGATTTTAACACAAGTCGAATGACATGATGGAGAGAGGTTGAGGTGTCTGTGGGGGCAAATGAAAGGGGTACCTAACCCAGACCTGAAGGTGCAGGTACAGTGTGCTGGAAGTGGGGATGTATGAGCCGATGACCAGTGGATTCTAGATCTTTGTTGGTGATAATCTTTCTGTTCCCTGTTGATGGTAAATATAGATGGCTCAGTCCATTCAGGCTGCTATAAAAAAGTACCATGGAGTTGATGAGTTATAAACAACAGACATTCATTTTTCATGGTTCTGGATGCTGGGAAGCCCGAGATCAAGGGGCTGGCAGATTTGGTGTCTGGTGAGGGCTGGTTTTCTGGTTCATAGACAGCCGTCTTTTCACGGTGTCCTCACATGGCAGAGAGGCAAAGGGGGCCTTTGATGTCTCTTTATGAAGGCACTAATCCCATTCATGAGGGCTCCACCTTCACGACCTTATCACATCCCAAAAGCCCTACCTCCAAACCATCATATATAGCGTTCATATTTTAAGATATAAATTTGGGGCTGGGCACAGTGGCTCACGCCTATAATCTCAGCACTTTGGGAAGCCGAGGCGGGTGGATTGCTTGAACTCAGGAGTTTGAGACCAACCAGGGCAACATGGCAAGACCCCATTTTATATATATATAAAATATAAAAAATTAGCTGGGTGTGGTGGTGCATGCCTGTGGTCCCAGCTACCCAGGAGGCTGAGGCAGGAGGGTCACCTGAATCCTGTGGTCGAGGCTGCAGTGAGCTGTGATCGCAGCCACTGCACTCCAGCCTGGGCGACAGAGTAAGACCGTAACTTAAAAAAAACAAGATGGCCAGGTGCGGTGGTTCATGCCTGTAATCCCAGCACTTTGGGAGGCCGAGACGGGCAGATCACGAGGTCAGGAGATCGAGACCATCCTGGCTAACACGGTGAAACTCCGTCTCTACTAAAAAATACAAAAAATTAGCCGGGCGTGGTGGTGGGTGCCTGTTGTCCCAGCTACTCAGGAGGCTGAGGCAGAAGAATGGTGTGAACCTGGGAGGTGGAGCTTGCAGTGAGCCAAGATCGTGTCACTGCACTCCAGCCTGGGTGACAGAGCAAGACTCCGCCTCAAAAAAGAAAAAAAAAAAGATATAAATTTGGGTTTGGGGAATAAAAACCTTCAATCTATAGTAAAAGATACAGTTGGCTACTTTTATAGATTGGTGGGAAATCAACATGTTAAAACCAGAACAAGGACAACTTAGAGGGAGTTCATGATACCTATACGAAATATAGTTACAAAATTTCACCCACTGTTTTGTGAGGCATCCTACCCTCCTTTGATGATGACACATAATTTCAGAAAAATTAAACCCATTTATCATTAATACAAATGGCCCTACTATCATCAGGTTGGCTTAGAATCTCAATGAGCCTCTCTAAGCTTCTCACTTCGTCTAGCAGCCAGCTCACTTACTAGAAGAACTAGTAGCAGTTTGTAAAACCGACCCATTCAGGGTACAGTGCCTGTGACCTACAGACAACAGGTATTTTGAGTAAACAGTCAGTGCATTTCAAAACACTTAATCACAAATGCAGGCTTGGTTCACAATTTGCTTTTTTTTTTTAGCAAAAGGAAAAAACCATATAAAATAATTGTAGATTCCTTTATGGCTTCAAAGAAGTGGTAGCCTTGTGCTAGACCTGGGAGGTTGTTAGAAATACAGGTTTTCAGCACCACTCCAGATCTACTGAATCAGAAACTCGGAGGAGGGTGAGGTCTGTTTTTAAGAAGTTCTCCAGATGGTTCTGAACCACTGCTTTAAGAGAAAATGCACACAGACCCACACAGACACACACAGACATACATAAACAAAACACATTTTTCCAGACAATTATTGAGGTTAGGGTTGATGCCTAAAAAGAGTAATTTTGAAATTTTCTTTTCAGCTTGTCTGTTTTTCTATAGCCATACGAAACTAAGTATTAGGAAACTGGCTTCTTAAATTCCTTTTTGTACAGCAAGTATCTTTGTTGACCATCTGGAAAAGTGACTTAATCAGACAGATGCTGATACCTACCACACAGGCATCTTGGATGAGGTGAATTACCCCCTGCAGCACTCTGTAAACACAGGCATTGCCATCATACAGGGAGATTCAAAAGCTGGTCTATACTGTGATAAGATGGAGAGTCTCCTATACATACTGTCTAGGAGATCTTCATATGCAATTTACAAAGTAACTTGAGAGTCTTTGGAGTTATGGGCTCTTCAGCAATATAAAGATATTAGCACATAAAAGCATTTTCTTCGAGCTGGCCACCCTAAAACATATACGGGAAGTAGATGAACGCAGGCAGAAGGTGATGGGTATTTTTTGTTTGCTTGTTTAGACGGAGTCTCACTCTGTCACCCAGGCTGGAGTGCAGTGGCGCAACCTCGGCTCCCTGCAACCTTCGCCTTCAGGATTCAAGCGATAGTAGCTGGGATTACAGGCACCTGCCACCACACCTGGCTAATTTTTGTATTTTTAGTAGAGACGGGGTTTCACCATGTTGGCCAGGCTGGTCTTGAACTCTTGACCTCAAGTGATCTGCCCACCTCAGCCTCCCAAAGTGCTGGGATTACAGACATGAGCCCCCACTCCCAGCTGGTAATGAGTATTTTTAAAAGGATGCATTTTTGTGTGTATGTGTTACACAGTAGTAGAAATTGTCCAAGGTTCCTTCATCTTTACTTAAAAATTGTCTGTGGATTATGACTCAAGTTCAAGGTCAATTTATGTAAACAAGACTCCATTTCTCTTTTGTTCTCATTGCACTCAAGAGGGGCCCACCTACAGAGAAAGTACCTTCCATTGTAGCTGGAAGTTTGCCTTCGGCAGAATGGAGAACATGTCATTTCCTCCTTTGTTTCCTCCGTGGAGGTTGCTACAGCTGAATGGTGATCCTTCTTGCTTTTGTGGCAGCAACTCACTTGAATTGCAGAACGTACAACATATTGAATTCTGCCTTAAATCTCTTTTTGTGGTATTACTCCCAAAGGGAGTAATAGAGAGGAAATTTCATGGTGATTATTTTTTTCGCAACTTCCCAATTAGATGTTAAGTTCCTTAAGAGACAAACCAGAGCTCACGATCCGTGGCTGTTTTCTTTTTCCATCTCAATTGCAATGGTGTACCTAAAAATACCCAGTAACACCCACATGGGTACCCCACAGTACCCAACAGTACCCACTACAGGTACCCAACAGTTCCTACCATGGGTACCACATAGCACCCAACAGCACCTACTATGGATGCCTCAAAATACCCAGCAACACCCGCCATAGGTACCCGAAATACTCAACAATATCCAGCATTGGAGTCCCAGAGGACTCAACAGCACCCACCCGGGTGCCCCACAGTAGCCAGCAGCACCTACCATGGAGACCCACAGTATCCATGGTGACCGGAAGATAAAGACTATTCCAGAAATGTCACTTTTCACACTTTTCTCCCCACATTCCTAAATTGGACCCAGAAGATCTTGTGGCCCTTTGTCTTAAAAGGAGAGAGAAAGACATCACAGCTATGGATGAACCGTTTCTGTAGGTAGCAAACACTAAAAAATCAGCAACTTCATAGGCCCAACTGTGTCTATTTTTCTGAAGTGTAAGAGATCAGCCTTTGACCTGAAGGGGACTGTGAAATGCTTCCCGGTGTTCCCGTGCTGTGACAGTGTGGGGCCAGGTTCGCCTGCCCACAGCCTCTCCAGGGGGCCTGTCGGGGGGTGGCGGGGGGGTGGGTGCCACACCTCCTCAACGGCTGGAAGGTAGCGGCCGGTGAGAATCCAGACTTCCCCTTTCCAGGCAGTTTTTCCAGTCCAGAATCCTTCTCTGGGCTTGGCAGGAAGTTTGGAAGCAGGTTCTTTCCAACTTCTTGGTATCTACTTTGAGACCCTTCTGTTTTTCTGCCAGTATTTTTGGTAGCATACAGAATATGAAGGAAATGATCTGGTTATCTGGGTTTAAACCAGCATTTATCTGCTGACATTAGTTCTTAAATAGAGTGATATTTTCTCACTGTTTTCTAATCACTTTACCTGACATGCAGATGAGGCCTGTCCTACCTACCTGATGAGGTTGTCCTGAAGATAAGCTGAGATGATCCACGGGGCACCCCTTATCCTGAACACCCAATGCCACAATTACCTAAACTAACCACCTGTTGAGTACTTTAAACGTCTGTCCGGTGCGGTATGCTTTCAAAATATCCTTAGCAGAATCCAGAACCTCCACATGAATTAATTCAATGGTATGATTTTTCTAGACAACCTCCCATCTCCTTTCATCTAATAATGCATTCCTTAACATACACAAATTGGAAGAGTCTGCCTGTTTCTAGTCTCTTTCCAGAAGCAAACAGACCAGAGATCCTTGCTGGATGACAGTTGATTTGGTGCCTGTTGCTAGGATAGAATTTCCGCCACATGTTAAAAAGAATGTGCATGCTCATTTATCATTCAAAAAGTTTTTTTTTTCTTTTTTGGTAAGAGCGAATGCACAAAACCTGTTAGTACAAAGAGAGAAAGGGAGACGCTGAGTGTGGGCGGAAGCGGGTTGTGATCCAGCACGGGGAGAGGCTTGAGATGAATGCTGCCAGAGACATGGGCTGGGGACCGGGTGGCATGGGAAGTGGAAGGAGGGAAAACTGTTTCCAAGTGGCAGGCAGAATAGAAGCAGGGAGTGGGGTTAACAACTTTATTTTAAAATCCAATGAAGGGGTTATGAGGATTTGAGCCTTCACACTTCCAGTTTAAAATTTAAAAAGAAATACCAAAATGTTATCGCTTCTTAAAAGAATTTCTTTTTTCTCAAGAATACAGAAAAAAGAAGGTCTGAGTACAAAGGTGGTGGCTTCATAACAGGGGAAGAATCACAGGGGAAGTGTAGTAGCCAGGGTTATCCTGAGAAACAACCAGAAGGAAAGATACACACACACATATGCACACACCTGCACATACACAGAGACATACACACATGCACAGACACACACATACACACACAGACACACCCATACACATGCACAGACACACACATACACACACACATACACTCAGACACACACACATACACACATACACAGACATACAGACATGCACAGACACACAGACCTACACACACATACACAGACACACACAGACATACACATACAGAGACACACACACACAGACATACACACACACACAGACACACAGACATACACATACACACAGAGACACACACAGACACACAGACATACACACACAGACACACAGACATCATACACACATGTACACAGACACACACAAACACACACAGACACAGGCAAACACATATACACACATGGACATATAAAAACACACAAACACACACACAGACATACACATATACACACAGAGAGACACATACACACACAGAGACACATGCAAACACACACACACGGATATACAAATACACACACATGGATATACAAATACACACACACAAAGATATACAGAGACACACACACAGGCATACACCCACTCATACACACATATGGATAATACACACACACAAAGAGAGACACACAGACACAGAAAGACACATATACACACAGAGACACACATACATACACAGACACACATATATACACATAGAGACGCACACACGGATATACAAACACACACACAGACACACAAACAAACACATACACAGACACACATGGACACACACATACATACACACACAGAGACACACACATACACACATACACAAACACAAACACACCCACAGAAATACAAACACACACACAAACACATATTAACACACACACATAGATATACAAACACACATACACAAACACACACACATATACAAACACCTACTGAAACAGCTACACATAAACAAACACACATGAACACACACGGGTATATACACACACACACACAAAACACACAGCTATACAAACACACACACGGATATACAAATATACATATACAAAAACACACATACACAAATACACACATACACACATGCATATACACTCATAAACACAAACACACACATCACACATATATACAAATGCATACATATACAAATATACCCACATTTACACACACACATAAACATATTACACATATAAACACAAAGACACATATATACAGTGTCCCTCATGGGGTAGAGCTTTGTAGGACCTCTCATGGATACCAGAGTCCACCAACGCTCAAGTCCCTGATACAAAATGATGTAGTATTTGCATATAACCTATGCACATCCTCCTGTATACTTTAAATTGTCATTATAATTATTTACAATACCTAATATGATGTAAATGCTATGTAAATACTGTATTTTTTAGGAAATAATGACAAGACAAAGTCTTGAAGTGTTCCATACAGACATTTTATTTCTAAATATTTTAATCCAACAAGGCTGGTTGGATCCAGGGATGTGGAGTCCATGGATATGGAAGGCTGACTGTATGTGACTATATATATCTGAAGAGAGAGCTTTTGAGGAACTGGCTCACACAATTGTGCTGGCATGTGGAAAAGCTGCAGGGCAGGCAGGGCAGACTGGAGGCCCAGGGAAGAGCTGGTGTTGCAGCTTGAGTCTGAAGGCTGTTGGGAAGCAGATTTCTTCTTCCTTAGAGGACCTCAACCTTTTTCTGTTGAAGTCATCCACTGATTGGATGAGGCCCACCCACACTCTGCTTTCCTGAAAGTTGATGGATCTAACGTTAACCTCATCGACAAAATGCCTTCACAGCAACATCTAGACTGGGATTTGACCAAGCAACAGGCCATGTGGCCCAGCCAAGTTGACATAAAATTAACCATCACAGGAAGGAAGGAAGTGAATCATTCAAGCAAGATTTTGCACTTTTTCTTGGAAAGTCGTTATCAGTATAGTTTCATTTCTTGGGAATGAGTGAGGACCCCTGCTGCTGGAGGAGGTGGCCCTGGGGGCCCCAGCCATGCCGTGAGTTTGTGTGGTCCTTCAGTCCACGCACTCCTGGGGTTACAAGTCCATGCTGACAGGCAGGAAGGAAGGTGCTGGCCAGTCCCATGGCACTCCGCCCTCCCAGAGCACGTCAGGGAAATAGCCGTGAAATGTGGGTGAGCTTTAAAATAAAAGTCAGATCATGTGAGCCACTGACGTTTCCCATTTTGTGAAGACCGGAAGCCAAGTCAGTAGCCTAAACAGCTCGTGAGCTGGCCGCGTCACTCCCCACCTCCTAGTCCACTCCAGGCACACGGGCCTGGGTGCACATCCTTAGACCCCTCTCACGGCTGTCCCCTCCTCCTGGAACCTCTTCCCTCTCCACCTTCCAGCTGGGCAGGCACATCAGCTTCTCAATGAGGCTCCGGCCCATCACGCCCTTTCCAACCTGCCCAGCACCCTGACCCACCTCTTCCTCTGCAGGAGCTGTCCCGTTTCCCACATGACCAGGTTAACTGATGCATGATATTTCTTACTGTTGAAAATGTCTACTTGTATAAATTGGAGGCTATAAGTGCGGTTACGTCACACAGAAACAGTGTTTAGTGGTGAAGTCTGGACTTTAGTGTAACCACTGCCCAAATAGTGTATATTGTACTCAATCAGCAATTTTCTCATCCCTCACCTCCCTCCCACCTTCCTACCCCTCTGTGTCTCCAGAGTCTTTGATTCCACTCTGTACATCCGTGTGTACACATTTTTTAGCTCACACTTATGAGTGAGAATATGCAGTGTTTGACTTCTTGGTTTTGAGTTGTTTCAGTTAAGATAATGACCTCCAGTTCCACCCCTGTTGTTGCAAACAACATGATTTCCTTCTTTTTATGGCTGAGGAGTCTTTCCTTATCCAATCATTAGTTAATGGACACTTAGGCTGATTCCACATCTTTGCTATTGTGAATAGTCCTGCAATAAACATACAAGTTTAGGTATCTTTTTGATACAGTGATGTTCTTTGGGTGGATACCCAGTAACTAGATCAAATATTGTTCTATTTTAGTTCTTTGAGAAACCTATTACCTTTTATTTTCCATTCCACAATATCTGTTTCACAGGAGCAGGAGTTTTTGTCTTGTTTGGTTGACTTACATATCCCAAGCACCCAGAATCCTGGTGCATAGTAGACACTAAATATTTGTTAAATAAATGAATAATTTTCCAGTATGGCATGAGGCTTGGCATTGAGGTCACCCCTAAATCCCTCACCAACAACATTTCTGTTTTCTTTCTCCAGCCTGATGTGATTTGGGAAGACCAGGAGTCCTTTTCCATTTTCAAATTTTCTCTGGAGGCCTCCACACACAAATACCATGACAGTATTTATACATCTATTTTAAATGATCTTACTTTAAATATAGAACACAAGTCTTCTATGAAAAATTTGAATTTAATATTTTAAAGGCTTTTTTCTCTTTCTCAATACTAAGAATATACTTAGAGAAAAATATACTTCATTTTTATCAAATAAAAATAAAACCTTTTATATAGACTCATGCATGTATAAACACTGTTAGTCTTCCAGCATGCAGTCCAATGCTATTTACATTTTCCAAGGATGAAATGTAAAATTTTATGGTTTGGTCTTTCTGCTTAGCACATGTTCAACAAAAACAAACAAACAAAGCAGATACTTAAATCTCAGGCTGGGAAAAAGTAGATAAGATTTACCTATTTTCAGAATAACAACTTAACATTGCAAATGTAGCCAGACTTTTGGGACAGGCATAGGCATAGACAAAACTATTGATTTTCTAGTATTAAATTATCTTGTTGTCTTTACCTCCTTCTCATTACTAAGATGACTTATTCTGAAAACTCAAGCTTGAAAATGTTGATGCTTTCTCCCAGAAGAAAGGGTCTTGTTTGCAGTGGGTTGGTGTGTGTTGTGGGCACCTGGATGGACAACGCAATGACTCAGAGAAAAGTGTGGAGTCTAAGAGTGAACAAGAAAGAGGCACTCTGAAAACAACAACAACAACAAAAACTTCCAGCTTTGAGAATTGGGGAAGGGATGAACCCATAAAGCAGGAAAACTTCTCTAACTGGAAGTTGATGCCGGAAGTGAGTATTACAACTTTCAGAGGCGACTATGTACACATTCTGCCTCCGTGCCCTTGTTTGGAAAAGTATACCAAATTCAGGCATTTTGAGCTGCTAGCAGCTTCTCTTCTTCTTCTGTGATAAGCCCATTGGCTTTCCTTTGTCCTGGCCAGTCCCTTAGAAAGAGTGAGTTAGGGGAAAAGATCGAGAGTTAACCATTTTACGTTTTCTTATTTTATAGTCCTCATAAAAACAGCAGGAGCCAGTCTGTTTGTGGGCGTTTGCTCTAAGGCCAGCAGTGGTCTCACGGTTCCCACGCATGTCAATCTGAATCCCCACAACTACTTCCGCGTTCTCCCCACTGCGCATCAGCAGGAAGCTCAGAACAGAAAGTGACTTCCAAGAGCAGCTGGGATGTGGCAGATCTAGAATTTAAGGCCAGGTCTGTTCTGACTGCCAGAACCACGCCTTTTTTTTTTCTTTCTTTTCCTGCTGAGTGCCTGCTGCACACAAGGGACCGCTGAAGGCATTTCCGTACACATAATCTTAGTGATCCTCATGACAACGCTAAGAGGAGACATGGCTATTGTTTCCATGCTTCCATTTTAAAGATGGAAAATGAAGTTTGGCAAAAGTCTATATTTTGTCCAGGGGAATTGTGGAATAGGAAAGGGGTAAAGGCAAGATTTGAACCTGGGCAATGAGTCTCTATAACAAAGGCTCTCGTCTTTGTTTCTGTGTGCCTCTGACCAGCTCAGGTTTTTCTTCCCTGGGAAACATTTATAAAATATGATCATATCTATGGACACAGTAACACTTTTTACAAATTTAAAATTGGAGATCTTTCAAGTCACATTATTCTGCTAGTTTAGTAATCCAAAACTAAACTAAATTAATAACGTGGCTGAGAATATTCTTTACTATTTGGAAATTCATAAACATGCTTCTATATAATCCATGGATCAAAGAGAATATTAAAACTGAAATTTAAAACCATTTAGAAACATATGAGAAAGGAATATTTTATTTTAAAACCTATGGAATCCCCAAAAACTCAACTCAGGAAAAAACTCTGTATTGGCAGAAATGCCTTCACTATTAAAGAAGAAAGACTAAAAATAAAGGAGCTAAATACATATGATAAAAATTTAAAAACAAAACATGAAAGTGTGAAGAGAGAATGTATTGCTAAAACTAACATGTAAAATAAGGGAAAGTACAAATAAATACGCAGACTGATATTCTGAAACCAGAAGTGGCTGAAGAGGCCTGAATGACAGGGCTGTGAGAAGGTCACCTTGCCTGGGTACAGCGGACAGCAGCTCAGGCTCCACCCTGGAAAACCCGGGTTTTAACCCTCACCTTTCCAAACCCAATAGAGAAGCTACAATAAATCCAAATCTGCTGTGATATGAAAGAAAACAATTAAAATCTTGCATGGCTATGCTTTTCTCAGTTTGGAATAGTATGCATCAGCGTGGGGCTATAGACTCCTGGAAGAACCTGTATACTGAATATCATGCTGGCTTTTGTAAATAGAATTCTATATACATGCTCTAAGGGTTAACTATTCCTGGGAATCTGTGCCATATCTAGTTCTAAAGTGCACATCCCTTTCTCCTTCTTCAATCTAGTTTATCTGTTGAAAAGTTGAAATTTTCGCTAATTTTATTTTCTTCAGCCTTATACCATACTTAGCGACTACTTTCCGGGTCAGTTCACCTAGATGTGACACGTCTGAGACTTAAGTGGTTAGTTAGAACTGCTAGGAGTGGTGTGGTCCCTGCTGTTACCTTATTTAATTCATGGCAAAGGTGTGGAGGGGAGTATTCATTTACAACCAAAAAGGACTGGCAACTACAGTCAGTCACAGTGAATTGCTGGAATTACAAATGGTTCCCAACTTATGATGGTTCAACTTAAAGATTTTTTGACTTTATGATGGTGTGAAAATGATAGGTATTCAGTAGAAACCGTTCTTTAAGTACCCATCTGTATTAGTCTGTTTTCATGATGCTGATAAAGATATACCTGAGACTGGGCAATTTACAAAAGAAGAGGTTTAATGGACTCACGGTTCCACGTGGCTGGGGAGGCCTCACAATCATGGCAGAAGGTGAAAGGCACATCTCACATAGTGGCAGACAAGAGAATTGTTACAGCCAAGCAAAGGGGTTTCCCCTTATTACTACCACGAGAACAGTATGGGGGAAACTGTCTTCATGATTCAATTATCTCCCACTGGGTCTCTCCCACAACATGAGGGAATTATGGGGGCTACAATTCAAGATGAGATTTGGGTGGGGACACAGCCAAACCATATCACCATCCAACCATTGTTTTTCACTTTCAGGACACTATTCAATAAGTTGCATGAGATATCGAACACTTTATTATAAAATAGGCTTTGTGGTTTTGCCTAACTGTAGTGTTCTGAGCACATTTAAGGCAGGCTAGGCTAAGCCCTGATGTTGGTTAGGTTAGGTGTATTAAATGCATTTTGACTTAGGATATTTTCAGCTTATGATGTGTCTGCCCTAAATTGAGGAGCGTCTGTATTCTTAAAGGTTTTGGCCAGGCTTAAAGAGCTTACCTTATACCATTGACCAGTAAGGTATATATGAGAAACGCATGCCTTTACATAATGAATGAGTTTCTGATAAACTGTGGAAATCTTTACTGTCAATGAAATCAAGTTATAAATGGAGGAATAATTTTCAGTGTTCACGGGAGTATCTTAGCAAGTCACGGATTTACCTCCATGTATTGATCTCTCTACTGAAAACTTGTTTATATGAGATTTGCCTAAATCAGATTTCAAAAACATAAGATCAGATTTCACCAGTATTTTATGGTTACTGAAGTAAAATAGTTTGACTGAAAACAGATGGGATAGAGTTTCATGGCATATATTACTAACTCCGTTATAAAATAGAGATATTTAACTTGTAAACTTGCTTTTATATGGGGAGAGCATTTTAACTGATGCCCCTACGAAATGATCTTGCTTTAAGAAATACAGAAATCTGTGAATACTGAATATAAACATCCTGCCTTAGAGAATAAAGCACACACGCTGTATATATGTATATATACACATATATATGATATAAAGCACACTATGTATATATGTGTGTGTGTGTGACATCTAGCTGCTTTTCATCAGTTTTATAATCCATGTGTGTGAAATCTATAAAATGAGCCTAAATCCTAGCTATTAAAGCTGCCTCTGAGGGCTTCTACGAGTAGTGATGGAAGTGAATTAATTGGGTCCTTCGAGTGCAGTCACGCTGAACACAGTCATGGAGAGATATACACAGCAGTCAACGGGAAGGTGGTAGCATGGGCAGCTGGCTTCCTCTTCCTAGGTGGACCCCAATCCTAAGTGGCCATGTGAATGGGCTCATGTTCAGTTCTGGGCAGTAAATGGGCAGAGGCACCTGGGCTGAATTCGGGCTCTTCAGGGGTTTTGCTCGTTCTGTGATCACTCATGGGTCGTTGTGCTGACTATATTCCCAAAATAATAAAATTACCAAGTTTACCTGTCTCAGGGGAAGAGGGTTAGAAAAGCTTAACCAAGGTAGTTAAAAAAACAGAAGAGGGTTTCACTCTAGCCTATCACCAGATGACATTTACAAAAACAAGTAGACTTCGGGAATTTGTAGTAAGCATCATTTGTTGTTGATTCTTACAAAAAAATAATTAGTGAACGTTTTACCCAAAAAGGGTGATTCTAACACTGATATGTTGAAAACCTAGGAAATCAGTCTCTTCACCAGTACAATCTGATCTGAAAGATGGATCAGATAACCCTAGTCTGTAGACTTATAAAATGCCATTTGTTAGACTCCAAAAGTTAGACAGAAGGCAATGAAATGTGATCAATAGGGACATCTTACAGCTCTAAGATAATATGATCAGAACTTCCTGCACACTGTGAGACTCTACCGTAGTAACCCATTTCATTCTTCATTGAAAGTATGGATAATGCTAACAGGTTGGGATATTTTAAGTCCCCAGGAATCTTAAACCCTGTTTACCACTCCTAACTTGACGAATTTCCCCATAAACAATGCCACTGCTTCTGGGAAACTCCAGAAACAAGAAAAAGATATTGAGAGGAGACAGTGATTTCAATTCAGGACACATGCAAGGGTTAGCTTGCATGCTGTACTCATTGGCTATAGTTGGAAACAATAAAACCCTTATCAATTACTACTTAAATGTATCTTTCACCATTAGCAAAATCATGCCGGTACCAAGAAGCTCTGGAGCCGGGGAGGAGATCCTCCTTTGTTGACCTTGCCTTTGTTGATGATGGCAATATTAGTGCAGCATGTAAAACGCAAAGTTATTAAACCCCAGTTTCTGAGTCAAATAAAATGAATATGGCAACAGGATTATGGAAGACATGCTGCTTTTCTGAACTTCCCCTTCCTTTAACTCCCAGGCAGAGTTATTGCCGGGTGTGTCTGGCTCACCAATCAGTCCTATAGATAACAAACACAGCTGAAAAAACAAGGTCACTCATCTTTTGGCTTCTGTGAGTTATTTTTCTCATAAGGGTTCATTCAAAAGATTTAATATACAAATTTCTACTTACATCTCCCAATTGGCTGCTCTTGCAGATGCTAGGTAGACTGTGTGTGTGCCAGCAACCAGGCCTGACTCAGTCTAGACCAGAGCCTTCTGTAACTTACAGTCCTTGAGAAACCATGGTGCTTCTTGAAGCATCAGCAGCTAAGAAGGCCTGATCCCTGCATCAAACTTCCTGTCTCCTTTTTCCATTCTGCACTTGAATAAGAGAAGCTTAGGGCCAAAAAGCATTGTCTCCTCATTAAAAACTGTGCAAAAGTCAAGGTCTGATGTCAGAACACTTCACTCATGTGAATGAACTCTGCCTAGCTTTGTGCCCCAAAATGCCAGTCCAATTCTGGTCTAGACCAGAACAAACTCACAGTGCTCACTTGTGCCTCAGGCCATGCCTTAGATCCTTTGCTTTTCTCTCTTCCCTTCTCCTTCTCTTCCCTTTCCTTCCTCTCCCCTCCCCTTCCTCTCCCCTCCCCTCTCCCTTTCCTTCCTCCTTCCCCCGTCCCCCTCCCCATTCCCCATTCCCTTCCCTTCCTCCTTTTTCTCTCTTTCTCTTTCCTTCTTTCCTTCTTTCTCTCTTTCTTTATCTTTTCTTTCCTTTCTTTCTCTGTAAAGAGAAAGGAATCAGTTCTCCAATTCTCTGGATTAAATGAGCCATTTTAATCCTTACGTCTGAGACAAATCTGGAAGAGCCAACAACATTTCTTTCTCCTGTAACTGCATCACACCCCTGGTATACATGTCAAGGTCTATTATAAAAATTGGGTTATCAACATTTAAAATGTTTGCAAGACAAAGATTCCAGAGTAACAGATGAAGAGCTACTTATTTCAAGCAACAGGAACAATACACAGTTCAAACATCGCATAGTAATTCGTATGGGCACTGAAGTAGTATCATGGTGAGACAAACTCAGTGGCAATTTTGGCAACCCTTGAGAGACTTGTATACCCATTTGTACAAAAGGTGTCCATAGAAATCAGGGCATACCATCCTTTATAATTTCAGCCCCCAGCCAAACCTTTTTATCCAGAATGTCTCTTTATGACCACTTTCTATTTAAAAGTTTTAGACTGGACTTTAGTTCTCTTTAAGAAGTATTTTCTTTTAGGCTTATTATTCTTATTGAGATATAATTATCTCACACTGCTTTTATTTAATTCTTAAAACACAATCTCAAACACAATTTATATATTTGACTTGTAAAAGTTTGGTGAAAGTGTTGATTATTTAAGCAGAACTCATGATTGTGTTCTAACTTGTATCTGTTTTTGAGAAACTGAAAACTGTTTCAGCACTCTACAAATGCCAGTGGATTTCTACAGTGACTTGATATTTTTTTAATGGCAACATCTTTGAAATCTACTTCTGTGTCATAACAGAGCAGTGTTATATAATAGAGTTAATATTCACATGGTTATCCTAAGAACTTAGTATTGATTATATAATCTCAGCAATACTTTTTAACACTAGTATCTTCATGGCTACATACAGCCATTATGCAGAGCTTATTTTCAGGAGATAATTAACGTTTTTCTTTTGATTAGTGAAAATCTCCACTTGGGTCTCACTTTAATCAAGAAACACATGTTTCTCCCATTGAAAAGAAGCCTTTAAAAAAAAAAAAGAAAGAAACACACACAACCCCTTTCTCCGATAGAATGGATTCTTAACACCTATTCAAAATATTGTTTTAACCATTTGCATATCATCAAAAATACTCTAATTAGAAACTAATTTTAATTAAAATTTAAAAATTAGAACTATTCTAATTTAAAAATTAAAATCTATTCTGTTTATTAAATAAATAATAATATAACCTATACTGGTTTTTACTTGCTTTATAACATAAAGTGATAACACAACTGCAATTTGTTTTACAATTAATTGGTTGGAATTAATAAAAATAATTTAATGGAGTGAAGGATAAAAGACTACAAGTTGGGTTCAGATTATACTGCTTGGGTGATGGGTGCACCAAAATCTCACAAATCACCACTATAGAACTTACTCATGTAACCCCCACCTGTTTCCCAAAAACCTATGGAAATAAAAAATAAAAAATAAATAAAAACAATTTAATTGAAACTGAAGATCTAGGAATGGTGGTGGTAGCTAAAGGAGTTGCTTTTATCATCTTGGTCTGTTTTCAAGGCTGTCCCGTATAAAGTATTGACTTTAATAATATTTTTAAAACCAGAATTATAATGGCCTTTTATTTTAGGTTTGACTATCACAACACTGTAAGAAGCTATCCCTTACTTTTGTCAAGATGTGTTAACATCAATAGTAACGGAAATTTGTAATCAGCTGGCACTCAGGTGACAGGAAAGCCGGCAATTATTGAGTGCCTATTGTGTGTTGGCTTTCATTAAAGGTTATGAGTAGTTGGAGAGGCAGTCTCCCTGATGTCAAGCTGTTTAAAATGGAGTTGTCAATGCAAATTACATGTGCATTAACTTTCTTAACAAGAGACTTAACCCAACATGTTGATATGTGCAGAAAAAATACATAAGTTCCAGGAGTCTAGACAACAAAGCTGTGATGAATTAGGGATGAGAAAAATTGAAGGAGGTTTCCTGGAAATACAAACTAAAAACTAGAGTGAGGGACTGAGGGGGTGGTGGGTCAGGAGGATGTGAATAAATGTCTGGAAGCTGAACTCCATTTTAATGACACCAGGTAGTAAATAAAGTATCCTATTAGAATGGAGAGAGTTTGTGTGATATGACACATCATGCCTGAATGACATTTACATTAATTTAGTAGCTATTAAATGGAAAAAGTCCGACATGTAAA
Source organism: Rhinopithecus roxellana (assembly GCF_007565055.1). Taxonomy (NCBI): domain Eukaryota; kingdom Metazoa; phylum Chordata; class Mammalia; order Primates; family Cercopithecidae; genus Rhinopithecus; species Rhinopithecus roxellana. The sequence continues at coordinate 152,448,879 of NC_044552.1, forward strand.
ACTCACATGATTTTATTGAGCTTGGGAACAACAGACACTTGCTTGTGATTTATTTTGCTATGCATTTTAAATAAGTTACAAAAATTAAAATCACGGTAAAGAGAACATGCATTTTGGAAGACATCTGTGTAAGTAGATGAGTTTAACATTTAGTTTTCTTTGTTTTTATATATTCATACAGAAAGGTTATTATTTAAAAAAGGAAATAGGGTTTTCAAGAATCAATGATGTGAAATTTACAACTGTAAGCACTAATGTCCACAGTTGTAAAATAAAATCAGTTAAGACACAGACTTGCACGTTTACCAAAAAGTTCATAAAATATTAACCATGTTAGTTACAAACCTAACTCTTAGGTTATTAAAATGGGTGCATGGTTAAATTATCATGAAGAAATTTCATACTTTTTAAAGGAAAATCCTCATTTAAAAATTTCTTAGGCTCTACTTAGATGCATGTTTTTAAGAACATAAAATCCAAATTAAGTAACAATCAGGCAGGTATTATTTCCTCTGTAGATAAATGTTAGGCATAAATACTAAAAGTAATATAGAATTAACTTGATTTAAAAATAACAGCATATAAAAGAATGTTTGGAGAATTTAAATGTACTTATGGTTGTATAGCTTCACTAATTTAAAGTTTCATTAGCAATACAAAACTCTTGATCATTTTCCTTGGTAAAAGGCAGAGACAAATGTTTTATATTCTTTTAAAATGATGGTCATCATTATTTTGGCACCTGGTGTTAACTACCCTCTCAATATTCTTTTAGTTTTTTTTTTTTCTTTGCAACGTGGGCTTGGAATTTCCTCAGCTGAAAGTAAGGAAAATGGTTTATTTTACCGAGCGCACTGCAACATTGTGCATTTCTGCCATCGCTCTTCCTCTTCTCCTAATAATGACAGTATGCTTACATTGTGTTACAGTCTAATAACCTTTTGTCATGTAACTATATTGCAGCCTTTATGGGAACTGTCAGAATGCAGTGTTCCCTCAGTTATGGGCCGGTGCCTTTATTCACAAAAGGTTTGGAGTAACAAAAGTGTAGTGTCACAGCCCTCTCCTCTTTCTGATATGTCAGTAAAGAAACTCAAAGGGAAGGAAAGGAATCCGCAATCAGCGCGTTCTCCAGGCGCGCAGCACCTGAGCATGGGTGAGTGACAGAGCCTGTATGTCTGCGCCTTTGTCATTAAAGTCTTCAACTAAGCAAAGTTCATGAAGGAAAGAAAGTGACTGAATGCCTCTGAGACTTACAGTAACAAACGTGGACACCAGTATGAAGGAGGGAGATCATGTATGAAAATCTCAGAGCGAATCAGTAAACCCCTCCTTCAGTTGTTTTCTTTTCCGTTGTTATGCTTTGTGATTTTTAATTTGTCCAGGAAAACGTCCCTTCCAGCAAGCACTTGGAGAAAAGGACGAAAGGTAAACAGGAGGTTGATTCTGGGAAAGGGTTAATGAAAATTTTAAAGGTTGCCTCCTGATTTAATAAGGAATCCCAGGACAAATATTTGGTGTTTCCCACCCTGTCTCCTGCGCCCGCAAGGGGGCTTATGGGCAAGTTAAATTTATATTTTCTTGGAACTGAAAAATAGTTTTAATAACTCCAAGATGCAAATAAAGAAACTTAAATGACAAGGAGAAACAATTTTGCGTGTAAAGGAATGAACAATAAACACTTGAGGAGAAACTCGTCTTCCCTAAACGTGTGGGCAGCCCCCAGACCCTTGCTGCCTAGTCCAGCCGCGACGGCACAAACTCCAGACTCGCAGCAAAGTAACCGGAGTGGAATCTGCACGGCCGGAGAAGCGTCAAGCCGGGAGGCTGCCGGCAGCCTGGCTCAATCATTTTGCTGTTTTTCTTTGCCGAAAAAATTCAGAAACAAGGGCAGCGCCCCTAAGGTAAGAGTCACTGGAATCATTTTCTTCTTCCACAAATATAGGGATTCTGACCTAGTGAGTGCCAAGGCTGTTGCCCGTTACACGCGACGCTCAGAATCCATCCGGCAATCGCGGAGACGTCTGTGGACTTTACTGGGGGAGGGGAGCCCCAGGATGTCCCTCGCATCCCAACTGCTCAGCTTGGTGCAAATACAAAAGTGTTAGTTTCCATTGTGGGGAGTTTGGATGGGAGTCGGGGAAAGCATTGACTAGTGAGGAATCTGGATCACGCTTCAAAATAAAAATACATATGAAACTGGATAGAAAGAAGAAAACGTGGCGGGCGAGAAATGGCCCCGGGACCTGGCACACACCGGGAGTCCAGGGTCCTGGGTCAGCCCAGTTGCTGCACCGTAGCGCACGCCCGTTTGGCCCTTCGTGAAAGCTGGGCTTTGGCGCGTGTGCTCCACTCCGGGGAAGGTGACCTCGTCCAGACAGTCCGGACAGCCCGTGCCACCGTGGGACAGAAGAGCCACCGTCCCTCCTCCGATCCAGCGCGCCACGGTGGCCCCGCCGCGCGTGCCTGCCCGAACGCGGACACCTGCGCATCTGTGTGCGCTCTTGCGCTCCAACTTCCCCAAACTTCTGGCGGCTCCTAGTTCTGAGCGCCCATTGGGCGGCTCATTTCCCTTCAGTGGCAACTGCCTGGATTCATGGGTAGGGAAGGGGGTGAGGGTGTCCAAGAAAGCCGCAGATGGCAAGGCTGTCTCAGGGTTTGGGACAATGATCTCTCAGTCTTGCTCATTTTGGCCACAGTTTGCCCTTTCCGTTCTCTAACCCCAACCAACGCAAACTGGGCTTGTGCACACGAAGTTGGTTTTAAAGTGAGTATCCGAAAGGGAGTCCTGGGGAGGAACCGTATTGCAAACCCTACTTTATGGGAAACACTGTGAGTTGATTTAAACTCCAACCAAAGGTCCGAGTTGGAACTCTCTCCCGGGAGCTCTGACTGAGCACAGCTGGGTTGGAGCTGCTGGCCCGCCACCAGGAGGATTCCCTGGCTCGGGCAACTGGCAGGCCGACGTGGCTCGCCCAGCAACGCACAGCTGGAGCAGCTGCAGGACTCAGGATTTAGATTCTGGAACACTGGACCCAGATGTGACAAGGCCGGGCAGAGACGCAGCGGTTGCTCCATCCGCCCTCCCCGGCCCCGGGTGCAGGCGGCGCGCAGAGGCTCACTCGGGTGCGGAAGCCTGGCGCAGGGGCCGAGTCCCTCGGGGCGCGCTACGTGGGCGCGGAAGGCGGCGGCGGCAGCGGCGGCGTGGGGAGCGCCTGCTCCGCCAGTGGGCGTCTTCTGCCGCCGCCACCACCACCGCCTCCACGGGCAGCGGCACTGCGGCGCTTTTCTCCGCTGCTTTCGAGCAGCCGCCGAGGCTCAGCCGCCGAAGCGCGCACACACCACGCCACGCCTGCAAGGAGGGTCTCCGCCGTCCCTCTCCCCGGCCCGGGAGAACGCCGATTGTGTGCGCCTGAGGGTAGCCAGGCGCCGTCGCCGGGGCCTGGCCCCCGGCCCCGGGTCCTCCCGCAGCCTAAGCCGAGCACAATGTGACGACTAGACTGGGAGGGAAGCCGAATACCAGAGAGGAGGACCAGGCAGCGGTTCGGGCGGCCGGCAAAGGTGGGCAGGTCCTGCGGGGGCGGAGCCCACCGAGCCCCGGCCCGCCGCGCCCCTCCCGCCCGCGGCCTGCCCCCTCCGCGGCCCGGGGAGGAACCATGGCCAGCCCCGAGGAGCCTCTTGCTCCCCGCCCCCAGGGTCCCCCGCCAGCGGCCGGGGACGAGCCGGGCTGCCGCCCCGGCAAACTCCGCCCGGAATCCCGGCGCAGCGCGGCCGGCGGGGGGAGCGCAGCGGGCCCGGGCCTGGCCCCCGAGTGGCCTGGCCGCGGCCGGGCCGAGCGCGCCGCGCCCCCGCGCCCGCCCCCCTCCTCCGCAGGCCGCGTCAGCCCAGCTGGGGGCCCCGGCGCCCTCTCTGCGCGCGGCGGCGGCTGCGGCTGGGTCGCGGCCCGCGCTCCCTTGGCGCTCGCCTTCTCCTCCCGGGTCCCCTCCTCCTCTCCATCTTCCTTTTACTTCTGGCCGCCGCCCCCCCCGCCCCCTCCCTCTTTTCTCCCCTCCTCATCTGCCTTTCACCTCCCCGTGCGTCTCCCAGGAAGGGAGGGCGCAGCGGCGGCGGCGGCGGCGGGAGGAGGCGGCGATGCTGGCGGAGGAGGAGGAGGACGACAAGAGGCAGCTCCCTTGAGCGTCCCCACCAGCAGTAGTCACCGCGGCGGCGGTGGCAGCGGCGGCGGGCGGCGGCGGCTCTTCCTCTCGCCTGCGCTCCAGGGCTTGCTGCTCCCAGCCCGTGCAGGGCCCCGGCCGCCGCCGCCGCCCCGGCTCCCACTCGGCCAGGCCGCCCGCCGCGCGGGCTCCCCCGGCTTCCCAGGCGCCGGCCCAGGCGGCGGCGGCCGAACTCCGCGGCGTCCCCAGGGCGCCGGCTTCGCCTTCGCCGCCGCGGCCGCGCTGCTTTTCGGCTCCGACATGGAAGATGGACCTTCTAATAATGCGAGCTGCTTCCGAAGGCTGACTGAGTGCTTCCTGAGCCCCAGTAAGTGGCCTGCTCCCCGTTCCCCGTTGGTGGGGCGGCTCCTCATCCCCTAGGGGGCAGGTGGGGGGCTTGGACTACTGGGTGGGAAGCGGGTGTCGAGCGAGGTGCCCGTGCCTGGGCGTGGAGCGCCCAGCGGGCTTCTCTGGAGGGGAGGAGTCGGTGCCCCTGGTGAAGCGCGGGAGCGTTCGGCCGCGCAGGGACGCCGGGGTTTCTCAGGCTCCGCGTGCGCTCGGGGAAAGGGCGGCCCAGGAGGGAGCCGGCGGGAGCTGGGCGTTTCGAGCGGGACCTGCCGCCTGCTTCTCCGCCCCTTGTGCCATTTCTGGCCACACTCGTCCGGCGCGTATTTATACTCTAAACTTTGTGACCACTTAGGTTCCTCCCTGTTGAGCCTGTGGCCACTTGGCTGGAGCAGATGCGCTTCCTTCTACTTGGGGGTCCAGCCCACCGGGTCCCTGTGGCCGCGGTGAGGGAGGCCAGGGCCTCGGAACCCCGCGCTTCCAACCGTGAAGGCACCGCCGTTCTCCGGGACTCGGAGTGGGCGCCCGGCCTCCCACCCCTCGCAGTGACCGGCAACCAGAGTGTGGACTGGCGGGGTGGAAACGGGTGCACCTCCACCCAGGGGACGCATCCCCACCCCGGGCCGCATCCTGTTGGTCCCGGGCTTCTCTGGGGTCCGGGCTGGTAGAGAAAAGGGAAGAACAATAGGTCGCTAGGGTGGAAGAGAAAGGCGCTGCCGCCTCCGACTCGCGGGATGCGCCCCCGGGCCCACTGTGGCGTGGCCACTCCTCCTCGCCACCCGCGGGAGCGGGGCTGAGAGCGCCCTGGGGCAGAGGTGGTAGAAGGCGTGTCACGGGGGTGGGGGACAAGACTGAGCAGAAAAGTCAAGGTAGGGGTTCGCCAGAAGGAACCAGGCAGGCGGGAGACGGTGAGAAAAGAGGAAGCGCCCGGTGCGCAGAGGAGGGGGGCGTCGCGGTCGCGGATGGAGGGCGAGCAGGGTGAGGACGGGAAGACCGCGGCGGGGCCGGGTGGGAGCACCTCCTGCTCCAGGAGGTCGCGCCCATGGGTCTCCGGGCGACTCCGGCGCCAGTCGGGGCGGGCGCGGTTTCCCGCGGCCCAGAGCGCGGCTCCGGAGCCACCGTCCACCGCGTGCGCACCCGAGCCTTTGTCTGAGTCTCGCTTAGGAGCCGCGTTTCCGCGGCGCCTTCTCCGGGCCGACGCTGTTCCAGGATTGCTGTTTTGGTTTCCCGCTCCCAGCTGCGGCTCACTCCCAGGCTTTGGCCGACCCGAGTCTCCAGGGCACCCGAGGTCGAGCCCCTCTCTGCGGCCAAAGCTCACCGCCCGCCCAGGCACCATTGGGGTACACTCCCCCGGCTGGCGAGCGTATTCGCGCCAGGATCGGCCGCTCCTAGTAATCCCGCTTCCCGGGCATGGGCCAGTCCACGGCGGCCGCGTGGTCAGCGGCCTCTCGTACAGCCGTGCGGGCTCGCTGCTTTCACTTGATTGGCTGGCGGGGCGTGGGTGAGGTGCTCCCAGCTGACCCCCAAGTCCTCCCCCAGGTGTCTGTCTCCCACCCCCGTTGCAGTCTAGGTGAGGAAGGGTTGTGGAGATGGGTGTGCATGGACAGAGCATGTGGCCTTCTCTGTTGGCCAGAGATGTGGTCAGTAGAAGCACTTTTCCTTACTGAAGTGCCCCTTGGCCACGCATTGAAGGTGGTAGAGGATGGGGCCCCACCACCTCTCCGGGGGTTTTGGGATCAGCCTATAGGCCTGGTCTAGGACTGGGGTTCCTCCCGGTACCCTAACTGGTGGGCTTGTGAATTCTTTCTTAAAAAAAGAAACATCTACTTTTCTCAGTTGACCTTTGATTTGGGGTGGGGAGTTGAAGTCAGCTCTGCCTTGCAGTGACAAGCTGCTCTGGGGGAAAGGTGGTGCTACTGAGGCACGGGATTTTAGGCTTCTGGAAAAAGCCCCCGGTCCTGAAATGATGGGGCTTCTGTTGGTGCTGCTGGAACTGCTGTTGGCTCGTGTGTTCAGGGCCATGCTGGATGTTTTGGAGGGGAAGAGAGATCTGCAGCTCTGGATAGAGGGTGGAGTCCTCTTGGGATTCCTAGCACGCTCCCCCTTTAGGAAGACGATACCTGGAGAGGAGAAGCGTCTGTTCTGCAGAAAGGCCCAGCCAGGAGAAGCTGGTGCATCAGAGACACCATACTCATCAGGGAACACTCTAGAGCGGCCCCCTTGCCCCACACCCTGCCCTGAGCAGCAGCTTTGGGCTTGAACAGGAGCAAAAGGTTAGGACAGTCTTATTTGGGACATGACTAAGGTAGTAAACAAGAAGATACTTTTAAACAAAATCAATTATCAGACCCACTTCACTCAAGCTTGGGAAGGGGATAGATGGATTCTTAAAGGAGAGTAGCCAGTTTCTGCTCTGACACTCTTATCTCTACTTTTTGGGTTTTTATTTCTATCTGTTGCTGCATGGCAAGCCACTGGTCTGAATTGCTAAAGTACCGATGTTTGACAGATTTTTGTGATATTTGTCGTTTTAAAAATCAGTCTTTTGAAAAAGAATTTCTAGACTCCGTAAAAATTTAAAAATGCCCAAATGCATACAAATGTGTCTAATTGTTGAGTGTTATTACCTTTTTTTTTCTTTCAGTTTGATCTTCTGTTGGTCTGATATGCAAGTTGTCGTGTAAAGGCTGTTTTGTCCAGTTACAGTTTGTATGAGTGCTGGTTTTATTTTTATTACCATCAAAAGCAAATCATGTGTAGAGGGTATGATATGCCAGCTCTGCTTCTGTCCATTTTAGCTCTGCGTTTTGGCTCTTCACACTGACCGGCTGGTTCACTCACTCATGCACCAAATAACACTTAGTGATGAGCTACTGCCAGGACCCAGGCCCCAGAGACAGAAAGAAAGAAAGAAGCCTAGTAGAAGCCACGAAGCTGCTGTGGGAGGTGTTCGCCATCCAGTATTAGAGATGGAGTACCCTAGAAGCAGGTTTGACATTAATGTCCAGAGGTCAGTGGCCACCATGCCCAGTGCCCTTACTCTGCCCTTATCAGGCCATTCCTGACTTCACCTCATCTCCTGCCATCTGCCTCTAATTGCTGACCTCTGGGCTCTTCCTCAGGCACCCAGCTTCATACTTCATTGTTAGCAAAGTTGCCATTGGGGTAGGAAATACTCTTGTGCCTGGAGGGCCCAGCGTTTGCTTGTGCAGTGGAGAGAGGAGAAGTAACATGGGACAGACCAGTGTGAGTGGCATTTGGTCTTCTAGAGAAGACAACTCAGATTGTCTGCGCTAGTGGTCAGTGTGGCTGCCCTGATGTAACATGGCTGCAGGATGTGCACAGATTAGAAACTCTGAGGCACACCTGTGGATAAGAACAGTCAGAAGCCACAAATACGCCTGCACCTCTCTCTGTTTGTGTTTCCCTGGTTAGCTACTCTGATGACATAAAGAGATATAGACAAAGGAAAACCCCGGTTGGTCAAGGAGGATACCGAGAAAGTTAGGAAAATAAAATTGTGAATGCAGACTGCAGATAGCTTCAGAGTACAATTGATTGTATATTTCCCAAATATTCAAAACAGGAGATGTGTATGTTCCCAGGAATTGTGGAGTTTAAATGTGCTCCGCACTCATCAGTAACTACTCTTACTGTTTCTTGAGACATAAGATACTGTGCGACCAACACTTGAACAAACTGAGATAAATACGATCTCTTTTAAGAGCAAATGTGTTTAACACGTACAAACTACACTAGACTTCGCCTTTAACTTCTGTTTGTGGGCTCAGGCAGATGGAGGTCGCAGAATAATGCAAGAACAACACTCAGCAGTAGAAATGGGTCTAAATCAGCCAACAGCCAACTCATAGACACTTGTTGAGTACCTACTGAGTGTAAATTGTTTGAGGGAGGTTACAATAATGATAACAGGTCCCTCAAAGGACTTGAAATATAGCTATGGACACCTACAAAGATGACTAACAAAGCAAGGTGTGACTTTTTCCTGCAGAGCCAGGATGTGGACGTGAGTGTCACAGTCCTCCGTGGAAGGGTGACCTATTTTTTGGTAGGGAAATCAGAAAGGACTTAAGGCCAAAGGGCAGAGCTGTTTAAACTGGTGGGATTCTTTAGGTTATCAATACTTACTTTCCAGAAATTGCACTTTTAATTTTGAGAAACCTACATGAGAAAATTCCAATGAGAAGCAGTAGAAACTTTAGAAGATGGTGTCATCTGCTATCCCAATCAGCATATTAGTCTTAGATAATTTCTGCACATAAAACTTTTTCCACTCCAATAGGAAAAAAAAATTCAGTGCAATAGTCAAGCAAATATTAGGATTTTGTTTACTATAAAGCAGGTTAAACATAGTGTGGTGCACATTTCACCAACGAATACATTGTTAATTTTTGTTTGTTTCAAAACAGCTGATGCAATCTGAGAGAAAAAATAATTTTCATGTAAAACGAATATTTTCCCTTAAAAGGAAAACTCTTAGTTGTAATTCAAAACATTTTAATTTCCTTTTAAAATGTAAATTAGGCTCCTCCAGCTGATCATGTCTCTAAGTCTGCCTAAAGGAAAACTCCACAGTGACAGAGGAACTCATAATCTTGCAAGGAAAGCAGAAGGTTTCCAGTACTCTTGTTTTCTTTGTAGCACTCACCACTTGCCGAAATTATCTTGCTCACTTACTGGCTTATCTGTTTATTGCCTGCCTTCCCTCTCAGGAAAGGAAGCTCCGTGAGAGCCTGAGGGCAGGTGTCTTTTTTGGTTGTTTCCCTGAGACTGTTAACAGTGGCTGACACACGTAGAGAAGGTACTCAAATACTTGTGTTGGAAATTCAAAGATGAAAGCCAAAACAAATCTAAACAGAACCAAACATGTTGCCTGTCTTCAAGAAACCTAGAAATCGACATTAATGTCCAGAGGTCAGTGGCCACCATGCCCAGTGCCCTTACTCTGCCCTTATCAGGCCATTCCTGACTTCACCTCATCTCCTGCCATCTGCCTCTAATTGCTGACCTCTGGGCTCTTCCTCAGGCACCCAGCTTCATACTTCATTGTTAGCAAAGTTGCCATTGGGGTAGGAAATACTCTTGTGCCTGGAGAGCCCAGCGTTTGCTTGTGCAGTGGAGAGAGGAGAAGTAACATGGGACAGACCAGTGTGAGTGGCATTTGGTCTTCTAGAGAAGACAACTCAGATTGTCTGCGCTAGTGGTCAGTGTGGCTGCCCTGATGTAACATGGCTGCAGGACGTGCACAGAAAATATTCAAAGCACTCTTTGAAAGCTTCCTTTGTATGAGCCTCTGTTCTACAGACTCAGGATTCCAAGGTGTATGAGACAAAATCAGTTGTTTCGGGGAGCACGCAGCTTACAGGAGAGATGGAGGAGAGTTCACAGACACGCTTACCCACAGACAGGCTGCAGGGCTCTCTGCAGACAGTGAGAACCAGATGGCCTCTGACTGGGAGGTCCTGGAAAGGTTTCACAAGGTGGGAAGAGGCAGTGCCTTAGTTTTGCGAGAAGCCTTGGAAGGACCTTCTGAAGCCAAGGGAAAAGGATCTTCTGAGGTTGCAGGGTGGAAAACAGCCTGGACAGGTGGTAGGTTGGGGACCTGGATGATAAGACAGGACAGAGGATTATTTAGGCTAAGCTAAGGATACTTTACAATGACCCATCAGACGACTGTATAGCAACAGTTATGGAAGACAGGTAGAAAGAATGGCCTCCGTGCTGGAGCTAGGATTCTGTGTGACTGGAGGGAGAGGGCTGATCTCGGTGGCAGAGTCCTCGGCACATGAGAAGAGGTGGGAGTTGGACCAGAGATGGGGCCATGCACATGAATGGTCGGGAGAGATACAAGCAGGAGGTAGCAGTTAATAATCAGACATCTGGGTGGCTGGTTGGATAAGGCAGGAGACATCTGACTCCTTAGTTTCTGGATTGGAAAGTTGTGTGTGTGTCTGTGTTTGTGTGTGTGTGTGTTGGGGTTGGAATGGGAGTAGTTACATGCCCAGAGAAAGAGATATCAGAATGGGAAGTATGAGAATTGAGCACCTGCTATGTGTTAAGCAGCCTCCTTGGTAGTAGGGATCGTCTCTGCTTGTATGGTGCCCGCACTTTGATGGTGCAGACAAGAACCAGAAACAAAAAATACCAAGAGAGCTGCACAGCGAATGCACACTGAGAGTGGCCTGTGTGGCTGTGTGGCTTGTTGCCTTGTTCTGTGCAGGTCTCTCTTCACAGGGGCAGTAGAAATGGCCTCTGAATGACAAGGTGTCATCGGCCATTCAGTTATCAGGGGAAAAGCACCCTACGCAGAGGGGACTCACAAGGCAGAGATGCGGGATGAGGGCCGTGCTGCTGGAGCTGAGCCCACCAGATGGTGGCACGTGAAGTGGCAAATGGGCTGGATGAAGGCTTTGCAGTCAGAGGAAAAAACTGCAGTTTACTCTGGATGAAGGCAGAGGCTTTGGGGAGATTTTGAGCAGGTGAGTGATCCATGGTTTATTATCTCAGAAGCTCATTCTGGCTGCAGTTTGGTGAATGAATCAAGGGAGCTGTCGTGGATACAGGGAGTCCATGGAGGCTACTGTCATAGTCAAGACAAGAGCAATGGTGACTTGGATCACAGTGATGATAATAGAAGCAAAATGCCACAGTGGTTCAGGAGGTGTTTGGAGGCGGCGTGTGTAAGACCTGCAGGTGGGTTGGATATGGGGAGTCAAGGGAGAGAGGAATCAAGAATCCATGCCTGGGTTTTTTACTGGAAAGATTTGGTAAATGATGTGGCCATTCACTGGGATTGGGATGGGAAGCGTGGAGGAGGAGCACGTGGGGTGCGCAAGGAACCAGGCGTGGCGTTTGGCGGTGTTCAGTCTAGGTGCCTATGCTAGGAAGGCAGCTGGATAAACAAAGCCTGGGAAGATTTGATCCAAAGAATCGTTCAAGACTGCAGCATAGAAACTGCAGTCACAGCATCTAAAATCATGGGATCGGATGCCCCCAAGGACAGTATATAGATGCCTCTGACATTTTGACTCTGAGGGAAATACAGACAGAGTTGGTTAATGAACCATAGCTGGGTGCAATGTAAGTGCCTGGCTGAAGTTTGACACACGAACGGATGGCCCTCTGGAATTCCGTGCTATGAATCGGATTAGAAAGAGAGATTTGGACTGTGCAACACCAAGGTAGTAGTTGAAGCCACAATCGTGAATGGAGACCAGGAGTGAATAGTGGGAGTGAGCAGAAGCCAGAGGATAGGACAGAAGAAGGCAGAGCCATGGAGCACCCTGGAGAGGAGTGACCCAGGGAGATCCCGAGATGGAAGGGAGCACGCCCTGGAGTTCAGAAGCCGAGCCTCAAGAGGAAAGAAGCCAGATGCCCCAGAGAGCAGGTGAGTTCCAGCAGCAAGGAGGTCATCCGTGGCCTTGGTCGGGAGATTGCAGTGGAGTGGCATGGATAATACCTGATGCCAGTGTGGTGAGGATGGCAGACGGGGCCGTTTGAATCTCAGCCATGGACAGGTAGATGCCGGCTTTTCTGCATGGAGAATTGACTTGGGATTGCTGTTGATTTGCTGAAGAAAAGGAGCTTGAAGAAATAGGAAGATAGGTAGAAACAAACCTTAAAGAGAACGGGACGAGTAGAATGTGGGGGACATGAGATGGCTTTGGACACTAGAAGGAATCCTCTTCCTCAGAGAGGGAACCTTGGAAGGAACCGGTGTGGGGGCTGCTGTGGAGGTGGAAAATTCACAGTGCTTTCCCCAGCTTCTGGCCCCCATTTCTCCCAATTGCACGGGACTGTGGCCACCTGAGAATGAGCCAAGGAGAGTGGGGCCTGGGGAAGCAGGGGTGGGGTAGTGGAGAACGGGAGGCCGGCTGCCAGGGGATGGCCCAGCCTTGCTGAGACTGGAATTGCGAGGCTAGGAACAGGACAATGAGGAGGATGATGGGAGTGACTGGGAACGTTTTAGAAGGAAAGTAATGCCATTAAATTAATAGTTTAGGAAGATGTGCAGTACTGGTGTGCAGGGGGGATCGGAGTAAGGGCTGGCAGAGTAAATGTTAATACACTCTGCATTTAAAAAATATACCAAACACAAAGGTACGCACAATTCAGATATGCATCTTGATGCAAGTTGACCGGCAGAGTCCAATTGGAGTGGTGTCTTGAGGGCGGAAGAGTATTTGATATGTGGAGCTGAGTGAGGTTCCAGAGTGGCAAGGTTCCAGAGAGGAGAGAGAGCCTGGACAGAGGTGCCAGGTGCAAGATGCGCAGCCAGAAGTCAGGGCTTGTGGAGTAGGATGATCTCATAGCTGGGGGGCTTTGTGCAGAGAAGAAGGGATGGATAAAGCTGACACGGTGGATCAGGTCTTCCTTACGCACTGAGTCCAGCTTTGCATTGGGGGAAGGAGTGGAGAGGTGCCAGAGGGCACGGTGTGGGGAAGATACCATGACATGCACATATTTATCACATGTTTCCTGCTCATTGGTTTCCATCTGTATCACTGGCAATATAAACCCAAGACAGAGCTGTGCCTTGCTGTCCTGGAGTTGCTGGCTCATGAGGGATCCAGACCTGATGAGGGGTGTTCTGGAGAGCTGCTGGTAGAGACACGCATGGTGGGGAAAGCTGTGCCCCGGGATGGAGACGGAGGTCCCACTTCGCTCCTGCGGAGTTCTCAGGCCCTGCAGCTCTCTGGCCTTTCCACTGTCTCTCTCTACTTCTGCAGTGTGATTCAGCGCATGGCTGGTGTCATGGTGTCCTCCTGACTGCGAGTCTTTCCTCTTGGTTGCCGCCAGTGCCCTGGAACCCCTTTTCCTGGCATCTTCTCAGGCTTCGTCATGGTCCGCTCATCCGCCCTTCCATCGTTTGCTGGTGCTTACGATTGTCTGCTTCCATGTTTGTCTCCTATTAGCCAACGTGTTCTTGCGGGTGGGAAGTGTGTTTCATTCATTTTCCTAACCTCAGTGCCTAGCATGTTGCCAAGCAAAATAAGTTGAATAAATGAGTAAATAGTGAAGGTGCTTAAGTGAGGGAATATGATTGAAATCGTCCTTTACAAGATTAATTTTCCTAAAGGAAAATAAATAATGAAATAAATAATGTGATTGTAAAATTTTGCCGGCGTGACTTGAAACTTCATCTTTGCTTCGTGTATCTTATTTTCATGTGATCCAAATACACTCGTTGGCATCAGTGACCGGGGCTTCTGAGCTACTGTGAACACAGCATGTTCTTATGCCCGAGCTGCTGGGGCATGGCTTGGCATGGAGCAGCCACCCTGAGATGACAGGAAGGAGGGAGATAAGTGTTTAGAACATTCTGGATGCCTCAACTGCATTTCCTGGGGCAGTGATAAAAAGCTTTTTACTTTGATGAAAACATTTCTACATAGCAAAGCGAAAGTGTCGCATATGAAGGGCTGACGTGTTTGAATATGATGAATTATTTATAAAAATACAAGCGTATTTGGCCTTTTAAAAGTTGGTAAGTACTGTGTAAGAAGCAGTTTTGCACAAAGAGCAGTTCACTCTGTTGGAAAAACACAGACTAACAGGTAACTGCAGAGTTGCATTCCAGGGACGGGTGGAGGCTGGTGCAGAATGGGAAAAAGCAGCATGATAATATAGAATTCAAGTTGTAGTTATTTGTATAGGATGTAATTTGTGTTTCGGTGTTATATTTTAGTAGCTTCTGAAATAAACATCTAAAGTGATATCCAAACGGGCTTGAAGGCTGGGCGAGGCGGCTCTTGCCTGTAATCCTAGCACTTTGGGAGGCTGAGGTGGGAGTATTGCTCCAGGAGTTCTAGATCAGCCTGGTTAACATAGTGAGACCTTGTTTCTAAAAAGAAAAAAAAAAAAATAGCCCGGGAGGTTGAGGCTGCAGTGAGCCATGATCACACCATTGGACTCTAGCCTGGGCAACGGAGGGAGACCTTGCCTCAAAAGACAAAAAGAAGAATGACAAAAAAGAGCTTAGTTACTATGGCTTCCTGGACGTGGTAATTACGTAGTGTATTGGTGTCTCAGGGTTATATACATTTCAAATTTTCTTGGTGTCCAGGACCAGAAGTTGTCTAATCAGTCGTCATGACTTTTTAGGACTATACTCTTCTTCTCCATGATTAAATATGTCTAATTTTTAAAGATAGATTAAAGACCTACTTATAAAACCTCAGTAATGAAGACAAGTGGTACTGGCATGTGGATAGGTAGACAAATGAATGCAACAGAACAGAAAAGAATTAAACCCAGACACATGGCGAAATCTAAAGGATGATAAAAGTGTCATTTCATACAGGAGAAGCAGAGATAGACTACTGAATAAATGATTTGGGGACACTAAGTAGTCATCTAGAAAAAAATAAAAATAGATTATTCCGTGCAGTGCACCTTCAGGATAAATTCCAAATGGATATGTATATTTATGTGTATATTTAAATGTGAAATTTATATATATATTTAAATGCAAAAACGGAAACCATAAAAAGAAAAAAAAATGAGGAAATTCCTTTCTAGCCTTGAAGTGGGGAGACCCTTTAAATGGGACTCAAAAAACCCAGAAGTAAAGAAAAGATTGGTAAGTTAATCCACATTCAAAAAACAAAATGAAACACCTTCGTATTGCCCCAAATCCTGTAAGCCAGGTCTTAGCATGTTCCTGTCCAGGCCCTGGTGCCTCCCCTGACTCTCCACCTATCTTTCTCCATGTCCCATAGCATGCCAGAAGCTCCAACACCGTGTTAACAACTCCCTGTACTTGAATTGTGGCCCTAGAGAAAACATTTACAGCTCTTATCACAGCATAGTGCTAACCTTCTTAATATATAAAGAGTTCCTAGAAATGATTAAGAAAAGAGCTCTTAGACATGACTAAAAAGAAAGAACAGCCTGATAAAAAATAGTCAAAGGATATGAACAAGACAAATCACAGCGAAAGGGAAGTAAATGGCTCTTTAAAAACATGAAAAGATGCTCAGCCTTATTCACGATAAGAGCAATGCAATTGAAAATAACACCTGTGAAAATGGCACCTGTAGCATTTGCAAATATTCATAAACTTCATAACACACTGTTGGCAAGTCCACGAGGAGGCAGGTGCTTCTGTACTTTCCTGGTGGGAGTATCAAGTGGTGTAGCTACCGAGGAAGGCAATTTGGCAGTATCCATCAATATTAAAAATGCATGTTGGCTGGGTGCGGTGGCTCACATGTATAATCCCAGCACTTTGGGAGGCCGAGGTGGGTGGATCACGAGGTCAAGAGATTGAGACCATCTTGGCCAACATGGTGAAAACCCCTCTTTACTAAAAATACAAAAATTAGCTGGGCACAGTGGCATGCACCTGTAGTCCCAGCTACTCAGGAGGCTGAGGCAGGAGAATCGCTTGAACCCAGGAGGTGGAGGTTGCAGTGAGCTGAGATCATGTCACTGCACTCCAACCTGGCGACAGAGAGAGACTCCATCTCAAAAAAAAAAAAAAAAAAAAAAATACATATACCCATTGAGTCAATCATTCTGCTTCTAAATATTTATCCCTCAGAGATACTCACACATAGGCAAAATGACGTAACAAGATATGAATATGGTACAGTATTGTTTGAAATAGGACATTGGAAACCATCTGATGGCCTGTCTACGAGTAGGGGCCTGGTTAAATAACATTTGCAGCAGTGAAAACCAATGTCCAGAAGATCTTCGAGATACACTGTTATGTGAAAAAAGTGAGGTGTAAGCAACAGACATACACACACTCAGATACATACATTTTTGTGTTAGGACAATAAAAGCATATACTTGTATTTGTGATTGCATAAAGAAACTGGGAAGAAACCCACGAAACTGTTCATGTAACACTTGCTGGGCAGTGAAGGGAGGTGGGAGGGACAAGGGGTCCTGGGGGATGGAAAACCAGAGTTGTGGGGAGACTTTTCAGTGTTACCCCGTTTTATACGTTTTGAGTTTTGAATAATATAACTTATTTCCCATTCAAAAGTTAAATTTCAGAATTAGCAAGAAGCTACCCAAGTGGTATCGAATGAATGTTGAATTGTCTTACTTTGTTGTTCATGTGTTCATTAGGGGGTCATGTTTTTATGGTCTTCCTCCTGGGATCATGGTTTCATTTGTCAGCCCCTGAAATTTGATTGATTTCTGTCTTCCTCTGGCCTCTCACGTATTTCTCCCACACAAGATCCCAAAATGTGAAATGATGAATATTAAAAAAACTGCACGCATCATTACCCCTTGTGGTTATCTTATCAACTCCTTTCTGACGTCATGCACAGATTTGAACATGGAAAACAACACTTCTATTTTAATATAATTTTTAACTGATGCAATTGATGGTTTCATACTTAAGATGTGAACTATTGTTTAAACCGTTGGAGAGCTGCCCAGCCGGTTTCATCTGGTAGAAATCACTACTTTTTAGCAAGAAACCGGATGCCTTGTTGTAGAAACGAACGTTAGATACTAGCACTTCTCCAGTGAATGCAAATACAGCCTCAAGTGGTATTACCATTTAATGACACCATTAAATGGGGGGGGGGGGGCAGCAGTTTATTACAAGTTATTCTATTGTGACAGTGATTTGATTATTTGACTGGACAGCCGGGGCAGTGGGCATTCCTGTACCTGTTCCTCAGCAGCTTTGCAGGGCAGAGTGGGAGCCACTCTATACCAGGGCTAGGGGTTTATGTTGACCAGAACTCTACCCTGGGAGAGCTTTCTGCCCAGGTCGAGAGGGTCAAAGCCTTCCCTCTGGCTGGGCCTTCATGGGGACACTTGAGTTATTTAGAGCCCCATGTTTGCCTTTCACCCTGGATTTCCCTGGGGTTTAGAGCTCATGCTGTTGCTGACAGTGTCTCAGCGGGCCTCTTTGCTGTCCCTTCACTGACTCTTCCTCCTTGGGTTGGATATCATCCTGCTTATTTTCCTGTGTTCTGCTTCTAATGGTGACAGCTTTCTTTGTCTTATCACTTAATATTATTTCCTTCTAGTCCACTCCTTGGTTTTATTTTAGCTGCTACTTCCTTCCAAGTTACTGGATTTTATGAGAACCCTTTCCTGACCTTTAAACCTCTGTCTTCACTCCCCTTGCAAGCTTCTCCTTGGAGCTGCAAGCTCCTTGTGAGGTCTCCTCAGGTAACCCCTGGGGCACACCCAAGTCTCTGAAAGGCACAGGCCTGTCAGTGTGCACTCACCTAGTTCTCTTTCTGTAAGGCACCCCTTTCTCACAGGAGACTGTTCTGGGGAAACCCTGGTGGCCATTGCTCTCTTCTTCTTGGAGTGGCTCCTGGGATGGGGATGGGTGAGTAGAAGGTGGCTGCACGGTCCTTTCACTCCGTGAAGCACTTAAATCCTTCAGAGGCTTTGCAAGCCACCTGGAATGCCTTTGTGTGAAAGGTTATTCTTTGTGAATAATATTACTGCCCTAGTTTGATTTCATTTCTCAGGCGACCTGACTGTGCGTGCAGAGCTTTGGCACTTTCTGTGTTGTGTAACTGTTCTGTTCCTTTTGTGAGGGCCATCATTAGGAAATCGGTCCATTTTTTATCCTGTGTGATTTTTGAATTTTCTTTGTTTTGTGTTGGTCCATTTTTAAATGTATTTCAGCAAAGGGTTTGTGATTCAAAATTGTTATGACTTCTTGTATCTGTGTTGCAGTCTGGTGGAAAGTACTGCATACGACTGATAGAATAAGGCATTCAGTACTAGGTTTTGGGGTGACCTGAAAGTTTTCTAAATGCCATTATTATTAGGTGGAGATCAGCTTCAGAGAGGGCTTATGTGTAGAAAGAGATGTAATTCACCCTTGCTCTTTTTTTCTTTTTTTAATTGATATCCTCCTGGCCTTTGTCAGTAGTTTTCTTGGGCTTTGTGATCTCTCAGTAAGAAACAGTGGATGGTCTGATGTGTTAAGAGATGTGTGTGCCTGTATTTGTTAAACACCATGGAGGCACTATAACCTAGAGTGCTTAATTACCGAGCTCCTGCATTGCAGTTGTTTCGTTTGCTACAGTCGTTAAGATTGTGGTGAAGATTAAATGAGGTAATATATAGCAAGTGTTTGCAATAATGCCTTGAGGAGAGCAAGTGCCCAAGACACTTAGCCATTGTTTCCTTGGGTTCTGAGACAGTAAAAAGGCAGCCTCTGCAAGTGACCTCCAAGGGGGTGCCGGTCGGGAAAGGAAGAGAAAGGCTGCTGAGAGCATCCATTTGGCTGGGAAAGGTGTTTCTTTGTAGTTGCAGGAAGTTCAGCTTCTGGAAACGCTGATATCAGGAAACGGCTGGAGTCCTCAAGCAATTCCACTTTCTTGGCAAGAAATTAAAGGAAAATGTGTTGCAAATAAAAGGGAAGAATTTTTGGAAAAAGAACTAAAAAAAAAAGGATTGTCATTAGAATGCTTCTTCCATTTAGGGGAAGCTATTTTTTGAAAGGCTATTGTAGTCCCTTTCCCCATTTATGGGGCTTCTGCACCTCCAGAAGAATTCACCTCTGCCCTCTCCTCTCTCTGAGCGTTTCGCCGTCACTCGGTCCTGTCTAAAAGTGGAGTGTTGCTGTTGGGTCTCCTGCTGCTGGTGTTGAGTGGGAAGGCCCTGAAGCTGGCAGCTCCGGGGGCATAGTGGCCTCAGGTGAGCCTCGAGCCTGTCCAGAATGCCGTCCCTCTCTGCCATGGACCCTGTAGCTTATATTTGCTTTGTATGGTTTGCCTCTGTAACTGGTTATTTGTTTACTCTAGACTTTTGTAGATTGTTGGTCTGTATTCTTCACTCTGTGTGTGGACTTAGTCCTATGCATGCATTACAAATTTCTTTTGTAATTTAATTTACTTTAACTTGAAGAAAGGTGAGAATGTGCCCATCACGAGCAATGATCTCCTTACAGGTAAATTGTGAGAGTGCTATGTGTGAAATGCCTTTACACAGCCTCTACGTCTTGTTCGCCTTTATCTGAAACAAAGCTATCAATACATTATCTAATTTTGATAGAAAATTCTGCAAATAATTTGAGGATTTACACTTTTATATGTTACCCTATTTCTGGAATTATTTAATACTGTCAGATGGGCATGGACTCAAAAATGACTGGTTGGCTTCTGTCTCTCAGTAGGTAATATTTCATAAACATTCAAAGACGTTCCAGGCAGGCGTCCATTGTACAGCTGTGGCCAGGTGCTCCTTCTCCTCCCAGAACTGTGTTTGGAGCAGCAGGGTTGCAGGTGGGTGGCGATGCCGCTGTTGACTCTGCTCGCTTGTCTTTCCTCGACGTCATAAGCTTGAGGTTTGCTGTCCATCTCAGATGACTAGCAGTGCCCTGCAGGAATCATGAGCGTGTGCTGAATGAAGGGGTCATGAGAAGCAGTATGGGGTGCTTGGAGACGTGTATTTTGGAGCAAGAATTGGTCTCAAATCTCAGCTCTGTGTAATTTCTCCGCACTCTAATTTTCTCATCTGTAAAATGGATGTTCAACAAATGTTAGTTTATTGAATAGTTTATTAAATACTTTTTCCTCCACAGAGGAAATTGCAGACTTGTTTTGGGTCATAATACTTTGGAATTTTCTTGAATTGCCCAATTTGGACATTTATAATCAGTTTTGATTTCAACTATGATAGGCTCCACCTAGTTTTTCAACATAGGAAGAGACGAGAAAATGGAAGGCCGTTTCCAGAAATCCTTCAAATGTTGCTTTCGATTTTTAAAAGAGGCTGTGACTTCATGACAAGGTCTATAAATGAACGTCCTTGCGCTCCGGGGTGGGGACAGAGCTGCAGTGAGGCCTTTGCCCTCGCGTTCCTGATGCTGCCGTCGAACTGTTCCCTGGTCTGTGCCAGGCTGGCCCATTTTCCTGAGAAGGCTCAAGCATGCTCCTATTTTAGGATTTGACCTGCTATTCATCTTGCTGGGTTATTTTGCCTCCCTTTATACTTGTTTCCTACCTTATATAAGGGCATTGTCCTCAAGTGGAGGAATATGTGGAACTATTTGTAGTCATGTTTAGCAGTTGTTTTGGTGGATATTAGTAGTTAGCTAAAGGAAGTAAACTTTTTTTTTTTTGAGATGGAGTCTTGCTCTGTTGCCCAGGCTGGAGTCCAGTGGCATGATCTTAGCTCACTGCAACCTCTGCCTCCCAGGTTCAAGCAATTCTCCTGTCTCAGCCTCCCTAGTAGCTGGGATTACAGGTGCATGCCACCAAACCCAGCTAATTTTTGTATTTTTAGTAGAGATGGGGTTTCAACATATTAGTCAGGCTGGTCTCGAACTCCTCACCTCAGGTAGTCTGCCCACCTTGGCCTCCCAAAGTGCTGGGATTACAGGCATGAGACACCGCGCCCAACCAGGAAGTAAACTTTTCAGTAGATCTCAGTCAACGACTGTGTAGGTTTTGCCAGATTTAATGTGCTTGCGTGTCTGTAAACTCACCCTAAGGACCTACCTCTGATTCCGTTGGTTCTCTGAAGTACTCAAGTTCTCTGGAGTACTTCAAGTTTCCCTTGAAGAAAGATGTCTATGAATTCAAGTTTTCTATTTGGGTTTCCTTGCCCGCAGAGCCTGAGATAAGGACAGGTGGTTCATTTGAGAGGTGACTGCAGCAGGCAGGAGTGGGGAGTGAAGCAGGGGGTCAGGGGCAAGAAGGGGAGAGCCAGTAAAAGTCGAGTTATTACTTGGTTCCAGCAGGTCCCTTCCCAGGAGGACAGAAGGCAGCCGCACCCTCACTATGCACTCCCAGATGCTTCTTTTGGAAATCGAGTGGGCTCTCCTGGCCCTGGCAGGGGTGCTGGATGAAAGCAGCAAGGCTTGGATGTGCGCCTGAAGTAGGATCCACCACTTTAGGGGAGACTGGCCTCACTAGGCACAGGCCACCACTGTTGTGGCAGAAACCAGAAGCAGGCTGAGAGGATGCGGTACCAAGCGCCAGAGGCTTCTGCTACTAACACAATTAGGGTGACATTTATGTTCTTTATTCCACTTTCCAAGTCTGAGGTATATGATTTTTTAAAAAGCACTCATTATTTTTTAAAGTTCCCAGATTTCCTTGAGATCAGTGTAAATCCACACGATCGCACTTGCCCTGGCCTTGCTCATGACCATCTGTGCTTCTAACCTGCAGTGGCAGAAGTGAGCAGTGTCAGGGAGACAGTAGGGCTGACGAAGTCTGAAACACATGCCATCTGGCCTTCCACAGGGGAAGGCTACCCCTGTCCTAAGACAGTCATTTCATACAGGGGTTTTCATAGAATACGCTGTTTTTAGGTGCCTACGTTTATGCAGTACACGCAGTGTGATGTTTCAGTGTACGTATATGTTGTGAGTGCCAGTTAGAAGACGGGTGATCAAGAATTGGAATTTCAAGAGATCCCACACATTTGGCATCTCCTTTCACCTTCCCTGGGTGACAGGTACTTCCATAGTGCCTGCCTTTTGTTGCCCTTACCTCTGGGCATCGTACATGTGAAGAAAGGTGCTGGTGGTTTCTCCCAGGCTGCTTCCTATGGGCACACCCACTTCCAAGAGGATGCATGGGCAAAGATGACTTTAAAGAAATCAACTTTCATATTCTCAAGCTTCACAGAGACTCTTAAAAATGAACTTTTCTGGCTGAGCGTGGTGACTCATGCCTGTAATCACAACACTGGGAGGCTGAGGCCAGCAGATCGCGAGGTCAGGAGATCGAGACCATCCTGGCTAACACACAGTGAAACCCCGTCTTTACTAAAAATACAAAAAAATTAGCCAGGCGTGGTGGTGGGTGCCTGTAGTCTCAGCTACCTGGGAGGCTAAGGCAGGAGAATGGCATGTACCTGGGAGGTGGAGCTTGCAGTGAGCCGAAATCGCGCCACTGCACTGCAGCCTGGAGGACAGAGCGAGACTCTGTCTGAAAAAGAAAAAAAATGAATTTTTCTGAGGGTGTCTACCTGACAACAGGTCTGCCAATTGTACTTTTCAGCTTTCCTTTAAAAATATATATTTTAATTGACCAGTAATGGCATATGTTTATGAAGTACAGTGTGATACTTTGATGTATGCATACATTGTGGAATGATTAAATCAGGTGAATTAACATATCTATCACCTAACCTACTTACTGTTTTTTGAGTGAGAACATGTAAAAATCTATTCTTCTAACAATTTCTAAATGTTTAAGATGTCATTATTAACCATGGTAACCATGCTGTGCAATAGATAGCTAAAGCTCATTCCTCCTCTCTGACGGAAACTTGGTAAGTTTTGACCAAGATCTTTCTTTTCCCCATCCCTGCCTGTCCCAGCCTCTGGTGACCACCGTTCTCTTCTCTCCTTCAATTAATTCTTTTAAAAGTTCCAACTACAAGCGAGGTCATTCAGTATTTGTCTTTCTGTGCCTGGCTTATTTCACTTATCTGTTTTCACAACTGACTTCCTCTCATTTCCCAAAGAAGAAAGGCATACCCCTTTCTTCTTCAGAGTCTTACTATGGCTCATTGCCCCAGCATGTAAAAGTCTCTGGGGTACTAAACGATGGGACAATCTGAGAAGGCTCTGTTCCTAGGGCAGAGTTCATGGAAAACAAAGGAAAACGAAGCAAGGAGAGTATCTGTGAATGTGGGAGACTCTGTATTTCACCAAGTCAGCAAACCCATGGCAAGGCTCCGTGTCTCCACCCATCCATCCACATACTCATCTGTCCATCCATCCACCCACTCATTTATCCATCCATCCACCCACCCACCCACACATCTATCCATCCAACCATCCACCCACCCAACCACCCAACTATCCATCCATCCACCCATCTATCCATCCATCCACCCACCCACCCATCTATCCATCCATCCATCCATCCATCCATCCATCCATCCATCCATCCATCCACCCACCCACCCACCCACCCACCCAACTATCCATCCATCCACCCACCCACCCAACTATCCATCCATCCACCCATCTGTCCATCCATCTACCCACCCACCCATCTATCCATCCATCCATCCATCCATCCATCCATCCATCCATCCACCCACCCACCCACCCAACTATCCATCCATCCACCCACCCACCCAACTATCCATCCATCCACCCATCTGTCCATCCATCCACCCACCCACCCATCTATCCATCCATCCATCCATCCATCCACCCACCCACCCACCCACCCACCCAACTATCCATCCATCCACCCACCCACCCAACTATCCATCCATCCACCCATCTGTCCATCCATCCACCCACCCACCCACCTACCTATCCATTCATCCACCCACCCATCTATTCATCTGTCTCTCCACTCATCTCTCCATCCACCCAGCCACTCACCCACTCACCTATCTGTCCACCCACCTACCTATGCATCTACCCATACATCTACCCACCATCCATCCTTCCATCTATCTTAGAACTATAATTCAGAAATGAGAAATTGTCACAGGGATGCAAGTTAGATGATGTATTTAAATTATAAAATAACCTTTTCAGACATAAGTTAGGTCTGATTGAACTATTTGACTTGCCACTGGAGAATGGCTTTCCAGGAAGGTTGTTTGGTGGACAGAGTCCATGGACTGAGTGAACAATATATTCCTCAGCTCCAGGTTTTGACAAAAATATATATGGGGCATATTTGCGTAAAAAATATGTGAGAACATACATCATTTGCAACTATTTAAACTTGGGATACAAGTTTTATATGCCAGCTTAAAAACGTGTGATGGGACGCACGTTCTTTGGCAGGTGTGCTGCAAGAGAGGTGATGGGACGCACGTTCTTTGGCAGGTGTGCTGCAAGAGAGGTGATGGGATGCATGTTCTTTGGCAGGTGTGCTGCAAGAGAGTGAGTGAATGCAAAGAGCATCTTAGAGCTGAATTAACACACTGGATGTGAGCGAATTACCTGGGCTGTGTGGTGTTCACCTACCTGAGAGTGTCTGAAAGCATAAAGGCCGGACTGGTACAGCCACCAGGCATAAGGACTACAAATGATTTTACTTGAGATTTGGCTTATACGTCTCCTCAGCAAGATCAGAGAGGATTCCAGGGTCTAGTCTTTCAACTTCCAACCGGGTCGTACCACTGTTGTAACCAGAATGATTTTGTGGGACTATATACACCTCAGGGCTTCGCAGAGCACTACCCCTCTAAAATCTCTGCAATTGATTATATGTTCTTTATTTTAATTCCACGTTAATGTGGCTGTGTCCCTCCTAAATACAGCTTGAGTCCTTTGTTGAATGCCTCCTATGTGTCGACACGGTGGTGCACAGATGGATGTCCATGACCTTAGGGAGCCTATGCCTCGTGGCCAAGGCCGACCTGAACAAATGTATCATGCTAGACACATACGCACAGGAAGCCACATTCATCGGGGGCATCTGGGGACGTCTCCCCAAGGAAGAGACAGAGGAGAAGGAAAAGACTGTGTTAGCCCCTGTGGATGTGGGGCTGTGGGAGAGAAGGTGTTTCTGGTGGAGGGGCAGCTTGCGCAGAGACCTGAAGGGTAGGAGACATCTTTAACTCCAGGCGTGGATTTCCAGCATCATGGTGTTCCACCTTCTCAGAGTCAAAGCAGTAAGTTACACCTCCGATGAAATAAGCACATTAAACACACGCACGTTCATCATTCCACACCCTGAATGGGCGGCAAAGGAAACCAGATTCCTACCAGACATGCCTCTGCCATTCCAGCTGGCGGCCTGCAGGACAGAGGCTGTGGGGCTGCCATTGGAGGCACACGGTGGCTGGAGAGTTGAGACGAACCACAACACTGCTTCCCAGAGACGGGACCATGTTCAGTTTCAAAGACTGCTTTCTATTCCTCATCTTCCTTGGTTCTCGTAACAGTCCAAAGAGGAATCCTAAGCAAAGTGAGGCTCAGAAACATCTAGGGCATCTAGGAACAGACTTGAATCACCACATGGTGGGTGCGGCGAGGGAGGAGCCAGGCTACTTTGCCCTAGCTGTGCTCAGGGTCTCAGTGGAGGGCCTGCCCCCAAGTCGCCCTCAGTGATATTTGCCAATATTTGCCGAGTGGCGAGCACCCGCTCTGGCTGGGGGTTATCATGGGTGAGGCACCACCTCTGCCTCTGAGAGCCAGCATTGCTGGGGAAGCATTTGCCAGATTACTGAAGTGTAACTTTTAAAGCATCTGTTTTTAGTGATTTAAGTTAGTTCAGACATCAACCTTTAAAACATGTGTGATGCCTTCTCTTCTTAGATCTAGTATTGTGCATCTGATATTTTACCTTTTATCTTTATGAGCATCAGTTATTATTGTTTTATAAGAGAGAAGTATATTTTAAAGGACTCAAGGTTTAGAGTTCTGTTTGCTACTATAATTAGTTAACCACCTCATACTTCTAGATGTTTTTATTTATCTTTTTAAAGATAAATGAAATATTTTAAAAAATCTTTCTTAAGACTTTTAACATTTTTCCTTTTTCTTTGTTGACCTCTGGGCATCAGTCACCCCTTACTGGCCCCCACATGCCTGCTCAGAAAGCCTGGCCATCCTCCCCTAGTCAGTCTCTTGGGTCCATCCCTCTCCTGTGGTCAGGTGAAGCAGACAGCCACGTTGCTGTGATCAGTTTGTCTTGAAGATGGGAAGGAGCTGAAGGGCTGGCCAGGGCCGAGTGCTGAGATCACCGATTTAAGACAGCTTTTCTGACTGCATGGACAGTAGTGACATCAGACAAGTGATATTTATTTTGTGTGCAAGTCTTCTGAATATTTCCTGGTAGGTGCTGGCTGAGGACAAAGTAACAGCCAATGTAAAGTTATCATACTTCTTATTAATAGATGAATTATATTATTCTTGGCCAATTATATAAATCATTTTCGTAAGTAATTTTATAAACAAATTTATAAACGACTGTTTACATAATCTGTGTTTTATTTACATAATCTGTGTTTTATTTAAATTTGTATCTTCTAGCAACAGCATAGTTTATCAGACTTCATCTTAAATCAATTGACATCCAGATAGGAATATGTTGTGGTTTCCACATTTCTGAACCGGAAAGTTTAGAAGGGGGAAAGTATAGGAACACTACAGCAGTTATAAATGGCTAATAGTCTGTAACAGCGTGTAAGAACAGATTTTTACATAAGAGCTCTTAATTTTTATTTAATTTTTATGTTCAGTTTCTTTGAGCTAAAATGTTAACTGTTTTCTTTCCCATTTTGGAGTTACCTGAGTAAGCTTATTTAAATTTCGTAATCTTGCTGACAAAGTAACATGAAGTTTTTACTTTTAAACCTTACACACCAAGAATATCTGTTTGCTGAATAAATAATGTATTGTGACAGGTGATTTGAAAATGGTAAAAAAAATTTTTAATATGTATCTAATAATTAAACTGAAACAAAAAGGCAGGCGATTTTTAAAGAATTTTTTAAAAACTGGTGAATAGAAACCGTTAGAATCTTTATGTTTTGAAAGCCTTTCAGCAGTTAAAAACTTCCCATTAATTAAGCCTGCATTTCCTGTACCTTAATGGGAAAGAGTTACATGCATGCAACTTAAAGAACTTTAGTCAGTTCAAGGTTATATAGGTTTTTTTGTTTTGTTTTGTTTTGTTTTTTTGTTTTTTGGTTTTTTTTTTGGTGACAAAATCTTGCTGTGTGGCCCAGGCTTCCGTGCAGTGGTGCGATCACAGCTCACTGCAGCCTCAACCTCCTGGGCTCAGATGATCATCCTGCCTCAGCCTCCTGAGTAGTCGGGACCACAGGTGTGCACCATCACACCTGGCTCATTTTTAAAATTCTTTTAGCTATTTCTTTTTTTTTTTTTTTTTTGTTGAGACGGAGTCTCGCTCTGTAGCCCAGGCTGGAGTGCAGTGGCCGGATCTCAGCTCACTGCAAGCTCCGCCTCCCGGGTTCCCGCCATTCTCCTGCCTCAGCCTCCCAAGTAGCTGGGACTACAGGCGCCCGCCACCACGCCCGGCTAGTTTTTTTTTTTTTTTTTTGTATTTTTAGTAGAGACGGGGTTTCACCGTGTTAGCCAAGATGGTCTTGATCTCCTGACCTCGTGATCCGCCCGTCTCGGCCTCCCAAAGTGCTGGGATTACAGGCTTGAGCCACCACGCCCGGCCATTTTTAAAATTCTTTATAGAGCACAGGGTCTTCCTGTGTTGCCCAGACTGGTCAAGAACTCCTGGGCTCAAGCAATCCTCCCTCCTTGGCCTCCCAAAATGTTGGGATTACAGGCGTGAACCACTCCACCTGGCCATAGATTGATTTTTATGTCTCTTTTTTTTTTTTTTTTTTTGAGACAGAGTCTTGCTCTGTTGCCCAGGCTGGAGTGCAATGGTTTAACCTCGGCTCATTGCAGCCTCTACCACCCGTGTTGAAGCAATTCTCTTGCCTCAGCCTCCCAAGTAGCTGGGATTACAGGCATCTATCACCACGCCTGGCTGATTTTTTGTATTTTTAGTAGAGACGGGATTTTGCCATGTTGGCCAGGCTGGTCTTGAGCTCCTGACCTCAGGTGATCCACACGCCTTAGCCTCCCAGAGTGCTAGTATTACCGACATGAGCCACCACACCCTGCCGTCTTCATTTTTTATCTTGATGAGGTTGAGAGTTATAATAGGTATGGCTTTCTTTAAAAATAAAACTAGTTGCTGAGTTTTAAATTGTGCAAATGAAGGTAAGGATGAAAAGTCATAATAGAAAGCTGAAAAACAAGGTTTCTGAGTGTAACGTAATGAATGTGAGGCTTGCAGTCAATTGACTGGAGTTTGAATATTGAATAGTTTGAATTTGGTTCCTCCATACATTGGTCGTGGACTCCTAGGCAAATTATTTAACTTTTGAATGTCTTCCCTAATCTGTAAAATGGTGGTAATTTCACTCTCACACAGCCAGCTAGCTTCCTTCCTTCCTGCACCTGTCTTCCTTCCTGCCTGCCTGCCTTTCTCTCCCTCCCTTCCTCCCTTCCTCCCTTCTTCCCTTCCTCCCTGCCTCCCTCCCTCCCTGCCTCCCTCCCCCCTGCCTCCCTTCCTTCCTTCCTCCTTCCCTCCCTTCCTTCTTCCCTCCCATTTGATCAGGATAAAGATGACATAATGAATGTGAAAGCACTTTGTAAACTATAAAAATCAGCATTGTTAGGACATCATTACGAAATCTGGAGGACACAGAATGTAAATGTTAATAAGGCTTATTGTTATATAATGTTTGAGTGGTAATTGTGTGTTCTAGGTTCTTAAAGACTCTAGTTTTCCCTTAGTATAGTAGTTAACTTTCTATTGTTGTTTGAATATTCTATTTTAGATTGCTAGGTAGGCAACTAAATACATACCTTATTATGCAATGTAGGTGTTGTGTGGGCGACTTAACCTTGGGATGACGAACTTAACTTTTACCAGTTTTGGTTAGTATATATTTTAATGATGAAGTTTAAGATTTCATAGTATATCCTTTTTTAGAATTTTATTTTCTTTGCATTTACCTGTGTAGTGATGTGGTAATATGAAATAAAAAGTTTAAATGTTCTAGCTCAAAAACCAGTGCAAATTAGATGGTCTGAAGACAGGAATGTGTATTACATGCATCCTTTCAGAACACAACACAATGGCAAGAATTGGTGTAAGAAAATTAAATCATTTTTATTTTAAAGCTATATTTAGTTTGATATAAAATGACTCCTTCCACCCTGTCTCTCTGTCTCTTGCCTTCCCTCTCATCCTTCCTCTTTGTTAACTCCTTTTGTAGTTGGCTTTTATTTGCGTTTAGTTTTGACCCTTACTGTGCTTAAAAGTTATCTGAAGTATAAAGTGAAAATAAAAGGGAAGGTGAATGTATTGCATAGTAGAATCATCGCCAAACAGAAAGGGTTAAAATACTTTTTCTTTTCTTTTTTGGTCGGGGGAGGGTGGTGGGAAGTAAGAGGCTTTCCGATGAGGCATTTCACAAAGGCATAATCTTTGAATCTGATTAGATACCATATTGAATTGGCCTCTTTCACCCAGCACAGAGAATTTCTGACCCATTTAAAAAGAGATGTTACTGACAGCATCTGCTAACGGCAGGCGAGGGCTGGCTGGAGGAAAGGAGGAGATGGGAAATGGAATAAAAACCTGTGGGAGATGGGATTGTGGTGAATGAAGGCTACATAGCGTTTTCTCATTTCAAGAGATAAAGGCAAGGCACATTTTGAGAAATTATCTTTTGGCTCTAGGGAAAATCAAGCCAGATTTCGCCTTCTGCTTTGGCGTTCTGCCCTTATTGTAAATATCATTCCACAGAGAATTCCGTGATAGCTCCGTAAAGTCTTGAGTACAAATCTGGGAGCACTTGCCCCACCTGTGCTGCGGAAACTTGGGTCCTGGGCCGATGACCCCCTGTCCTTGCCTTTCTTTTTCCGATCCTTGGATGAGAAGAAGCTTGCACTATTGACGCAAAGCCTTTTACCACTTCACATGATGCCTGGAAACTAAGTGGGGTTTTGTTTTTGTGACCCTGTTACGCTGCCCAACGCACAGGACGTTCTCCAAAATGTATGGAATGAATTTTGATGCGTGTATAGTCTTTCTCATTTACCATGCCAAATGTGAGAAATTTTCCACAGTTTTGTGTACGTTACCCATCCGCCATAAAACTGGATACCTTCATTCAGTCAGGTACAATCCTTGCACGTTAAGGACACCTAGGCAGGGCCTGGGGGGTACAGTCATTCTTACGGCAGGAAATATGTGCGGTGACAGAATCAGGGCCACCTTCTGGAAGCCACATCCTAGTATGGTATAGGTGGTGGTGGTGGTTTTGACTGGTTTTTATTGCTTCAGCCTTGATCTGTGATTCTTTGCCATTCTACTGAGCAAGCTGGTTAAGTGCATGGGTCCTGGGGTCCCCCTAGCTACCTTGAAATTCTGGTCCCACCTCTTACAGTCTGTGAGAAGTTTATTGCATAACTTCTTTTTGCCTCAGTTCATTTATAATATGAGATGAAAATAGCAGTACCTTGTTCATCGAGCTGTCTGTCCAAAGGGTTAAATTAATTAAATAGTAGGTATGTAGGACAGTGGACTGAATACATAGTAACTGCTTTCATTTCCATGATGATTTAATTTACAATCTGATAACTTGCACATGAATTGTCTCAGGTGTGATCATGTCAGTTTTGTTAGAGAGGCAGCCTATTGATATCCCTTTATTCTACAGATACTAAAACCGGCTTTGAGGTGTTAAGGCTTTAAGGTGTGCCCTTCCGAGGTGAGGGGTGGCTGGGTCTAGGCAGAACATTTCTACAGCAGATAGAAAAATGCCTGCCACAAACAAACATAGGGCGTCAAAAGGAGGCTCATTTCTGCACCCCCAATTAGTATTTCACAAATGTGTTCACGCACATGCATAAACAGTCTATCTAGTTTTTGCAAAATAATAGCTTGCATGGCAAATGTCCTTTTGTGAACCGTTAAGTATTACATTTAGGGTGGGAAGCTGGAGGGGAACAGACAGCAGCTGTTCTTGGGGATACAGTTGGGGCCTCAGCCTGTGGAACGTCTGGAATGTGAGGTTTCCTGTAAGGGCTGGTTTTGCCTGCATTCTTCCTTGTGAAGATTTTTTGAAAAGCCGTAAATTGTAATAAAATTAGAGTGCTTCTTTTAAATGATTGATTCTCAAAATCCTACATTAGTAGAAAGACTCTGCATTTCATAAATGTAACTTGACAAGTCATATTTCTATCTTTCTATTTCCATTTTGCTCCTAGGAAAGTTGTTGTAACTTTTTTTTGAAGAGAGAGAGAGAGAGAGAGAGAGAGAGAGAGAGAGAGAGAGTGTGTGTGTGTGTGTGTATGGGGGGATTTCCTTTTCACATAGCCAGTGAACTAGCTGTGTGTTTGCTAATGGGATAAAGTGTGTTGAGGTGAGTGCATGAGGTCTACTTCCCAGAGTTTATCCTAATCCAAGAATAAGAAGTATGGGATTCCTTAGATAATATGCATCATATGTCCTAGGCAAATAAGAGGGGAACCATGTACATGTAAATGTCTGTCTACAGATAGAATTACGCATTTGAAATTGGTATAAGAATAAAGAACAAGAGCTAAGGGATTTCCTAGAGGTCATGGGAATGACTCCCATCACAGTAAAATGCTTACATAATGATAACACTTAGCTTGTGATATTTGCAGTTATTTTAAATGTTATTCTTTGAAACACTGCATACAGACAGCTTATTGTAATGGGGCAGTATATAATATTTTTCTATTAAGAGAATAGAATCTTCTGTTTCTATCAAATATGTCTACCTCTTTATTTTTTATTAATAATTTTTCCTTAATTGTTATTAAAGATACTTTTATTCTTATATGCCCCAAATGGTATATCTTACTAAAACCAAAGATTATGCTGTGTTCACGATGGTCTTTTGATTTGTATGGGCCTATTCATTTATTTCTATATACATGAAACTGTCCTAAGTACTTATTTGAAATCTCTGAATAAATTTTATAAAATTCATAGCTAAGAAAATGTTTAGATTTGCCACAGATCTCTTTGGAATAAGCTAAAAGTGGATATACTCTAGTACCCACTTGTTTGCTTGGATAGCATAATTCTAAACCCGCCGTGATGGTTGTGCACCCACACGCACACACACACACACACACTCACTCACACCCAACTTGACTTGCGCCGTGAAGGCAAACCCCATCTCTGACATTTTGCTTGTGCCAAGACTAAACTGGTGCTGGTATTGAGTCTTATAAAATGAAAAATAATAACTACCCCCACCAATGAAATAACAAGTAATATTCCTTTGGGAGGTATTAACCTTTTCTGATGACTTTTATCAATTCAATCTCTATGTTAGGCACATACCTTTAATGCTCTTTTATTCTGGGATCATACTTGCTGGTTCATCTCTCAATTAGAGTGAATCCAAACATTCTTCCATGGAGAATACTGCCCCAATCTACAGGAAGCCCTTAGGCTGCCTCTCAGTCATAGTGAAGTGACTGCTACTAGGAGTGTGAATTGTCCACTCAGTTTACTAAAGGAATATCCCCTCTACCTCCCATCTTAATTACTGATTAAGGCAGATGGATCTCTATTTCATTGGCAACCTGGAGGAGGAGTAGTCCCAACCACTTGCGAGGCAAAGTAGAGCAATGATTGCTATATAAATGCTTAAAAGAAGACAGGCCAGGGATCCATGGAGCCACCTGGACCATGCCACATGGAACTAGCTAGTGTGAAGCATGGGTTCTGGGGACATCAGAATGAGATTGTGTCTACAGAAAGTTTGTTAGGAAAGACTGACAGTTGGGGCATGAACACTTTTTCTTAGTACCAGGAGTACCATTCTGTTTTTCCAGGACAAGTGGTTACTTTCTTTCTGTGGGCACTGAGTTTTGTAAATGACCAGTTCAAATTTTCACCTTGTTGGTAAGTTAAGTTTACGGTCAAACTTACGGCTTCTCCCTAGCCTGTGTGTCACTTTTGTGGCATGTGTTTTGTGTTATCTACCTTCCTGCTTCTATTTTACTTCCCTACCTTTTGTTTGCTTACTCCTTTTTCACTTCAGTTTAATGCATGCTATCTTTGTCTCACTGTACTTCATGTATATTTGAAAACTTTCTTAAGTGTTCTCTGGAAAAAGGCAAGGTAAGTAATCTTCATTTATTTGGTATTTAATACAATCCTGAGTGTGTTATCCTTGTTTTACATAAGAGGAACCAGTCACACAGCTAATAAAGTTGCAGGACTCAGGTTCAGCTTTAGGTTTATCCTAGAAAGCCCAAGCTCACTCTCCCAGCTGTGCCCTCTTCTCTCAAGAAACGAACACATACACTCCACACACTCCACAACAACCCATGACACTACACACACACACACACACGCACACACACACGATCTTCAGTGGGCACTGCCGCAGACACATGCATTCCACAAATCCCTCAGCTCTGCTGATCGGAGGCATTGGTTCTCAAAGCGCATGGCCTGAAGTTATACTAAAAATGCACATTTCTGGGCCTGCCCCAGATGCACTGAAACAGAAGCTGTGAGGGAGGGGCCCACAGTCTGTCAGTCATCGCGAGGTGATTCCGTTGCACTCTTGACTTTCGGAACCGCTCAGGAGATTACACACTTTGGAAAGAAAATTGTTTTCCTGATAGGACTTTCTTAAATAGCAGACCCTGTGAGTCTGTTTACATTTGAATTTAATTTATAAGAATTCAGGTTGTATATATCACTTCAAAAATATCTATTATGGAAAAATAGGAATTTTTAAAAAATAAAAGTGTTCTTGAGACCAGCTTGGCCAACATGGTGAAACTTCATCTCTATAAAAATACAAAAATAAATAAATAAATAATTAGCCTGGTGTGGTAAGTGCATACCTATAGTCTCAGCTGCTCGGGAGGCTGAGGCACAATAATCGCTTGAACCTGGGAGGTAGAGGTTGCAGTGAGCTGAGATCGTGCCACTACATTCCAGCCTGGGTGACTGGAGTGAGACTCTGTCTCAAAAAAATGATAAAAACGTATTCTAGACTATTCCTGTTCTCTATCACTCCTCTAGATGTTTCCCTGTTTCCTCTGAAGACATAAATACTGGGTTTTGAAATGTTTGCTATTTGATTTCATTTTTTCCCTCAATTATTCCATCTTCTGTCTCTTCCAAGGGGGTTTTTCAGTTTTTTTCTAGTCTGTAATTTCTGTAGCTATAAAGAAAAGTTAATCTATAGGTAAAGATATTAGGATATCTTTACTAGAGATCAGTTAGAATGGCCACTTCTGAGCCACATCTTAGGGACACGAACTGAACAGGTGTGCCAACCTGTGCCCCTTTATTATTGATTCTTTAATCTCTCTTTGATGCCTTAAGCCTCTCCTTGAAGCTTTAAAATTGTAAAGTCTGCATAGTGTCTTAGTTTTGATGTAGAGAAGTGAGTCTGTGCCTTACAGATGTCTACACCAAAGGCATTTGCTCTATTCTGCAGTTAAAATCAGGCCAAGATCAAAAGCTGTTTCTTTCTTTTTCTTTCTTTCTTTTTTTTTTTTTGACACAGTGACGTTTCTTTCTTCTCAGAAGTATGGTATGCTATTTCCAGGAGTTGTGAAGGAATCTCTTCCAGCATATTGATTTGCTGAAATATACACAGGTGATGGTGATGCTTTAATCATGCCCCCTCCATTGGGAGGGGCACCTTATGAATTTCAGCTAGAACTGGGATCCCATCTTGGCAAATCTGCATAATTCTTGGATATACAGCCCTAACAGGCAAAATGATCTCCCACAGATGTCAGGAGATGTCCTGTAGCTGGTGTTCCCTGAGAAGTTCGTGTGCCCGAAGGAACACTTCTTCCCATACTTGTGATGAAAGGTATTGGATTCGACCGATCTTTTGTGATCTGGTTTCTCCATGGCCGCTTCACCCCACAGAGTTGTATCATTTGGGCAGAAATTCACTGACCAAGATTTACCAATTTGTGGATCAAAGTCATAGTCTCTTTTTTTGTTAGATTATTTTGAACTGCAGGGATTGCGGTAAGTCCTATTCTCCCAGCTGCTTGTTGCCTGGTAAGATTCAGGACATAGCTCTGCTTTTTCAGGCATCTCATTCTCAAAACAGTGCATTTCACAAGGTTTCCCTGAAGTTTAAGATGTTGGTAGAGTTTACAGCCTAAAGAAACTTCTTGGTGGAGAGAGAAGGTCTCACTGTTTGTCCTCAGGGGTTTTCTGTGTGGCTATTATTTGACGTTTGCCGTCACAGTCTCATACCTGAGCTTTCTCAACAGCTTGAAGCTCAAACTACAATTTCCTATGATTCAAGACCAAGAAGGCTTCTGCAGCTTCCTCCTGGTGAAGGGTGGTGTTCATTCCCTGTTTCCTGTAATCTCAGACTCAGTATCTTTTTTTTTTTTTTTTTGAGATGGAGTCTCACTCTGTCACTCAGGCTGGAGTGCAGTGGCACAATCTTGGCTCACTGCAACCTCCTCCACCTCCCGGGTTCAAGTAATTCTCTTGCCTCAGCCTCCCAAGTAGCTGATTTACAGGCATGTGCCACTATGCCCGGCTAATTTTTTGTGTTTAGTAGAGACAGGGCTTCACCATATTGGTCAGGCTGGTCTCAAACTCCTGACCTCAGGTGATCCACCCACCTTGGCCTCCCAAAGTGCTGGGATTACAGGCGTGAACCACCATGCCTGGCCTAGACTCGGTATCTTTAAAAATTTTTTTTTCAGTTATGTTGCTGTCACCTTGAGTAATAGGCACTATGTTTGGGTGGTCGTTTATATTCCATTTTTGTGTGTCTAAGAGTATTTCTGTTAAACTTAACGTTTTGTATGAGATAGAATATCTGATGGGCATCTGTAGCATACTGCACAGGTTTGGCAGCCTTGTTTCTCTACCCTTTACTCTTGGTGATTACTGAGAGTTCTGGTTTATTTGTATAATGATGTTATTTATCCATTTATTCTGCAACAATAAATTTAATAATGTAATAAAAATGTAGAAACTCTTTAATTCAGACATACAAATAAAGACACACTAATTTTACTAAATCTGTAGTAATGTAGATAACAGCATTTCATTTTTGGAGGAAATCACTGATTACCGTTTACTTTCGTCCAAATTGTCTCACTTAGAAAATGCTAAGGGCATAGATATTTTGATGCCCCCGTCTCTGCTCTCAGGATAGATGCTGAGGATGATGTGAATGTTTATTTGGACCTAGCAACTTTAGTTACTTTTCTTTAAAAGTGGTTTATTTTGTATGCATGTAACAATTATGTATAACAATTGTTATATACATACATATATGCATGTAACAATTCTCACTGACATAGATTAAAATCAATATCATGTCATTTGCAGTTGTTATCAGTCCTGTTCTTTAAAGATTATGGATTGAATCCTAGACCAAAGTGATAATCTTAATATATGAAATTGAATAAGATTAACCTATTTCTTTAAAATTGTTATGAACAGAGAGCGATGCAAAATGCCATATGGTTAAGTTGAAATTAGACTTCATTTTATCAAAAGAAAATAGTTAGCTGGCTTAATACACAACTGCACAGGAAAACAATAATTGTAGTTGTTTTTGGCACCTGACATTTAGTTTATTGTTAAAATAAAATTCACTACATTGGACTGATTTGCAGGAGAGCTAGGCATAGCTTTGGCTTTCGAGCAAGCGAGCATTCCATCCAGCCGATTCTGGAGGAGCTGTCCCTTTTGTTCAGTCTCTCTAATATTTCCTTTATTCTCCACATTTCCTACTCAGAGGGCTCTGAGTAAGTCAAAAGGTCTTAGACCTTCGATCTTTTTCCGGGCTGCCATCATCATGTTTTTTTTGTGAGTTTACTTCACTTTTCCCCCATTTATATCTAAACAACAGGATGTCAAATATATGTATCTCCAAGAATTTACAATACAAATATTTTTCTTTTCCAAATATGCCGTGTCCTACCAGCATAGGCCATGGTGGTCAGAATAAAGGTACTAAGTTAACCATGCTGAGTAACTCTGAGACGAGCCTTGTATCTACCCCAAAGACAAGTTTGCATGAATCCATCAAGTCTCTCTACTTTTAAATGGTTTGGGATTTCTAAAATCTTTTTTTGACGTAACTAGTTTTTAAATACATTCAGATCAATGTTAAAATAACCATGCTTGAATTCTCTGCTTTTATATTGAAGTTATGAAGCTTTCAGAATATTTGAAGTGTGGATGATAAGTGTTTCTATATACAATTTTTTTGTTTGTATGTTTAAATTGAGACAGGGTCTCTGTCACCCAGGCTGGAGTGCAGTAGTGCAGTCTTGGCTCACTTCAATCTCTGTTTCCCTGGCTCAAGTGATTGTCCAGCCTGAACCTCCTGAGTAGCTGGGATTACAGGTGCATGCTACCATGCCTGGCTAATTTTTGTATTTTTTATAGAGACAGGGTTTCATCATACTATGCAGGCTGGTCTTAAACTCCTGAGCTCAGTGCAGTTCACCCGCCTTGGCCTCCCAAAGTGCTGGGATTACAGGCGAGAACCACTGTGCCTGGCCCCCATATGATTTTTTTCTAATTGTGAATGAGATTTTTCTGTTGACAATGGTGTTTAATTGAAACCACAACAAAACTAGTACAGTAAAAATAATTTAATATATCAATTTATTCTTGTTTTTAATTGAAAGCAGTTGCTACTCCTCAGCTGATTAAAATTTTCTACTGTTCTTTAATTAAAAAAGCAAAAGTTCATAACTCAAACTAGGCTAATTTAAAGTAGTTTTTAAGGCTGCGTGTGGTGGCTCATGCTGTAATACCAGTACTTACTGGGAGGCTGAGGCAGGCCGATCACCTGAACCCACGAGTTCAAGACCAGCCTGGGCAATGTGGTGAAAACTTGTCTCTACAAAAAATACAAAAATTAGCCGGGTGTGGTGGTGTGCACTTGTAATCCTAGCTACTCGGGAGGCTGGGGTGGGAAGATGGCTTGAGCCTGGCAGGCGGCGGTTTCAGTGAGCTGAGATGGCACGATTGCACTCCTGCACTCCAGCCTGGGTGACAAAGTAAGACCCTGTTTAAAAAAAAAAAAAGTTTTAAAATATTTCTTCATTCTCTACTTGGACAGTTTGTAAACTAATTTATATCTAATTAACAAAACAAAGGAGTTTACATTTAAAAATGTCATTCAAGCAGCTTATTTTCTGGCTGTATAAATGCAGTGTAAGGATATTAAAAAGCTGCAGGTTAGGTGAAATT
The DNA here is from genome assembly GCF_007565055.1 of Rhinopithecus roxellana. Lineage (NCBI taxonomy): Eukaryota > Metazoa > Chordata > Mammalia > Primates > Cercopithecidae > Rhinopithecus > Rhinopithecus roxellana. The sequence goes on from NC_044552.1 coordinate 152,487,127, forward strand.
GTTTTCTATAGAACCTTAGCTGTATACTGTTAAAGTCATACCTTGGATTGGTACACAATTTTCTGGAATTCTAATTCTGTTCCGCCGCGCTATATAAGAAGAACAAAGAATGTATAGTGAATGTTAGTTGATTTGGTCCTATCCCTCTGAGCTCACTGTTGCTGAACTTTGTATACGGATTTTCTCCTCACACACGGCACAGCTAAACTTTTCCAACACTTAGGAACTCTTCAAAAGTTTTACTTCAACTGTTAGTCATTATATCCTCCCACACCATCTACCCACTCGCACATCAAAAATCCTGAAATAGTGTGAAGTCATTTATCTTTGTATTTAAAAAAACCGTAAAAGTCATGATATTAAGGATTCTGACAACTGTGACAAAAATCTGAGCTTTTAAATGCATGGATCTGTTGCCCTCAGATAATTAAAGAGTCTTTTCAATATCTAAATTTAAAAAAAAACAGCATTTTTAATATTCAAGCATTATAATTTATTTTTTATATGAAAAAATGCTATAGCAAAATCTCAATTATCTATAAATCTGGAGGTTTACATTAGTGTATAGTGAATTTCACTTGAAGCACTACACTTTAGAAATTAACCATTTTGGGCTGAAATCTTTAAAATTTTGTTTAAGAATTATGTGTGCCTCTCTGACTTCCAAATCTGAGCAAGTTAATATCAGGTATTCTTTTTCTGATGGAAATAACAGGGCCATGTGCGGTGGCTCATACCTGTAATCCCAGCACTTTGGAGGCTGAGGCAAGAGGATCACTTGAGGTGAGCCTGGATATCGAGACCCTATCTCTACAAAAATATTAAAAAACAAAAATATTTGCTGGGTGTGGTGGCATGTGCCTGTAGTCTCAGCTACTTAGGAGGTTCAGGCTGGAAGATATCTTGAGACCAGGAGTTTGAGGCTACAGTGAGCTGTGTGATCATGTCACTGCACTCTAACCTGGGCAGCAGAGCAAGACTACCTGTGGAAAAGAAAAGAAAAGAAAAGAAAAGAACTATCACATTAGTGCATACTCACTGTATTTTAGGCACTGTGCTAAGCCTTTTGCCTGGATTATTTTATTTAAGACTCAGTACATCCCTGTAAGGTGGTAATAACTATTATCTCCATTGAATATTTAAGAAAATACATGTCAGAGAAATTAAGCAGATTGGCCTGAGCACACACTGAATTTCGAAACCCAGGCAAGCCGATCCTGGAGTGGTACTGTGCATTATTCTGTTAATTTCTGATGGTTTAAGTTTATGATATCTCTTAAATTCTGATGATTTAAGATTATTTTAGTTCACAGGCATTTTTGTCATACTTAGGTACCCTGGCATTGGTTTATATTCCAGGTAAGCCCCAAGGTATCACAGTTATATGTAAAGTAAGAATAAATTGCTTTCAGGGGGCGGTTCCAAGACGGCCGAATAGGAACAGCTCCAGCCTCCAGCTCCCAGCGTGAGTGACACAGAAGATGGGTGATTTCTGCATTTCCAACTGAGGTACCAGGTTCATCTCACTGGGGTGTGTCGGATAGTGGGTGCAGGACAGGGAGTGCAGCTCACCGAGTGAGAGCCAAAGCAGGGCGAGGCATCACCTCACCCGGGAAGCATGAGGGGGAAGGGAATTCCCTTTCCTAGCCAAGGGAAACCGTGACACACAACACCTGGAAAATCAGGTCACTCCCACTCTAATACTATGCTTTACCAAGGGTCTTAGCAAATGGCACACCAGGAGATTATATCCCGCACCCCTGGCTCGGAGGGTCCCACGCCCACAGAGCCTCCCTCATTGCTAGCACAGCAGTCTGAGATCTAACTGCAAGGTGGCAGCGAGGCTGGGGGAGGGGTGTCTGCCATTGCTGAGGCTTAAGTAGGTAAACAAAACCTCTGGAACTGGGTGGCAGGAACTGGGAGGAGCCCACTGCAGCTCAAGGACGCTGGTCTGCCTCTGTCGACTCCTCTGGGGACACGGCATGGCCAAACAAAAGGCAGCAGAAACCTCTGCAGATTTAAATGTCCCTGTCTGACAGCTTTGAAGAGAGTAGTGGTTCTCCCAGCACGGAGTCTGAGATCTGAGAGTGGACAGACTGCCTGCTCAAGTGGGTCCCTGACCCCTGAGTAGTCTAACTGGGAGACATCCCCCACTAGGGGCAGACTGACACCTCTGACACCTCACACATCACATGGCTGGGTACCCCTCTGAGACGAAGCTTCCAGAGGAAGAATCAGGCAGAAACATTTGCTGTTCAGCAGTATTCACTCTTCTGCAACCTCTGCTGCTGATACCTAGGCAAACAGCATCTGGAGTGGACTTTGAGCAAACTCCAACAGACCTGAAGCTGGGGATCCTGACTGTTAGAAGGAAAACTAACAAACAGAAAGGACATCCACATCAAAACCCCATCTGTACATCACCATCATCAAAGACCAAAGGTAGATAAAACCACACAGATGGGGAAAAAGCAGTGCAAAAAAGCTGAAAATTCTAAAAATCAGAGCGCCTCTGCCCCTCTAAAGGAACACAGCTCCTCACCAGCAACAGAACAAAGCTGGACAGAGAATGACTGTGACGAGTTGAGAGAAGAAGGCTTCAGATGATCAAACTTCTCCGAGCTAAAGGAGGAAGTTTGAACCCATCTCAAAGAAGCTAAAAACCTTGAAAAAAGATTTGATGAATGGCTAACTAGGATAACCAATGTAGAGAAGTCCTTAAATGACCTTATAGAGCTGAAAGCCATGACATGAGGACTACGTGACAAATGCACAAGCTTCAGTAACCTACTCGATCAACTGGAAGAAATGGTATCAGTGATTGAAGACCAAATGAATGAAACAAAGCGAGAAGAGAAGTTTAGAGAAAAAAAGAGTGAAAAGAAATGAACAAAGCCTCCAAGAAATATGGGACTATGTGAGAAGACCAAATCTATGGCTGATTGGTGTACCTGAAAGTGACGGGGAGAATGGAACCAAGTTGGAAAACACTCTGCAGGATATTATCCAGGATAATTTCCCCAACTTAGCAAGGTAGGCCAACATTCAAATTCAGGAAATACAGAGAACACCACTGAGATACTCCTTGAGAAGAGCAACTCCAAGACACTTAATTGTCAGATTCATCAAAGTTGAAATGAAGGAAAAAATGTTAAGGGCAGCCAGAGAGAAAGGTCAGGTTACACACAAAGGGAAGCCCATCAGACCAACAACGGGTCTCTCAGCAGAAACTCTACAAGCCAGAAGAGAGTGGGGGCCAATATTCAACATTCTTAAAGAAAAGAATTTTCAACCCAGAATTTCATATCCAGCCAAACTAAGTTTCATCAGTGAAGGAGAAATAAAATTATTTACAGACAAGCAAATGCTGAAAGATATTGTCACCACCAGGCCTTCCCTACAAGAGCTCCTGAAGGAAGCACTAAACATGGAAAGGAACAACTGGTACCAGCCACTGCAAAAACATGCCAAAATGTAAAGACCGTTGATGCTAGGAAGAAACTGCATCAACTAATGAGCAAAATAACCAGCTAACATCATAACGACAGGATCAAGTTCACACATAATATTAATCTTAAAAGTAAATGGGTTAAATGCTCCAATTAAAAGATACAGACTTGCAAATGGGATAAAGAGTCAAGACCCATCAGTTTGCTGTATTCAGGAGACCCATCTCATGTGCAGAGACACACACAGGCTCAAAATAAAGGGATGGAGGAAGATCTACGAAGCAAATGGAAAACAAAAAAAGGCAGGGGTTGCAATCCTAGTCTCTGATAAAACAGACTTTAAACCAACAAAGATCAAAACGGACAAGGCCATTACATAATGGTAAAGGGATCAATTCAACAAGAAGAGCTAACTATCCTAAATATACATGCACCCAATACAGGAGCACCCAGATTCATAAAGCAACTCCTTAGAGACTTACAAAGAGACTTAAACTCCCACACAACAATAATGGGAGACTTTAACACTCCACTGTCAACATTAGACAGATCAATGAGACAGAAGGTTAACAAGGATATCCAGGAATTGAACTCAACTCTGCACCAAGTGGATCTAATAGACATCTACAGAACTCTCCACCTGAAAACAGAATATACATTCTTCTTAGCACCACATCGCACTTATTCCAAAATTGACCACATAGTTGAAAGTAAAGCACTCCTCAGCAAATGTAGAAGAACAGAAATTATAACAAACTGTCTCTCAGACCACAGTGCAATCAAACTAGAACTCAGGACTAAGAAACTCAATCAAAACGACTCAACTACATGGAAACTGAACAACCTGCTCCTGAATGACTATTGGGTACGTAATGAACTGAAGACAGAAATAAAGATGTTCTTTGAAACCAATGAGAACAAAGATACAACATACCAGAATCTCTGGGACACATTTAAAGCAGTGTGTAGAGTGAAATTTTTAGCACTAAATGCCCACAAGAGAAAGCTGGAAAGATCTAAAACTGACACCCTAGCATCACAATTAAAAGAACTAGAGAAGCAAGAGCAAACACATTCCAAAGCTAGCAGAAGGCAAGAAATAACTAAGATCAGAGCAGAACTGAAGGAGATAGAGACACAAAAAACCCTTCAAAAAAATCAATGAATCCAGGAGCTGGTTTTTTTGAAAAGATCAGCAAAATTGATAGACCACTAGCAAGACTAATAAAGAAGAAAAGAGAGAAGAATCAAATAGATGCAATAAAAAATGATAAAGGGGATATCACCACCGACCCCACAGAAATACAAACTAGCATCAGAGAATACTATAAACACTTCTACGCAAATAAACTAGAAAACCTAGAAGAAATGGATAAATTCCTGGACACATACACTCTCCCAAGACTAAACCAGGAAGAAGTTGAATCCCTGAATAGACCAATAGCAGGCTCTGAAATTGAGGCAATAATTAATAGCCTACCAACCAAAAAAAGTCCAGGACCAGATGGATTAACAGCTGAATTCTACCAGAGGTACAAGGAGGAGCTGGTACCATTCCTTCTGAAACTATTGCAATCAATAGAAAAAGAGGGAATCCTCCCTAACTCATTTTATGAGGCCAACATCATCCTGATACCAAAGCCTGGCAGAGACACAACAAAAAAAAGAGAATTTTAGACCAATATCCCTGATGAACATCGATGCAAAAATCCTCAATAAAATACTGGCAAACTGAATCCAGTAGCACATCAAAAAGCTTATCCACCATGATCAAATGAGCTTCATCCCTGGGATGCAAGGCTGGTTCACTATATGCAGATCAATAAATGTAATCTAGCATATACACAGAACCAAAGACAAAAACCACCTGATATCTCAATAGATGCAGAAAAGGCCTTTGACCAAATTCAACAGCTCTTCATGCTAGAAACTCTCAGTAAATTTGGTATTGATGGAACGTATCTCAAAATAATAAGAGTTACTTATGACAAACTCACAGCCAGTATCATACTGAATGGGCAAAAACTGGAAGCATTCCCCTTGAAAACTGACACAAGACAGGGATGCCCTCTCTCACCACTCCTATTCAACATAGTGAAGTTTTGGCCAGGGCCATCAGGCAAGAGAATGAAATAAAGGGTATTTAATTAGGAAAAGAGGAAGTCAAATTGTCCCTGTTTGCAGATGACATGATTGTATATTTAGAAAACCCCATCATCTCAGCCCCAAATCTCCTTAAGCTGATGAGCAACTTCAGCATAGTCTCAGGATACAAAATCAATGTGCAAAAATCACAAACATTCTTACACACCAATAACAGACAGAGAGCCAAATCATGAGTGAACTCCCATTCACAATTGCTTCAAAGAGAATAAAATACCTAGGAATGCAACTTACACAGGATGTGAAGGACCTCTTCAAGGAGAACTACAAACCACTGCTCAGTAAAATAAAGGAGGACACAAAGAAATGGAAGAACATTCCATGCTCATAGATAGGAAGAATCAATATCATGAAAATGGTGATACTGCCCAAGGTAATTTATAGATTCAGTGCCATCCCTATTAAGCTACCAATGACTTTCTTCACAGAATTGGGAAAAACTACTTTAAAGTTCATATGGAACCAAAAAGGAGCCCGCATTGCCAAGACAATCCTAATCCAAAAGAACAAAACTGGAGGCATCACGGTACCTGACTTCATACTATGCTACAAGGCTACAGTAACCAAAACAGCATGGTACTGGTACCAAAACAGAGATATAGACTAATGGAACAGAACAGAGCCCTCAGAAACAATACCACACATCTACAATCATTTGATCTTTGACAAACCTGAGAAAAACAAGAAATGGGGAAAGGATTCCCTATTTAATCAATGGTGCTGGGAAAACTGGCTAGCCATAAGTAAAAAGCTGAAACTGGATCCCTTCCTTACCCCTTATAGTCTCTATAAGACTTAAATGTTAGACCTAAAACCATAAAAACCCTAGAAGAAAACCTAGGCAATACCATTCAGGACATAGGCATGGGCAAGGACTTCATGTCTAAAACACCAAAAGCAATGGCAACAAAAGCCAAAATTGACAAATGGGACGTAATTAAGCTAAAGAGCTCCTGCACAGCAAAAGAAACTACCATCAGAGTGAACAGGCAACCTACAGAATGGGAGAAAAGTTTTGCAATCTACTCATCTGACAAAGGGCTAATATTCAGAACCTACAAAGAACTCAGACAAGTTTAAAAAAAAAAAAAAAACAACCCCATCAAAAAGTGGGCAAAGGATAAGAACAGACACTTCTCAAAAGAAGACATTTATGCAGCCAACAGACACATGAAAAAATGCTCATCATCACTTGCCATCAGAGAAATGCACATCAAAACCACAATGAGATGCCATCTCACACCAGTTAGAATGGTGATCATTAAAAAGTCAGGAAACAACAGGTGCTGGAGAGGATGGGGAGAAATAGGAACGCTTTGACACTGTTGGTGGGACTGTAAACTAGTTCAACCATTGTGGAAGACAGCGTGACGATTCCACAAGGATCTGAAACTAGAAATACCATTTGACCTAGCCATCCCATTACTGGGTATATACCTGAACGATTAGAAACCATGCTGCTATAAAGACACATGCACACGTATGTTTATTGTGGCACTGTTCACAGTAGCAAAGACTTGGAACCAACCCAGATGTCCATCAGTGACAGACTGGATTAAGAAAATGTGGCACATATACACCATGGAATACTATGCAGCCATAAAAAAGGATGAGTTCATATCCTTTGTAGGGACATGGATACAGCTGGAAACCATCATTCTCAGCAAACTATCGCAAGAACAGAAAACCAAACACCACATGTTCTCACTCATAGGTGGGAATTGAATAATGAGATTGCTTGGACACAGGAAGGGGAACATCACACACCAGGACCTGTTGTGGGGTCGGGGGGGTATGGAGCGATAGCATTAGGAGATACACCTAACGTAAATGACGAGTTAATGGGTGGAGCACACCAACATGGCACACATATACGTATGTAACAAACCTGCACGTTGTGCACATGTACCCTAGAACATAAAGTACAGTAAAATAAATAAATAAATAAATTGCTTTAAAATGCAAGACAGAGGCAACTTTGCCAGTAAATGGCTTCAGCTTTATGGGTTGGACTTGGTGATAGGTAGCAAGGCTTCTCAGATTTCATTCAGGTGACTGCTGGGTTCAGAGTCTTGCCTGACAGGTACAGTTGCCTGTTGCAGAGTTCTGGAAACAGTGGGTGTGCTGGAAAATAAAGATACTTAGCGATATGCCATTTAACACCTTAAAGTACGGACAGGTCTCTGGCTAGAAAATGGAAATGAAAATCCCTGCTGTTTGTCAACTGGGTGTTGTGTGTGGTGTTTGATTACTCCGCTCTGTCAGCAGCTGGAGATGACACTCCCACTCCCCAGGCTGTCCCTCTTCCCCCAAGTCACGTGGCTTGGGTGCAGCAGGGCGTCCACAGAGCTTGGTCTCTGTGTCCTGCTCCATGTGATAGTGTGGAATTACTTCTGTGGTTTCTGTGATGGCCCTAGGCAGCTTTTGGATATTTAGGCCCATCTAGCATCATCTTTATTTAGTTCCCATTTGCTTTCTAAGAATTAATCATATGGCACGATGATTGTTGAACAGTACACTTGAGGGAAAATTATGTATTAGTGGAAACAGAATAAAAACAAAATATATAATTAACAGAATATGCGTTCAAAATATATGAGGCATTGGTTTTCTGGTGGAAATACCAAGGCCACGTGTGGTGGCTCATGCCTGTATGTTACATACAGATTATGTTACACTGTGAGACCTTCAACAAATAGTTAATGTTTTGTGTAAAAACAGTAGAGCATCCCTATAACTTGCATTTGAAATAAAGCCTCAAATAGAACTTCTTTGTGCACTTAAGGCGATTGGGTAGTTTTCGAACTGATGGGAAGTGACCTGGACTTCCAATCCTGCCTTCAGAAAGGACAGATTTGGAGATGTGACAGAGGTCAGTGAATATCATTTTCCCCTGCCTCTCAACTCTGGCTTTTCCAGGGGCAAGTCTGGGTTACCATCTGAAGTGTTGCTTCTCTTCTAAAGTTCTAGACATCTAAACTAAGCCTGTGTCGTAAATCTGCAGGTCCCGAGGGACCAGAAGGGCTACTGAGCACGTCCCTGATGCTCCATATAGGACCCTCTGGAATGACCCTTTGTGTTTGTTAACTGTCCCTGTCCATCCCACCCCCGGCTCCTTCAACGCCCTCCCCGCGCCCGACCCCGCTGTCCTTCCAGGCCTCGCTTTCTTTCCCCTTCTCACCACTGTGGATAGGAATGAAAGTGAGCCACACCAGGGAAGGAAATTGCAAAGGGCCTTTTACCTTCTCTCTTAATCCTTAGTGGTAAGAAAGTCTTCTTTCCTAACCCATTAATAGTTTCAGCCATGGTATTTTAGGTAAGCTATGAAAGACTGAAGAAGGGATTTCTGTTGAGAGGAAATAATTATCCCTTTCAAAAAATTGTGTATTCCGAACATCATCTCTCTTTGTTAGGTTATTGAAAGTCTGCTATTTAAATAGTTATTTCCTGTTACTTATTAACTCTAAACATTTTCTATATGGTTATATTTGGCAAGATTTATTTAAAAGTTTTCTTAAAGAGTTACCATCAATAATCTGCATGTTTTGTACAATGGAGGTGTTAATGTTGAAACGTAAGAGAATGAATGCATTCAATGAATGGAAATCTTAACATCTAATCCAAAAAAGAAAGCATCTGGAATAAACACCTTCATGAAAACTTTCATTTTCGACTTTTGCATGGTTTCCTGAACGTGATTCCCTGATCTAAGGGACTTTCTTATGCGAGGAAGAGAACTAAGAATTTCCTGTCAGCAGCATGTGACGAAGCTGGCTGCACCCTCCTTCCTGGGTAACTGTGTCTTTGATCCCCAGGACCCTACTGGAGTTAGTTTTTTCCTTTGCTGCCCCCCTTTGTCCTCTCAATCTCTCAATGTTGGGAGACTGCAAGGCTCAGGCCTTCAACCTCTCTCTTCACCCACTTAGTCCCACAGCCTTGTCTATAAACTGATAACTCGCAGGTTGATCTGCAAACTTTACTTTCCCCCTGAACTCAAGGAATCATATTAAACTGTGTATTCAGTGTTTCCATGGAAAGTTAGTGTGTGAGTCCGTTTTCACACTGTTGATAAAGACATACCTGAGACTGCATAATTTATAAAGAAAAAGAGATTTACTGGATTCACAGTTACACATGGCTGCAGAGGCCTTGTAATCATGGTGGAAGACGAAAGGCACTTCTTACATGGCAGCAAGAGAGAATTTGTGCCGGGAAACTTCCCCTTATAAAACCATGAGATCTCATGAGACTTATTCACTATCAGGAGAACAGCACAGGAAAGACCCACCCTCATGATTCAGTTACCTCCCACCAGGTCCCTTCCAGGCTACAATTCAAGATGAGATTTGGGTGGGGACACAGCCAAACCATATCAGTCAGTTATCTCAGACTTGTTCAAAACCAAACCTTGGCCGGGCGCGATGGCTCAAGCCTGTAATCCCAGCACTTTGGGAGGCCGAGACGGGCGGATCACGAGGTCAGGAGATCGAGACCATCCTGGCTAACACCGTGAAACCCCGTCTCTACTAAAAAATACAAAAAAAAAAACTAGCCGGGCGAGGTGGCGGGCGCCTGTAGTCCCAGCTACTCGGGAGGCTGAGGCCGGAGAATGGCGTGAACCCAGGAGGCGGAGCTTATAGTGAGCTGAGATCCGGCCACTGCACTCCAGCCTGGGTGACAGAGCGAGACTCCGTCTCAAAAAAAAAAAAAAAAAAAAAAAAAAAAAAAAAAAAAAAAAAGAACAAAACCAAACCTTAAGCTTCTACCCTCAGTGTGTTTCTCCCTTATCTCTGAAAATTACATCACTATTCTTCCATTTGCTCAGGTCCAAGTCTTTGAAGTCATTCTTGACTCTACTCTTAGTATCACACCCCACCAGGCAGCAAATCTTGTGGACTCTTTTTGCCACCTGCACTGCTCTGCCCACGGCCCATGCCTGGACCAGTGAGACAGCCTCTCCTTGGCCTCCTGGCCTTGGCCTTGCTCCTTGCTGGTCTCCTTCCACACAGCAGCAGGAGTGAGCCTTGTGCAGGGCCAGTCAGCTGTTTCACTTCTGTGACCCTGTGGTCTCCTCACAGATTGGGTCAAATCCAGAGTCCTCCCCATTGCCCTGAAGAAGGCTGGCTTCCTCTGCCACTCGGCCATCTCTCCAGCACTCTCTCTCTTACTGGGTCAGGTGCATTGTTCTCTCTGCACTTTGATCTCACCGAACACACTCCGTCTTGGTGCCTTTGTACTAACTGAACGCTCTGCATAGCAAACTCTTCCTCCAGATACCTGAGGTTCGGGCCCTTCTGCCTTCAGGACTGCTGGAGTATCTCCCTACCAACGGGTCTCCCCAGACTAACTCATGTGAAGTGTCATCTCCTGCCTGTGTCACCTGCTCTGTACCTTTATTTTACTGACCTTTGTTTTTCTTCAAAGCACTTATGATCATGTGCTATTTATTATATTACTTTCTTGACTCCCTGTCTGTAAGCATGTTGGTGAAGGCAAGAACCTGGTTTGCTTTGTTCACTGTTGTGCTTCCAGGGCCTGCAGCAGTGCCTGGTGCAGAGTTGCTGCTCAGTGAAGTTTTTCCAATGGGTGAATGAAGAGTTTGCTGCATGCAGTGATTCATTTATACAAGATTAGAACTTAAAACTCCTAACGTGGGAGTCAGCGTCAGTGACTTAGGGGCTGGAATTTTGAACTGGAATTAATTTGTATTAGAATATTAAGTTTTAGGAGGGCTTAGGAGAAAGGAAAAAAAAAAAAAAACCAGAGAAATGCAGCAAGAGACAATCAGAGCTGACCAATTACATTAAAAGTTTTGTCTCTTGAAATTTAAAGTCTTAAATGCCTAACATTGCTAGCGTGATTGACAACTGAATGTTCAAATCAACCTAGAAAATAAAGAATGTACTGAGATAAAAGTGTTTTGAATCAGGGAATGACATGAAGCAAGAAGTGTTTTAGGAAGATTGATGTGCATAGTTTGGGTGGAGAGCGAGAAAGACCAGTTGCTGGAGAGAGTGCCAGGGCCAGCCCAGGAGAGCCAGCCTGAGGCCACGAGGCCTGGGCCAGAGGAGGAACAGTTCTTGTGGGAACTCTTGTGAGAGGTGGATGGGTACAACTCAAAGCCTGATCTGATATGGTGGCAAGGAAGAAGGGGACATTAAGGAGGATCCAAGACCTTGAATCAGATTGACTGACAGAAGCAGAGCTTGATGAGGAGGCCTTGGCCTTGTGGAGAAAGTAATATATTCACTTTCCCATTGTGGAGTTTGGGTTTGGGGAGGGAGCAAGAAATCCTCATAGAGATGTCTGGAGAGCAACCAGAGAAGCATGCGGCTGCTCAGGAGGAGACCAGGCTAGCTGTGGAGTTATGGGAACAGACAGGTATTTCAGAGGTGTTAAAAAATATAAATTAGAGAGAAAAACCTGGGGATGTATTCATGATTGGGGTCAGGAAGAGAGTGTATTTCTAAAAGGATCGTATTGGTAAAGGGGTGAATGCTCACTCATGAGGGAGGAGGGGAGGGAAAGCCCACCATTGGATTCCACAGCTGAGAGGCCACTGGTGACCCCAGCCAGTATGAGCATTGAAGTCCGCAGAGTCCAGGCTACAAGACCTGCTTTCCTGAAGCAAGTTTAAAATATAGGAATAATTTTGTATTATGTTTTAAGTTTATGTTTTAGATGTGCTTCCCTTGATAGCATTTTGAGAATGTTTAGGTTTCTCTGTTTTTTTTTTTTTTTTCTCTCTCTCTCCCTCTGTCATCAGTTCATAGGTTAAAAGGCTGTATTAGGCTGTTCTTGAATTGCTACAAAGAAACACCTGAGGCTGGGTGCAGCAGCTCACGCCTGTAATCCCAGCACTCTGGGAGGCCAAGGTAGGCAGATCACTTGAGGCTGTGGGCTCAAGACTATCCTGGGTGACATGGTGAAACCCCGTCTCTATTAAAAATACAAAAATTAGCTGGGCATGGTGGTAGGTGCCTGTAATCCCAGCTACTTGGGAGGCTGAGGCAGGAGAATCACTTGAACCCAGGAGGTGGAGGTTGCAGTGAGCTGAGATCATGCCACTCCAGCCTGGGTGACCCTGTCTCAAAAAATAAATAAACACCTGAGTCTGGGTGATTTATAAACAAAAGAGGTTTAATTGGCTCATGGGTCTGCCAACTATATAAGACGCATGATGCTGTCATCTGCTCAGCTTCTGGGTAGGCCTCAGGAAGTTTACAGTCACGGCAGAAGGTGAAGCGGGGGCAGGTGCATCACCTGCAAAAGCATGAGTAAGGGTCGGGGGAGGTGCCGCACACTTTTAAATGACCAGATCTCACGAGAACTCACTATCGTGAAGACAGCACAAAGTCCTGATGGATCTGCTCCCATGGTCCAAACACCTCCCACGGGGCCTCACCTCCAGCACTGGGGATTACAATTCAACATGAGATTTCCAAACTCTGTCAAAGGCAGAGCACAAGACAGTGTCCCTTGGCATCTAAATTGATTATAAAAGAAGTTTCTGTCTTTACAGGGCTTCTTTCTAGCAGGAACTTTTATATAGAACATATTTTCCAATGGCCCCACTTTGTGTGCATGTCTACACACACAGTCACCCACTGTATAAGGATGTTTTAGACCCACATATATGATGGTGGGCACATAAGATTATAATACCTTATTTTTACTGTACCTTTTCTATGTTTAGATATGTTTAGATACACAAATCCTTACCACTGTCTTACAGTTGTCTACAGTATTCAGCACAGTACCATGCTGTACAGATTTGTAGCCTGGAGGCAGTAGGCTATAGCATAAAGCCTATGTGCGTAGTAGGCTGGACCATATAGGTTTGTGTAAGTCCACTCTGTGATGTTCACACAACAATGAAACCAACTAGCAAGATATTTCTCGCATGTTTCCATTAAGTGACACACACATGCATACGCACACATGCACACTCACAAACACATATGCAGAGACAGACAGAGAGAGGTTGCTTGACTGACGTTAAGGCACTGGCTCACGTGGCTGAGGAGGCCGGCAAGTCTGGAAACAGGCTAAGACTGTGCTGCAGCCATGAGTGTGAGTTTCTGCAGAGCAGCAGGCTGGAACCTCAGCCAGTGTTTCACTGTTTCAGTCTTGAGAATTTCTTCCTCCTGGGAAAATCTCAGTGTTTGCTCCAAAGGCCTGCAGCGGATTGGATGACACATTATGTAGGGTAATCTGCTTTACTCAGAGTCCACCGGTTTAAATGGTAATATCATTTAAAAAATACCTTTACAGCACCATCTGGACTGGTGTTTGACCAAACAACTGGGCCTCATGGCGCAGCCTAGCTGTCTCATAGAGTTAACCATCACAGTGAAAAAGCAGTGGCTGTGATACCACGTGAGGGAGAAACTTTTGTTCCAAGGATTTGGTCCTTTATGTCAATCCTGTGTTTCTTTTTTTTTTTTTTTTTTTTTTTTTTTTTTTTTTTTTTTTGAGATAGAGTCTCACTCTGTCACCCAGGGCTGGAGTTCAGTGGCACAATCTCGGCTCACTGCAACCTCTGCCTCCCAGGTTCAAGTGACTCTCATGCCTCAGCCTCCCAAGTAGCTGGGACTACAGGTGCACGCCACCACGCCTGGCTAATTTTTTATTCTTGGTAGAGATGGGGTTTCACCATATTGGCCAGACTTGTCTCAAACTCCTGACCTTGTGATCCAACCACCTCAGCCTCCCAAAGTGCTAGGATTATAGGCATGAGCCACTGCGCCTGGCCGATCCTGTGTTTCTTTACTGACAATTTCGATCATATGCAGCCTGTCAGGGATTCTATTTTGAAGGGGAAAGGGGCTTTTCAATTCCAGAAAGAGTAGGTTTGACTTTCTAAATTTTGTATCATAAGCATTATAGGCAATGCTTTAAATAGTTTAAGAAGCTTAGTTTTTTTTTTTGAAAGCTTAAATTTGCTAAGTGAGGATTCATTGAACATAATTCCATTTTTTTTAGTTCTATAAATGTTTTGAATGTATCTTTAAAATATACTGAACTTAATGTATCATTTTACAGTGTAATTTTCATCAGTAACAGATGAAATTTGATTAGGGTCATTTAACATTTTTTTTTTCTCAAATATTCAGGACAAGAATTAGAACTGGAGTAAAGACTAATAGTGTGAGCAGCTATCCCTTTCTCTACCCTTTTTCCTTTTCTTTTTTTTGAGACAGAGTCTCACTCTGTTGCCAGGCTGGAGTGCAGTGGCAGGATCTCGGCTCACTGCAACCTCTGCCTCCCAGATTCAAGCGATTCCCCTGTCTTAGCCTCCCGAGTAGCTGGGACTACAGGTGCGTGCTATCACGCCCAGGTAACTTTTGTATTTTTAGTAGAGACGGGGTTTCACCATGTTGGCCAGGATGGTCTTGATCTCTTGACCTTGTGATCCACCTGCCTCGGCCTCCCAAAGGGTTGGAATTACAGGCATGAGCCACCCGGCCTTCTCTACTCTTTTTGTCTGGAGAGACAGACACAACTTCTCTGCCGTTTTAATCTGCTCTAGAACCAAAGGTAGAGTCCAGAAGAGTTCTGGGCTCCTCCAGGATCCTTGCCACCATGTGAAGTAATGACCTGCCTTCCTCATCCTCTGCCTTCAGCCACCCCACAGTGCACCCCCTCCATTCCCTTACTGACCCTTTTCTCTCTCCCCTTAGCCTCCAGTGGCTGTGCACAATGCTTCACCATTTCCTCGGCTGTTTCTAAAGAAGGGAACAGCTAGGTTTTCCACAGTGACCTGACTGCAGACCCCCTGGTATGCTTTGTAGCCTCCCTAAGTGCAAGGCTGGTGGGAAATTGCTCAACTTCAACATGTCTCAAGATATTTTACTCAGATACTAATGAGAAGCATCTCTTTGACCATTTCTACTCCCATCATCTCCTTCTCATGTGCAGTGCAGATAGTGCCCGGGCAGGGTGGGGGTGAGAGAGAGACACAAAAGAAAACAAAAAACTGCTTTATTTGATGTGATCCTCCTGTGAACATATAGACTGGTTCTAGGTATTATAAAATGTATCGTGGCCTAGAAGTGGAGTGGCTTGTCAAGTTTTTCTTTATTAGCTAAAGGACAGGAATTGACAGGGAAATAATACAATTAATGGAGGAGAGTGAAGCATATGAGTAGGGAAAGGCGGAATTGCAGTCTCAGCTTCTTGAAACACAGTCTTTCCTGTAGAAATCTAGACGACTGTAGGTTGAGACTTCTAAGTTTACTACAGAGTCTCTAAGAGTCAGTTATTAGAAGTTCACATTGACTGGGCACTTAAGTATCTCATCTCATCTAGGTGTTTATAGCTGCCCAATCATGTAGCCATTCTAAATGGCAGCAGGTCAAAGCAGCTTGTCCAAGGTGCTCTATGTGAGTGAGGGCCCAGGGTTGTCTGATTCCTGAGATGACACCCCGATCCCTCCACTACACTACGTTACACTACACTACACTACACTAGACTACATTACACTACACTAGACTGTATTACATTACACTACACTACATTACACTACACTAGACTACACTACATTACATTAGACTACACTACATTACACTAGACTAGACTACATTACACTGTACTAGACTACACTACATTACGCTAGACTACACTACATTACACTACACTAGACTACATTACACTACACTAGACTACACTACATTACACTACACTAGACTACACTACATTACACTAGACTACACTACATTACACTAGACTACATTACACTACACTAGACTACACTACACTAGACTACACTATATTACACTACACTAGACTACACTACATTGCACTAGACTACACTGCATTACACTGCATTACATTACGTTACACTGTACTATACTACATTACACTAGACTACACTAGATTACATTACAGTACTCTACACTACATTACACTAGACTACATTACACTACACTAGACCACACTACATTACGCTACACTAGACTACATTATACTACACTAGACTACATTACACTACACTAGACTACATTACATTACACTAGACTACATTACACTACACTAGACTAGACTACACTAGACTACATTACACTACACTAGACTAGACTACACTAGACTACATTACACTACACTAGACTACATTACACTAGACTACACTACACTATACTACATTACACTACACTACACTACACTACATTACACTACAGTATACTACATTACACTAGACTACACTACATTATACTACACTACGCTACATTATGCTACACTGGACTACACTACATTACATTATGCCACACTACACTACATTACATTACGCTACACTACATTACACTAGACTACATTACAGTGCACTACACTACACTACACTACATTACACTACACTAGACTACACTACACGCTTCTCTCATATGAACGGGAGACTAGCCCGCGGCCAGCCCATCCTCCTAGGGCTCTTTTAGTACCTGTGTAACATTCATTTAATGCTCTCTCTCAACACATTTCATAGCTCACATTTCATTGGTGAGTTCGCAGTTTTAGCTGCGACTCTTGTGAATAAGGTTTCTCA
Source organism: Rhinopithecus roxellana (assembly GCF_007565055.1). Taxonomy (NCBI): domain Eukaryota; kingdom Metazoa; phylum Chordata; class Mammalia; order Primates; family Cercopithecidae; genus Rhinopithecus; species Rhinopithecus roxellana. The sequence goes on from NC_044552.1 coordinate 152,504,278, forward strand.
CAGGAGGAGGGGATGCTGTACAAATCACCCCTCTCTGGACACAGGGAGGGGACAGGAGTGAGGACGAGAGGCAGAGCTGACTTTGTTGCATGTCAGTACCAACTACCCCCTTGTTGGAGGCCTGAGACATTTTTTTCTGGGGGCCCTGACCCCTTTTTTGAGGCGCTGCATATAGGAAAGGGCTGTGTAAATCCTGCTCCTGGCCGGAGATCATTGTTTCCTTAATGTCGTGGTTTCTCCTGAAGGTGGGCGGGCCATGTCTGTGTTATCTGCAGCCTGGAGAAGAGGAAGGCTGATGGAGATAGTGGACACGTGGCCACCTCTGGAAATTCCCAAATGCCTCTTTCATGATTGTTGAATGTGCTGGTTTGGGGTGTGATACAGTATCAGGCTGTTAGTCTTTAGACCTAGGAATTATTATCAGAGAGTGAATTTTCCCCATTTCTTTATTACCCTTGTAGTCTGCAAGTTAAATTCTTGTTACAGTAACACAGGGTAAAAAAAAAAAAAAAAAAAAAAAAAAATCCCATTACTACACAATAGTGTTGGATTGGGGGTTTCTTATGCATCAGTTTTTAGCAATGTAACAAATACACATTTAAACCACACACATAAAATGTATACATATATTAAATACATATAGTTTAGTGAGTTATTTTTGCTGTCAGAGAAGCAGTGTCACTAGATTCTTCTCTGCCTCTTTGATTGGACAATTTTTCTAACTTTTAGAGATGAAGTCTTGCTATGTTGCCCAGGCTGGTTTTGAACTCCTGGCCTTAAGCTGGGATTACAGGAGTGAGCCACTGTGCCCGACTTCTCTACCATTTAATTAATATGTATAATCTGCTTGGGGGAAAAGAAGCCTTATTTTTTGTGTGATCATTTCACTGTTGACACTTGACTTTACCACTGAGAGCTGTTAGAATAAATGTGTGTCCTCAAAGTTGAAGGTCAGTTGGGTTTACCCTGTTCTTATGATTGATTTTGTGTGTGATAACTTTTATCTTTGCTCAGTCCCACTGCTTTAGTCACATCTGCGTGCTGGGACTGACCAGCTGGGACTTTCCTAGTCTTGGCACCACAAGTCCCATGTCCTGGGAAATTCTTTTTTTTTTTTTTTTTTTTTTTTTTTTTTTTTTTTTTTTTGAGAAGGAGTCTTGCTCTGTCGCCCAGGCTGGAGTGCAGTGGCCGGATCTCAGCTCACTGCAAGCTCCGCCTCCCGGGTTCACGCCATTCTCCTGCCTCAGCCTCCTGAGTAGCTGGGACTACAGGCGCCTGCCACCACGCCTGGCTAATTTTTTGTATTTTTAGTAGAGACGGGGTTTCACCATGGTCTTGATCTCCTGACCTGTGATCCGCCCGCCTCGGCCTCCCAAAGTGCTGGGATTACAGGCGTGAGCCACCGCGCCCGGCCTCTGGGAAATTCTTTAGTCCCGAGTGGGCAGACTGGGATCATATTCACTCTAATAGCAGTCTTTCCAACAAGCACTTCCCCAACAAGGTCCCCATTACTCCTACCTCCCCCACTTTAACACTGATTGATAATTTCATATTCATGGCTGATCAGATGTAAAGGCATATTTTAGTTGTTTGTATTACCCAGCTACTTGAGAGGCTGAAGCGGGAGAACTGCTTGAACCTGGGAGGCGAGGTTGCTGTGAGCCGAGATTGTGCCACTGCACTCCAGCCTGGGTGACAGAGTGAGACTCCAACTCTTTTTTTTTTTTTTTTTTTTTAAAGTTCATATTGAACTTAAGGGTATGGCACTGCGATAGATGTAATGTGTAAAGCCGTCCCTCTTCCTGATTTTTAGGCATTGCTTACTTGGGTACGTGGCCTTTGCAAGGGTCACGTGCCTAATGGAGGTGATAGGAAGTAACTCTTCCTTTGCTAAGAATGAATGGACGCTTGGGCTTTTTTGTACTTACTGTTGTCCCAGAGCTTCTCCTGGCATTTCCATTTAAGGATGTTAAAGGTAACTACACGGGAGAAAGCACTGTGCATTTGAGGAGATGTCAGTCTTTTCTTTCATTATTGAGAATATCTCTAGTATTAAGATATATTTTCTTGCAAGGTTTTCCCATAGCTTTGATTCTGGACATCCAATACAGAAATAGCATTGACTCATTTTGCATTAATTCAAGAGAAGTTTGCCAGTGTAATTAAACAATATATATTTATTTTCAGTAAAATATACCAAGAAATTCTCTGTTCTCAAATTTTGGTGCAGAGTTTTAAATGTTTTGTGAAAACTGGTGGTGCACAGTGTCGTGTGCCTTTCTCTTTGTTGAATAGAGATCAGCTCAAATTTTCATCTATTTGAGTAGGAAACTGTAGTGCATTTTGAGATTTTGGGCTCAGGAAAAACTGATTATAATAAGTAGTCTATGAATACAATAATTCATTTGTGCTAGAAGAAGCTAGTCTTTGAAACTCAGTGGCTGTATAATAATTTGCTTGTAGGATATCAATTTTGCATCCAGGCCAAGAGCATTAACATGATATTGGCTTCTCCATGTGCATTACCTGTACATTGTTTAATCTGACTAACACAAACTTTAGAAAAATTCACAAAAGATCACCCTTCCTTTAGGCTGTAGGCCTAAAGAAAACGTTTTTCTAAAGGAGTGACAACTACTTGAAGGAAAACATGGAATGTTTTTTTAAAAAGTGTTTTACTACTGCCTGTCAAGGAGCAGCTACTTCATGAAATCATGCAATGGCTGCTGAAGACTGCTCCTTGGGGACTTACACTGTTTCTTGGCTAAATATGGTTAGGGAAGTTTCCTCCCTTTCTCACACAGGGAGCTCTTATTTTCAGAATCGTTTTATCAGTTGGTTCCTGGGAGGATTCTGGGTACGAAAGGAGATACACAGGCAGCTACTGCTCACGTTTAATTCTGTGGCCTTGCACCCTGTGTCACGTGGATAGGGTCAAGTAGGAGATGGAAACACAACTGACTTGGAAAATGCCTTCTGTGAACTTGAAAAGGAAGACAGAGGAATTAGGTTGAAACAGCTTACTGGGAAGTCAATACTTGCAAACTGTAAACCGGGCATAAAACTGAAGGAAGAAAATTTTAATTTGTGGGTAAAAAATCAGGGCTTTAAAGTATCGAATGTGAATCAATAAAAATAGATTTAGCTTTATTTCCCTCTGTTCTGGTCTTCAGGGTGTGGATTCATGCATTCCCCTGCAATGCTGCAAACCCAATGAGAACATGAGGTTAGATCATAGGAACCAGAAAATGAAAGTGACCACAGGCAGGGCTGACATGGTGCAGTCTCACAGTGGATGCTGTGTGACAGCTGAGAGAAGCAGCGGGAGTGTGAAAACACATGGGAATTTCAGTAAAATAAACTGGGTAGTAACTGAGTAAAATTAATTTAAACTGACCAAATAACTTATTATTATGAATAAATTATTACTTTATGAAAAGGACTTTTAAAATAAAACTTTCTTTAAATATTTTGATATGTCATTTTTAAAAGGACCTCAGACTCACATATCTAATGATTTATCATTTAAAACGTTTCTTCTTTTAAAAAACCCAGCAAAGTGCAAATATCCTGTTGCTTTCATCATCAACTGATCATTTTGCTTTTTGCTTCTATGTGTCACACATAGAAAAATGCAGACTTGTTTTCATCACTTTGGTGTTAGAAATATTTTTCAGTTTGTTGAGAGTATCTGAATAAAATGTGTTTCTAGAAAACTGACAGATTTAAATTGATAGGATGTACATAATTGTTATGATTCAGTAAACTTACCAAATGTGATTTATCTAAAAATAATGAATGAAATTAAATGACTTATTTTACACATATTTATTTTCTTTTTTTTCCCCCCCCAAGATGGTGTCTTGCTCTGTCACCCAGGCTGGAGTGCAGTGGTGCAATCTCAGCTCACTGCAACGTCCGCCTCCCGGGTTCAAGTGATTCTCCTGCCTCAGCCTCCTGAGTAGCTGGAATTACAGGTGCCCACCACTGCACCCGGCTAATTTTTTAGTAGAGACGGGGTTTCACCATGTTGGCCAGACTGGTCTCAAACTCCTGACCTTGTGATCTGCCTGCCTTGGCCTCCCAAAGTGCTGGGATTACAGGTGTGAGCCTCCGCACCTGGCTTATTTTACATGTATTTCTATAAATTCTGCTCAATGGGTTTAACACTGCGCTTGGATTCTTATTACTTTTTTTTTTTTTTTTTTTTTGTGAATGACCCCTGCACTCAGCATTCCTTACTTCTATTTGATCAGGAGAGTCAGTGAGACTGAGGATTTTAAAATGTTTTCTCCATTTTGTGCCATTTAATCAGCCATTCAGATTTTTTTCTGAGTGTCTACTATGTGCCAAGAATTCTGCTAGATGCTGGAAATACAACAGTGAAGAAAATAAAGATAGTCCTTGTGTCCTGATAGGATACAATGGGAACACTTAATGCAGGCTTGCTGTGTTGGGGAAAATCTTTGCTGGAATTAATCATATTAAAGTGAGGTTTAAATGACAAGTAAAGTTAACCAGGCTGAGATGGAGATGGTGTTGCAGAAGGGTAGATATTCTAGAAGAGGAGGGAAGTGGCGTGTGAGGACAGATGTGAGAAGCACGCATGGCGTGTTCCTGGAGCTGGACATCAATACCTGCTTGCTTGGAGTTATCCTAGGAAGGTGGGTGGTTTGAGATGAAGCTGAAGAGGTGACTTGGGGGTCAGATTTTTGGAGGTTTTATGAGCCATATTAACAGCTTTGACTTTATCCAAAAATGATGAGGATTGACTAAAGTTTTTTAAGGATGAGAGTATGAGGAATTACATTAAATTCGCAGTTTACAAGGATTGCTTTGGCCGTTACAAACAGCGGTTTTGAGGAATAGAACTGAAGAAGGCAGAGAGTAGTCAGTAGAGTGGTGGACTAATCCAGCAAAGTGTTTAGGAGCTAGTAGCTGACAAAAGAGGTGACAGTAAGTGGAAATGTTTGTGAGATGTCTGAGCCGCATAATCAGTACAACTTGGTGCTTAATGGTTGCACACGGCAGAAGTGGGAGCAGGGCCAGCGTCCCAGGCTGGCCTCCAGTTTTGAGTGTGGGCAGTTGGATGGATGATGCGCAACTGTCTGTGAAAAGGGGAATGGAGGAGGAAGGAAGGGCTGGTTTGGGGTGGGAGATGTTGAGTTCAGTTTTGGGTCAAGAGATTTTGAAGTGCTTGTGGACAGATAAGAGACAGCAAGTTGGTATTAGCAGTTAATGTTGGAGTCTGAAGCTGGAGAGGGAAATAAGGGCTGGAGTATTATTTGTTAAAGTATTACTCTATCTTTAACTTGATCTTTTACTCTATCTTCTGAATATTGCTTTTCAGAAGAGGAATTCAGTGCTACATCGTGACAATCACTTAGGTAATTTCACACTTAGTTTTGAAAAATAGTGTTTTATTTTATTATTATTATTTTTGAGACAGAGTCTTGCTCTGTCACCCGGGGTGGAATGCAGTGGTGCAGTCTTGGCTCACTGCAGCTTCAACCTCCTGGCTCAAGCAATCCCCCTACCTTAGCTTCCCGAGTAGCTGGGACGATAGGTGTGTACCACCACCCCTGGCTAATTTTTGTGTTTTTGTAGAGACGGAGTTTTGCCATGTTGCCCAGGCTGGTCTCAAACTCCTAGCTCAAGCAATCTGTCCACCTTGGCCTCCCAAAGTGCTGGGATTACAGGGTGAGCCACCACGCCTGTCTGAATAATAGTGTTTTATAACCTCTGAAATTCTGTGACTTCCTGGGTGTCCCCTAATAGGCAATTTCTTGATTATAATCAAGTATTTGGTCCATTGAATACTGGATTATGGAATGTGATACATTAAAAAAAAACCTGAACACATGCAAAAAAATATAGACTTACTCTTTTAAAGGCAGTTTCTGCTGGAAAACTAATATAACCTTTTGTTATATAATACAAGGGATAGAATCAAAATAAGGGATTTGTTTTCCAGTTGAAAGTGTGCCTATGTGAAGCAAAATTGGTTAAAATAAAAAATAAACTATCCTCTAAAGAGAAATTATGCTTTTCTGTTCATTTTAAATATTTGATGTATCAAATTTGAATGTATTTTCATCTATAAACATTGCTACAGACTGCAAATGTTAAAGGACTCACTAATAGTTCTTATGTTATTTGTGAATCACATTTTTGAATTTATGCCCTATTAAAACACTAAGATTTTGGTTTTTGGTGTGTTGATACTTAGATATGTTTATAGTTAAGAAAGACACGTGGTGAGGTGAGACATTCTTGCTAGAAAGATATGTCTTGCATTATTTTAGTACTGGTTCTTGAAGTATACTTTAATTTGTATTCATCTCAACATGAGACAAAAGTATGTCCAGGTGCAGTGGCTGACGCCGGTGATCCCAGCACTTTGGGAGGCAGTGTGGGTGGATCACCTAAGGTCAGGCTCTTGAGAACAGCCTGATCAACATGGCGAAACGCCGTCTCTACTGAAAATACAAAAATTAGCCGGGTGTGGTGGCGGGCGCCTGTAATCCCAGTTACTCAGAGGCTGAGGCAGGAGAGCTTGAACCTGGGAGGCAGAGGTTGTGGTGAGCCAAGATCATGCCACTGCACTCCAGCCTTGGTGACAGAGTGAGATTGTGTCTCAAGAGAAAAAAAAAATCCGTGTTTATTTCTCACATCATTTTCTAAAGTGAGGACTGTTGTAAAAGTGTGTGGGATTAAGGAGCAGAGCGTACCTGATGTTTGCTTACATTTCGTTGGGTTGGGGAAGGGGATGAAAGAAAAGATCCTCCCCTAGGGTTACCATAGTTTAGAGTGATAGGAGAATAGCAAATGTTTTCCATCAAAAACATACTTTCCCTTATTCTCTGAGCAATATAGATCTCATTTGGTCTAGATACCATTTATGAAAGGCAGTTTAGCATGGATGGGCTTCTGTAGATATTAGTTGTTAATAATGATTGTTCACTATACCGTGATTTTTTTTAAACCCTAAGTGAAATTTGAGTTGTCTTTTGCATGTCGGTAACATGTGTTTCATCACAAGGGAGATGAGGATGTGTGAAGTGTGTAAAAGAAGCAGGGAAAGGTGGTGTCCAATACTGGCAACCTGTGAAGTTGTTTGAAGTTATTACTGATGACAGTATACTTTTCAAATTGAATTTGGTTAATTGCTTCACTGGCTGGATAAGAGAGTTGTTTCTGAATGAAGGAGATCAAACCTAAACAGTACATTGTCTTCATTATACTTATGGTTGTATACAATAAATATAACTTGTTTAATCCAAACATTGTGTCAGACTTTCTTACAGAAAATTGTATTTGTATATATGAAGGATTTTCCTGTGTGTGTTCAAGGAAATGAAAATGTGTAATGGCTACAGCAGGGATGCTGATAGGCTAGCAGGTGATTGACTGTTCAGACGTTTAGTTGAGAGACAGAGAATTCTCTGGACAGTAGCCATTATTGCTTATTCATACTCCATTCAGCTTTCCCTGCTCCTTCCGGGCACAGCCTCAGATCTCGTGCCGCTTTGGAAGGCACATGGTGTGGGCCTGGTACATGATTGTATCCACTCATCGAGGTCTGGGATTCCATCATGGTAAGGCTCATCAGAGCCCTTCCTCAGGCCTGGCAGGAGGACACCCGGAGAAGCAGTTCTCACATTTCACTGTGGTTGGTAAGCAGGGGAGGAAATGTTTTCAGTCCTGGAAAGAAGTCAGCTTATCAGTCAGGACAGGTGAGGTTCCCTTTCAGTAACAAGTGCTATGAAATTCTCAATGGCTTAGTACAACAATCATGTATTTCCTTTTCATACACAGTTTGCTACAGGTCCAGGTGACTCCTTCATGGGTCAATAAATTACCTTTTGGTTTTTTGCTTGTTAGTATGAATTGGGCTTTTGTTTCTTGCAGTCAAAAGGATCTTTTGAAAAACAAACATATTGGAATTTTATTCAGTGGAAAGAAACACTATTTTGAGAGAGACAAGCAGAAGCAAGGGCTAGGAATAGCATTAGGATTTGCTTTAACGCTGACGTAGGCCCACAGCTCTCCCGATTGGAAGTCTCTTAAGGTAGACTAGTATTGTTCCTTATTTTATAGAGAGGAGAGCTGAGGTGAGGTAATTTGCAGAGAACTTAGGCCGCTTGCTAAAGTTCACATGGGAATTTAAGGACAGGGACTTAAGCCAGAAAAAGATTTTCTGATTCCTTGTGCAATGTGATCTTTCTATTGTTTTATGGTTTCTCATAAATAGAGGTGGAACTTAGAAAAGTTTTGAAGGCCACTTTTTCTTAAGGCATTTAAAGGAGAGGAGAGGTGTCCATGAGGTTGGCCACCACGGTGGGCTCATTGCCTACAAGCTGGGCATTGTAGTAAAAAGTTCTGCAAGTTTTCATTTATGGGAGAAAAAGCAATACTCTCATTAAAATAACTGTTCATAGAATATTAATATGAGACCTGGGAGGGACATTGTGGCATCATCTCATCATGCAGCACAGACTCATGTGGGTCATTCCCCTTCTGTGCTCTGCAGACTTAGCTGAGGACCAGAGCCTTGGGTGTGATGGGGTGACACTGACGTTGACGGGAATTTCAGGGTCTGCTTGAACATCAGATCTGGATTCTGGATGATAGCAGATACATAGGTGATAGAGAGCTGTCTAAAGTCGATGCAGTTAAAAGTGTGCTGCATTTCATCCTTAGAAACTGAATGAATCTCCAAAATGTTATCCAACTCATTTGGAGACACATTTCACATACAGGAAACTCTTTTCTCGCTGCAGCTGCCCAGCGTCAGGCTCTGAAACTGTTGTCTTGATATTTAAATACAGTTATGTGTCGCTTAACAATGGGGATACCTTCTGAGACAGGCATCACTAGGTGACGTCCTTATTGTGTGTCACTGAGTGCACTTAGCAAACTTAGATGGTACAGCCCGCCACACGCCTAGGCTCTGTGTGTAGCCTAATGCTCCTAGGCTGCCATCCCTATTCAGCATGTGACTGTACTGAATACTGCAGGCACCTGTAACCCAGTGGTAAATATTCGTGTATGCCAAGTATATCTGAACATTAAAAAGATAACGTGTTGTGCTATACCATTAGGAAGGCTACCGTATCATCAGTCAATAAATATTTTTAAGTTTCGTTATAATATTATGGGACCATCTCATATATCTTTGGTCCGTTGTTGACCAAAACATCATTATGCTGTGCACGGGTGTAATTGCAGCTAAAGCATTGCTATCCACATTAACTCAAGGCATTGGGTGTGTAATACATGCTCCTTGTGCAGAGGAGACCTGTGCATCATTAGCACCATCAGGCCCTGCAGTCAGTGGAGTTCTGAAAGTTCAATACGTTGTTTTTTAAAGTGAAGTAAGTATTTTGAAAGCATTTTTAACAAAACTGCTTCCAAGTTGGGAAGCAAGAAACTAGATAATGACAAGGTAACAACAGAATAAGTATATTAGGATAAATGTATATATTATATTGGAATATGAAGAGCCCTAAGTTGTTGCCAGAGTGATCCTATTCAATAACAAATATTATCATGTTGATCCTCTGGGCTCCCACCCCTCTTATGATTAGTAATAGAGCAGAAAAGTCCTTAACAACCTGACTCAGCCTGTTCTTCCACCTAAGCTCCTGCACGCACTGCACGCACTCCATGGTCCAGTCACACCAAGCTGCAGGTGATTTTCCTCATACTTGACTTACCGTTTTATCTGTTGACATTTTTTACAATTTTTGTGGCTACCCGAAGCCTTTCTCCTACTTGCTGTACCTGGTACACTTCCCTACTCTTAAGAAATGTTTCTCTGTTCCCACTGTAGTCATTAGTGATGTGGTGTTTCTGGTTTTTCTCCTGGGTATGAGGTAAGATTGCAAGTTTATGATGTGAGTTGCTTTGATCAATAGCAGGTGGAAGGAAGTGAGGTGTATTACTGACCTGTGGAAGTCTTTAATAGGCAATGCACACTTGCCTATGCTCCCATCCCCTGCTGCGGTGGTAGCCAGTGCTGTTCCGTGTGGCGTTTGGTCTTGCATTCCTGAGTGAGTACAAGGTAGAGGAAGGAGACTCCTCCGAACTTCATGGATGTGGACAGTGAGTGAAAAACCAATCCTGGGTGTTTTCAGTTACTAAGATCCTGGGATAGTTTATTACTTCAGCAACACTTAGCTCTGACGGACTGACACATGCCCCTCTAATGAGATTCTCTTTCCTCAGTGTTACTGTAATTGTTGGTAGTATTTTTGAGAACTTACTGTGCCCCAGACTGTGTGGCTGGTGCTTTATTTATGTTTTTTTTTTTGCTTGTTCGCAATGTTAATAATTTGCTCAAGGTCAGACTGGGTGACTCCTAATGACTGCACTCTCCCCAGCTCCCTTGGCTGCATTACTCAACACACATCCCCACGCACCTGCTGTGTGCCCAGCTCTGTACTAGGTCTGAGGATCAAAAGATGAATCAGAAATAATCCCTGTCCATGAGAAAATAAGGATATTATAGGGAGAAAGAGAAATTCAAGCAAGTGAGTACAATGACACATTAATAAAGGTTGTACAGCACAGTGGGTGCTAGAAAGATTTAGAATCAAAACCTGTCTCTTTCATTATGTGGTCTTGGACAAGTGTCTCTCTCCCCACTCTCCAACCTTTCTGTCTTCTATTCCAAAAATGGGGACATTTCTAACTTCTATAAGATGTCGACGGCCACCTACCTCAAAACAGTAGTAGCACTGCATGTGCCAAAGCATTTGAAGCCCTAGGCACTCAACAGCCTGCCACAAATGACAGTTTGTGTGTGGTTTCCATGTTGCCTCAGTGTAAGATTCACCGAGAGCACAAAGGAAGGAGCCAGAGACTTGCTTGAGGGAAAAGGAGCAGAAAAGTTATGTGGAGGAGGAGGTGGTGTTTGACTTGAGTTCTTAAACAGAAGTAATTCTACTCTGACTGGAAGACAAGGGCAATACATTCCAGGATAAGAGAAATAGCATGAACAAACTGTGAAACATTGGGAACTACAGGAAACTTCATTTTTAGAACAATGTGGAGCACTGTGGGAGAAATGGTGGGAGATGTGCTGTGCAGGTGCCACAGGCAACCCCAGCCGCTTGAACGCGACTGCACAGGCCATTCAGAATGAGTGGAAGGGCTCATTCCGAGCTGTGTGGCTTTGTTTGTTTGTTTGTTTTTTGAGATGGAGTCTCGCTCAGTCGCCCAGGCTGGAGTGCAGTGGCGCGATCTCAGCTCACTGCAAGCTCTGCCTCCCAGGCTCACGCCATTCTCCTGCCTCAGCCTCCCAAGTAGCTGGGACTACAGGCGCCCGCCACCTCGCCTGGCTAATTTTTTGTATTTTTAATGGAGACGGGGTTTCACCGTGTTTGCCAGGATGGTCTCGATCTCCTGACCTTGTGATCTGCCCGCCTTGGCCTCCCAAAGTGCTGGGATTACAGGTGTGAGCCACTGCGCCCGGCCTGTTTTGTTTTTTAATATGGGTTCCAGAAGCATGGAAACAATGTCAAGGATTGGCAGGAGTCACGGATGAAAGAAAGGAAGCCAGCTTGTGGACTGCTGTAGAGAGAGATGATGAAGGCTTAAATTCAGGCAGAGGAGATGGAAAGAGAACAGGGATGAGCAAAATGAAGCAATAAAATTTGATAAGACATATTCCCGTGGTGAAATGTAATGAATGAGGCAAAGAAGGGGGTTCAGGAGAGTTACCACACTTCTAATTTGGTGACTGGAGAGTTGTTTGTAATACAGTTTGAGAATAGGGAAAGTTTATTGTTTTGTTTTCTAACCGTCCAGCTTTCTGTGTAGGAATTATTCACTTTAAAAACTCAAACAATGTGGAAAATCTTCAAAGTAAGCCAAGAAATTCCACCACCCACATAAGACCCTGTTAATTGTTTTCCTCTGCATTGAAAACCACATGTGTGTGTAATGATCATCTTAAACAGAACGGTACCCTTAGCAGCTTCCTTTTGTGTTTAGTAACATAGCGCAAGCAGCCCTCCAGCTTTCCACTGAAGCACCTAAGAGATCTGCTTTACACCTTAGTGTAAAAGGGTAAGTTGTATCCATTCCATGTAGGAGGTTTCTAGTTATTTCTTTATATCTATTTTTACAAGTAATGTTATCCAGGACGCTCTTGTGTAGCTGTCTCTGCAAGCTTTTTACAGTATAGTAACACCTTTTTTTTTCTTTTTGAGAGTAAGTGGAGTCTTCTCAGGTAGCGTGTGGACACTTATGTGGGCATGTCAGCTAGTCAGCTGGACCAGAAGGGACTGATGTCAGCTACTCAGCTGGACCAGGAGGATGAACTGGAGCTGAGTATTTGTAAGGTATCAAAATGTGGATGGTGCTTGAAACTAGGGTCAATGATTCACTTATTGAAAGTATTTATGGCAGGGTGGGGGGTCTGCTGTTTGCCAGGTGCTGTATTATCCTTGGGGATACAATGGTCCCTAACCTCCCAGTGCTTTACTGCAGACCCATGAAGACAATTAAATGAATAGTCATAAACAAATGTGCTGTTAAGAGTTTACTGATAAAATACATTTGCTGATAAAGATTACAAATGAGAAGAAATGGGTGCTAGGATAGAACCTAAGTTTTAGACTTGGTGGCAGAGGAAGACCTCCCTATTTCTTTGTTATATATTTTTCTTGGTGAATATTTTCTTTATGTGTGTGTCTGATTGTTACACTTTCTATGTGTCCTAGAAAGAGCATGATTTGTAAGCATTGGGTTAAACAAGTGGAAATAGCTCCAGTTTGGATGATCAGTCCCGTGGTTTTCGTTCCTGTTTCAGCAGATTGAGGGCGAGTATTCAGTTGTTACATATACTACCTTTTATTCATCCATTCTCTAGTGGATAAATATTTAAGTTAGTGCCGATTTTTTGTTGTTGTAAAAAATACCAACTTCAGAAATAACACGTGCGTCATTGAACTTGCCCCCTTTCTCTCCGTTTTCAATGCCATTAGGGATCATCGTGCCTATGACTACGGTGAAGTCGCTCTGTGCATGGGACACAGAGCATGGGCCCTCCCCAGAGGCCTCACTGGGACACTGCCCTCTCCTAGATTCTCGGCGGGGCCTTTCATCTGAGCCACTTAGGAGAGACTTAAAGGGTACCTCAGGAAATAACAATATACCTTAAGAACCAAATGCTTTCTGGAAGACTTTCCTCTATTACTCAGAAGCCTTTTATTATGGCTGTTTCCTATGTCTTCACTACATTGCCTTTCAACTACAAAATGAGTTGAGTGTCATTTTTTTTTTTTTTTTTTTTTTTTTTTTTTTTTTTTTTTTTTTTTTTTTGAGACGGAGTCTCGCTCTGTCGCCCAGGCTGGAGTGCAGTGGCCGGATCTCAGCTCACTGCAAGCTCCGCCTCCTGGGTTTACGCCGTTCTCCTGCCTCAGCCTCCCAAGTAGCTGGGACTACAGGCGCCCACCCCCTCGCCCGGCTGGTTTTTTGTATTTTTTAGTAGAGATGGGGTTTCACCGGGTTAGCCAGGATGGTCTCGATCTCCTGACCTTGTGATCCGCCCGTCTCGGCCTCCCAAAGTGCTGGGATTACAGGCTTGAGCCACCGCGCCCGGCCAGAAGTGTCATTTTTTGCTGTTAAATGTTATTTCTCTGATGCTATGTTTTCACTCTTTCCTGCTTACTAACGTGTGTTACAGGGGCCTTGACTTTATGTCGCTAAAGGACAATGCTAAAATATGATAAAGCATCAGTGAGTTTTTAAAGAGTTGCTAGGGGATAGAACTGCAGACGTATCCTGCAGGGGTTCCTCAACATGGCTGGATGGCAGAATCGTATGGAGGGGCTTTATGGCCCCTATTCTACACTTACTGATGCAGAGTCTTTGGACAATATAGTTTCTAAAAGATGCCCATAGCTTGTCAAAGTTGGTTCCAGATATATTTGAAAAGGATGTGCATCATTAGTAACTACTTTTCCTGTTGTTTTTAAAATAAAACATATTTTTACTTCTTATTTTCCCTCTTCTAAAATTTAACCTAATTTTGCTTTCATATTGTGGGGAAAAGAACTTCTGATGTTACATGAAGAAAATGTAATACAAACTAGGTTAGATTTTATATAGTCTGTCTAGCATAGACTAATAATTATTGCCAACAGGACAGAATGGGATGAAATGTTGCGGTGGTAGATGAGGCTCTTCAGTGATAGGACTGTTTGTTTTTAGGGACTTTGAGAGGAGGCTGTCTGCTTATAAACCCATCAAGTAGGTAAGCATGAGGGACCCTCCTGAGCCTCACACCTGTACAAGATATGGTTTAGGACCGCCGGATTTTTGTGGGGCTTGATCTTTTTATCATATGGGTGCCCTACTTATGGAAAAGAATAGAGAAGTACCTTACGTTTTCAAATTTCCCAAAAACGTGATAATGTGAACTCATCGCGGAGGTCATTCCCAGGACCTTGGAAGGGGCCTGTCCACATGCTGGGCCCTGAAACTTAGCTTTCTGCCCAAAAATGCTGTTCCCACTCAGTTTCTACAGTGACTGAAATTGTACATGTGGAAGGGCACTCTGTTGCTACATTTCTTTCTCTGGAATCGAAGTTCCCCTGGGAGAGACTGAAAGGAGACGTGTGGATTATTCCCCAGAGCCCACTCGCATGGGCTGGTAGCTGCCTCCTAGGACGCTTGGTTGAGAAAGAGGCATGAGAAAGATTGGGGTGGGCCAAGGCCCACCTCTGCCCGAGTTTGCAGCATGCCTTACTTGATTGATTTATGGCCCCACTTTCTGCTGTCAGTGTCCAAGCCCACGGAGAATGCTGAGGCTGGGGGGCTAGTGAAAAGAGAAATGGACTGTGGGACTGGGGAGAAAAGGGCTGAAGGAAAAGACTCTGACCCAAGGACAAACTTACTAACCTCTTTTGCTTAGTAGATCCTGATCTTAGTGTCTGTTTTAAATATATTGGTTACAAAAAGGATTTTTCCCATGGCTTTCTGTCATCTAGCATAGAACAATAATTGTTGCCAACAGGACAGGGTGGGATGAGATATTGCAGTGGTAGATGAGGCTCTTCTGTTATGGGACTCTTTATTTTTAGGGGCTTTGAGAGGAGGCTACATAATTATAAACTATAATTAATTAATTGGGTAGGCATGGGGGACCCTAATGATTCTTTAATGTACCTAAGAGCAAATAAATGAAAATTTCAGAAAGCAGAAGAGAACCTCCCTGACTAATCTATGTAAATTTTGAGAAACACTAAGTAGTTATCTGTTAGTAGGTTCTTAACATGAAAACTTTAGGGGGCTGTGGCATCTAAAGACTAGGAAATCTTGAAAATAATTACTCTTGTGAAAGGAATTTAAAGGACAGGGCAATTGGATCTTAAAAGTATGGGAGTCTACCAGTTCTTTCATTTATCTACCTCATAGGGCTGGTATAAGTATTTCGTATTACAATGCCACTAAGTCACATAAAATACTGTGTAGTACACAGCAGGCACTCAATAAATGTTAGCAAATTATGTGTAATATAAAACTGTAAAAATGTTATATTTGGGTAGCTAAAGAAAAAATACTTTAATCATATTATATTAGTCCATTTTCACACTGCTGATAAAGGCATACCCGAGACTGGGAAGAAAAAGAGGTTGAATTGGACTTTCAGTTCCATGTGGCTGGGGAGGCCTCAGAATCATGGCAGGAGGTGAAAGACACTTCTTACATGGTAGTAGCAAAAGAAAAACTGAAGAAGCAGCAAAAGTGGAAACCCCTGAAAAACCCATCAGATTTCATGAGACATATATTCTCTGTCATGAGAGTAGCATGGGAAAGACCAGTCTGGGAAAGACCAGCTCCCATGATTCAATTGTCTCCCCCTGGGTCCCACCCACAACACTTGGGAATTCTGGGAGATACAATTCAAGTTGAGATTTGGGTGGGAACATAGCCAAACCATATAACATATTTAAACCTTGAGCACTGGACTTAGCTACTCTTGCTTCCAACATCAGATATGTTTAAAGAATTCGGTGCTTATTTGTGAGTCAGGAATGGAGGGAAGAGAGCAGGAGCAATTTTTGAAAATACCACTGTCTGACTTTACTTGATGCAATCATGTCAGAGTAGTTAAAAGGAGTTTAGCAGGTCCTTCAGGTCCTGCTGAGGGCAATTACCTTGTGTCCTTGATAAAGCAGTCTTAAGGCCATTGTACAGCACATACTGTGGTAGTGAAAGGCTGCTGAGGACAGCTGCAGATGTAAGTTTGCCGGTGCGAAAGCTCAGTGAGAAGCAGAGATAAACATCAAGTGAGGGAGTTAATGCCGGAAAAGATGGCTGGATGCTGCTGGGGTGAAAGTGAGTGAGGAAGAGGCTTGGCTGTGCAACAGTGAAGAAATATATGCCAGCCTGCACATGGAAGGACACATCAGAACATTGACGTGCACAGCCACACACACACAATTTGGTTTCTCGAACAGAAAGAAGCAAGCGTTCTCAAAAGACAACCTACTTTCTCATTGGGTTCAGTTGGACTCTGAGCTTCAAACCTGACTTTACAGAGAACTCATTCACTCCATTTTCCTGGACAATCGTCCTTCAGAGCCCTGCCCTGGCCGGCCACGCTCCCTCTCCCGGGTGGTGAGCGTCTTGGAAGGGCTGCAGCCTGTTTTGGCAGTGTGTCCCCAGCATGCAGCCCTGAAAAACGAGGGAGTCTTCTGTGGTTCGTGGGATCCTCGGTGGAGGAGTGAAGGTGATTATAATGTGTCAGATTCTCATTTGGGGTGGGAAGTGTTGATTTGACAGAGATGAAAGCCTTTGGCTGGGGAGGGGTGTGTGAGGTGCGGTGTGGTGAGGATTCCCGGGTCGGACTGTGATGTCAGTGGCGCCGGAGGGAACAGCTTGCACTCAGCCTTGAGCAGTTGGAATCTGTTGGGAGGGCAGTTGGCCAATCCTAGGCCTGAGAGTTGGGCAATGGGAGACCCCATCAGTGTGTCACCTTTGCCTCCAGGTAGAAAGAAAGTAATCTAAGGATGTGTGCAAGACTGCGTTCCTAGGCAAGTCTGTGTAACTGATGCCAAACCGGGGAGGAAGGCTGTGGAGGAGTCCGTGGAGGCCCGCTCACCAGCTCTGTTCTGTTGGCCAGAGACGTACTCCTGCTCCTGCCTGTGACGCAGCAGTTGACGGTTAACTGGTATGGCAACATTATATGGTGAGAAGGGTACTTGCTTGCTCATATGATAACAAAAATATTCATGAAGTTCTTACTGTTACCAGGTAATCTATTAACACTGTTTAAAGACCCCGAGCCTCTCTAAGAAGTTTTATAATACTAAAATGTAACTGAGGCATACCTTATATTTTCCTAATTGACATGGGTTAAGTGATGAAAACAGTGACTCTAGAGGTTCCTCTGACTTTTCATTACTCCAAGAAGTCAGAAGAGAGACTGGTGAGAAAATGAAAACTAAAACTGAAATTTGCCAGAAGGAAGCTTCGGAAAGGGTAGTACTGAAGAAGAGAAAACTATGCAGGCACTCTGCATTTGTGCAACAGAGAAAGAGTCATCGCTATTGCAAGGGAGTGAGTTGAATTGAGCAAGGACTGTGCATAAAGATTTGTTTGCCTTGTAAAGGGGAAGGCTTACGTTTTGTGTCTGCTGCTTCTTGTTTGCTTGTTTCAGTATGCTTTTGTTTTCAGCAAAGCATTTACTGTTTGCCAGAAATGCTGGCAGTCACAGTAGTGGAGGAGTTGGCATACAATTCATTAGGATTATTTCCTTTACAATTCCTTCACAGCTGTCTTATGGCAACTCTGAAATTACCAGTGGGAGATAGATTAGAGTATACGAGAATGTCTAACTTAGAGTTAAGGCTGATCTGGAAGTACTAATAGTAGGACTGCTTCTCTCCTCTTCTGAAGGACCGGAGAGGCAGTCTGCATAGGATAGAAAAGAGAAAAGAGAGCATTCCATAGAGAAAACTGGATGTGTACAAGGAGCCAGAAGTCCTGACCCCATCCCCTCATCTTACAGAAGGCAGGTCCATAGCCAGCCTCCCAGCGGCTGGCAAGAGCGGGCCCTCTAGGTCCCAGTGCAGAGCTATTAGTTTTAAATTTTCCTAATTTATTTGAAAATGTATAAGAGTAACGGATTTTTTTCTTTGAAAATTAGTTTGTGATTCTACCTATTGTATGAGTTTAATAGAAGAATCCAAGGAACCGTTTATTAATTGCCATGTTCCAGATGGCATGTTAAGAATTTGATGTGCATTATCCTTATTAGTCTTCATGAAACTCCTTATAAGATTGATACTATTATTATCACCATTTTACAGATCTGAACCTTAGGATAAGTCCATTGCCCAGGGTCACACAGTAGGGGCCACACCATTTGTACCCTGATTACAAAGGAAGGTATGAACTTCCATTTTTCATGATATGGAACAACTTCTGTACAAGTGTTTTAAGTTTATAAAATTTTAAAGATAGTTTTGCTAAAAATGCGTTTCCTTTCTTCTCTTTTTGAAAAAATTGCTTATGTGTTGCATGTAACTCTTAAACATTCTGTTTTTAAGATCTCCTTGATATTGTTGGTGCTCCCTCTCTCTCTCTAAGATCTGTTAATAAGAAGAATAGAAATTAAATACTATTAGTAAAGTATACTTCCAAACTTTGTAATGATAAATTCCACCATTCTCAGATATACTTAAGTAACTGCTAAGATGTATGTTGGTATTGTAAAACCTAATCGGCAAACGGACAGGTTTGGGGTTTTTTCCTCAACAGGAAAGCAAATGGAAAAAGACTCTCTTAAAATGAGAGTTGTGAGTGGTTTGTTGTCTTGCCTCGTGGCATTGAGTGCCTCAGGTGAGCAGAGACCAAAGTGTGACCTGTGCTAGTGGAGCTCTTGTTGCCGTAAGTGTTTTGTTCACAGGGAGACAAGTTCGACCTCAGTCTTACACGTGGTTCACACACAGCTGACCTCAGATTGCCATTTCTTTTCTTTTCCATTTTACCAGCCTCACAGTCTTTCTTCTGTTACTTTCTATTTACATTCCGTTATATTTAAGTGGGACTTAAGGGCCTATGAAGGACACACAAAAACTGAGTAAACCTAGTATCATCCAGCTTTTCTCCTGTCTGTGACAGTTTGATGTTGCGGAGATCTTGTCCATAGCTATTAAGCTGTCTGGAAAAGAATTAACTGGAACATGTAGTCATCCCGTTTCTAAAGTGGGTTTGTTTTTTTTCTGTCCTGTAAAATGCATATAAGTCTTTGTTTGTGTGCTACGTGTGGACATATTTGAGGGAGTATTTCCTTCTATTTATTGGTCACATTTAATATCATACGTATGTCATTTTAACAATCAACCCAGTTAGCCTAAAGGGAGAAACCATTTTTGTGACCAAAACCTGAGTTTTACATAGGAAAATGCTTGGGTGCAAATACAGCCAAAGACTCATCGGCTTACTTTTCTACATACGATTTGAGAATTGAGATAACTTTGTGACTAGTTCTCCATTAAAACCTGATTTGGCTTTTAGTACTCTATATTAGAAGAAAGTGAGTATAAAAAAACTTAATCCACAGGATAATTTTCTTAATCCATGGTCTGTATGTGTGGGTTTATCATGTATTTATTTATGTAACAGATAACAGGTGTCTACTATGTGCCAAGAACTTTTTTAGGAATTGGGAATACAGCAGTGAAGGAACAGATTAAAATAAAATCACTTTCCTCCAGGATACCTGCATTAAAGGAGAGGAGGGATAAGACAGAAATAAATCAGGAAAATATGTGGTGTGTCAGATTGCTGATAAGCGTTATGGAGAAAAAGCAGTGAAGGGCAGTTACCATTTTAATTAACATGGGCAGGGAAGGCTGCACCAAGAAGGTAAAATTTGAGCAAAAATTTAGAGCAGGTGAGCCAGACAGACAGCTGGTAACAAGTTTCAAGCAGAAGGAAGAAAGAGCAATTGCAAGAATTCGGCCTCAGAATATGGCTGGCATATTTGGAGGCACTGCAAGGAGGCCATGTCAGTAGAGGAGGAGAGCAAAGTTCTCCTAGGATATTCAGGACCCCGTGAAGGATTTTGTCTGCTCTCTGAGTAAGACAGGAAGCAACTGAAGAGTTTGTTTATTTATTCACTTACATATTTTTTTGAGACAGGGTCTCACTGTGTTGCCCAGGCTGACAGCAGTGGTGCAATCATGGCTCCTTGCAGCCTCGACCTCCTGGGCTCAAGCAGTCCTCCCACCTCAGCCTCCCAAGTAGCTGGGACTATAGGTGTGTGCCACCACACCCAGCTAATTTTTAAAAATTTTTTATAGAGAAGGGGTCTTGCTATGTTGCCCAGCATGGTCTGGAACTGCTGGACTCAGGTGATCCTCTCACCTCAGCCACCAGAGGTGCTGGGATTACAGGTAAAACCGCAGCACCTGGTTCATTTTAAGGAGAGAAGTGACCTGATCTGACTTCCTAAGATCACTGTGACTACTGTGTTGAGAACTGACTGTAGGAGAAAAAGGGCAGACACAGGGAGACAAGTTAGGAGGCCAATGGCCAACCCAGGCAAGGGCTGGTGGATGCAGTAGACTGGATGAGAAATGAAAGGATTGTGCATACTTGTTCAGGGTATGGCCAACAGGATTTCCTGATGTATTAGCTGTAAGGTAGGAGAGAAAGATGCCAATGATGGCTTCAGGGTTTCAGCCTTGATGGAAGAATGGAGGATCAGTTTTAGGAAGAAAATCAGGTGTTTGGTTTTGGCCATTTCTGTGGTCTGAATATTTGTCCTCCCTTAGCCCTGGATTCATGTGTTGAACATCATCACCAAGATAGATGGTATTAGAATGTGGGGCCTTTGGGAGGTGGTCAGGCCATGAGGGCTTCACCCTGAGAATGGGATTAATTAGTGCTCTGATAAGAGGCCCCAAAGACCTGCTTTCCCCTTCAGCCATGTGCGGACACGCAGAAGGGCTCATCCATGAAGAAGGGGCCTTCACCAGACGCTGAGTCTACTGGTGCTTTGATCTTGGACTTCCAGCCTTCAGAACTGTGAAAAATAAGTTTCTGTTGTTCTTAGATTACCCAATCTAAGGTGTTTTGTTACAACAGTCTGACAGGACCAAGACAGACATATTAGTTGGAGATAACGGAGTAGGTTTTTGGCTGTATAATGACAGAAGTCTGGGTGTAAGTGTAATAAAATAAGGACTGATTTTCATTTGAAGCCCTGATAATGGAACATGGGCAAGCATTTCATGGGTACGTCACATGTTCAATTTCATTCATTTAAATGGACTAGAACAATGAAATGATAATAATTTAATTTTGGTTGTTCTACAGGCCTGTCTTTTATTAACTTTGCAGATGTCCATCTGTGTGATAATTGAGCCAATTTTCTTAACTCTATAGTATAGCCAAAGGCTTCCAGCCATCTTTTCTGTAACAGTGATGTTGCCCAACTTTGGTGGGGAGGCAGGTTAGTTTGACTCCCAGGAGAGGACTAATCCAGAGACAAGTAGGCTAGCAAAGGACGGACTGAGGCTAGGGCAGGTGAGCTGCAGGGCTGGCCCCTAAAGTCGCTGGCTAGGGCTTAAGGGAGCCATTTCCCTATGGCTGGACCTGAGCCTTAAACCCAGTGATGGCTGGGATTGCCAGGCTCCTGCAGTCCAAAGAATCTGAGTTTCAGAATCGACTCACTTTGTTCAAATTCCAGCTTTGCCAATCACTAGATACATGAGTTTGACCAAGTTACCTCTCTGAACTTTAGTTTCTTCACCTGTAGATTGGGGATAATCATAATTCTTGATCTGGTCTTGTTTACCACACCGGACTTACCTCCTGCCAACCTTTTAAGTGTCCTTTTGAACATTATGCACGTGAGTATATGATTCTTTGGCTTGGCACAAATTACCATTGCGTCGTATGTCCTTTCTATTTTTGGTGATGCTAAATTTGCTCACTAGATTCAGATGGAGTCTGCCAGATGTCTCCACCAGAAAGGTATCATTTCTCTTTTGTGATGAGTAATCCATGGAATGATTCTTTGAGATCTTGTGAATATATATTTCTCAACACCCTGTCATTCAGTGGTTTTACTGTTCATTGGTGATCTTTGCCTGAATTATTGCTTTGGGGCTTAGAAAATGATGATTTTTGAATGAATTCTGCTATTCCGTCTATATTTACAGCTTGAATTCTTCTGAGAGAAAAGAACTTCCCTCACTCTGCTTGCACTTTTTCATTCTGCTTCACTTTGGGTATCGTTAAGGACTCATGGATTCCTTTTCTATTCAGTGTTATAATACATTACCATGTCTATTCTTTTTTATATTTAATGTGTTATAATCTATTGCTGTATTTATTATTTCCAGTCCTCAGATTACCCAGATTTGGCCAGTATGCAGTCTTTCAAACATTTTCTTACTGTTTTTCATATGTCTTTATTAGTCTCAGAAACAGTCGCTCTCTTCGCACAACACTTCCCTTATTTACTTTGTATGTTCCTATTTCAGACCTGGAATCAGCCACTTCTCCAGGGAACTCTGGTTCTGTTCAGTGTGAAATGGTATTTAGCAGCTAAGACCTGAGCACTAGATGTGCTCATTGCAACTTGGATGTTATTCCTTCTAGGCCTTTACAGTGGATAAAGCTAGGAAATGTATACTTAAATGATGACTTATAATGCTATCTCCAGTTCAAATCCAGTACCATAGGGTTCTTCCTAATTTTTGTAAAACAATATTATACAAAGTAATTGGCATAGAAAGCAATTGTTAGAAAACTTATACATCACAAATTAGTATGATTAAGAATGTTGTCATATGGTGCAGGTTTTAATATTGGTTATTTAGCTCACCTACAAGAGTTTATTTTGTGTGCTATGCCTGAACAAGGAATCTGAGCAAAGTTTCCAGTCTTCGGAATTTTGACTGGATTTTGCATCCTTAACATACTCAATGACCCACATACCACATAATATTAGTAAGTGTCCTTACAAGGTGGATAGTTTAGAATATCATCATTTAAAAATATCTTAGCAAGTTATAATAAAATGTCTTTATTATAAAACATAAAGGTTTACTAGAAAGACTTTAAATAAATTGAAATATGACTAATGTAATGTCTCAGTATTAGTGTAGATTTTGCTGATGGAATGGTCAATATATGCAATTGATGGCTCCTTTTAAAGTTGTTTTTTGTAGTACCCCATATTTGTGCTGCTTTTGATCATATCAGAATACCAACTCATGCCATCAACTTTCTTAGCTAGGACATTTTGAACTTTTTTTCCCCCATTATACTTTAAGTTCTGGGATACATGTGCAGAACATGCAAGTTTGTTATGTAGGTATACACTAACCATGGTGGTTTGCCGCACCCATCAACCCGTCATCTACATTAGGTATTTCTCCTAATGCTATCTTCCTTAACCCTCTTCCCCTCAACAGGCCCCAGTGTGTGATGTTCCCCTCCCTGTGTCCATGCATTCTCGTTGTTCAATTCCCACCTATAAGTGAGAACACGCAGTGTTTGGTTTTCTGTTCCTGTGTTAGTTTGCTGAGAATGATGGTTTCCAGCTTCATCCGTGTCCCTGCAAAGGACATGAACACATCCTTTTTTATGGCTGCATAGTATTCTATGGTGTGTACATGCCACATTTTCTTTATCCAGTCTATCATTGATGGGCATTTGGGTTGATTCCAAGTCTTTGCTATTGTGAACAGTGCTGCAGTAAACATATGTGTGCATGTGTCTTTACGGTAGAATGATTTATAATCCTTTGGGTATATACCCAGCAATAGGATTGCTGGGTCAAATGGTATTTCTGGTTCTAGATCCTTGAGGAATCATCACACTGTCTTCCACAATGGTTGAACTAATTTACACTCCCACCAACAGTGTAAAAGCATTCCTGTTTCTCCACATCCTCTCTAGCACCTGTTGTTTCTTGACTTTTTAATGATGGCCATTTTAACTCACGTGAGATGGTATCTCATTGTGGTTTTGATTTGCATTTCTCTGATGACGAGTGATGATGAGCTTTTTTTTCATATGTTTGTTGGCCGCATAAATGTCTTATTTGGAGAATTGTCTGTTCATATCCTTTGCCCACTTTTTGATGGTGTTGTTTTTTTCTTTTAAATTTGTTTAAATTCCATGTAGATTCTGGATATTAGCCCTTTGTCAGATGGATAGATTGCAGCAATTTTCTGCCATTCTGTAGGTCACGTCTTCACTCCAATGATAGTTTCTTTTGCTGAGCAGAAGCTCTTTAGTTTACTTAGATCCCATTTGTCAGTTTTGACTTTTGTTGCCATTGCTTTTGGCGTTTTAATCATGAAGTCTTAGCCCATGCCTATGTCCTGAATGGTATTGCCTAGGTTTTCTTCTAGGGTTTGTATGAGTTTAGGTCTTAGGATTAAGTCTCTAATCCATCTTGATTTAGTTTTTGTATAAAGTATAAGGAAGGGGTCCAGTTTCAGTTTTCCACATATGGCTAGCCAGTTTTCCCAACATCATTTATTAAATAAGGAATCCTCTCCCCATTGCTTGTTTTTTGTCAGGTTTGTCAAAGCTCAGATGGTTGTAGATGTGTGGTGTTATTTCTGAGGCCTCTGTTCTGTTCCACTGGTCTATATACATCTGTTTTGGTACCAGTACCATGCTGTTTTGGTTACTATAGCCTTGTAGTATAGTTTGAAGTCAGGTAGTGTGATGCCTCCAGCTTAGCACATTTTGAATTTTTAAGTTTATCATATATATGTAAGGATTTGAATTAAACCAATGCTGTAGGGAGTGTTTTTGGTATGCTACTATAGCATTTTTGTCCATGTGTGTTTTAAAATGGATATTTGGTTTTCTGGGATGGACATATAATAGAGCCTTTTAAATAAAAAGCATTGATGAATGAATAGGTCAACTTTATTTCTTCTTGTAAACAGCATAAAAACTGATTCAAGGCAATGTCAGGTAGATTATATCCTTAATTTATATTGGGCTAAAATACATTCAGCAGCTAATTTAACTTAAAAAAAAACAAAAAACAAAAAACAACACAACAACACACATGTTTTGAAGAGTTGTTTAAGCTTCATTTTGGGTGTCCCAAGTAGGAGGTGAACTTGCCATTGTCTTTTTGCGAAGACTACAGAGCAGGGCAGGACCAGGGAGTAATGCTTGTGGAGGTTCAAATCTCTGGCGACCCATTCCATACAACTGTGGTTCTTTTTATTGGGAAACTTGGGTTTTGAAGGGGAGATGGCAGCCGGGACTGACAGATTTTACAATAGTAGAGCAGAGTACAGCAAAGCCAGCAGTCAACAAATAATTTCTTTATTGACACCAACTATACAATCGTGCTAATTTTATTCCAAGTGCAAAACTTAAACCTCATTCCAGTTTCCGTTTTCAAAGAATAACAGAAGCACAATGAAAATACTTGTCAGAGAAAATGCTTAAAATTCATTTGGCCACTTTTTTTTTTTTTTTTTTTTTTTGCTGTGAAAGAAAAAGCCCCCTTTGTGCTGGCCATTAGGACTTATAGATATGGCTGCAACACAATTCACTTTTTTCCATGTTACCAAATTTAAAGTGAATTACACATGATCTTTTGATTTCCTGTCTTTCATGCCATCCTATGCTCCTCCTTTTTTCCCAATAAAAATACCTCTTCTTTTGCTTTGCTGTTCTTATAATCCAGATGACTAATATAGTACAATGAGAAAGTATCAGGGCAGAGCAACTCTGTCTAATTTTCTAATTTATTTTGATTTAAATACTTTTGTTAGCTGAGGGAAAATTACATACATATCTATGATGTCATCATGTCAACGTTGTTTTACTTGAGTTAAATGTCTAATTTTTTTTGTTGCTGTTTTTGAGACTGAGTCTTGCTCTGTCTTCCAGGCTGGAGTGCGGTGACAGGATCTAGGCTAGCTGCAAGCTCCGCCTCCCAGGTTCACACCATTCTCCTGCCTCAGCCTCTGGAGTAGCTGGGACTACAGGCGCCTGCCACCACACCCGCCTCATTTTTTGTATTTTTAGTAGAGAGGGGGTTTCACCGTGTTAGCCAGGATGGTCTTGATCTCCTGACCTCGTGATCCGCCCACCTCGGCCTCCCAAAGTGCTGGGATTACAAGTGTGAGCCACCGCGCCCGGTCAACTTAAGTCATTTTTTAGTATCTACTCAAAACAGATTGTAAATTTAGCATTACGTGAAGTAAAAAGGAGGCTACAGTTTTGCAGCTGGCACATAATAAATACTCAAAAGGTGTTTGTTGGGTCAAAATGAAAAGCACATACTCTATGTTTGCTATGAATTTGCATTATGGTTCAACTTGATTCAGTATGTATTTCTACTCTTGTGTCTGCAAGCGGGACTCTGGAAGCAGACGCCTGGGTTTTAATTGAGCTTTGCCACAGACTAGCTGTGTGGCCAGCTATTTAACCTCTCTCTGCTTCAGTTTCATCCTCTAAAATGGAGGGAATAATACTAATTCTTACCTTATAGAATTTTTGTGAAAAACACATGTGAATACCCAATGAGTATTAGTTCTTATGACTGCTTTCTTGTAAATCAGTATAACCTGCCCTCTATATTCTATCACTGAACCTTTTCTAGTGTTCATAAACACTCCTGAAATGTTTTTGCCGATAACTTTCCTCAACTTCAGGTGTGTACAACTGAAAATCCAATTTTTTCAAGTGACATTCAGAAGTATCTGCTGTCCTTGTACTTTTTATCTCAGTTTGTCATAAAAAGTGAAATAATATAATATGCATATTTAAACTTAACAATTTGCCTTTTGAAGTATTTTTCTTAACTCTTTACATTTTTCTTTAAATGAAATTTATATTTAAAGGTAGAGTTTTAAATATATCTGCATTTTTTTTTTTTTTTTTTTTTAGTGGCTGGTTGGTTAGACTTGTTTAAAATCTGTTCCCTTGCTTTCTAACTTGTTACTTAACCTGCAGTTCATACCATATACAGATAAGTTATTTAGCCTGGAATATAGACAATTTCATTCTGTGATACTTTTTTCAAATTTATAATTTTCCCCATACATCCATTTGCCTTTCTTCCCTTACTCCAGGAAGGCATCCTTTCCTTTCTTCTTTCCATCCATTCAAAAACAATCTCTATGCCAGGGACTGTTATGTGTCTGAAGATACATGTAATTAATTTAAAATGTGAATAAATGAATACCCATGCACTCACAAACCAGCCTGAGAAAATATTCACTTGATTTTCAAAGTTTAAAAAAAGGTTCTAGTGTTCATTTTCATTTTTGATTGTCTTTATTTTACTTAAAGCTAAATGAAAAATAAAGAAATAAAACATTTTTTGAAGTTTTAACCAATGCATTTTAAATATAAAGTAATAAACCTTTAAGAGAACAACTAAAATTGGGGAAATTTCGTATTCTCTATTCCACAAGCATGTGGAGGCCATGCATGCTGTGTGCTATATTGAACACAGCAGGCTGTACGGGACCTTATTCAGCTGATACTCATTGTCATTTAAAGTAATTTTACCCAATTAACTTTTCCCCTGTACCTTGCTTGTAAACAGAATTGGAAGCTATCTAAAGGCCTATAATATTTTGCATGCCCTGTATGTTTGCAGTTGATGAAATTTTATTTTTTGGACTTCAGCAGTTTGCACAGACATGTACAAGTGAGCTTGTATATGTTGGCAATATATTAATCTGTGTTAACTATGTTAGTTTTATGGTCGTGGCTGATTTGAAAAGAACTGGTTTCTTAATGCTTTCATTGGGTGGTAGAATATTTGGAAAATAAAGATACTTAAAGAGACTTTTATGAATATTTATTTTAAATATTTGTTGAGTACTTCCTGTGTATTAGGGCTATGCTAGAGTCTTAGCATTACTTACCTCATTTAACATTCACAAAAACTGCATAGTGTAGGTGGGGAAATTGTCCAGAGAGAGGTTACATTAATAAGTGGTGGATTAGAGATTCAAGCTCACATTTGTCTGCTCCCAGAATCCGTGTCTTCTTCACTGTACTAGTATTTCAGATGTGGATTTCATGAACTGTAGCATCATATTTTCTTAACATGGCAGACAAATATAGGTTTTCCCCTTTTTAATGGAATATATCTGAAAGTACTGACTTGATAGCAGGGGACAAAGTAAAATCATAAAGCTCACTTTAGGCTGGGAGCGGTGGCTCACGCCTGTAATCCCAGCACTTCGGGAGGCCAAGGCAGGCAGATCACCTGAGGTCGGGGGTTCAAGACCAGCCTGACCAACATGGTGAAACCCCCTCTCCACTAAAAATACAAAAATTAGCCGGGCATGGTGGTGCATGACTGTAATTCCAACTACTTGGGAGGCTAAGGCAGGAGAATTGCTTGAACCCAGGAGGCAGAGGTTGCAGTGAGCCGAGATCACGCCATCGCTCTCCAGCCTGGGCAAAAAGAGCAAAACTCCATCTCAAAAAACAAAAACAAAAAAAGCCTCACTTTATTTCCCTCACTCTCCAACAGTTTACTACCACCCCCAGGATAATTTTTTTCTAATATTAAGATGGGGAAGGAAAGTATTTTCACCCAGTGTCAATTTTAAGAATAACTTAGTTTGAAAGGTATAGACATATAGTTATACATATCAAGTTTTTAGAGCAATATTTACCAGCATTATAAATTACCTTAAGAACAGAAGATACATTTCTTATTGATGATAAGGAAAATATAAAGGCTAACACTCGTTAAAACAGAATAGAGTTATCTAGTTTTATTGGAGTGGTAACAAAAACAAAATTTAAAGCAAGCATTGTAATGAATCTTGGTTTTGGTTGCTAGATCTCTGAGCCCTCCATACCAATGACAGTCATCTGTCAGCAGTGTTTTCTGAATGTTTCTGTGTGCAGGGACCTTTATGAGGTGTTTAACATCATTTAACCTCTGTGGTTTGCAGCTTGAATTTTAAAAGGCCAAAAATAATGGTTGTTCTTTCCTGGAAGACATATGAAAATTACGTGTTGCATTTTTTTTCTAACAGTAATTTCCCAAAGTCCTTATACCTTAGTTCTGCTATCCTATCAATCAGGTAAATAGGAAAAAAAAATCATATCTGACATTTAGAGAAATCTCCCAAATATTGGGTGAGTCTGGAATTTGCTAATTGCTAGGTTTCTTCTGCTTTAACTTAATGAAACATGCAATGATTAAATTTTCTATCAGTACTGCTAGTGTTAATAAGATGAAATAGGGAATTAAATGAGAAACTCCTTTGTTCAGGGAATACATGCTAAAAGTTTACAGCAAAAAATAACTTACCCCCATCTAGTACCCAAGAACCTAAGGAAATTACTCATTTTATTTTCCATAAACTGCTGCTGTGCATGAGACACATATTAAATTTCAATTTGAGAGCTGGGTTTTGGTACGTAACTTTCTCCTTGTATCGTTCTAATTGCCTTCTCCCCGTATATACTTTCAGAAAATTTATGTTCCTCCCGTGTTTACTTCTTTCTTTCGTTCCTCCACCCGCATCTTCTATGCATTGACCTGTTCCACGGATATTTACTGTCTTCTTTGTCCCACATGCAGGTGATATGATGAGAACAAACAGGACAAAAGCTTTGCCCTCCAGAAACTCACATTCCACGCGCCGTTCTACTCTCTGCTTTTCCACTTCCCCTGCTCTCATCCTTTAGAGTTGGTCACCCTCTGGAGATGGCTGGCGAGGTTGTATGGGAGTTCCATCCCCCAGAGCTTGAGTGGATGCCCCACAGTTGGCGAGGTGCTGATTCCAAAGGTGCTGCCACCTGAAGTTTTGCTTGCATGCTGATTCTCCACCCTCAGATTTTAAGACAAACTCCCCCAAGATTGTCTTTTGTCATTAGTTCAGCATTTTTTTGTCAAGGCAAATATAAAAGAGCTATATAAGAAAGACTGCTGTAGGTAACATTACCGAGTTCTAGATGTTGGCTTCCCATCAAATTTCAAATCAAGGAAGTGAGTTGGTATTTCAACCTCTGAAGCCAACTAACATTCTTATGAAAAGTCACTTAAAAGTATTAAGAATCATGGATTTTGGTGTCTTCTAGACCTTACTTGTGGTTTTCTTAGTAAATTACAATATGGTAATATGATTTAGAATATTATTTCTGTATAACTTCAGGGGTTTAAACTATCATTTGACCCTTGTGGATGTTATTAACATTTTTAATTAGAAGTTTGCTTTCCTTCTTTTAGGCCTTTTAATATATAGTATCAGGTCTCTTCTGGGACATGACTATTTGCCCCACCCAGTCAGATCTCTGAGGAAATGGCAAAATGGGAAAGGAAATATTGAAGAGTCATAGGTTTCATGTTTTGTGGCATAGTGGGAGGGAGGACATCTTAACTATCTGTGTCTCAGTAAGAATTCAATTTTAAAAACTTGTTTTACTTGTGCAGTAGCTTAATGGAATCATGTATTATCTCATTCTTTTTCTACAATATGAGGCCCAAAATAAAATTTTAAAAAATACTTGAGCCAAGGTGAGAGGACAGCCGCCTGGAACACTCAGACCCAGGTCACCTTGGATATGAGCTCGTTTGGCCTTTGTTAGAAGCAGGTTTTCCAAAGTAGAAAGGGGGACAGGGAGCGGGCTGATACAGCTGTTTGTCAGGAATTCCCATTGGTTAGACAAATAAGATTGATTAGCGATTGACTATACATTGGTGAAGTGTGGGGTAAGGAGTATGGTGTCCAGTGAGTGGCCTTGCTTGGTTAGTTGATAGCTGCTTCTGGCCGCAGCTGGTCTAGAGTCCACATAGCAAGCAGCTTCAAGAGCTGATTACTTAGCTCAAGGAGGGGAAGTGGGATGTGACTGCTGCCTCACCCTCCTGCCTCTGTGGGTCTGATGATTTATAGCAGGCTCGCATTCCTCAGATAAACTTTCTTTTCTTACTTTATTTTATTATTAAGTACCTATATTAGTTTTCTGTGGCTGCTCTAACAAATGCCACAAACTTTGTGGCTTAAAACACGGAAATACATTCTCTTATTCTGGAGAAGAGAAGTCTGGAATCAGGGTATTGGCAGGGCTGCACACCCTCCAGAGGCTTGAAGGGAGAGTCCTTGCCTGCCTATTCCAGCTTCTGGTGGCTCCAGGCATTCCTTGTCTTGTGGCAGCATCATTCTATTCTCTGCCTCTATTTTCACATCCCCTTCTCCTCTGTGCACTTCTCTCTCAAAACTTGCTCTGCCTCCCTCTTTTAAGGATACATTTGATTGCATGTAGGTCCCCCTCAGATTATCAAGGATAGTCTCCTTAAAGTCAACGGACTGTGATTGCTAATCATACCTACAAAATACCTTCACAGCAACACCTTGATTAGTATTTGAATGAGTAACTGGGAATATTAGACTGGTCAAGTTCCCACATAAAACTGGCCATCACCCCTTGTAAACTTGGCACTCATATACTTCTCTTTAAACGATGACTAATCTCCAAATAAAGACACCCACAAAGTCATACTTCCACAGGACATGATGCAGCTCTCTTACTTACAACCAAAAATGTGTGAACCCTTTCCCCAGAAAGATATGCCAGAGTTCCTGGTTGGTGTTCATTGTTTTCCTTAACATCCTAGAACTTAAATACTGTGATGTAAAGTTCACTGTTATTCATGCATCTTATGTTAGATGATAAGGGATAAAAGCAAGAAGAATGCAGAGATAATTGCTTAATTATTTATATACCCACATACTCATAACAAAATAAGAAATACTCATAAACATTGCAGCCCTTATTTCTGAAACTGACTGCCTGGTCCTAGATAGTGTTTGTAGCTACTTTCTTCCATTACTCATTCTGTATTCCCTTTGCCCTCTGGGAGCACCACAGCCTGTTGTTCAGGGTTCTTTGCCTGTAGGGTGACCCGGACCCTCATTCCTGAGGGGCCTGGGTCATTCCTGAGGGGCCTGGGTCATTAACAGTCCTGCCTGAAAGGGGTTGTTGGTTTTCCATTGACTTCAGTCACAGGGCATGGTGGCAGATGCCCTAAGGGGCATTCTACATTCCAGTCATGTTCTTCCTAACCTCCTTTCTGTAGCCGAAAAGCAACCAGGTGTCCAGGTGGTTCATTAGGACAAAGGGCCGAACCAAAAGGAATAACTAAGACTTTGTTCACTTGCTGGGACAGTGTAAGCAAGAGACACAAAATGGTGCTGGCTCCCCAGAGGTGCTGGCTGTCAATCTGCAGAATGGCACTGGGTGAGAGTCAGATGGATCAGCTCAGATGAGGGGTGCATTTCACTGCTGGGAAGTCTCAAACAAAAGGCTTTTGCCTCTTTATGGGCCTGTTGGCTGGGAGAAGGGCTAGGTATGGGAAAGTACCGAAACAAAGGGGAGAAAAGCACGTCCTCCAGGGCCCCAGTAAGAAGGCGGCTGAATGGAGGTGCCTGGACAAGGAAGGAAGATACGTGAACAAGCATGGCTGGCCCAGGGGTCAGGGAAGCCTGAGCCCTCAACTGCAACTCCTTTCAGAAAACTGCAGTGCACTGACTGTGCACCAAGCATGTTGTATGGTGGGGTCAGTTTTTCTCCATGAGGGCTGCCAGGCACAACTTTGTAACTGCCTATGTTGGACCTGAAAGATCACACAGAGGATTTGGGCCTGGAGCCAGATTACTGGATAGTAGCAGCTCCATTTCCTCTTGGCAGTCAGGATCAATCACCCCAGCCAGTACTTTGCCTATTGATTCAGAGGCCTGAGGAGCCCAAAGTGGCCGGGTGGCAGTCTCAACTTCCAGTTCATTGGAGCCATTGTGTCTTCCGATAGAAACATTCCTTCCTTTAAAGCTGAGGACCAGCAGAGCATAAGGTTGTGGGAACAGGAAGTGAACATTTTAGTAGTAAATCACCAGGAGTAATATTAAGGGGTGCCATTCCTATTCCTCCCTACCCTTGATCCCTGGACCCATGAATCCCGGCTATGGGAGAAACGGTATCATATATTAGACGCCAGTTTAGTACATATACAATCTCCCATAGAACATTGCCCCAGCCCTGCAAGATATCCCACCTACCTGCCGCTGAGACTTCAAATACCAATTTTCTTTTCTGTCAAACCAGCTGCTTCAGGATATGGGGACATGGTTTGAACAGTGAATTCCATGATCATGGATCCATTGTCATACCTCATTTACTATGAGGTAAATTCCTTGATTAGAAGGAATGCTGTGTGGAATACCTTTAAGTGGTATCATTTAGGGCCCACTTGGATAATACAGGGTAAACTCCTCCTCTCAGGATCTTTCACTATCATCTCCTCTTTTGCCATAAGGCAAATATTCTGTGGGTTCCAGGGATTTGATGTGGGTATCTTTTGGGAAGTGATTTTTGGCCTCCTAGAGTATCTGACTGTTTTACTTGCAAACTTTGGAGAAGCAGTAAGACTGAAGAGGTAGTAGAGAATATACGGTAAAGAGGATCTGTAGGCACACTGATTTGTTTTGAAACATAGCTCAGGTACACATTTGCTATGTTAACTTTGGCAAGTGACCTAACTTCTTAATCCCCTTTCCTCTTCTGTAAAATGAGGATAGTAAGAATCATTTATCTGGATTATTTTGAAGATTAAATGATTTAGTCAATGGAAAATGATTAGTATACTGCCCCACACATAGTAGGCATTCAACAAATTCCGACTAATGCTATCACAAGCAGCTGGCTCAGAAAAGCTTTGCATCCATCAAGCAGCTGTGGAGGCCGGGACTTGGTGGTTGACACATATGGATATGTTTTGTTTGTATTTATAAAAATTTTGAGTTATTTGCCACATGAAGAAATACTGGTAAGACACACAGGAAAACATACTTGTGTGTTTTCTTGGGGGAGAAATCTGGTGGGAATGAGACTTCTTAATATATATATTTTATATTGTTTTAATTTTTGAATGTGTAGCAATTTGAAAAGGACCACTAAATAAAGAACTTCGAGGGATAAAAATTCATAAATAGAGGGTCATCTATACTTGTCTTGATTAAAAAACAAGACAAGCTAATAAAAATCCCCAAAGAGTAAAACTGTTGTTTTTTTGTTCGTTCTTATGACCCTTGAATCCATGGTGTTTCTTTTGGTATATAGTTATATTTTTTCCTTTGAGTTGAGTGAAATTTACATATATATATACATTTTTTTTTCTTAGCGGTCTTCCACTTAAATTTCACTGGTTGTTTTCATTGTGCATTTAAACATAGGTAGATTTATTTTATTTAGACTTGACAATTAGATCATTTGATGTGAACAACTGTACCTTAGAAAAATGTACTTAATTTGAAATATAGTCCTGTTATTAGATTGACATAGAAATCATATGCTTGTAATGATTTTAAAAATATGCGTCTGCATACTTAAGAAGCTCTCACGATACAGTTTTTATTTTTCCATTGGTTGTGACTTTCGATTTTTTGGGCCCTGTATTTCCACTTACCTCATTAAGCTCCATAGTGACTACTTGAAACAGCCTACATAGAGAAATGTGCTGTTATGGTGAATATCTGCCTTCAAATATTAGCACTTTACTTCTGTGGAGAGCTATGTATTTTTGAAAAGAAGTCAGTTTGTTGAAGCTTCATAAAAGTCCTGGGAAATAGGTGGGTCAGGCATCACTAATGTTATTTATCTTCATCTGTTCTATGTTGTCTACCAGCTTAAGTAAAAGGCAGGGACCATGCTTTTGTCATCCTTAGATTTCTAGTATCTAGCATGTTATTAGTGCTCAAAAATAAGCATATAGTCAGATAAAGAGGTAAGAAAAATCACTAAAACCACATTTGGTGGCAAGTAAATGAAATAATCAAAATTAGGATCCTTATTGTTAGATGTCTAGTCCAAATGTTCCTCTCAGAACAACTGACTGATTCATAGTCTCTGCTTTAAATATGAGATCAGTTGAGGGCTACTTAAATCCTTTGTGCCAAAGAGAATATATTAATCCCCAGTCCGAAGAGGATTTAGCACTTTTGTCAACTAGAATAATCAAAATTCTCAAATTGTAAAAGCCTCAGAAACACATAATGAGAAATTGTTTTTTTTCTGTTTATCAAACTTTTAAACAAAATGCTTATGCTTACCTGTCTTAGTGAATTCGGGCTGCTCCACAAATACCACAGACTGGGTGACTTTTAAACATTTATTTCTCACAGTTCTGGGGGCTGGGAAGTCAGAGACCATGGTGCTGGCTGATGCAGTTCCTGGGGAGGGCCCTCTCTCTGCTTGGCAGATGGCTGCCTTCTTGCAACAGAAATGTTTTGAGAGACAAATCCTCTCTTATTTCTTATTACGGCACTAATCTCTCAGCTCTTATGAGGGCACTAATCCTGTCAGTGAGGGCTCTACCCCTCATGACCTAATTACTTCCCAAGGACCCCGCCTCCAGATACCACTGCACTGGGGATCAAACCTTCAACGTACGAATTTTGGGGGGACACATTCTGTCCATAGCACTGTTCTTCTGTCAAAGCATGGTGAGGTTCTAATTAGTATTAAATGGCCTAAAGTATTCTTTTGGAAAGGAAAGATTTAAATTAACACCTGAATATTTTTTATGAGTGGTAAGGTTAGAATGGAAACTTGACAGGTTTTCTTACCTCATATTTTCTCCATCGTGTCACCATAATGGATCTAAAAAGGAAATTAATGTTTATTTCTATCACCATTTTTTTTCTAACTTAATGTGCTAAAATTATATAGTTTAACAAGTCAAAAACTGAACTTACCATCTTCTTTCTCATTACGCCATATATACGTGAGTTTGAAAGCTGGTACTTATCTTTATTCTCATTTACCACTGTTTCCACATTCAGTCCATTCAATAAGTCCTGCTGGTTATATTTTTAAAATATCTCTCAACTACATCACCACTACCCTATTACTTTTCCTTGAAACTAATTGTTGTCACTAAAGTCTGATGGATGTTTCAGAAACTCACAGTAAACTTACTTGAGCTGGAAAATAATCAGGACCTTCCACTAATTGACAAGAACCAGCCTTATTTCTACCTCTTTGCCTCTTATTTAAGCTCTGGCAACATCAAACTGTTTGTAGTCCCGTGCCCTTCTTGCATCTCTACCTTCTCATGCTGTCATCTCTGGAAATTCTAGACCATTTACTTGCTCGCTTAATTTCTTCTCATGAAGGCTCAGCTCAGGTGTCATTTCCAGAAGACATACCTGACCCGTTCCTCCCCATGACTCTCTCCTGACCCCAAGTATTGGGTTCATTTATTCAAACATTCATTAATTTAAATATGCATTGAGCACCTACTGTTGACCAGGCGCTGTTCTAAGTGCTTGTGATACATCAGTGAACAAAACAGAAGAGCCCTGTCCTTGTGAATTCATATATTCTAGTAAAAGAAATGGACAACAAATAAAAGTAAATTATGTAGGATATTCGAAAACTTAGAGTGCCACAGGAAAAATGATGTAGAACAGAATGAGGAGGGTCAGTAGTTGGGGCAGTGGGGGCTGGGAGACAACAGTATTAAATACCATGTAGCTCTCATTTGAGACAGTGACGTTTTGAACAATTGCTTGCAGGGATGTGATGTAGACACCTGAGGAAAGAACAGTAGTCCAGGCAGAGGCACAAGCCAGGGAAAAGGCCAGGATGTGGATGTATGCCTAGTTTGTTCAAGGTGAGAGATGTCATGAGGAACAGGCCATGTAAGGACTTTGGCCTTTGCTGTGTGAGATCAGGGGAAGTTGGAGGGATTTTAGCAGAGCAGCACCATGATCTAGCTTATGTTTTGACTGGGTACTAGATTGAGACCAGACTATAGATGTATGCAGGTTAACCAGTTAGAAAGCTATTGCAGTAGCCAGATGAAGGATGATAGTGGCTTGAATTGATGGTGTTGAGTGTGGGGAAGGTGAAACATGATTAGGTTTTGGATGAATTTTGAAGTTTGCAACAATAGGACTGCTTAATGGTATGGATGTGAGGTATGAGAGACAGCAAAGAGTCAGGGAGGGCTTGAATCTTCCCTGTCATTCTCCCTAATCTTGTGCATGTAACTGGTCATCTAGTCTTGTCAGCCTGCCATTTAATTATCAGTTTTATTCTGCTACTGTTTCTCAGCTGCACTGCTGCAGTGGCTGACTAATGGGCATTTCCTGGCTTCAATCAATTCTTTTGATGGGAGTAAAGAGCATTCTAAAATCCACATCTGCTTATATCATTCTCAAAGTGAAATCCTGCGTATTTCCATCCACCTACAAATAAAATTCTGAAGTCCTTAGCATGGCATACGTATCCTTAAACTGCCTTTGCTTACTCTGAGCACCTATCCTCCACCTCTTCCACATGCCTTTTATCATACGTAATTTTTGAATTTCTGAAAAGGTTGATCCTTCATGCCTTCTTGGGAGGGTATATGCTGTTCCTCCTGCCTGGGATGCCCTTTCCATCTTGTCTGTTAGTGGATTACAAGGCTAAATTTGGGTGTCCATTTGTCTGTGAGAAGCTTCTCTGACCTTAGTATCTCACCTAGTCTGTTGCTTTTCTTCCTTTTCCTATAGACCTTATGTACAGTTATTACACTTTTTATCCCACTGATTTGTAGCTGTTTGTGGTCTATCTTCTCTTAAGGGAAGCAAGCACTAGTTTTATTTTATCATTTTTAATCAAAGGCCCAATACATGCATGATTGACTTTTGGTCAGTTGGGACAGTAAGGCAGAAATGGGTAGAAATAAATTGGAGAGACTGACTTTATATTATGCCATGTAAGAAAAAAAACAGAAAAAGAGTTTGGTGGCCAAAAAGGGCAAATGCATTTAGTAGGAAAGAGTTGAGGTATAGGTGTGGGTTTTATGGAAGTCTTGAGGACCATAGGAA
Source organism: Rhinopithecus roxellana (assembly GCF_007565055.1). Classification (NCBI taxonomy): domain Eukaryota; kingdom Metazoa; phylum Chordata; class Mammalia; order Primates; family Cercopithecidae; genus Rhinopithecus; species Rhinopithecus roxellana. Next base: position 152,542,149 of record NC_044552.1, read on the forward strand.
TGGGGAGAATAGCGGAAGCTGAAGGTTGTTTGGGGCCAGATGGTGGAGATGCTTCCATACTCTGTTTTTCTTCTTTGTTCTGGAACAGTGAGGAACTGATCAGATTTTTTAAAATAAAAATCTGAAACAGAGTGTTGTTCTTTTGGTTAAAGTGGACTTTGCACCTATCATGTTGTTTCATTACGTTGTGCATTTGCAAAAGGTAATCTATAACAGTCAACAATACTTCTGGATTCTTTCAGGGAGGGTAGGGACTGTGGGGAGGAGTAAGTTTACCCTTACAGAATCTTGACTTAATTTGTCATGGGTGGGGAATCAAACAAAAGCTCTTGACAGTGCAGCCATCCAGAGAAGAAGAAAAGCTGCTGTCTGTTGAACTAAAAGAGATGCTGGGCTTCCCTTAGGCTGAGGTTGGCAGCCCTGAGCATCTGGGCGATTCAGCCCACAATTGGGATCCCTGTATTTACCGGAAGTCGGTCCGGATTGAATAAAGTGGGAACTTCCTGCTTGTACTGAACTCAAGGTCATGGCTCATCCAGCGGGCGCTCCTGGTTCCTGTCTCTAGCCAGGGAGAGGAGAGGCCTGTGGAGATGCCACAGAGGTGACCCGGTGCAAGGAATGGCAGGGTCCATGTTTAGAGAGTTTCCCGGGTTTCTCTAGTTTTGTGTATTTTCTATTGCGCCCTCTAGCTGCTGGACTCGGGTCTTGGGCCCTCCCCAGCTGTAGGAAGTTTCCCGCCCGTCCAAGGAAGCCCAGGCCGGAAGCAGGTGGGCAGAGTTTCTGGGGTGGGCATGATGTCATCAGAAGTGCCTGTGCCCACCTGTCACGTGCCACCTTCACTGTGGCTGCTGATTGCCTGAGGGCCGCTCTAATCCAGTCTTGAAGTAGATGGCGGCAGGGAGGCCGGGACTCATAGCAGGGGGCCCACGTGTGGGGAGCTCCAAGAGTGAGGGGACCCGGGGTGGATGGGTGCCTCAGGTGGACTCCAGAACGGTGGGTGTAAAGCCCATTGGCAGCTCCTTGGCTTGGCACCCAGAGATGGGGGTGGCCTGTGCCCTTGGGGGCATGGGGTCTTTGCAGCCCATTCAGCAGCTGAGTGGTCCCAGCTTCCTGCTGTGCTGAAGCCCTAGAAGACTTCTCAGAATTTCTTGAGCATGGAGTGTTGAGTGCTGCCCTGGAAGGTCTTGGAATGCCAGCTGGGCATGGGCTGGTCACAGACTTTTGGTTCCAAGGATCACTCCGCATCCCCCAGGAGAGTGCTTCTGAGAGTAGAGTAGTGTGAAGAAAGATTGATCAGGATCCCTGAAACCAGAAAAGCAAGTTGAGGGAGAAGGCTGTGCACTGGCAAGGGTCTGCTCAGTTAGAGCACCTTTTGGCTGCAAGTAACAGAAACCGTGCTTCAGATTACTTAAACAATAGGGAAAATTTGCATCACAAAACATGAGCCTTTGAGGAAGGGCAACTCCAGGATTGATGGATTCAGTTACTCACACCCGTGGATCTGCTTCTTTACCCTTCCCACTTTGCTAATGGACTTTGTTTTGATGGTGGCAAGATCAGCTCTTTGGCTGTAGGCCTGGTATGCACATTGGAAGAAGAGTGGACTTTTCTGTGTGGAGCTAAACTAACAACTTTCAGGGAAGGAGGGTATTACCATGACTGATTTAGCAAATCAGGATTTATTCTGAGCTGGAGATGGTGACCTTCCCTGAGAGGGAAAAATGATGGCTAACTGTCTGAACAAAGACAATGGCAGTGGGAATGAAGACGGTTTAAAGGAGGCAGAAACACTGAAGGTACAGTTGACAGAAATCAGTGATTTGCATTTAGGGATTGAAGAAGAGGGCGGATTGGAGGATGACTGGGATATTTAGTTTAGGTGATTAAGAGGAGGATGATTTCACTTAAAGAGATGGGATATGAAAGAGGGAGGAGAAGGAGAAGAGGGAGAAGATTCTAGTAGGTTAAGGTGTAGCCATGCTGAGAATTATCTGTTAGTTATTTGATTTTTTTGTTTTGTTTTTGTTTAGAAGCTAATGGTATAGATATAGAAGTCATCCACAGAGATGTTACAGTTGAAGAGATGGGGGTAGAGAAGACTTTGAAGGAAAAGAATGTAGAATGAGGATAGAAGAGAGGAAATCCCAACATTTAACAGGTGAGTAGAGGACACTAAGCCAGCAAAAGAAATTTAGAAGGGACATTCAGATAGACAGGAAGCAAACTAGTACTCTGTAGCTCTGTTTTGATCTGCCAATTCATTAAAATTATCAATTGATGAAAACTTTGTTTTGTTCACACCTTGAGTCTTTTTGGTGCCAGCGTTCACTCAAGACCCCTACAGTATCATTGGCAGGGTTTCACTGCACCAAAAAAGTTTACAGTATTTCATTCTGGATGGGTTAGTTTTAATGGCTTTTGAGGATTTCTGTGATGTTCTAGTTGGGTGATTTTTCCCTTTATTTTTCATAGGGTGGTTACATATTTGCTTTAGGCAAATTGATTATTGGATAAATGACCTGCTTTACTATGTTATGTGGAGAAATTTCCAAGAAACTAAGGGATTAGTTAACAATATCTGATACTACTGAGACCAAGGGAGATGAAGACTGCGATAATGATATTTAGCAATTTGGAAATTTGGTTTAACCAAAAAATGACTTTAGTGCAGTTATGGGGAATGAAATCATTGGGTGATGATTAATGCATGAATTAGAATTAAGGACATTAAAATAAGCACTGGACTACTCTTTTGACTTTGATGGTGAAAGAAAAATAGAAGGTGTGGTGGGTTTACCAGGTGTGAAGGACGTTTTGTTGTTGTTAATCATGTTTCAGGATTGGTGGAAGTATGAGTGTCATAGAAATCTTTCCATTAAAAGGGGTAAGGAGAGTTTGAAGACATGAGACATAAAGGGGAAACAACTAAGTGAGTAATTAAACTAAGGAATCAAGAACCAAAAAAGAGAGCCAGCTGAGTTAGGAGAGAAGCTAGAAAGTGGGTAGAGGTTCAGAGAAACATTGCAGAGGAAAAATAAAGGATCCTCTGAGTAACAAAAGGCTAGGTCATGTGTCAGGGTGATCATGCCATCTCCAGATGCTTAGGAGTAATGGAACAGTCTTGGTCCGGCTGCTGTGGGATCAGTATAGGGATCCATCTAAGAGACGGAAAAGAATTGACACGACTGCATTTTTCTCTAACCAGTTAGAAATGCAGGTCACAAAACTTGAATGATTAGGTTTCCTTAGTGTAGGGTGGGACTAAGCAAAGAATTCTGTAGTGCTTGCTGAGGTGTTATTGCAGTAATTGGCAATGGTTTTTAAACTCAATAGTGAGGCAAAGTTAATTCATATGGGAGAGAAACTAGATGAACAGGGACCACAGTGTACAGTTGAGGGCAAATACCTGACTCAAAAGTAGTGAAAGGAAGAATGAGGTGTAAGGATAGGATGGTGTCACCAGAGAGGGGAATTTTGTCACAGGAGGGAGTAAATAATTTTTCTACTTATTCGTGGTTTATAACGGCATGACCTCTAACCCACATAGAGGAGTAGCAGGGAGCAAATGAATCATATCCTGTTTTAACACGTAAGCTTGAGGAAATAATAAACAGTTATAATGTAATATCAGAAATCTATTGTTTTATTAGCTGTATAACCAGGATGACAGTTTATGAGGTGTATTAGTTTGAGATACTTGTAAATTATGGTATAAATGCATTCTCACTTTTAATAAAGAGCTTTTTAATGTACAGTCTGAGCCGAGACTAGTAAGTAAAACTCTTATTTTTGTCATTCAGAATGTGTTGATTACGTTGACCAGATGAGTTTTCAAATAGCAAGTGTGACATTTCTCTAGTATTTTTAAGTTGTTTTAAAATGTTTTTTAAGTCAAGGATAGGTTTTTTGAAAATTAATTTTGAGGTGAAATAGTTTTTATGAGACAGTTTCTGTCTTTAGCAGATTCTCTTTGGATCCCTCAATCCTGGATTCACTGGTGTGACTGAGCTCCACTCACCTAAGTGGCTGGAACTCTCTCCCCTGCCTTGTGTTTAGAGGTGCAAATATTGGCCAGCATTTGAAAGCAGTTAACCTATTCCCAATCCCCAAGCACCACTTTTTTTTTTTTTTTTTTTTTTTTTTTTGAGACAGAGTCTCGTTTTGTCACCCAGGCTGGAGTGCAGTAGTGCGATCTCGGCTCACTGCAGGATCCATCTCCTGAGTTCATGCCATTCTCCTGCCTCAGCCTCCCGAGTAGCTGGGACTACATACAGGTGCCTGTCACCACACCTGGCTAATTTTTGTATATTTAGTAGAGATGGGGTTTCACTGCCCCAGCACCATTTTTAGTAGAGCTAATATAAAAGGCACACGTACATTTTCTAACAAATTGCTGTTTTTCTTTTTTTAATAAGGTAATGGAGTCAGTGTTCTGAAACTACAACTTTGACATTTATTTGCATAAGTAGGAGGGGAAAGTGGTTCCCATATGCAGCTAGAACATCCCTTTAAAAAAACTCACTTTCTCTTAAGTTTGAATTTGAAGGCAGAGGCTTTTATTATTATTAATGCCATATGTTGGACACTTTGTTTTGTTAATAAGTTGCTAAAACCTGCTTAGCTCCTAACTTTAACCTACACTCTCACAATTACACTTTCCTTCCTCCAGGGCTCACACAGTAATGGCCGAAGTGCCAGGCACTATAAGCTGATAAGATAAGAAGCACATGGCACATTGTCATAAGCCAGGGGTCCCTACTGGGCCGGCTGACGCACACAGTCTTCCCCTGATGTCAAAGGGCTGAGAAGTAGCACCTTGGCTCTTTTCCTGAATTTTGTGCCAGAGCAGGGGAAAAGACTCTTTGTTTGAAAAAGCAGCTATTGAGATATTTTTTTTAATTGCTTTTCTTGACTGTAGGCCAGATTCCTGTCTGTTTAAATGGTTTGGTATTATTTCTGAGTTGTTTGGCAGGAATGATGTTTGCTAGCAAAAATACGTTTAATTCATTTATACATAATATTTTATGACCAGTCTTATAAGACTTTGAATTTGGCACTTTTTGGTGAAAAAGTAAGTGTGGCAAATTTGATGAAAGGCAGAGTTCAATATGTCTCATATATAAGCTCTTAAACTCTGACACCAGTATTTGGACAATGAACCCTGTCTTAATAAATCTATGAGGAGGGGGAAAGCTAAATGTAGACGAGGGTCATTTCAGTAACATTTAATGCCTGACAAGCTGTTTATCTCAATTACTTATTGGCATTTATACTGAAATATGAAAAATGTTAGATTCATGAGATGGAACTGTTCAACACTAGTAGTAGTCTACTAATGCATATGCCAAACACATTCTCTCTACTGATAAAAAAAAAAAAAAAAAAAAAAAAAAATCCAGACATAGGTGAACATGCTCTACGGCCAAATTGTCATCATAGTGAAAAGTCTGCACAGTACATTATTCCATAAAATGTCGTTTAATTGTTTTATTGGCTCCTTATGAAGTCCTAAAGAATGAAGATAATTACAAACCTGTAATTTTATGGCTGCCTTGTGGAAAAGGGTAGACCAAAGTGCCTATATCAGGATGAAAGACCTGAAAATCTAAATAGCCTAGCATATTATATATAAAATTTTTCATAATTAATTATGAGATTAGCTCAGATTAGTGAAATACAGCAAGTTTTGCATTGTCATTTAAACTTGAAATTTTAACATGAACGCTACTTGAACAAAGTTGGCAGTGAGAATTGTGGATTACAATTAGCACTCTACAGAACGGTGAGACATACTGGAAGTAAAGCTGAGGATTACTGCTTTTTTGTTTGTTTGTTTGTTTGTTTGTTTGAGATAGGGTCTCATTCTGTTGCCCAGGTTGGAGTGCAGTGGCACAATCATGGCTCACTGCAGCCTCAACCTCCCTGAGCTCAGATGGTCCTCCCACCTCAGCCTCCAGTGTTTCACCTTGTTGCTCAGGCTGATCTCAAACTCCTAAGGCTCAAACAAGCCTCCAGCCTTGACTTCCCGAAGTGCTGGAGTTACAGGAGTGAGCCACAGCACCCAGCCGAGTGACTATTTAATGTTTACATTTTTGTTACCAAGGAAGCAAAAGAAAGTATTTTAGGAATTTAGAAATGCCACTGAATTGTTAAAATGACATTTTTGAATTAAGGTATTTTACAGAAACCACTTTATAACAATGTCATATTGTATCTTTTGATGAATGTTTTGTTGACTAGGTATAAACTAATTTTTTTATACTTAGGTGGTAATAAGAGCTGACATTTTCTGAATTTTTTAAAGCAATTTTCATGTATGAGGTGTAGATATTATTATCTCCATTTTCCAAATGAGGAAATTGAGGCATAGAAATGTTAAGTACCTTATTTCAATAATTCTGTAAATGGTAGAACTAAGAGTACCTTGGTAGTCATCATTGATAATTAGAATTTTCTGTTTTAAATTAAATGCTGCAGTGGAGACCAGAATAATAATGCCACCTTTCTTCAAGCACTAAACTTGGTTTCATGAAAAGATTAAGTATTAGGGAAGGAAATTAGAGTTTTAGAGGTAATAGGTGACATACATACATGAAACTTTCAAGAAAGCGGAAGTGCCATGTTTAAATCTTTCTCTGATGTAAAGATAAGCGGACACAATTCTTCCGTGCTTCACTGTTCTGTGCAGTAAGTTCATGTTAGTAGGGTGCACAGCTTAGATGCCTGTGTTTCTACTCATAGTATTTCTTAGTCGCTAGGGACAATTTGGCTCCTAAATGTTAAGAAAGAATTAGCAGCTGTTAAAGTGGAGGAACAAGATGTTTGACAGCAGCATAGCAAGTTGGGGGCTGTGTAACGAATGATCTGAAGTGGAACAGCTATAGTGTGAACAAGTGAATAGAAACTTTTGAAGTATTTGCACCACAGCTTCAAACAGTGTAGCATGACTGTGGATTATGAGAAAATAAATACAGTCAGGTCAACTGGTACTAAACACTTATGAATGGGGATTTCTTTTTAAAAACCAAATCGGTTTGCCTAAGAGGTGAAGTGTAATGCTTCCAAAGAGTGTCACAATGTGTTAAAATGGCTAAGGTCACAAAGTAGAGAACTATCTCTCCAAGAACAAAATGTGGAGAGAACTGTCTTAGGAACTCTGGCCTGTCTCACTAAGATAGCATTATCCATAGCAATGATACTGACTCTCAAGCATAGGGATGTTTAGAGTATCTCACTGATGACGCCTAAGTTGTGTGTAATTTCTCATTCCAGTCTATTGGCAGGACTTGAATTCTTAGGTTTCCCGACAGAATTTCATGGTGTGTGCTTCTCCAGTATTTTCATATTTATCAGCAAAGGTCTAGTAAAATAAATAATGAAATCAATTGTTTTGCAAAGTAAGCAAGGCAGAGAACAGATGTGGTTCCCAAAGACTCAGGTTGCTGTTCTGCTAGCAAACAGCTGGAAGATTCAGTGTCATGTAAGTGTCTTAGATGCGATCAAAATAATGAAATTACTAGAAGTAATGAAAGCACCTCAGTAAGATAATGGTTTTATCCGTCTGTTCATTTGATTCTGAAACATATGTTGAATGCTTAGTGTGTGGAAGTATACTTGATTCTCATTATTTTTGAATTTTGTATTTGCTCATTTGCTTACTCACTAAAATTGATTTGTAACCCCAATCCTCACAGTGCTTTCACTGTCATTTGTGGACATGTGCATGTGCAGAGTAAGGTTATGTACTGATTGGTTGATGAAAATGTCACTAAAGGCTTGTAGGAACCTAACCTTGTATTTCCACTAGGAGCAAGCATTGGTCAAGTATTTGCTGATTCAGTGTTTGTGTGGGCTTTATAGAACATAATGCTGCTAATAATAATAGACTGTAATTACTAGCGCTCAGGATAAGATGAATAAGACGTAGTTTCTACTTCAAAGACCAGAGAAAGACTTTGTATCAATGCTTAAGAAATTGATGTATGTCTTATATAGCATTGATTTTCTGGCAGACCCTTTTGTGTTGAGATGCCAGCTTATCATTAAAGAAAATCGAGTTATTTCCTCTTTTAAAATTAAGTAGTATTTGAGAAGATTGGTTTTGATTTTGAAAATATCATACAGCTTATAAAAAACATGCTGTTTTCCTGACATTAACAAAGCAAAATCATGTGAATTATAAAATTCAAGTGTGTACGTTTTGAAAGTATATGAGAAAATATCACTGTTGGTCCGGTATTAATTCTTACTCAAGGACTGTCCATTTGTTATGATTGTTTCTCCTAGTGGCTTGAGCTAAATGTAAGCATTAGGAACACGGTAGTGCTACATTTGCTTGTTTTAGGTATCAGATCGGATTGATGGTTTTTGTTTTTGTATGCTTATTATTTTTGACACAATGTTTGTCCAGTTACTAAAAGATTCATTCTGCCTTTTAAACAATTTTAAGTCTACATTTTTTTCAGAAAGGAGAGCATGAGTTTTGCTAGGACTGCCTTTAGGATAGTAGTCATATTGGATTAAGGACTCACCCTATGGACCTCATTTTACTTCATCATCTTCTTGAAGATCCCTTCTCCACACAGAGTCACATTCTGAGGTACTGGGGGTTAGGACTTCAAGACATGAGTTTTGGAGGAACATAATTTAGTCCGTAACAGAGAAGAATGTACATTGTGGTTTCTGTTCCAACTTTTCTTGGCTCTCCATTGGTTAGAACAGGTAAAAAATTTTTGTGTAGCTTACTTTCTAAAAGTTTTTCCTGCTTAATTTTTTCCTCTCCAGAAAACAAACACTTTTGGCACTTTCAATTTTTTTTCTTTTTCTCTTAGCAGCAAAGAACATATGTGGGTTTATGCAGCTTGATGCAGTTCTGCGTTTCCTTCAACATTTATTGATAGTGCCTACACACAGGGAACAGTAAACCGGAATGAGAGTAGGGAGTAACATTTCCTGTGAAGCATTCTTCCTTGGTTAAAAAACAAATTTTGGGAGGAGATTTAAGAAGAGGGTATGAGTTTAACAAGACAAGAGGAACATTTCCTATAAAGAGACATGAAGCAAGCAGTTTGAACGGAGGGAAGACTGTCACAGTCTGTGAAGGTAAACAGAAATAATTGTATTATACTACAAATTTGAACATAAGAGTTTTGGGAAGACAGAAACATTCAGACCCACAGCAGTCACTTAAACAATGGTGATATCAAGGTTAATTGTTAAGCACATTGGAAAGGTTGGAATATGTTCTTTGAATATTGACACAGTCTTAAAACACTCGTGCAAAAGAAGAAAGAATGATAAATTCATTTCTTGATGTGGAACCCAGGACAAATGATGGCAGTTATATGGGCTGTTTACACTGTGCATTTTAATAGTCTCAATTAGGGAGAATTTAGATTATGTCCTTGAGTGAGGAGAAAAAAGGCCCCTACAACAATGCTGTTCAACAGAAATGTAACGTGAAATAAAGATGACAGATGTAAGTTAAAATATTCTGGTAGCCACTTTAAAAAGTAAGTGAAATTAACTTAATAATAAAATGGACTTAATTTATTCCAAAATATTAGAATTTTAGCTTCTGATTATTAAATAATTAATGAAATATTTTACAGTCTTACATTTGTACTGTTGTCTATGAAATCCAGTATGTATTTTACACTCACAGCACATCTCACTTTGGAGTAGCAACTTTTCAAGTCTCCAATAGCTACTTGTCAGTAATGGCTATTCTGTTGAACAAGCATAGCTGTATAAACTTTGTGACTTTCCAGAATAGTGTCTTTTTCATTTTCTCACCAATAACATTTTCAACAGCAAAACTGGCATAAATTTCTTTTTGCTTCTTCACAATTTCTTGGATAGATTTACTCTTACTGTAGATCTTAGCAAGCTCAGCATACCTTTGTTTTTTGTTATTAAATCAAGAACTTGCACCCTTTAACTTAAAGGAACTACTTTATGGCTTCTCTGTGATGTATCTGAATTGCCGACATCACTACTCTTGCACTTTGGGGTTATTAGTAAGTAAAATAAGGGTGACTTGAACACAGACACTGGGATACCATGACAGCTGATCTGATAAGCAAGATGGCTACAAAGTGACTGAGGGATGGGGAGTGTCTATAGCATGGACAAGCTGGACAAAGGGAGAATTCATGTCCTGGTTGGGACTGAGCTGTACCATGTGAGATTTTATCATACTACTCAGAGCAGTGCACAATTTAAAATTATGAGTTGTTTACTTCTGGAATTTTCCATTTAATATTTTGGACTGTGGTTGAATTGACTGTGTGATTAACTGAAACTGAAGAAAGTGAAACCGTGGATAATGAGTGGGGGCTACTATACTTAGTTCTTTTTAAAAAAATGCCTGTTGAGTACCTATTGTGTGCTGGGCACTTGGCTTAGGGCAGATGTTATAAAGGTAAGTAGAGACTCTTAGCTTCCAAAGAGATAAGAATTTTGAGGTCAAAGCAGACAAATAGATTATCAGCAATAAGATAAGCTGAAAGATGGAAACATAATATAATAGAAGGAGCTTTGGATTTGCATTCAGAATGTTTTGATTTTTATTCTAGTTTTAATGTTTTTTAGACATGTGACCTTGGATTATTTATATCTTGGAATCCCTTTATCCTTATTGGGAAAAGACCAATAAAATGCCTGATTTTAATAAGCACTCTATACATTATATATATATCTTTTTTAAAAAATGTATTGAGAGAGACAAAACACCTGGTTACTGAGTCTGTTAAGTATATGGGGAGAGACTGGGAATGGGTTTCATAGTACAGTGAAGAAAAGGCACTATTAGCAGTGGAGTAAGTGTGCATAAAGGCACAGGACAATCAACATTGGTTGCAGAACACTTTGACAGTTTCTCCAGGTCATTTTTTGCCCATGGCTATGTATTTTTAAAAATCAGGCATAGATTTGAATGCCATTTCCACAACTTACTAGTTGTAAGTAATTTTACCTACGAATTTTGGCTTCCTTGACTGAAAACATAGAGATAATAGTGAAAGCCCCTCTTGTGTCCCCTTCCAGTTTCTAACCCCTTAAAGTAACACTTTTCTGACTTCTTACAGATAGTGACATTTTTCCAACTTGAAATCAATAGAATCATGCAGTATTTATCTTTTGTGTCCGGTTTCTTTTGTTCAACATTATGTTTGTGTACTTCACTGCTATTATTCCATGCAGTTCTGAATAGTTTATTCTCATTATTGTATGATATTCCATTGTGTGAATATACTAAGTGATTTATCTGTTCTAATGTTGATGGATATTTGGTAGTTTCCATGTTTTAGCTATCATAAATCGTGCTTCCTTGAATATTGTAATAATAGATATGGCTTTTGATGGACGTAAGTATACCGTTTTAAGGGTGTAATTTCTGGGTCATGGAATATGCATGTGTTCAGATTTTTCAGTAGATTGCTGCCAAACAATTTTTCAATGTGATTATATCAATATAGACTCTTACCAATAGTGTATGACAGTAAGGATAGGGATTTGGACTTGCTCATTTTTTCATATTTTACTTACCAGAGTTGAGTTTGCTTTTTAAAATATGATTATGATCATGTCACTGAGCTGCCTAAGTAAAGCCCTTTAGCAGCTGTTGGTTGCCTTTAGAACACAGCAACTCATGACTTATTAGGCACTTTGTGATTTGTCCTGGCTTTGGAGATTTTGGAGATTTCCTGTCCTGTGTTTTCTGGCATTCATTTCCAGACACTGACCCACACTGTGACCTTTTCTAGAGCTGCCAAACTCTCTTCCAGAGTACCATTTCACATTCACACCAACAGTGAGTGAGATCCTATTGTTCTACATTCTTGCTGGCATTTGGTGTTGTCAGTGTTCTGGATTTTGGCCATTTAAATAGGTATGTAATGGTTTCTCGTTGTTTGAATTTGCATTTCCCTCATGACATATAATGTAGAGCATCTTTTCATTTGCTCATCTGTCTATCTTTTTTGATGACATATCTGTTAATGTTTTGGACTGCTTTTAATAATCAGGTTGTTTTCTTATTAATGAGCTTTAGAGTTCTTTGTCTATTCTGGGTAAGTCTTTATCTGATATGTGTTTTGCACCTATTTTCTCCAAATCTGTGGCTTGTCTTTTTATTCTCTTGACAGTTTCTTTTGCAGAGCAGATCTTAATTTTACTGAAGTACAGCTTATCAATTCTCTCTTTCATGGATCGTGTCTTTGTGTTGCTTCTAAAAAGTAAATGACATGCCCAAGGTCATCGGATTTTCTCCTATGTTATTTTCTAGGGGTTTTATCATTTTGTGTTTTACGTTTAAGTCTATGATCCATTTTGATTTAATTTCTGTGACTGGTTTAAGGTGTTTGTCTATATTAATTTTTTGTCATGTGACTGTCCAGCTGTTCCTGTACTATTTGTTGAAAAGATTATCTTTTCTCTACTGTATTGCATTTGCTCCTTTGTCAAAGATCAGTTTCATATATTTATTTGGGTCTGTTTTAGGCTCTCTGTTTTATTCCATTGATCCATGTATCCATTATTTCCCTAATAACCACACTGTTTTGATTATTATAGCTTTATTGTATGTCTTGAAGTCAGGTATTGTCAGTCCTCCAAATTCATTATTCTCTTACAATATTGTGTTTGCTATTATGAGACTTTTGTCTCTCAATATAAACTTTAATCAGTTTTCCAGTAACCGCAAAATAACTTCCTGGCATTTCTATTTTGATTGCACTCAGTGTATAGATCAAGTTGGGAAGAACTGACATCTTGACAGTATTGAGTCTCCCTATCCATGAACATGGAATATGTATCCACTTATTTAGTTGAATTTTTTTCATCAGAGTTTTGTAGTTTTTCTCCTATAGAGTTTGTATTTATTTTGTTAGATTTATATGCAAGTATTTCATTTTCTGGGTGCTAGTGCAAATGATACTGTGCTTTTAATTTCAAAATCTACTTGTTCATTCCTGGAATATAGGAAAGATACTGATTTTTGTGCTTTAACCTCATATTCTGAAAATCTTGTATAATCGCTTATTAGTTCCTAGAAGCTTTTGTTGATTTTTTTAAAAAATTCCATATGCACAATCATGTAATCTATGAGCAGTTTTATTCCTTCCCTAACTGTAAACCTTTAGTTTTCTATTCTTGTCTCATTGCATTAGCTAAGACTTGTAGCTCTCTTTTGACTACTTTTTGAATAGAATATCTTTCCCATCCTTCCACTTTCAGTCTATTACCTGTTTTTGTCTTTGTATCTAAATTGGGTCTTCTATAGAAACATATAGTTGAATTATTTTTAAAAAACCCATTCTGCCAATTTTTTGTTTTTTAATTGGAGATTTTAATCTATTTACATTTGAAATAATCAGTAAGTATGGAGTTACCCCTGCCATTTTGTTTTGTTTTACATGTTTCTGTTTTTTTGTTCTCCATTTCCTCCATATGCCTTTGTGTGTGTGTGTGGTTTTTTTTTTTTTTTTTTTTTTAGCATATTGTTTTTGTTGGTTTCTCAATTCCTTTTAGGTTTTTATAAAATGAGTATTCTGGAGTTTACAATTGACCCATTAAACTTACAACAAATTATTTTGAATTAATATCGACTTAGCATTAATAGTACAGATAGTCCCTGAGTCACAGTGGTTTTACTGATTATGTTTATTCTTTTGTAGCAGTGCAAAAGTGATACACATTCAGAATGCTTCTTGACTTATGATGGGCCTATGTTTGGATAAACACATTGTAAATTGAACATTTTATAAATTGAAAACATACTTCCAATTTATGATATTTTCAACTTAAAATGTGTTTATTGGCATGTAACCCCATTATAAGTGCAGGAACATCTGTATACAGAAACTCTGTTTCTATACAACTTTGTTCCTCCTCTTTTATTTTGTGGCTATAAATTATATTTTTACATCTGTGCTCAGTAACAGAGACTTTTAATTTTTGTTGTATGCATTTGGTTTGTAAATCACATAGGGATAAAAAGAGGAGTTACAAACAAAATACAGTAATACTGGCGTTTGTATTTGCATGTAGTTGTTTTTTAATCAGTATTCTTTATTTCTTAATATTGCCTTGAGTTACTGTGGTCCTTTCTTTTCTACATGAGGGACTCACTTTAGCATTCTTGTAGGACAGGTCAGTTGGTGACAAACTCCCTCACTGTTTGTTTATCTATAAATTTCTTAATTTCTACCTATATTTTAAAGAGTAGTTTTGTTGTATAAAGAATTCTTGGTTGGCATTTATATTTGCTTTGAACGCTTTAAAAATGTCATTCTATTGCCTTTGGCCTGCATAATTTCTTCTGAGAAATCAGCTGTTAATAATAATTTCATTGAGGCTCCCTTTTATGTGGTGAGTTGCTTCTCTCTTGCTGCCTTCAAAGTTCTGTTTTTGTCTTTGTATTTCAGCAGTTTGATTATAGCATGTTTTGTTGGTGATCTCTTTGCATTTATCCTCCTTGGAGCTCATCAAGCTTCTAGGATGTATAGATTAATGTCCTTTATCAAAGTTAGCACTCTTTGGCTATTATTTTTCAAATAATCTCTCTACCCCTTTATCTTTTTCCTCTCCTTCTAGGAACTCCTGTTATGCATATTTGGTATGCTTGATGGTATTCCACAGTTCTTTTGCACTAGCTAAGACATATACCTCTTTTTTGGTTATTATATGTCTGGAATATCTTTTTTCATCCTCTCAATTTCAACCTATTACCTGTTTTTGTCTTAGTATCTAAATTGGGTCTTCTATAGAAACATATAGTTGAGTTACATGCAATGGTTCTCTTAGGCCCTGTTAATTTTTCTTCATTCTTTGTTCTTTCTGCTTGTTCATCTGCATAGATTCACAGTATTTACTTTCTGCTTGTCCATCTGGATAGTTTCAGTATACTTACCTTCAAGATCAAAGGTGAAGGATATGTCACCAATAGACCTGTCTTATAAGAAATGCTGAAGTGAGTCTTCTGCCTGCACATATCTGCCGCTGAAACTATCTAGTGAGGTTTTTAGATAAATTATTGTTCTGTTCAGCACCAGAATTTCTGTTTGATTACTTTTATAATTTCTGTGTCTTTATTGATATTCCCAAATTTTGAGACAATAATCTCTTGGTTGCCTTTAATTCCTTGTCCATGATTTCCTTTAACTCTGTGAGTATACTTAAGACAACCGATTGAAGTATTTAGTATGTTCCAAATTTGCTTCTTCCAGGACACTTTCTGTTCATTTTATGTGTGTGGGTGAATTGCTTATACCATCTTCTTTGCATGCTTCATAGATTTCTGTTGCAAACTTGACATTTTGAATATTATAGCTCTGTAAAACAAATTTTCTTTCTCTTTATTATTTTTGTTTCTTACTGTGGGTTGTAGTTGTTTAATTGTTTGGTGAGTTTTTCTAATCTATTTTTGTTGTCTGTTTTATAAACTACTTAATTGAATTCTTTGTTCTGTGTGGTATCAGAACTCTCTGTTATTTTAAATTTGTTTAGTTGGTGTGTTGATAGAGATTTTATTGAATATTTAAAGCCATAAAAGGAAGGAATAAAAATAAAATCTGTCCATCTCTGCATATTGGCTCTGAGTTAGCAAAGTCCTTCAGTGCTTAGCTAAGCTTTTCACAGCTCTGCCTTAGCCTCCACTTCCTGCTCTCTCACTGAGGCTAAACATCAGCCAGAGGTAAGAATTTGAGGATTTAGTATTTTCTCAGGTCTTCTTTGAGCATGTATCCTTCCCTGGGCATGCATTTGGCTTTCTAAATTCTCTTGTATATGCCAGAGCTTTCAATGCCTTACTTCCCCTCAAAAAATATCTCTTCCGCGCTTTTCTTTCCAGTGTTTCAGTATGTCTGTTGTTGGCTTTAGCTGCAGTCTTTTGCCCTCAGGAGAAGTGTTACCAGGATCACTTTCTATGCAGCCACCTTTCTTTCTGAGAGAGTTCTGAGTTAGGTGAAGTAAAGTCATATACTTAATGTCAGACAGATCAAAATAGAAAACCAGATTCTTTGAGAACAAGATCTGCTCTGTTCCCTGTGAAATTAGAGACCAAGTTCCCATGCTAGGAATGTGGACTGCCATCTTCAAGACTTCTGCTGACCCAGGGGGTTGGAGTGGGGCAAAGGTAGATTAAATGCTGCAAAGGTCTTTTACTGTTTTTAAGTTGCCTGTTTCTGGATTCAATATTTGCCTGGTTGCTGTAAACATTGGACTGTTTTCTGGAGTACCGACAAAGTTGATTTTGACAGTTTTAGCTTGGTTTTTGGTGTTTTTGTGGAAGGATAGGCCCTTTGAATTCTCTGCATTGTCGGTTTTTTTTTTTTTTTTTGGTTATTCTAAATGCTTTTTGAAAGTGACCTGAGTTGATTTCTACTTATTCTTTTAAGCTTGAATATATTGGAGTGAGAATTACTATAATCCCCCAATGCAAGCATTCCATAGATTATTCAAGAGGTGCAACATTTCTTTATTTAAAAAAAAAACACATCTTTAGTTGTGTCCAAAGTATTTCCTCTGTGCAATCTTTTGTACCAGAGAGTTTATACTAACCTATCAGTGTATTGTAGCATTAGATTCAAGACATGTCTTGATCATCAGTAACCCTATGGGACTCAGCATTTCATTTGAAAGCCACCAATGGACTTAAGAAGGGCCAGGAAGATTTTTTTTTTTTTTTTTTTAAAGACATAGTGTCACTCTGTTGCCCAGGCTGGAGTGCAGTGGCGTGATCTCGGTTCACTGCAACCTCTGCCTCCCGGGTTTAAGTGATTCTCCTGCCTCAGCCTCCTGAGTATTTGGGTTTACAGGTGCGTGGCACCACACCCAGCTAATTTTTGTATTTTTAGTAGAGATGGGGTTTCACCATGTTGGTCAGGCTGATCTCGAACCCCTGACCTCATGATCCACTCACTTTGGCCTCCCAAAGTGTTGGGATTACAGGCATGAGTCACTGTGCCTGGCTATATCTACCATTTTTGAGCCATGGTTTATTTCCTTTGCATAGATTATGTTTAAATCTCATGAAAGTCATGAGTTAGAGGTATAATTTTTATTTTATGTGTTAGATAAATAGGTGAGAAAGGCTGTATCACTTAAGAAACATTCCGCTTTTAGGGGCAGCACCAAGAAATGATGTCTATACTTAGTTTCTTTGTCAGTGCTAAACATGATACTTTCTTGTGCCTCTGGTTTCCATGTAATTGGGAATTAGAAGCAAATAGCTTAAGTTTATCTACAGTGCAATAGCATAATAACATCTTGATCTCATTACTAAATCAATCCTTCCTTCCTTCCTTCCTCCCTCCCTCCCTCCCTCTCTCTCTTCCTCTCTCTTTTTTTCTTTTTCCCCCTTCCCCTCCCCTCCCCTCCCCTCCCCTCCCCTCCCGTCGTCTTTCTTTTTTTCCCTATATTTGATTGTGGGATATTTAATTTATGTGCCATACTTTTATAATAAGTACTGAAATTATTCCGATTGCAGTATTTTATACAGTTTTGTTGTCTTCGTAAAGTCCACATTATATGAGCATACACTTGTTGAAAACAGGGTTTCTCAACATGAGCACTGTTGATGCTTTCTGTGGATAATTATTTGCTGTAGGAGACTTTCCTGTGCACCATAGGATATTGGGCAGTCTCACTGGCTTTGACCCACTAGATGTCACTAGGTGTCAGTGGTACCCCCTTCCTCTTATGACAACCAAAACCCATGATGTCAGCAGACATTGCCAGATGTCTCTTGGGGGACTAAAGATTCTCCCAGCTGAGAACTTATAATTTAAACTTTACTACGTGCCAGGCCAGGTAGGATCTGACTGTGACAATTCTCCTGTCCTCAAGGATCTTTAGGTCTAGTAGATAAGAGAACCATCTCCCTGCTAACCTACTATAACATGGTCAGTACAGGGCAGTAGAGGAGCAAGAAGTGCAATGTCAAGGAAACTTGGAAAACAGAATTGTGACTCAGATTGTAGCATAGGTGAGAAGAAAGTGGTAAAACTAGGGACTGTAGATGCTAAACAAAAGAATCAAATATGTCTTGAAGAATTGTTAGGTGCTGTTTTTAATGGTTAGGACTTTCTTTTGATATTTTCTAGATTTTTTCATCTTTGTCTTAAGTTATAGTTTAAATATTCATCTGAAAATTATCTTGAGCTAATACTAGTGTCTGTGTTTTCATGTAAAATAGTTGGAAAATTGAGACCTTTTGTGTTGACTTAAGTCTAATTCATTACTTTTCTTCAGGTATGTAGATTTAATAATAGGCTGTATTCTATTTTATACATAATATGAATTATACCCTTTAAATATAAATTTGGCTTATATCTTTTGAACTATTTTAACATTATAATTGTCTTAATTATTAAAATAATACATAGATATAGTGTATCTAGTAAACTAATGATGGTCATGCTGGTCTAATCATTTAGTTCTGCTCCCAAGGAAGATGCTTTCGAGAGGTGATAGTTGCTTTTCCAGACAGTAGCCTTAAAGAGATAGATCATGTCTGCGCTTTTTATTTTATTTTTTTAAAATGCAGTTAGATTAAGAAATAGATTTTTTGGCAGTCTTTTTATCTGAATATAATTAAATTACGTTATAATATTTAAATCATTTAAATTTCTAACATTGGAATTTTGAAACACTATACAGAAGCATTGAAAAGTAATGGAAGTGACTCTATACATGATTTGTGAAATCTAATCTTAATACTTCATAAAACTTTCTATGTTGGAGGAGGGATTTGGGGAGATTAAATATAGACTTGAAGTTAATATGGTGAATCTTCTGTGAGTTGATATTGGTGATTATTGACCTAATTTCATTTATCAGTTATCAGCATAATGTTTTAGAGAAATTGAGATCTTATTATTCATAAGTATTAAAAGCCCTTTCAACATTACAAGTCACAGACAGTTTAACCTTACTTCTCCTAAATGGACCTATCAGTTTCTCTTTCGATTTTCTACTGAGTTTACTTGCTCTGTTCCTGCAAACAGGGAAGGTACTAAAATGTATAGGCATCCTACAGAACAGAGGGACAGTTAGTTGTATGTATTTACAGACAGGCTCAAAGCTTTCAGTTATTTGGATGAAGACTTGTTGAGCAACAGAGAAGGTCAAACTTTGGAGAAAGAGGGCAAATAAATATTTTTTCAAAATTATAGTCTTGAATATACTGTTTTCATGTATGATAGGTTTTCGATTTTTAAAAATGATCCTTCTGGAAATCAAAAACAGGGCTTTTATTTTTCATTTAACTTACTGAAAGAAGAGTTGCACATAGTTTTTCCCTCCATGGTAATATGAATCCTTTTTCTCTCTCTGTTTTAAGAGACATTGTAAATATCAGTTTATATAGCAATGTAAATGCGCTGTTAGTATTTTTTCTCAAATACATTTCTCTAATTGACTTGCCAAGGACTGATTTGGTTAACTTTTATTAGAACCCTTTTTTTTTTGCCCAGAAATATTAGTTGGTTTTTATTATTATTATTGTTGTTGTTATTATTATTGAGACAGGGTCTCACTGTGTCACCCAGGCTGGAGTGAAGTGGCATGATCATGGCTTACTGTAGCCTCGACACCCCAGACTCAAGTGATCCTCCCACCTCAGCCTCCTGAGTAGCTGGAACCACAGGTGTACTTTCTTTTATTTTCATTTCTTGCTGTGTTGCACAGATGGATCTTGAACTCCTGTGCTCAAGTGATCCTCCTGCCTCGGCCTCCCTAAGTATTAGGATTATAGGCATGAGCTACCACACCTGGCCAACATGTATTTTCTGAAATTCAAATTTAGTGATTTAAAAAACTTTATCTTATTTCTCTACCAGAATTTGATAAATAATGGTTACAATTTGGCAACTATTTAAAAAATTGCTAAAATTTGATAGCTCTGTAGTTCTTTAGATTTTTTAAAAATATGAGGTAGTTTTTTTGAATAAACTAATAAGTGTATTTTGACAATCTGCAACAATTTTGGTTATTTCAGTTTACAGTTAAGACTTACATCTTAAAACACTCAAAACACGTTAATTTGTTAGGCCAGAAAAAAATGTTGTGCAACCCTTCTATAGCAACAAATGTTATGTTTTTGTTATTATTTCCCTTTTCTCATGGTGTATTTGTGATTCTTTTGGCTTACATGATTTTAATCAAGTTTTGCATTGAACTGGATGCTTATTGTATTAGTCTCTTCCCACGCTGCTGTAAAGAACTATCTGAGACTGGGTCATTTATGAAGAAAAGAGGTTTAATTGACTCACAGTTCTGGAGTGTGCATAGGAAGCATGGCTTTCTGTGTCTTCACATGTCTTCACATGGCAGCAGGAGAAAGAGCGTAGGAGGTACTGCTACACACTTTGCTACACATCTATTTTTATTTATTTTTATTTTTATTTTTTGAGATAGAGTCTTGCCTTGTCACCCAGGCTGGAGTGCAGTGGCGTGATCTCAGCTAACTGAAACCTCCGCTGCGTGGGTTCAAGTGATTCTTCTGCCTCAGCCTCCTGAGTAGCTGGGACTACAGGTGTATGCCACCATGTCTGGCTAATTTTTTGTATTTTTAGTAGAGACAGGGTTTCACTGTGTTAGCCAGAATGGTCTCGATCTCCTGACCTCGTGATCCGCCTGCCTCAGCCTCCCAGAGTGCTGCGCCCAGCCGGCGCTACACACTTTTATTAAACAACCAGATCTCATGAGAACTCTATCACGAGACTGCACTAGGGGATGGTGCTAACCCATTAGACACTACCCCTGTAATCCAGTCACCTCTCACCAGGCCCCACTTCTAACACTTGGGGCCACAATTCAACATGAGATTTACAAAAGCATAGCTATTCTCCCCTGGGTTTGTGCTTACACTAAACAAAGTATTGTTTACAACTTGACAACTGTCAGCAGTTATTGTTTTTGCTTAACTGGTTAAGGGTGACATAGTTTGGAAAATATGTTTCTTTTTACTTAACTGGATTAATAATAAAAGTAATTCAATTTGTAAAGGTTTATTAGTTTTCTGTTGTCTCATAACAAATTACCACGAATTTAGTGACTTAAAACACCACCCATTTATTGGCTCACAGTTCTGTAGATCCTGTGTAACTATTTTATTTGCTCAAAATATCACAAGACTGAAATAAAGGTGTTGGCCTTGCTTACTTCTCATCTGGAGGCTCTGGGGAAAGCTCCAGTCCCAAACTGATTCTTGTCATTGGCAGAATTTAGTTTCTTGTGGTTGTAGGACTGAAGGTCCCTTTTTCTTACTGGCTGTCAGCTTGAGGTCTCTTTAGCTTCTAGGTGTTGGCTGCATTTCTTAGCATATGGCACTCCATCTTCAACCAATCAATTAATCTTCAAATCTTCCTTGTGCTTTGAATCATGAACTTCTGCCACCAACAGGAGAAAGCTATCTGCTCTTAAAGGACTCATTTGCTTAGGCCAGGCCCAGTTGGATAATCTTCCTATTTTAGGACCAACCTGCAGCATAACATGTCCTATTGTGGAAGCAAAATACATCCTCACAGTCCTGGAGATTATGCAGAGTGTGGATATCAGGGAAAAGTCTTGGGGACTGTATTAGTTCGTTTTCATGCTGCCGATAAAGACATACATGAGACTGGGAAGAAAAAGAGGCTCAATGGACTCTCAGTTTCACATGTCTGGGGAGGCCTCACAATCATAGTGGAAGGTGAAAGGCACTTCTTACATGGTGGTGGCAAGAGAGAATGAATGAGAAGCGAAAGCAGAAATCCCTTATAAATCCATCACATCTTGTAAGACATAGTCCCTATCACAAGAAAAGTATTGGGGAAACTGGCCCCAAGATTCAGTTATCTCCCAACGGGTCCCTCCCGCAACATGTGGGAATTATGGGAGCTACAATTCAAGATGAGATTTGGGTGGGGACACAGAGCCAATCCATATCGGGGACTGTCTTCGAATTCTGCCTACCACAAAAGGTTATCCTGTACGATACTATATTGGTGGTTTTGAATCTTGATTATTTGAATAAAGAAGGGATTTATTAATGGACTTACTGTATAATCTTGTTGAAAAAAATTCTCATACATGTTTCAAATTGTTCTAGAATGACTTAAAATATTTCTAATGAGACAGTATAAAATTTTCTTTTATGATTTAAACCAATAATATAGGACAAAGATGAGAATTCACTTTTTCTTTGCCACATAGGATACAATTCAGTATTCCTGGGAAATCTAATCTATTTGTAAATCTTCAGCTGTTATCAAAATGGATGACTTCCACGTATATCCCTCTTAGCCCCTATTTTCTTCTTTTCAGCTGTGCATGTTTATTTCCTACTTCTTATTAGAAGTAACCATATAGCCATCCTATGGGAAGCTACATTTAAGCAGATTCCAAACCAAAACAATTTTCTTTTCCATGAATCCTTCACGCCCTCTATATTTTCAATCGTGTTCTAGCATCACTGCCTGGTCACCTACCTAAGCTAGAAACTTTGGAGTCACTTTTGACATATCCCACTGCTTCATTATCTATAATTTGTCACCAGTTTCTATTGGCTAGGCTTAGCGGGTATTAAAGAGAATTTTAAAACTCCATAGGTTAGGCGTATTGTTTGTTATATATGGCATATCAAGATATGCCTGATTCATAGTAGGCACTCAGTAAACAATTACTGAGTAGAAAGAATCTCAGCACTTAGAATTAATCAAGTCAGCTATACTTCATGTTTCTGTTAATTGTACCCTTATCAACCTTGCAGCATGGTTATCCATCTAACTGTTCATCTTTATTTGTCTTCATTTTTTGAGTTCCCGTATTCATCCTCAAACACAATATAATGCCTGACTCATAGTCAGACTTCACAGTATTTTTAAATAAATTACATTGCACTGGGGAAATATAAATAGTAGTATCCTTTTATAGAGGAAGTCTAAAAAGAGCATTTTGGGTGAATTGATAATCAAACATTTTTAAGAAGGTATGTTTGCTAGCAAAGAAAGAAAAAATATGACGGCTTATTTTGAGAAATCCTGTATATTCTTTGATTTTTCTTTGTTTCAAATCTGTATATGAATATCATGATTTTCAAAAAACATATTTTCATAAGTGGAAAGGAATAGTTTATAGAATGCCTAACATATGACATTCACTTTTAGGGTATCATTTTTAAAGTCTTTAAATAAATGATAATGTTCATTTTAAACAGTATTTTACTAAATGGCCATAAAAAATTATGGTTGTTATTCTTCTTGCTTTCTTCAAATCCCAGTTGAAACTGTGATCATAAAGGTTATTAATTAAGAATCTGTATATAAGTCTCTTTCTTTGGTCTCTCTTTTCTCCATTTTTTGTTTCTTTCCCACAAGATTAAATTATACTACCAGAAATGTATTTTCTTGTCTTTCTTCTTTAATGTATTTTAATCTCTCTTAAAACAGTGGGTACTGTAAGGTTTATTTCTGTGGGAGCATTTATCAGATATATATATATATATTTTGACATGGAGTTTTGCTCTGTCACTCAGGCTGGAGTGCAGTGGCACGATCTCGACTCACTGCAACCTCTGACTCCTGGGTTGAAGCAATTCTCCTGTCTCAGCCTCCCAAGTAGCTGGAATGACAGGCCTATGCCACTATGCCTGGCTAATTTTTGTATTTTTAGTAGAGAAAGGGTTTTGCCATGTTGGCCAGGCTGGTCTCGAACTCCTGACCTCAGGTGATCAACCCGCCTCAGCCTCCCGAAGTGCTGAGATTGCAGGCATGAGCCACTGCACCTGGCTCAGAATTTTTTTTTTTCTTTAAGATTTATCAAGACTTCACTGAAAATCTCAGTAGACAGTCATAGATTTTTAATTCTTATTTCAAATGTGGAAAGTGATTCTAGACTCCCAGGCAAGGTTCTACTTGACCTTTCGTAGCTGATACGTTTGTCCACAGGCTCATGGCGTGCATTGTGGCCGAGGTGCAGAATTTACTTAGCATTAGGCTTATTTGTATTTCATGGCTATTGTCCAGCACTTGAGAATTCACTTTCCCTTTCAGGTGACAGAGCTGGGTCTTCGTCATTTGGTTAATGTTATCATATAATGTAATAACATGTCTGTTACCTTCAAAGTTAGTGACTGTTGTTCCCTTTAATCCAAATTAGCTAGCACATCTCAAGAACCATTTGAACTATGTCACAGTACAAAGAAGGGAACTGTGTCCCTCCCAGCTGTCTTTAAGGCAGAAGCCCTGGACTTCCTTATACGACTTTCACCAAACCCTTGGGCCCTTATTCT
This sequence comes from Rhinopithecus roxellana, assembly GCF_007565055.1. Lineage (NCBI taxonomy): Eukaryota > Metazoa > Chordata > Mammalia > Primates > Cercopithecidae > Rhinopithecus > Rhinopithecus roxellana. Next base: position 152,566,423 of record NC_044552.1, read on the forward strand.
TTTCCTGTTTATACCCCTGTTTTGATTCATTGACTGTTTCATGAACGCTCATCTCTCAAGCTTGAATATTTCCCTTAAGCTGGTCTTAGCCGCCAGCAGTCTGTGGAGTGTTGTTTTATGCAGTTGACCCTTGAACAATGCAGGGATTAGAGGTACTGATGCCCCAGCTCAGTCCTGCATATAACTTTTCACTCCCTAAAAACTTAACTACGAATGGCTGAATGTTGACAGAAAAGCCTTATCAGTAACATAAGTTTATTAACACATATGGTCTCCACAAATATTTCATGCATTTATGACATGCCTATTTTTTTATTAAAATTTTCAGTATTTCTAGGCTATGCAGTTTGTCTGCAAGTTTTTTCACATTGTTGAAAATCTCCAAAATTTTTTCCAGTATAATTACTGAAAAAATCGGCAGATAGGACCAGTGCAATTCAAACCTCTGTTGTTCAAATGTCAACTGTACTTGTCTTTGACTTCACATTCCTCTGACTTGTTCCCAGTAGCAAAATGGCTGGATCCAGCCTTGGGCACCCATGTCTGTGGGTTCTGCCTGGAAGCTCTCACTTTAGGCTGTCTCGGTGTCTTTGAGGTTAGAGTTTGGGTACACATTCCAGTTAATATGATGGCTAGCTAGACAGTTTTTGGATTTGATACTTCTCAATATAAGCATCATGGATGTATCTAAACCATTAATGATTCTGAGACACACCTAGATGAAATATTCTTAAATATAGGTAAATAGAGATTTTATCATCACTGTATCTAAAACAGAGTAGCATGGTCTTTTCTAACAGGAAGGCATTTCTCTCACAATCTTAATCTCATATTTCTTGATATAACGGTGCTACTGTTTTGATGAAGATAGATGTTATTGAATTGACTGTCACCAGTCACTTAGTATGTGCTCAGATGTTTGCGTGGGTTATAACCCTATGGAGGAGGTACTGTTATTGGGCCCATCTTTTGTTTATGAGGACAGTGAGGCTTACAGGGTTAAGTGACTTCCTTTTTTTAAAATTATTTTTTCTAATTTTTGGGTACATAGTAGGTGTATATAATAGGTATGAGGGACATGAGATATTTTGATACAGGCATGCAATGTGAAATAAGCACATCATGGAGAATGGGGTATCCATCCCTGCAAGCTTTTATCCTTTGAGTTACAAATACTCCAATTACATTCTTTATTTTAAAATGTACAGGTAAGTTATTATTGACTATAGTCACCCTATTGTGGTATCAAACAGTAGTTCTTATTCACTTGTTCATTTTTTTGGTGCCCATTAACCATCCCTGCCTCCTCCCACCCCCATACTACCCTTCCTAACCTCTCTGGTAATCCTTTTACTCACTATGTCCATGAGTTCAATTATTTAAATTTTTAGATCCCACAAATAAATGAGAACATGCGATGTTTGTCTTTCTGTGCCTGGCTTATTTTACTCAACATAATCATCTCCAGTTCCATCCATGTTGTTGCAAAAGACAGGATCTCCTTCCTTTTCATGGCTGAATAGTACTCCATTGTGTGTATGTGCCACATTTTCTTTATCCATTCATCTGTTGATGGATACTTACGTTGCTTCCAAACCTCAGCTATTATTGTAAACAATGCTGCAACAAACATAGGAGTTCAGATATCTCTTCGATATACTGATTTCCTTTCTTTTGGGTATATACCCAACAGTGGGATTGCTGGATGATATGGTGGCTCAATTTTTAGTTTTTTGAGAGATCTCCAAACTGTTCTCCATAGTGGTTGTACTAATTTACATTCACTCTACAGTGTACAAAGGTTCCCTTTTTCTCCACATCCTCACCGGCATTTGCTATTGCTTGTCTTTTGAATATAAGTTTTTTTTTTTTTTTTTTTTTTTTTTTGAGATGGAATCTCACTCTGTCTCCCAGGCTAGAGTGCAGTGGTGTGATCTCGGCTCACTGCAACCTCCGCCTCCTGGGTTTAAGTGATTCCCCTGCCTCAGTTTCCTCCAGAGTAGCTGGGACTACAGGCGCACACCACCATGCCCTGGTAATTTTTTGTAGTTTAGTAGAGACGGGGTTTCACCATGTTGGTCAGGCTGGTCTCAATCTCCTGACCTCATGATCCTCATGATCCTCGTGATCCAGCCTTCCAAAGTGCTGGAATTACAGGTGTGAGCCACCGCGCCTGGCCGAATATAAGTCATTTTAAACTGGGGTGGTATGATATTTTAGTTTTCATTTACATTTCATTGATGATCAGTAATTTTGAGCATCTTTTCATATGCCTGTTTGCCATTTGTATGTCTTCTTTTGAGAAATGTCTATTCAAATCTTTTGGCCATTGTTTGATTGGATTATTAGAGTTTTTTCCTATAGAGTTGTTTGAACCCTTTATAAATTCTGGTTATTCATCCCTTCTCAGAGTGATAGTTTGCAAATATTTTCTTCCATTCCATGGGTTGTCGCTTCACTTTTTGATTGTATCCTTTGCTGGGCAGAAGCTTGTTAACTTGATGTGATTCCATTTGTCCATGTTTACTTTGGTTGCCTATGCTTACAAGGTATTGCTCAAGACATTTAAGTGACTTTCTTAAGGAAAATAGCCTATATTTGAGCATCTGGTGACTCAGAACCCCAGGCCCCCACCGAGTTACTGTAGATCTGGAACTATATTTATGCTGAAGGGATGGGAGCACTGAATCCTTTATATGGCCTAACCTGTGCCTGAATGTCTTGTCTTCATTTGAGACTTCACTGTGGAGATTGGTTTTCTGAGTCACAGAAAGGGTACATTTTGGTGGGTTTAAGCTTATTCCTAATAGTTCTATCACATCCGTATGTTATCACTTTGAGCAGCTCAAATTTGTAGTTGACTTTCTGAGTTCAAAGCAACTTTCATTTATGTCCTTAGGAGAGAAAGCAAGTAATTAATTTCACTTTGGTTTAGAAATACAGCAGTATGAAATTTATCTTCTGATAAATGCAAATTATGAATGTGGGAAACAATACCTTCTCTGCAGCTAAGGCACCCCTTAGGCTGTTAATTCACGTGAAATAGGTAATCAATTATGTAGGTCAGAATACTGGCAGTATATTAAACCAAGGTTCATTAGAGAACTGCTTTCTAGGTCATACGCCAATTCTCTTTCAGTGGAATGTACTTGGATAGAAAGAAATTATTTCAGGTGACATATGTGGGGACAAGGATAATTATTATAAGGCATTTGCTTTTAGTTTGCTTCCTATTTTTCCTTCTTGGTTAAACATGGTATCAGTACTAGTCTATGGAATTAACCAAAAAGCAGCATCTCTTTGTTTCTATCAAAACTTTAAAGTTATTTTGATGATAGTGAAAATTTGTTTACATCTGTCACCTGGATAACCTCCATTCATTCCATATAAATGACTTTGCCTTTAAAAAAAAAGCTCCCCCCAACCACGCAAAAAAAAAAAAAAAAAAAAAAAAAAAGAAATTTAGAGCCTATCTATCCCTTAATCAGTAAGTGGTTAGAAAGAACTGCTATATAAATGGTTATGTTCATGAAGTTTTATGTAAAGGGTGACATATTACGTATTTAAACGATTTAGATGAAAAAAGGAAAGTGAAGATAGAAGTAAGAGAAAGAAAATCTCATCTAGGCTTGGGCAGGAATGGGAATTTAAGTAGGTACAGCACGCTATGAGAGGAGGGGTCTTTTGCTCGGGCACTTGCTGTAGGATTTGGGATTCCTGGTGGGTCTGTCTGTGATCTTGTGAACTGGGCAGTTTTCAGCAAACAAACCTATACCACTCCCTTCTTAGTCTTCTGTGAAATCATACAAGACAAATAATTGCTAATTAATTAATTCAATTGATGATAGTCTCTGTGTTTAGGGTCCTCAGAATTACCCCTCAGTTTGGTGATTTGCTGGAGGTACTCACAGGACTGGGCATGTAGTTGTACTCAAGGCTGTACTTGATGAGAGCCGAAGGTACAAAGGACAATCCACAAAAGGAAGGGGTGCACTGGGTGAAATCCAGGAGAGACCTGGCACAGCCTTCCGAGGACACCTTCGTTCCTCCAGCAGTGACTTCTGACAATGTTTGTCTAGTGTTACCTACCAGGGAAGCATGTTAGAGACTCAATTCCCAGTTTTCTTGTTGGGGGTTGGTCATGTACACACCCTCTGCCTGGTGTGTTCTAAACTTCCAGACTCCCAGAAGGAACGCAGGTGTTCAGCATGAACCCATATTGTTTGCACAAACAGTCTAGGCATAGTGGCCTGGTCTTCAGTTAACTGTTGACTGGGAACACCCCCAGAGCCAAAGTCCTTGATGCCAGCCAAGGGCTGACCTTGCAAGCAGCCTTTCAAAGTAGGAGTGCTCTGTCCAGTCTGCTGTGTTAACCCTTTTTCTGCCCAGAGCCAGGCACTGTGCCATGTAGAGAATGAGACAGATCATGTGGTTTATAGTCTAGCTGAAGAGGCTGAAGTTTAATAAATTCCTACTAATAAGTAGGAGATTTCAGCTTGTGATGAATGTCTGGAAGTGGAAGAGGAGGAGGGTACAATGAGAGTATAGTACAGTGAGTGGAGAGTGTGTGGCTAGTGAAGGTGGCTCAGGTGAAACTGCCTTTAAATTGACTAAATGTCTCACTGAGCCCTAAGAGAGGAGGGGATTGAGGGCAGGTAGCAGTGAAGACTGTGGATGAGGAGAGGAAAGGAAGGGCTTGGCAAGCTGGAGGAATGAAATGAGAGAAGCATGGGGCTAAGTGGCATCATTGTTACTGACCGCTCCCTTTCCATCCTCCAATTAGACTTATTTTCAGCACTAGTCTTGTGACTCCAGGGGGCTTCTGCTGCAGAGATTTCTTTCCTCCTCTTTATCAAAGCCTGAGATTAGGCTGGGCGCGGTGGCTCACACCTGTAATCTCAGCACTTTGGGAGGCTGAGGCAGGCGGATCCCGAGGTCAGGAGAGCAAGATCATCCTGTGAATGGTGAAATCCCGTCTCTACTAAAAATACAAAAAATTAGCCGGTCGTGATGGTGGGCACCTGTAGTCCCAGCTACTCTGGAGGCTGAGGCAGGAGAATGGTGTGAACCTGGGAGGCGGAGCTTACAGTGAGCCGAGATCGCACCACTGCACTCCAGGCTGGGCGACAGGGCAAGACTCTCAAAAACAAACAAACAAACAAACACACAAACAAAAACAAAGCCTGAGATTAGCAGTCAGATTTTTCAGTTTATAATTTGAGGTAAAATGTGTAAAATATAATTCCAAATTGGAGGTAGCCCTGACCAATACCACTCCTGTTAAAGTGTAATAAGCTCAGACAGGAGAAAGTGTGAAGAAACAACACAATTTGGCCTTAAGAGCTGACATCCTGGGCTTGTATCTTCATTCCAACCCTAAATATTGCTTCTGTGGCCAATAGAGAACTACTACGATTATTTAACTTCTCTGTGCTTCATTTTCCTGTTGTATATTTTGGGGATTATCATTCATTTATTAAGTAAATATTTTGAACATTTTCTGTGAGTTGCGTGCTTAGTTCTCTGAGGCTTAACTGGGCTAGTATGTGTAATGTGTATAACATAGTATCTTATATGCAGAGAGCATTGAAAGTAGGCCAACTGTTATTAACAAGTGCTATTAGCTATTTTATCTTTTTGATGGGGAAGGAGGTGAAACAGTTGTAGTATAGATGCATGAGCGGTAAATACAGAGAAGGAGGTGTATAAAGTTGAATTTTGGGATTCTGAAAGCAAACTTACCTGATTTTAAAGTTATACATCTGCTGACCTTCATTTGCTTTTGGACAAATAAAGGAAGGTTTTACGTAGATGCGTATGCATTCAACCTAGAACAATTGTATGCAGTTTGGGAGAACACACACACAAGTTAACGAGAGCATTGCTGTTGAGCACTGTGGTGGTACAACACTGCTTGGTATGACACAAGATACGTTTTGTTTTAACTTGGCAGATTTTGTTATTAAGTTGCTAGAATTATTTATACAGGAATATAAAGAAAATTTACTAATTCTGGTATATGTTTTGGAATTGTCTTTTGAAACTAATAAGATTTTTTAACGTAAATGTATATGTACACTTATCTTTTGGTGCTTGGAAAATACAAAACCATCTCACGCTGAGAGTTACTGGATTTTCCTTTCATTGAACATTTCAATTGTGGGAGGATGCACTGTCTGCTCATGTAGCCCATTCCAGTTACAGAAGCCTTGTTTCCTAAACATTCTGCCTGAAGTCGAATTGTTATCTGACTTCCTCAATTATTAATCCTAGTTTTGCCCCCTGGGTTTATGGATGGAAAAAAACAAAACAAGAAATGAATAAACCAAAAAATATCTTAACCTGTTTTACTTAAATAACATTCAGATTAAACAGCAATGCCCATCAAGAATCTTGTGTTCTTCAAACTAAACATTTGTACTCATTCACCCACTCCTCATATGACATGCATTTCAGTCCCCTCACAGTTCAAGCTGTTCTTTGATAACTGGACTATTATAGTTCAGTAATTAACAGCATGAGATGGTGGTGTTTTCCCCCAAATTTATCTTACAGTTGGACTGACACTGTAAGAAGCTGAAAATGATTTTACTTATTGTTTGTATCTGGACTAAACACAGAAGAAATTACAAAATTGAGAGAATTATTACAATAAATAAAAGATTATTGGTTACGTATACCTTAGATTTTTTTTTAAGGTTTTCCCTAACCTAGCTGAGTTTAGTTACTGTGAGATAATGGAAATTTAATATATTTTCCCTTCTGTGATTGAGGAAGGACAGAGGGCTTGAGATAAGATACTTAATGTGGCAGGAAATAATTCTTTTAAGGTCAAGAAGACCTGTTTTAGGGCATGTAAAAGCACTGTGATATGGAATTGCAGGAACTAGAACTCAGGTGTCATGGGGGAGAGGCATAGTGGGAGAGGAGGAATGATATACTGGATACTTGCCATATGCTTTTGACTGGTTTTTAAAATTAATATGGACACAAAATTGGGATCTTTCTCCACAATTAAAATGGTAGAATTAATACTGAAAAATGCTTTTGCCTAATTCTTACAAGAGATCCTTTAGTACCTATGATTACTAATTTAGCATTATTTCTTATAATGAGTAAAGCAATAATTCTTTAACCTCTGATTTGAAAGTGACTTTTAAAATAAATAATTTTATGGACATTAAGGTGATAAGACTTCAGAAATAATAAAGACTTTAGCCTATTAGTATAATATATTGTTATAAAGACACATTTAAAGATATATCAGAAATGAACCTAATTTGCATTCAGTTGGTGACATAGCCACAGAGAGATGAATATTTCAAGTGACTTTAAAACATAATATTGTGGGCAGGTACGGTGGCTCACGTCTGTAATCCCAGCACATTGGGAGGCCGAGGCAGGCGGATCATGAGGTCAGGAGATCGAGACCATCCTGGTTAAGACGGTGAAACCCCATCTCTACTACAGGCGCCTGTAGTCCCAGCTACTCGGGAGGCTGAGGCAAGAGAATGGCATGAACCTGAGAGGCGGAGCTTGCAGTGAGCTGAGATCGTGCCACTGCACTCCAGCCTGGGTGACACAGCGAGACTCTGTCTCAAACAAAAACAGAAAAAACCATAATAACATGTATATTTGTACTGGTATATATCTCAAAGGATAAAGAAACCCACTTGATATGTTTGTTGTGTGATAGAACAATGAATGATTATGTAATCTAGTTCCACTTTCCTGAAATTGGAATACTTCTATTCACTGAAAGGAACTAGGGATCCTGAGAAAAAAATGTATGAATCTATAGCTGGGGCAGAAAATGAACAAGAGGAACCTAAGATATCTTGTACTAGCAGAGGATGGAAGCTGTTGAGATCTGCTGGGTTCTTGTCAGAGTGACTGAACCTGCTTGAAGAGGCTCCTCCACCTGGCTGCAAGATGGGACAATTTGAGCACCAGTTAAGGGTAATAGTTACAATGTAAGGAACAGATCAAATTTATTCAAATATGTGGTTTCATAGTAATACTATTATTTTTTAGTTGTTTACCCATGGCGGAACATTGCTGTATCCACTCATTATTTTCAAAACTGGTGAACAGAGGGGAACAAATTAAGCATTTGTCTTGTTTGATCTCGATGAACTGTCCCACTGGACAACCACATAGTAGATGAAGCTAAGTTTTTCTTCATATTATTTCAGCTAACAAATGAAGAAGGCATGATAGAATGAGGAACATCACCATTGTCAAGCCCTACTGAATTTATCACTCAGGAGCCTCTAATGCTGCTGATATCACAAAAATCTTCTGACAGAAGTGTGCAGTAACACTGGCCAAATTGCCTGTACCCCCAAATGGAACCTACATCTCTTCAGGCCTTGAGGTCTAATGTCAATTTTCAAGAAATGCAGAGAGCGGAGGAACATGCTAAGCCCCGCAGGGATAAAGTCAGAAAAATCCAGATTGAAGTAAACCATAGGACTAAAAACCTATTTTATTCAGAAATAAGTTATAATGGGGGAAAGTAAGAGATGGAGGGGAATATTATTGGACCAGAGAGACCTAAATATAATTTTAAAAATGAAATACCAAACTACTGCAACATGTTGAATTTACTTGATTTACTTGTGTCCTAGTTCAGACCAACAAGCTGTTAAAAAAAAAAAAAAGAGATTTAAAGCCTGGATATTTCTGATGGAATTAAAAATAATAATGTCTCTTTAGGTGTGATAGTAGCATTTATGGTTAGAATAGTTTTATCTTTTGGAGATACATATTGAAATGTATTAATATATTAAAATAATTTCTTGGATTTGCTTTGAAATTATATGAGAGGAGAGTAGGTGGTAGAGATGGAAAATATTGGCTATGAATTGGTAATTGTTGAAGCTGGCTGTTGAGTACATAGGGCCATTACATTTTTTGTGTGGTTTGATAAAAGTTTTAAATGTATATTTATACATATGTGTACATATGCAAAATCTTCATCTGAAAAAGAGTTGAATTTGTGGCTTGTAGAAAGCAAAAACCAAAAGGGTAGCATAATAATGTGTTACATTATTAGAAGCTTGTAAGATTTCTGTGAAGACAGGAGAAAAGTAGCCTCAATGCTACTATATTTAACAACAAAGATACAAAAATGTATCATTGTTGACATTATTTTTTTACTGATATTTTGCATTACTGTGCATGGAAACTCAAAGTTGCCAGTCCTTTTCATCACTGCTCTGTGTCTCAATGTCAAAACGTTGAAGTAGAGATATTGATGTGATGTTTATCTATTTCTTTAAAGGAATTACTCAGCAAGAAAATAAAGTTAATTATTATCTACCCCTCAGATTGCTGGCTGTTAGCCACAGAAGCAATTATCTGTACTAAAATATTCATCAGTCTTTATTATGCCTTTTGTTACGTATCTTCAGGTCAGTGTTAAATCTAACTGCTATATGTACCACTCTGCTTTTCAGTGTGGTTTTGTTTAGATTGTAATTCTTCATGACATTTTCCATGGGCACTTGCGAATTGCATTGTGAAAATTAATGAAATTCATCAGCTCTTCCTAACTTACCCTGATCAGTCTATCAATAACCATGTGCTTCTCTTCTATCATTTATTACTTTTAACCAGCCCATCCTCATTAGTACTCCTGCCAACTGTTGAAAAATGAAATGAAGATGAAAGTCAGTTTAATTAGTTTTATCTGTTTGCACTCTGGCAAAATGTTACGTAGATGAAAGGAGGTCGTTTATTAGTATGAATGATATATTTTAAAATATACTCGCTCAAATATACACAATTACTTCGGAATAGTTATCTGTATTAGTCTGTCTGTGCGATTTACTGGCAGCAAATTTTAAATCATTGGCTACTCCAAGCTTATGTATTTTCTGTTCTTACCCTAAATTTAGCTGTTTCTTCATGGAGTCTTGGTTCCTTTTGTTGTAGACTGGTACTAGCAACCAAGCTCTAGGTGCTATATATATGCAATTATACCAGGATATTGTTGCTTCTAGGTCCTCTCCGCTAACATAGCAAAGTGAGACTTGTGTGTATTTACGAGATATACGTATCTACTAGTATACCTATATGTAACCGTTCTTATTTGTATTGTCATACATGAGTTCACTGATACCTCCAACTCTAATTCATTACCACATGGATCATTCTGAACTCTTCCTTTTGTTTATCTGTAACATCCCATGCTACCATTGAGAAATCTTGTTCCCACCATCTGCCACTCATTTGTTTAACTGACCAGTGTTAAACTGTACCCTCTTGGTACAACAACTTTACCAACTAGAGTGTGGTGCATATGTACAGTTTATTTTGCATTTTATTCTCACAGACCCCACTTATTTTCAAAGTTATATAGGTTAGCACCTTATCCTCTGCCACCGGCTTCAGGGAGGTTGTTTTATATGTGTGTAATACATTTAGATTCTTTTGTTGCATTATGCTTTCCATCCTGAGACGCCCTGACCTTATAAGTGAGTTTTTAAAAATTTGCATACATGGTTGTTTATTCTTTGTGCTATAAAGTTCTACAGATTTTTGGCAAATGCATAGTGTCATGTATTCATCATTATAGTGTCTTACAGAATAGTTTTGTCATCCTAAAAGATCCCTTGTACTTTACCATTCATAATTTGCCCTTTCCCCTTGAACTCCTGGTAGTCACTGATCTTTTTACTACCTCTACAGCTTATGCCTTTTCTCCAGTGTTGTGTAGTTGGAATTGTATAATGTGTATCCTTTTTAGACTGACTTTTCTTCTCATAGCAATATGTGTTTAAGACTCATCCATGTTACTTCATGGCTTGTTAGCCCGTTTCTTTTTAGTGGGAAATATCTAGTCGTATGGATGTATCACAGTTTGTTTATCCATTTGCGTATTGAAGAATGTCTTGATTGCTTCCAGATTTGGGTGATTATGAGTAAAGCTGCCAAAAACACATGCAGGTTTTTGTGTGGACATCAGTCTTCATATCGATTGGGTAAATGCTTACTAGTGTGATTTTTGGGTCACACAGAAAGACTGTATTTAGCTTTGTAAGAAACTGCAAAACAGTCTTTCAAAGTCACTGTAGCATTTTGCATCCTTATCAAGATTAAATGATAATTTTTGTTGCTTTGCATCCATGCCAACAATTGGTACTGTCAGGTTTTTTTTTAATTTTAGCCATTCCAATAGATGTGTAATATAATCTCATTTTTGTTTTAACTTCAATTCACGATGAACAAATGAGCATCTTTTAAAATGTTTATTGCCATATCTATGTCTTCTTTACTGAAGTGGCCTTTGGCCCGTTTTTCAGTTGAGTTGATTGTTTTCTTATTGTTGAGTTTTAAGAGTGTTTTTCTTTTGTTGTTTATTTTGGATGCACATCTTTTATCTGACATGTAATTTGGCAAATGTGACTCATATGGTAATGCACTAAGATGAAATGAGATGACAAGGAGGAATTAGTTATTACTATGTTTTTCAGCCTCAGTTTCTGGGAAAATGTAGAGTAATAGTAACACAAAAAGGAAAACCAAGAGTTACAATCTCTTTGGGAACAAGTGAGAAGGAAATAACTCATGTAGTTTTGACTTAAGATGGAGCTTGAGGTGATGGGAAAAGAGCTAGACTGGAGATTAAAAATATGTTAAGATTCCTGATTTAGATTTTGGTGTCATCATTATGGATTGTTGAAGAGAAAGCAGAATTCAAGAGCAATTAGAAAGTTAGGATAAAAATTCTATAGCCTTGTGTCATGGGAGTGGCAGAAAGAAATTTTAAGAAGGAGTCAATACTGAATATGGAGGACCTAAGGAGAGCATGAAATTTGCATTATCTGTCTTCTCAAAGGTCAAGTATGCTATCAGCTTACTGTAGTAACCTGCACCTTTTATTTCTAGGGACTATAATTTGCTGTGTCAGGAGAGTACTTACTTTATTGAGTCAATTATATTTAGCATTTTATAGAATTTCTCACACTGAATTTTACACCACTGGGGCCCTTTTGCAGGTGAATATAGCCAGGGGTCTTACTTTCATTTGTCTTATACAGCTCTGTGTGTGTGTGTGTGTGTGTGTGTGTTTAAATTGACTATTTAACTACCAATTTCATTGAAATAAGTCATTTTCCTTTTCAGTTATACCATTCTGTTGCAGAATCCCAACAGTTGTGACTTTAGTTCCCAGCAGAATTAATTAACACATATGAATTCTCTGTTTTGTCTGTTTGGGAAAACATACAGCCTACTCCCTGGAGTCATAAAGATATGCTTCCTTTCCTTCTTTTCTTTCTCAGAGTGCAGTTTTTCATTGCCTTTTTTTTAAACCTAACCATCCCTAAAAACGGTAGTTTATTCAAATAATTCACAGAAAAGATACAGTAGTAAAAATAATTCCCGTCACTGAAGGATAATTATTCAAAGCCTGTTTGTGTTTGGGGTTGTTTAATGAAATGGCATACCAACCCAAAGCACCAGATTGAAAACATATACTTTATATGTAAGATGTGAAAGCATGTGAAAATACTTTGTTTGAAAATCTTATATATAATGTATATGTAATATACATTATTACATATACATTACATAATATTTACATATACATTACATATGTATATGTAAATCTTATGTTTATCATTAGACTATGAAAACTATTTCAGTGAAACTGACTACATACACAGAATATTAATGAATAAATGTCAAGATTATTCTGAACTGAACATTAGTTATACCACTGGGTTTAATGCCTTTGAGAAAAAGAAAGGATTTGTGTCGTAAGGCAATAAAAGATAAAAATTTATTCATTTATGTATTAAATCATTTTTTAGCACCTATAATGTTTCAGTGCTAGATTTTCCTGTTTACTACTCTTGCTAGAGTTTCACTTGCTTTGACCACTAAATCTATGGTAACTATATACCGAAAAAATAAGTACTCTGTAAGCCTTAATGTACCGCATTGGCTCTTGGCATTGGTTCATATATAACTCTGAAATTTATTGTTAGAAACAACTGTGTAACATGATGTAATATCTGTAGTTTAAAATTGCTAAACTAACTACATTCTTTTTTATTGTGGTCATACACACACATACACACACACACATATATGAAAAATGGTGTTTTAACCATTTTATATGCTGTTTTAAGCATATAATTTAGTGGCATTATGTATATTCCCCATGTTGGGCAGTATTCACCTGTCTAGTTCCAAAAGTTTGCTGTCACTCCCAGTAGAAGCTCTGTGCCTATTAAGCAATAACTTCCCCTTCCTGCTCTTTCCAGCCCTCTCTCCATTAGAAGAGAGGTTGCTGGGTCTTAGCATAATGTGTTGTGATACTATACCATATTTCATTTATGTGAAGAAGTTGTATAGGTGAATTTTATTCTTTTCAATTCTTTTACAGGTTTGACAGATGAAAAAGTGAAGGCATATCTTTCTCTTCACCCCCAGGTATTAGATGAATTTGTATCTGAAAGTGTTAGTGCAGAGACAGTAGAGAAATGGCTGAAGAGGAAGAACAACAAATCAGAAGGTAAGATCTCATTTTAAACCAACTTTTTCTATGTTACCGCAAAAGACCAAGCATTTAATATATTCTAGAGAGCGAAATATAACATAGACAAAAATTACCATTTTAATTCTATCAGAGTTACTCCATTTAAAAAGATAAAATAAGTTAGAGAACAAATAAATGCAAAAGAAAGATCCTTGACTAATTAAAAATAAAAACTTGGCAAATTTTGAGAATTCAGTTGATTAAGATACAACCATATTGAAAAATGCAGAAGTCAATATTATACTTGATTTTATTTAAAGATTACTTTTAGTGATGAGCTAAACATTATTCATAGTATATATTTCAAAGATATACTTATTATATTTTATAAAGAGAAGTGTTTTACAAAAAGAAATCATTCACAAAAAGAAGCCAATATAAAAACAATTTTTATATTAGGAAAGCACTGTAGACTTGGCATTTCTTTCATACTCAGACTCTAGATTTGCCATCAGTAAACTTTCGGTAAAAGAACAGGGATATCTTTTTGATCTAAACTCTCATGAAATGAGAAAAGGAGTGGAGGACCACTGTTTTAACTTTTGAGATCATGGCATTTTAAGCACATCGTGGTTTAAATTTTCTGCAAAGTAGCTTTCTACAGTAGGAGTCTCTTTGCATGTTGTTCTCTTAGTCTCTGAAACACATGTATTTTTAGGGCAGAGACTGCTTAAGAAGCAGTTATATTCATGAATAAACAACTAAAGACTCAAAGGGGATGTGAAGCAAAATGAATTTTTCCTCAAATTGAATGTATATTAATATATTGGATTGTTTGATTTGAATATTGTGGTATAATTTTTATTTTGTTTCAAGTGGATTTATATTTGGCTAAACTTATTTCTGTGAATATTGTTTTTATTGTGACAATTTTATATGTGTTTTTGACTGTATAACTTTTTTTAAAATTTAAGTTCTGGGATACATGTACAGAATGTGCAGGTTTGTTGTATAACTTTTATATTAAAAACACAAAAATACTATTTTGGGGGAAATTTTATTAATGTAAAAAGGTGTTATCTTATAGTTCTAAAATGTCTAATAACAATGAATAAAAATGTATCATTGTTATTAAAATGTTATGGTGCTAGAAGTAAAGGTAATTTTCCTCACTAGTTTTTAAAGTTTCTGAAATTTCGTTATTCATTTTTTATAGTGGTAATTTTTTTTTAATGAGGGCTTTTGTGCTGAAATATGAAGTAGTTTTTAAAGTATGTGTATGCAAATGTGTTTGTACGTGTATGCCTGTAAGTGTGGATTGAGAGGGAGGGGAGAAGAGAAATAATAAGTCAGAAACAGGCATTGTCTTCTCAATCTTGACATTTAATAACCTTAAAAAAAGCTTGACAAAACATAATTTAGTTTTTATAAACCTCAAACATTTGAAAACAGTTGAAATGTTTGACACTTTGAAAAGTGTGGCTCAGCTTTGCTTAAGCAGTTGATAAATAAAGATGCAAATTTCAACTTGCTATATAATGAAGGATAATAGTATAGTGTAAGAATATATGGTCTTTGTGGGATATGAAATTGAATACAGGTCTTAGAAAATGAAAAATTCTACCTATAGTAGTGCTGCCATGAAAACTAACTCCTGAATTTTTATAAACATGTCAATGTGTCATTTCCTACCTCCCAAATCTTTGTTTCCTATATTTATCAAATAACACTTTATTGAACACATGTGCAGAAGAGCTAAATAATTATTAAGACCAGCAGTGTGTAACTGAAACCCTACTCAGTTATTGTCCTCCTCACTTAACTTTTTTTTTCTTATAAGGAAATGTTTTTTATTTGACCTTGCAGAGGGCTAAGGATGGTGGAAAGAGGCTGAGTGAGATGTAACTTGGAGTTTACCATCTAGTTGTGGGAATAGGCACAGAACCACCTAGCAGAGTGCATCAGCAGTAAACAGGGATACAAGCAGTGGAAGTATATACAAAGAAACTTTACATTCTACTGTGCAGCCTAGTAAAATCCCTGTCAGCCTGTCTTCTGAGGGTGTTCATCAAAATAATGTATCTCATCATATACCGCTTCATGTTCAGTGAAATTCTGTAGGATGGCCCTTGAGGCCTATATAAAAGCCAGGCTTCCTCCCTTCATCCTTTCCTCCCTTCTTTTGTTTCTTCCTGTTTCTTTAAAAAATGTCCTGTTCTCTGGGCGCTGTGGCTTATGACTTTAATCCCAGCACTTTGGGAGGCCGAGGTGGGCAAATCCCTTGAGGTCAGGAGTTTGAGACCAGCCTGGCCAACATGGTAAAATGCTGTCTATACTAAAAAACACAAAAATTAGCTAGGCGTGGTGGCGCATGCCTGTAATCCCAGCTACTTGGGAGACTAAGGCACAATAATCACTTGAACCTGGGAGCTGGAGGTTGCAGTGAGCAGAGATCACACCACTGCACTCCAGCCTGGGCAGCAGAGAGAGACTCTGTCTCAAACAAACAAAAAACCAAACCAAAACAAAAAGAAAGTTCCGTTCTCAAGTATGCCTCATTCTCCTTCCATGTTGCTTCACTGAAAACTTTTTGAGGAAGAAAATTTTTGTGGAAAGGATTTTCAGGAAGTGTTTTTATTTCCATGAGTGGAACCAGAAACAGAAACTGTGACAGATGGAAGATATTGGAGGCTAGCTTGTTGAAAATGAGACAAGCCTATCTAAATTATTTCATTTTTTGTCATTTAGAAAAAAGACAATGAAGTAAAACCATGTAACACACTGTACCCCATAAATATGTACAATTATTATAAGTCAAAAATAATAATAAAAGGAAAAAACAACTGTCAGCAGTGTGAACACTGACCATGTTTGATTTGAGTATCGTAGCAGAATTTTTATTTTGTTTCAAATGGATTTATATTTGACTAAACTTGCAAAGGGAAGCAGAAGGATCATCAAGGGTCCAGCATCTGAATCTCAATAGAATCATGAGACACTTACTATGAGATCAATTTGAAGGCATGAACTGCGTGTATCATAGTAATTTTTGTATTCCTCACATTTTTGAATGAATGAATGAATTAGGGAGGGTTAAATACTAAACCTCCAAGTGAAACAGCCTGAGGGTCGCTACATTTGATTCTCATACTACAGGGACACAGAGCTATTTTTATGCTTCTCTCCCTCATATTCATTTAATAGCCTCTTGAGGGAAGATATTATAAAATAGATTGATTGATTGATTGATTTTTCAGCAAAGTGTTGCTCTGTCGTCCAGGCTGGAGGGCAGTGGTGCGCTCTCAGCTCACTGCAGCCTCTGCCTCAAGGTTCAAGTGATTCCCCTGCCTCAGCCTCTGGAGTAGCTGGGATTACAGGTGCACACCACCACACCCGGCTACTATTTGTATTTTTTTTTTTTTTTGAGAAGGGAGTCTTGCTCTGTCACCCAGGCTGGAGTGCAGTGGGGCGATCTCCGCTCACTGCAAGCTCCGCCTCCCGGGTTCACACCATTCTCCTGCCTCAGCCTCCTGAGTAGCTGGGACTACAGGCGCCCGCCACCACGCCTGGCTAATTTTTTGTATTTTTAGTAGAGACGGGGTTTCACCATGTTAACCAGGATGGTCTCGATCTCCTGACCTCGCGATTCGCCTGCCTTGGCCTCCCAGAGTGCTGGGATTACAGGCGTGAGCCACCGCCCCCGGCCTGTATTTTTTTGTTAGAGACAGGGTTTCAACATGTTGGCCAGGTTGGTCTCCAACTCCTGACCTCAAGTGATCCCCCCACCTTAACCTCCCAGAGTGCTGAGATTACTGGCCGTACTGCACTGTTCCTGGCCCATATGTATTTTAATTCCCACAGGTCCCTTGTGTTTTCATTCATTCAGCAAACTGTGTGTCAAGTTCTGTTTAGGTGCTGGGATTATTAAATTGTTAAAGCATTCTCAGTCTACAAATAGAAGGAAGGAGTTGTAATTTACTGCTTTCTTCTAGTTAGTCTGGCAGTGGGTTTAAGCAAAGTCCAAACTGGTAGTTTCCCTGTCAGGGAAGAGTCTTACAGAGAAAGGGGAGATTACAGCAAGTTACTGTCTATTTTGTTTCAACAGACAGGGAGAAGGAGGTTTTGGGAAATGTGTAACGTGACAAGTCCTCAAAGATTTAAATTTCAGAGTCTTTTTTTCCTAACTCTTCAGTTTAATTATATTGCTTTCATAGCATTTTCATTTCAGATACATAAAATTCTATCTACGGTTGAGAGGAAAAATGCCTTTTAAAAGTTGATCTCTGAACCTAAATTCCAAACCACCATTTTTTCAGTGATATATGGAAATTAGAGACTGCATTTATTTATTTTATAACCTGTTGTACTCATTTAGGAAATATATAAAAACTTCCTCAGAAAGCATTAAGACCGACACATCCTCAGAATAAAATATAGCTTCGAAGCAGAGTTTTAAACAGGTTTCATCAAACAGCTATACATTCATTTTGAAAAAACTTGGGAAAAAAAAAGAAAATTATCTAGGCATATATTGCCCACTAAATGTTGTATTTTTAGGCAAAATAAATTTGACAGTAAATTTTGTCCAGCTGGTACCCTTCAAGACTCAGATTACTAAATGATTTAACATTTACACATCTATATTTATACAAAGTATAAATATATTATTAAACATTAAGATACAATGAAGGTCCATTGTTTTGCATTTCTTATAAGAATATTCTAAAATGGAAAACAATTTCCCACCACTAATGCCATTCCAGTATTTCAGTTATATGTAGGAAGAATCATGAGTTACCTTGACAATCAGCAGTGTCTCCTTTTGGCCCCTAATGTAAAAAATTATGAGTTGACAGTGTTGGTGGTATTAGAAAGGGTGCATGAAGAAGTGGATGGTAGCATGACTATATTTGGCATCTTTTTGTACTAGAATAATATTTAAAATAAGTGGATTAATTTCTTAAAAACCTCAACTGTAATTATAACATTAATTTCTTAAAGGTAAGTTACTGAGTGTTCCAGAGGGTGATTAATGAACCCACAATCATTTAAGAATTGTAAGTAGAATGCCACCTTTTGCAGTCAGTAATTTTTATTACTATGATTGTGTCTGAAATATTCAACAACAGACCATATCACTATCATTGTACCTATGAATTCAGATAATTAATAATGAAAATATTTGTGCTGCCTGATACCTTAAGTTTTTTTCAACAAATGAAGTTTTCTTTCTTTCTCAAATAATGTAGTTATTATATATGTTTTCCTTTCAATGATTCTAGAATTGGGATTTAATTTTCATACGAATAAAGCAGTTAGATATTTTGTTCTTAGAATAAGTAGGATTTAAATTATGCCCCCTAAACCTACAATTTGATAGTCTAAAATTCAGATTAAATTGCATTTGTGTGGTTTAATATGTAACAGATGGTTTCTGTGCTAGTATATATAAGGAAGAAGGATATTAAATTAATGGGGCATAAATTACTTTGCCAAAACGTGCAGTGTTGGAAGGTTTAGTAAGTGGGATACTAATAAATAATATATTAACTATTAGTATATTTTCATGATAAGAAAACCACATTTTTGAAATGGTTTGCATAGAACCTAATTTTGGACACTTTTCGCTTTTTCCTTCAATTTTTTTGTCTCAGATGTTGAAATTACATTCTTACATGGAATTTTCATATATTTTATTTGTATTTTTTGGTAATGGAAACCAGAAAATGTGTTGAATGCCTTGATCTGAATTATAAATAAACATGAGTCCACCATCTGGTAACTAGAAAGAAGATAAAGTTGATACGAATTTATCTATAAAGAGTTATTTGGCATATTCCATTATTTTTGTTAATTGTGTGTTCACATTATCATAAAGATGGATCTTTGGTATTTACGTATTTTAAGTTTTAAAATTATGAATATATTATTATGAATACATAGTAATTATACATATTTATGAGGTACAGGTGATATTTGATACAAGCATACAATGTAATAATCAAATCTGGGTAATTGAGATATCCACTACTGCAAACATTTATCATTTCTTTATTTTTTATTTTTTATTTTTATTATACTTTAAGTTCTAGGGTACATGTGCATAACGTGCAGGTTTGCTACATATGTATATTTGTGCCATGTTGGTGTGCTGCACCCATCAACTCGTCAGCACCCATCAATTCATCATTTATATCATGTATAACTCCCCGATGCAATCCCTCCCCCCTCCCCCCTCCCCATGATATGCCCCAGTGTGTGATGTTCCCCTTCCCGAGTCCAAGTGATCTCATTGTTCAGTTCCCACCTATGAGTGAGAACATGCGGTGTTTGGTTTTCTCTTCCTGTGATAGTTTGCTAAGAATGATGGTCTCCAGCTGCATCCATGTCCCTACAAAGGACACAAACTCATCCTTTTTTATGGCTGCATAGTATTCCATGGTGTATATGTGCCACATTTTCTTAATCCAGTCTGTCACAGATGGACATTTGGGTTGATTCCAAGTCTTTGCTATTGTGAATAGTGCCGCAATAAACATACGTGTGCATGTGTCTTTGTAGTAGAATAATTTATAATCCTTTGGGTATATACCCAGTAGTGGGATGGCTGGGTCATATGGTACATCTAGTTCTAGATCCTTGAGGAATTGCCATACTGTTTTCCATAATGGTTGAACTAGTTTACAATCCCACCAACAGTGTAAAAGTGTTCCTATTTCTCCACATCCTCTCCAACACCTGTTGTTTCCTGACTTCTTAATGATTGCCATTCTAACTGGTGTGAGATGGTATCTCATTGTGGTTTTGATTTGCATTTCTCTGATGGCGAGTGATGATGAGCATTTTTTCATGTGTCTGTTGGCTGTATGAATGTCTTCTTTTGAGAAATGTCTGTTCATATCCTTTGCCCACTTTTTGATGGGGTTGTTTGTTTTTTTCTTGTATATTTGTTTGAGTTCTTTGTAGATTCTGGATATTAGCCCTTTGCCAGATGAGTAGATTGCAAAAATTTTCTCCCATTCTGTAGGTTGCCTGTTCACTCTGGTGGTAGTTTCTTTTGCTGTGCAGAAGCTCTTTAGTTTAATTAGATCCCATTTGTCAATTTTGGCTTTTGCTGCTGTTGCTTTTGGTGTTTTAGACATGAAGTCCTTGCCCATGCCTATGTCCTAAATGGTACTACCTAGATTTTCTTCTAGGGTTTTTATGGTATTAGGTCTAACATTTAAGTCTCTAATCCATCTTGAATTAATCTTCGTATAGGAGTAAGGAAAGGATCCATTTTCAGCTTTCTACTTATGGCTAGCCAATTTTCCCTGCACCATTTATTAAATAGGGAATCCTTTCCCCATTGCAGATGACATGATTGTATATTTAGAAAACCCCATCATCTCAGCCCAAAATCTCCTTAAGCTGATAAGCAACTTCAGCAAAGTCTCAGGATACAAAATTAATGTGCAAAAATCACAAGCATTCTTATCCACCAGTGACAGACAAGCAGAGAGCCAAATCAGGAATGAACTTCCATTCACAATTGCTTCAAAGAGAATAAAATACCTAGGAATCCAACTTACAAGGGATGTCAAGGACCTCTTCAAGGAGAACTACAAACCACTGCTCAGTGAAATCAAAGAGGACACAAACAAATGGAAGAACATACCATGCTCATGGATAGGAAGAATCAATATCGTGAAAATGGCCATACTGCCCAAGGTTATTTATAGATTCAATGCCATGCCCATCAAGCTACCAATGAGTTTCTTCACAGAATTGGAAAAAACTGCTTTAAAGTTCATATGGAACCAAAAAAGAGCCCGCATTGCCAAGACAATCCTAAGTCAAAAGGACAAAGCTGGAGGCGTCACGCTACCTGACTTCAAACTATACTACAAGGCTACAGTAACCAAAACAGCATGGTACTGGTACCAAAACAGAGCTATAGACCAATGGAACAGCACAGAGTCCTCAGAAATAATACCACACATCTACAGCCATCTGATCTTTGACATTTATCATTTCTTTGTGTTGAGAATATCCCAAACCTACTACCCAGGTTTAATAATTGGTCCCCCTATTGTGCTACCAAATACTAGATCTTATTCCTTCTATATAACTATAATTTTGTACCTGTTAACCAACCACTCTGAACAGTTTCTTCTCACTGGTGTTCCCAGCCTCTGGTAACTACCAGCTTATTCTCTTCTTTCATGAGATCCCTTTTCTAACCTCTCACATATGAGTAAGAACGTGCAATTTTTGTCTTTCTGCACTCGGCTTATTTCACTTAACGAACTCTAGTTCCATCCGTGTTGCTGCAAATGATAGGATTGTATTTTTCATGGCTGAATAATATTCATTATATATATGTGTGTGTGTGTATGTGTGTGTGTGTGTGTGTGTGTGTGTGTGTGTGTATATATATATATATATATATATATATATATATATCTCACATTTTCTTTATCCATTCACCCATTAATGGGTGCTTAGGTTGATTACATATTTGGCTACCATGAATAGTGCTGCAATAAACATGGGAGGACAGGTATATCTTTGATATGCTGATTTCCTTTCTTTGAGATACATACTCAGCAGTGCCACTGCATTTTATGGTAGTTCTGATTTTAGTTTTTTGAGGAACCTCCATACTGTTTTCCATAATGGCTGTAGTAATTTACATTCCTACCAATAGTATACGAGCATTCCCCTTTCTTCACTAGCATTTGTTGTTTCCTGTCTTTTTGACAATAGTCATTTTAACTGAGGTAAGAGGATATCTCACTGTGGTTTTGATTTGCATTTTCCTGATGAGTAGTGATATTGAGCATTTTTTCATATACCTGTTGGGTATTTGTATGTCTTTCTTCTCTTGAGAAATACCTATTCAGATCTTTTGCTAATTTTTTGCTCAGATTTTTTTTTTTTTTTTTTTTACTATTGATCTGTTTGAGTTCCTTATATATTCAGGTTATTAATTTTTTGTCAGTTGAATAGTTAGCAGATATTTTCTCCTGTTCTGTAGGTTGTCTCTTCACTTTGTTTGCTTTGCAGAAGTTTTTAAGCTTGAGGTGATCACATGTCAATTTTTGCTTTGGTTGCCTGTGCTTTTGAGGTCTTACGCAAAAATTCTTTGTCCAGACCAATGCCCTGTTGCATTTCCCCAATGTTTTTTATAGTAGTTTCTTAGTTTTAGGTCTTACATTTAAGTATTTAATCCATTTTGATTTATGTATAAGGTGAGAGATAGGGGTATAGGTTATCATCTTCTGCATATGGATATCCAGTTTTCCCAGCACAG
Organism: Rhinopithecus roxellana; assembly: GCF_007565055.1. NCBI lineage: Eukaryota > Metazoa > Chordata > Mammalia > Primates > Cercopithecidae > Rhinopithecus > Rhinopithecus roxellana. The sequence continues at coordinate 152,589,210 of NC_044552.1, forward strand.
GGAGAGACTGTCCTTTCCTCATTGAATGTTCTTGGTGCCATTGTCAAAAATGAGTTGACTAAAAAATATGGATTTATTTCTGCAATCTGTGTTCTGTTCTCTTGGTCTATATGTCTGTTTATATGCCAGTACCATGCTGTTTTGGTTACTCTAGATTTATAGTGTAATTTGAGGTCAGGTAATGTGATGTCACCAGCTTTGTTCCTTTTGCTCAGAATGGCTTTGACTTTTATGGGTCTTTTGTTCTTTCTATATGCATTTTAAGATTGTTTTGTCTATTTCTGCGAACAGTGTGATTTTGAGAGAGATTGCATTTAATCTGTAGATTGCTTTGGGTAGTATGGACATTTTAATAGGATGTGATTCTTCCAATCCATGAGCATAATTCCATGTTTTTCGTTTCCAGTTTGTTTCATCAATGTTTTATAGTTTTAATTGTAGTATCTTTAACTTCTTTGCTTAAGTTTATTCCTAGGAAAATAAATCATTCTATAAAAAAGATACCTGTACTTGTATGTTTATTGCAGCATTATTCACAATAGCAAAAATATGGAACCAACCTAAGTGCTTATCAACAGATTGGACAAAGAAAATGTGGTGTGTGTACACACACACACACGCACACACCCCACAGAATACTACTCAGCCATAGAAAATAATGAAATCATGTCTTTTGCAGCAATGTAGTTGGAACTAGAAGCCATTATCTTAAAATAACTCAGAAATGGAAATCACATATTTAGTACTATATTGAATAAGTTGCGAAAGCAGGCATCTTTGTCTTGTTAATCTTACAAGAAAGACTTCAGTCTTTCCCTGTTCAGTGTCATGCTAGCTATAGGTTTGTTGCATATGGCCTTTATTGTTTTGAGGTATGTTTCTTCTATAGCCAGTTTGCTACGTGTTTTATCATAAAGGAATGTTGAATTTTATTGACTGCTTTTTCAGCATCTATTCAAATGATCATGTTTTCTGTCTGATTCTATTCATGTGATATATCATGTTTATTGATTTGCATATGTTGAAACCATCTTTACATGTTTAATATGCATCTTGCTTAATTATGATGAATGGATTTTTAATGTATTACAGAATTTAGTTTTGTAGTATTTTGTTGAGGATTTTTGTATCTATGTTCATTAGTGATACTGGCCTGTAATTTTCTTTTTTCTGTTGTGTTTTTGTCTGGTTTTGGAATCAGGATAATCCTGGCCTCATAGAATGAGTTTGAAAGTATTTTCTCCTCCTCAATTTTTTGAAATACTTCAAATAGAATTGGGGTTGGTTATTTAAGTATTTTGTGAAATTCATCAATGAAACTGTCAGGTTCTAGATTTTTTTTTTTTTTTGATGGAAGACTTTTTATTATTACATCAATCTTGTTACTTGTTATTGGTCTCTTCAGGTTTTCTATTTCTTCCTGGTACAATCGTGTTGGGTCATGTGTGTCTAGGAATTTATCTGTTTCTCTTTGGCTTTCCAACTTATTAGCATATCTTTGCTCATAGCAGTTTCTAATGATCCTTTAAATTTCTGTGGTATCTGTTAAAATGTCTCCTTTGTCGTATCTGGTTTTGTTTGAGTCTTCTTCCGTTTTTCTTGGTTAGTCTGTGAGCATATCACCATAAAATTGCCGATTCTCATCTGATGTATTCTTTCTGAGAGTATTTGGCCAGGTTAGGGAAATCACTTGTGCCTTTTGACCAAGGATTCATAGCAGTTCAACCACATTTATTTAGATTTTGATAATTTTATAGATTGTCATATTATCACAAATAATATTAGAGAATATGAAATGAATTCAAATAAATATAATAGCTTTGTTGCAGACTAGATTGATTTCTGAAGTGATTTTTCAAAATAAATTAAAAACCTGTGAAATATAAGTGGCAACACCATTTCCAAATTAAAAAGAATCTGCTTCTTAAAAGCTTCCTGAAGATTTAACAATCATCTAAATTATTTGACCTAAGGTTGAATAATTATTTCTAGAAACATCCACTTGAGAGGGTTGCACCTCTCAAGTAAATGCCAGTACTGTTCATTTTCTGGCTAGTCATTTAGTATGCCAATGAACAAGTATTACTGAGTACCCACTATGAGTGTGTAATTGGAGAACAAGGAATTTACTATAGTCCACCTCTACGATGGTGGTCCCATAAGACTGTAATGCCATCTCTTTCCTGTGCCTTTTTTATGTTTAGATATGTTTAGACACACAGATACTTACCATTGTATTATAGCTACCTACAGTATTCAGTACAGTCACATGCTATACAGGTTTGGAGCCTGGAAGAGATAGGCTATACCACCTTATAGTCTAGGTGAAGTAGGCTCTACCATCTAGGTTTGTGCAGGTCACTCTATGATGTTCTTGTAACAGTGAAATCACAGCAATGCATTTCTCAGACTGTATCTCACCATTAAGTGACATGTTACTGTATAAACTTGCTTTTCTCAAGAAGATCACTTTCATATAGGGGAAGTCAGATAACACATCATCAAAGAATAAGGTTATTTTAATATTTTGTGACCATATATTTGAAAAAATCCAGTATAATGTTTAGCAAGTACGAATTTTAAAATAAATTAAATTTGCTTGAGATTGAAGAATCCACATTGTTTATTTTTAGCCATTCTGACTGGGCTGAGATACTGAGTGTCCGCTCTCTGTCTGCTGCGTCCTGAGTAATTTGTGTCACCAGAGTAATATTTCTTGTGCTACTGACCTTGAGAAACTTCTCATTTTGTGGTGAAGGAATATATGAAACCTTTAGAGAGCGGTGACTCAGGTGTGTAATCAAGTGTTAAATGGGATGGTGTAGATTTATGAAGACAAGACTGTGAGACTTGAGGTCATGAAGAGGCAGAAAACTGGGAAGTATTTTCTTGGAGTTGTTGAACTAGGGCCACTGTTCTGAAAGTGTGATCCCCAGACCAGTAACATGAACATCACCTGCGAACTAGTTAGAAATGTCATGGGTCGGGTCTCACCCCAGACTTGCTAAATCAGAAACTCTGGTGGAGGAGCCTGGAAATCTGTGTTTGGATTAGCTCCCCGGGTAATTCTGATGCTGGCTAGTTTGGGAACTACTGCTGCAGACACTGGGGGCACATGAGAGAATAAAGGTAGTGCTGTCGTGGCTGGGGAGCAACATGAGCAAAGGCAGGAAAGCAGAGCTCCTGTGATTGACTTCTACCAGAGCCCCGAGATGGGAGGAGTTGGCACAAACAGTTACGATTAGAAGCCGGTTTCACCAAAACAGAGGTTAGTTTAAAGCCAGTTGGCTAGCATGACAGTTCAATTCAAACAACAGTTTGGATACAATGAATATGCTCATTATTCCTTTTCTTAAAAAAGTTTTTGGGTTTTTAAATTGTTGTTTATTTTCGTACCAGTAATTTTGATGTGCTATGCTATGAGGTAGTTTTGCTACAGATTATAAATCTTGAAATTATTTTTCTTATTTTAAGAATGCAAGAAGATAGTTTAAAGTTTTTGTCTTTTAATTCCCATTTCATATATTAGCCTGTTGGTGTTCTACATTGATTGTAATAGGAAAAGTAGAAACAGCATAAATATTCAAAATAGTTATTTAATTGATAGCTTAAAGGATGGTGAGTTGCAGAACTATATATAATTCTTTCCTGTGAGATAATAATCAACACATAAATGCTAATAAAATATGTGATTGTGGTTGTTTTGGATGTGGGATTTGTAGGTACATTTATGTTGTTCTTGTAAATACTGTTTTTTAATAGGAAAGAAATAGAAAAAATATTTTAAAGGCACCCGGAAATTTTTTTTTGTTGAAGATTTTGCCCCAACTTCTGTTTCTGTTCAAAGGATAATGAACGTTTATTTAGTCTACATTTATGAATGCTCTATTATTGGTGATTTCCTTTTTTCCCCTCAATAATAAATTATCATTAGTCATTTAGATTGTCACATGGGAAGCTGATGGCTGAACTGGAATATAGAAAAGGACACAGCTCAGTTTTGGTCTCATTGGGTTTACACATTAATTTATTTTCCTCGATTTTACCAAATATCTCGTATGTGCTTAATGCTTGCTAAGCATTAGACACAGATTCAGCTCTAATGGAACTTTGAATCTAAATGGGGCAAAAATAGTAAGAGCTAATTAGACCATAATTATTGAAATCAGTTATACAAGTGCTAAAAGGAAAGGGCAATGTACAATGAATGCATGTAGTTAGAGTATGTGATCTCCTCTGGGGGTTTGGGAAGGGTTCCCTGAGACACTGGAATTTAAGCTGAGGCACAAAGAATGACTAGAGTTGGCTAAATAGAAGGGAGAGGAAGGAAGTGATGGAAAGGCTCGCATGTAGAGGAGGAGGATGGAGAAGTGATCAAGGACCTTTTGGGACATGTATAAAGATTTAGGATTTCATGCTGCAAGCAATGTCAAGTTATTGAAAGGTTTGAAGGAGATTTGATAATATATATTTTGAATGAAATTTCGTAGTATTGTTCGGTTTGAACATATTAATGGAGTGAAGTTTCAGTCTCCTTGGTTGATTGATGCCTCTCCAAACCATTAGTACACTTGTTTGATGGTTTATCATGTCAGTATCAACCGATGACTTACACATATCTTAATGTAGTGACTCAACTTTTTGAAATTGAAGCAAAAACTTTTTGTATCTATGTTTGTGGAGCATCAAAGAATAAAGTTTTGCTGGAAACTTGTTTTTAAATTTTAACTTTTATTTTAGATTCGGGGGAACATGTGCTGGTTTTTTACATGGGTATATTGCGTGATGCTGAAGTTTGTCAGTTGATCCCATCACCCAGGTAGTGAACATAGTACTTAATAGGAAGTTAGCGTAGTACTCAATATGTAGTTTTTCTGTTCACGTCACTCGCCCACTTTGTAATGTGGCTGTTTTGTGCTTGTTGATTTGTTTAAGTTCCTTATAGATTCTGGTTATTAGACCTTTTTTGGATGCATAGTTTGTGAATATTGTCTCCCGTTTTCTTGGTGGTTGTTGCAGGGGTCTCTAGAGGGACAGAACTAATAGGGTGTGTGTGTGTATACACACACAGCATGCACACACACACACATATATACACATATATGTATATATAAAGGGGAGTTTACTTAAATTATTAACTTACACAATCACAAGGTCCCACTGTAGGCAAGCTGAGAAGAAGGAGGAGCCAGTCCAAGTCCCAAAACTGAAGAACTTGGAGTCCCATATTCCAGGGCAGGAAGCATCCAGTATGGGAGAAAGATTTAGGCTGGGAGGCTAGGCCAGTCTCCCCTTTTCACATTTTTCTGCCTGCATTATATTTGCTGGAAGCTGATTAGATGGTGTCCACCAGATTAAGGGTGGGTCTGCCTTCCCCAGCCCACTGACTCAAATGTTAATCTCATTTGGCAGCACCCTCACAGACACACCCAGGATTAATACTTCACATCCTCCAATCCAATCAAGTTGACACTCAGTATAAACCATCACAAATCCACCCCTTGTCAACTTGAACCCATACACATCTCCTGAGATCATACACAATCTTCAAATAAAGACAGTAATACGGTCATAATTACACCTAACATAATACAGCTATCTTTCATACGATAGGAGGTGCACCAACCCCCAACCCAAATACTGTTCCATAAAGTGAACAATACTTAAATGCTGATATGAAGTCAGTAAATCTTATGTAACATGATAAAAGAAAAGGAAATAAATTAAGATATTAGTACAAGTGTGTACATGCACAACATGTTTTTAACAAAAGAAGGAGGAAATACTCATGACAGTTACAGTCCTCATTTCTGCTGCTGGCCATGTGGTCATAGCTGGTATTGATGACTGCCTTCTTCTACTACTCATTCTGTATTTCCTTGGCCTTCAGCATGCACCTCAGCAGGTCGTGGTTTTTTTCCTGGTGGAGTGACCCAAACCTTCATTCCTGAAGGGTCTGGACCATTGGTAGTCCTGCCTGGATTGGGCTATTGTAGTTTCCCGTTGACTTTAATCATAAGGCATGGTAATAATAAGAGACACCCTAACGGATCTCCTGTATTCCATGCATACTCTTCCTTACCTTCGTTATGGAGTAGTAGACTGATTTCATCTTGATAGTCTGGGTCAGTCACCCCAGCCAACAGTGTAACTCCATTCTTATTGTGTTGACTTAAAGGTAGGAGGAGCCCAAAGTGTCCATGTGGCAGTCTTCCAGTTTAATGGAATCGTTGTTGTGAGTCCTGGTGGCAGTGTTTCTTCCTCTGGAAGTAAGACCTCTAGGACAGCAGAATGTAATGTTGTAGGAACAGGAAGCCAGAGATTTTGCTAATGGATCACTAGGGGTGATGGTGAGTGGTGCCACTTCCACTTCCACCCCTTGATTCCTGGATCCGTTAATCCTGAATATGGGAGAAAAAGTACCACATATTGGATGCTTATTCAGAGCATACCCAGCCTTCTGGAGAAATTTGCCCCAGCCCTGCAAAGTATTGTCACCCAGTTGGTGTTGTAATTGTGACTTCAAAAGGCCATTCCACTGTTCTGTCAATCCAGCTGCTTAAGGATGGTGGGGAACATGGAAAGACCAGTGAATTCCATGAACATCAGCCCACTGCTGCACTTGTTTAGCCATATAGTGAGTGCCTTGGTCAGAGGCAATGCTGTGTGGAATACCATGATGGTGGATAAGGCATTCCAGGAATCCATGGACAGTAGTCTTGGCAGCAGCATTGCGTGCAGGATAGGCAAACCTATATCCAGAGTAACTGTCTATTCCATTGAGGACAAACCTCTGCCCTTTCCATGATGGAAGAGGCCGAATATAATCAACCTGCCACCAGGAAGCTAGCTGATCACCCTGAGAAATGGTGCCATATTGAGGGCTCAGTGTTGGTCTCTGCTGCTGGCAAATTGGACACCCAGTCCAATGTTGCTGGGCCCATGCGTAACCTCCATCCCTGCTACCATGGCCACTTTGTTCATGGGCCCATTGGGTGATGACGGGTGGCTGGGGAAAGAAGCTGAGTGGTGTCCACAGAACAGTTCATCCTAGCCACTTGATTACTAAACTCCTCCTCTGCTGAGGTCACCCACTGGTGAGCACTCACATGGCATACAAATATCTTCACAGTTTTTGACCACTCAAAGAGATCCATCCACATATCTCTTCCCCAAATTTCTTTGTCACCAATTTTCCAATCATGCTTCTTCCAAGTCCCTGACCATCTAGCCAAACCATTGGTTACAGTCCATGAATCCGTATATAATTGCACATCTGGCCGTTTCTCCTTCCATTCAAAGTGCACAACCAGGTACACTGCTCGAAGTTTTACCCGCTGGGAAGATTACCCTTCACTGCTGTCCTTCAGAGATGACCTAGAAAAGGGCTATAGTGCTTCAGCTGTCCACTTTTGGGTGGTGCCTGCATATCGTCCAGAACCATCTGTGAAACAGGCCCTAGCCTTCTCTTCTTCTGTCGACTGATCATAGGGAACTCCTCATGAGGCCATCAGTGCAGACTGGGGAAGGGAAGGCAGGTGGCAGGAGTGGAGACTATGGGCATTTGAACCACTTCCTCATGTAACTTACTTATGCCTTCAGGACCTGTTGGAGTCTGGTCATGTATATACCACTTCCATTTGATAATAGAGTGCCTCTGTGCATGTCCCACTTTATGGCTAGATGGGTCAGAAAGCACCCAGTTCATGACAGGCATTTCAGGTCGCATGATGACTTGATGACCCATAGTCAAAACATTCAGTTTCCACCAAAGCCCAGTACCAGGCCAATAGCTGTCTCTCAAAAGGAGAGTAGTTATCTGGTGGAGATGGCAGGGCCTTGCTCCAAAATCCTAGAGGCCTCTGCTGTGATTCACCTATGGGGACCTGCCAAAGGCTCCAAACAGCATCCCTGTCTGCCACTGACACCTCAAGCACCATTGGATCTGCTGGGTTATATAGTCCAAGTGACAGAGCAGCTTGCATATGAGTCTGGACCTGTTGCAAAGCCTTTTCCTGTTCTGGACCCCACTCAGAACTGGCAGCCTTTCGGGTTACTCAATAAATGGGCTGTAGTAACACACCCAAATGAGAAATGTGTTGCCTCCAAAATCCAAATAGGCCCACCAGGTATTGTGCGTCCTTCTTGGTTGTAGGAGGGGCCAAATGCAGCAACTTACTCTTCACCTTAGAAGGAATATCTTGATAGGCCCCACACTACTGGACCCCTAGAAATTTTACTGAGGTAGAAGGTCCCTGAATTTTAGTCGGATTTATTTCCCATCCTCTGGCATGCAAATGTCTCACCATTAAGTCTAGTGAGTTTGCTACTTCTTGCTCACTGGATCTAATGAGCATAATGTCATCAGTGTAGTAGAGCAGTGTGATAGCTTGCAGAAGCAAGAAGTGATCAGGGTCTCTCCAAATGAGATTATGACACAAAGCTGGAGAGGTGATATACTCCTGAGGTAAGACAGTAAAGGTGTATAGCTGGCTTTGCCAGCTGGAGTCAAATTGCTCCTGGTGGGCCTTATGGACAGGTATGGAGGAAAAGGCATTTGCTTAGTCAATGGTTGCATAGCAGGTATCAGGAGACGCGTTAATTTGCTCAAGCAGTGAAACCATATCTGGTACAGTAGCTGCAATTGGAGTCACCACTTGGTTAAGCTTAAAATAATCAACTGTCATTCTCCAAGGTCCATCTGACTTCTGCACAGGCCAAATGGTAGAGTTGAATGGGGATGTGGTAGGAATCACCACCCCTGCATCTTTCAGGTCCTTGATGGCGGCACTAATCTCTGCAATCCCTCCAGGGATGTGATATTATTCTCAATTTACTATTTTTCTAGGTAGAGGCAGCTCTAATGGCTTCCATTTGGCCTTTCTCAGCATAATGGCCCTCACCGCCCAGTCAAGGAGCCAGTGTGGGGGTTCTGCCAGCTGCTGAGTACATCTATGCCAATTCTGCATTCTGGCACTGGGGAAATGACCACAGGATGAGTCTGGTGACCCACCAGACCCACTGTAAGTTAGACCTGAGCTGAAACTCCATTAATTACCTGACCTCCATAAGCCCCTACTTTAACTGGAGAACCATATTGATTTTTGGGTCCCCTGGGATCAGTGTCAGCTCAGAGCCAGCATCCAGTAGTACCCAAAATGTCTGATCATTTCCTTTCCCCAATACAGTTACCTTGGTAAAAGGCCAGAGGTCTCCTTGGGGAAGGATGAGAGGAAGATTCACTACATAAACTGTCAGTAATATAGTGGGGTCCTTCTTCAAGGGAACCCTTCCTCCCCTTCATTCGAGGAGTTCTGGGTCTGTAAACTGGCTGAAGTCTGGAAATTAATTGAGGGGCTGTGATTCTCTGTTTTTATCATTTAAATTACTCTTTTGTCCATTTGACCTAGAAGTTTTCTCCTTAGAAAAATTAAGTAGGAATACAATTGACTTCCTATCAATTTCACTTCTAGGAACACCATGATTAATTAGCCAATGCCAGAGCTCTACACGAGTAAGAATTTTCTGATTGCTGTTTTGTCTCTGCTGTCCATTATAGTATCTACACCCACCTTGCCTTTGACCGTTGAGTGCCACTACTTGGCCCCTGCCACCTCGGGATCCAATTATTTCCATTGTATTTAAATTTTGTATTTGAGTGACTGCGGTTCCCACTGTTAGATCTGAGGTACAGAGAAGAGCAATTACAGGGCTTTTCAAAGATGCAGGTGCTGCCCTCACAAATCTATTTTGCAAGGCATTGGTCAAGGGTATATCTTCTGGACCCTCCAAGGCTGGGATGAGTAGGTCTAAAGTGTCTAATCCACTCCACCATCCCAATCTCCCTAAGCCTTTGGATCCCTTCCTCTACATTAACCCAAGGGAGATCAGGCATTTCCAGCTTTCTCATAGTAGGCCATCTTTTCATCCATATTTCAACCAAACGAATAAACTATTAGAACCTTTTCTAACTCCCCAAGCTGCAACATTAAACACAGAGTCCCTACTTAGTGGGCCCAAATTGATAAATTCAGCCTGATCCACTTTTATGTTTCTTCCACCATTATCCCATACTCTTAATATCCATTCCCATGCCTGTTCTCCAGATTTATGTTTATATAAATTAGAGAACTCCACAGTTCAAGTGTAGTGCACCTCCTCATGGGTCACACTCTCAACTTTGCCTCTAGGGGCTCGCCAAAACTTTAGTCTATTATAGGTCGAGAAGCAAATGAGCATTGGGGGTGGCTACTGAGGAGAATAAACGTCATTTTGCCTTGCAGCCTTGCAGCTGCCTCAGGGGAGGCCATCACTGTTGCCTCAGGCAGTGCAGGGTTTATCTCCTGAGACAAAGATGAAAAGGCTGATGGCAGCATGGGCCAGGGAGGGGATGTTGCCACCACTGGGGATGGGGAAAGCTGTTCCGTCTGGCAAAAAAGATTCATCAGAGTTTACAAACTTGGTATCCCCAGCTTCTCAGGATCCTCCCACATGTCCCCATTCCAAGTTACAGGGTGCCATTCTTTTCCAATCAATGCCCTCACTTTAACAGCAGACACCTGGCAAAGCTGTGCATGTATCTTTCATTGCAGGTCAGCCACACGCATGATTATTGGGGGAAACCAGCCCCTGATAATTGAATGTTATTTCATGTAGGTTCTTTTCTATTTCCCTAAGTGTCGGCCGGTCTGAGAAATAAAGGGAGAGTACAAAAGAGAGAAATTTTAAGGCTAGGTGTCTCCAGGAGACATCACATGTCAGCAGCTTCCATGATGCCCCAAAAGCCTCAAAACCAGAAAGTTTTTATTAGTGATTTGAAAAGGGGAGGGAGTGTACGAACGGGGTGTGGGTCACAGAGATCACATGCTTAAGAAGGTAATAAAATATCATAAGGCAAATGGAGGCAGGGCGAGATCACAGGACCGGGGTGAAATTAAAATTGCTAATGAAGTTTCGGGCACGCATTGTCATTGATAACATCTTATCAGGAGACAGGGTTTGAGAGCAGACAACCGGTCTGACCAAAATGTATTAGGTGGGAATTTCCTTGTCCTAATAAGCCTGGGAGCACCACAGGAGACTGGGGCTTATTTCATCCCTTATCTACAACCGTAAAAGACAGACATTCCCAAAGCAACCATTTTAGAGACCTCCCCTTGGGAATGCATTCCCTTTCTCAGGGATGTTCCTTCCTGAGAAAAAGAATTCAGCGATATTTCTCCTATTTGCTTTTGAAAGAAGAGAAACATGGCTCTGTTCCGCCCGGCTCTCAGGCAGCCAGACCTAATGGTTATCTGCCTTGTTGCCTGAACATCTCTGTTTATACTGTTCTTTTTTCAAGGTGCCCAGATTTCATATTGTTTAAACAATTTGTGCAGTTAACGCAATCATCACAGGGTCCTGACGCAACATTCATCCTCAGCTTACGAAGATGACGGGATTAAGATATTAAAGTAAAGACAGGCATGGGAAATCACAAGAGTATTGATTGGGGAAGTGATAAGTGTCCATGAAATCTTCACAATTTATGTTCAGAGATTGCAGTAAAGATAGGCATAAGAAATTATGAAAGTATTAATTTGGGGAACTAATAAATGTCCATGAAATCTTCACAATTGATGTTCTTCTGCCATGGATTCAGCTGGTCCTTCTGTTCAGGGTCCCTGACTTCTTGCAACATCTCTCCCTTTCTTTTTATATGAAGTTCCATGATGATGAAGGCTTGTTCGTTGTCTCGATTTTGATGCAGGATTCTTTGACTGGGCCGGCACACTAAAGACAAGCCGATTAAGCAGAGATACATAATTCCAAAATTTACTACAGTCGAACCCCCAATAGACTTAATCCAAGTCGTGGGGTTTAGTCCATAAAGATTTTCTGCCACCTGATGTAACGCCTCAGCTCCAGGCCACAATGGATAAGTGAGCTTGAGAGGCTTCAAAAATTAGTTTCTTTAATTTAGTTATGTCCAATGATAAATTACCTTCCCTACCCAGAAGGTGTCCTTTGACCATTTCCCATGAATGATCAGTCTTGTGATAGGAATACGGGGCGATACAGAAATCAGAAGTATTCCAGTTGCACTGCATTTGCATGCTATGTTCGAGACTCACTACCCGATCTCCAAGCCAAATAACAGGACTGTCTTAAATCATTAATTTCATTAGCCAAGTTTTGATCAGTGCCTTGTTGAGAATTCCACATTTGGGTGGAATTGGCTTGCCAATCATTAACAAAATGAGCCGTTTAAATAGATTGGTGTAACGCCATTCCGGCAGTGGTGGCCAGTGCAGTGACTGGAATTATGCCCATGATCACAGCGATTAAAGTGAAAACAAATCTCTTAGATCTTTTTAGAATTTGCTGTAACACTTCATTAATTAAATGTATCGAGGGGGAGGATTCCCAAGGTCTGAGCAAAGTTACCGGAATCCAGATTCCTTCTCAGTCTTGAACCAACATTATGCTTTTCCTGGAGTCAAAATGGGAGTTAATACAAGTGTATAAATGACAATTAATGCATTGGACAGTTTGATTGTCTGTCCAAAGTTTGATATTTCCCACTAACAGCTTGTAAAGAGGCTTAACACAACTCTGTATGGGAACAGTCAGGTTGGAGGTAAGTAAGGCAGAATGTCTGGATCTATGCTGATACTGAGAGATGGGGGCGGTAGCGGGGACAACAGACAGAATAGTTGCCCCTTCCCATACTTGCAGTCCAGACATGGCAATAGCCAATTTCCAAAGTTCTGGGTGTTCTGGGCTCAGAATGGGGAGTATCATACGAGGCCTCGGGGGCGGGGATAATGCTTTTATCTTTCCATTTTAAGGGAAAGAATGAGCTGAACCTCCTATGCAGAGTAGAATGATGATTCTCGTTCTCCCAATAAGAAACAAAATAAGTAGCCTCCAGGCATTCTTTTCTACCAGAGGAGCAATTGTTTTTTAAATAGCCCTTTGGTGTCCAGTCTATTACTAAACCATATGAGTCATTTTTTAATATTACTGCGTGTGAGTTAACACTGTCTTCCCAAATTAAAATTTTAGATGGGCCCTCAAAATGTTTAGGGCATGGTTTTCCTGCAGGTTTATATTGAAAGTATGGGGTATCTCCCATTACTCCCTCTATCATTTGTTTTAAAGGAGAAAGGGAGAGGCCAGAGACCAAATGTCCCGGTTCCTCTGTAACTGATCTCTCTGGAAGATAAGCAGCCCAGACTTGAGTTTCTAGATGGATACAACCAGGTGTATGTCCGAGGCACAGAGTGGGGTGTTTATAACCCATGGTAACGTTAAATGCAGTGCCTTCTTTTCCTGGTTGAGCAGGGCAACGGTCATCTGTAGCTCCAGGCATCCACACACTATTGTTAGTGTAGATTTCCACAGGAGCATCTATCCAGGTAAGAGGTTGAATAAGTGGAGGAAAAGGTACGTAAGACCAGTAAGAATAATTTTGTGTAGCAAGTAAATCAGTGTGAGAGGAAACTGGTGAGACAGAAAGTATAAGGAGGAGAATCATTAAATAAGACCTATTGTAAGCAGGATTGAGTGCTGAAGGAGGAAGAGAACAGGGGGATGTTATTTTCAGATTAATAGAAATGGTGAGATTTTTAGGTTTGTAAGGAGAAAAAGAAAGGCAATCAGGAGAAGTGGGATTAGTTAGGTGGGTCTCCATTGCCATCAGGGAGGATTGAATCAGACCCATTGAGATTTGGTGTGCGTGCTTCTGAGGAGTTGGCACAGATCTCTCCATGTCTGAGGGTGGTCTCTGACATGGACATCTTTTCCCTGTGGTTTTCGTTGTCAGTATTCACCTGAAGCTTGAGTCTCCTGGTGGGTACTCAGACAGGGGATTGATGATCTCCTGGTGAAACACAAGCATATCCTCTTCCCCACATCATAATTGTGCCAGATTCCCAGGTATTGGTTTGGGAATTTTTCCATAACACTGGCTTGCCTTCATTTAGGGAGAATTTTTTGCCTGTATAATGTTGTGTGGCTGTAGTTAGATTATTATCTTTAGAAATATTTTAAAAATTTAAAGTAAACAATGCCAAATGTAATTGGGAGTAGAGGAGGGGGGTAAATTATGTTTTTGTTGTTCAGACTGTTTGGACAATTGGATTTTTAAAGTGCAATTGGCCCATTCCACCACAGCCTGTCCCTGAGGATTGTAAGGGATTCCAGTAATATGGGAAATTCCTCACTGTTGCATAAATAAATCAAAAGCCTTACTAACAAATCCAGGGGCATTGTCTGTCTTTATTTGATATGGAAGCCCCATAACTGCAAAGCAAGAATACAGATGTTTTTTAACATGGGCCATGCCTTCCCCTGTTTGGAAAGTAGCCCAGATAAAACCTGAGAAGGTATCTACAGAAACATGCACATATGACAGTCTGCCAAAGGAGATAACATGGGTCACATCCATTTGCCATAAAGCATTAGGAGTTAGGCCTCTGGGATTAACACCAGATTCCTGATTTGGAAGTATGAAGACCTGACACTGAGGGCAGCTGTGAACAATAAACTTAGCCTCCTTCCAGGTGAGAGCAAATTTATCTTTTAATCCAGCAGCATTGACATGAGTGAGATTATGGAACTCCTGAGCTTCTTGGGTTGCAAAAGAGACCAAAGAGTCGACTTTATGGTTACTGGCAGACATGGGTCCTGGTAAAGTGGTATGAGATCTTATATGTGTTATATAGAAAGGGTGTCTACGTTGGCAAACCACCTGTTGTAACCTTGAAAATAAAGAAGCCAATTCAAAATCATCAGTATGTTTGATAGTAGCAATTTCTATATTTTTAGTGGCATGTACAACATAAGCAGAATCAGAGACAATATTTAAAGGTTTGGGGAAATCCTGTAACGCAGTAATCACAGCAATTAACTCTGCCTTTTGAGCAGAGGTATAAGGAGTAGAAATAAGCTTGTCTGGAGGACCTATATAACCAGCATTACCATTACTGGAGCCATCAGTGAACACGGTAATGGCCTCAGGAATGGGCTGATCTTTGGTTAATCAAGGGACCACCCAAGATGTCATTTTTATAAAATCAAATAATTTGTTCTTTGGCTAATGATTGTCAATAACGCCAATGAAATCAGTCAAGTGAATTTGCCACAGTACGGAATATTGAAAGGCAGCTTGAACTTCAAGCCAATTTAAAGGCACTACAATTAAATTTGGATCAAATCCGGAAATTTGAAATATTCTACACCGAGCCCGTCCAATTAAGATGGCTATATTTGGTCCAGATAGACAAAGTTTTTGACACAGAATGAGGAAGAAAACACTGCTCTACTAAATCCTTATGTTGGACTATTAGTCCGGTAGGGGAGTGTAATGAAGCGAAAACCAGAAGCTGAAAAGGCTGAAGAGGCTGTACTCTAGAAAACTGGGCAGTCTGGATTCTTTCCTCTACGAATTCCAGTTCTAATAAAGTCTGAGGGGTCAAAATCCTCGGACTGCAGAGATCGGAATCTCCCCGCAGCATAGAAAACAAGTTAGACAGCGCATAGGTTAGAATACCTAAAGTAGGTCTTAAATAATTAATGTTACCCGAAAGTTTTTATAAGTCATTTAAAGTTCTCAAAGAATCTCTCCTAATTTGAACTTTTTGAGGTTGAATACGTTGTTTATCTACCACCATTCCTAAATATTGAACGGGAGTAGTCTGTTGAATTTTATCCTGAGTGATGTATAATCCAGCCTCTGTAACACAGCGGCTCAAAATTTGGTAACAGTCAACTGATTCTTTATCAGTAGGGGCAGCAATTAAAATATCATCAATATAATGAATAATATAGGCCTGGAGAAATTGGGCTCGAACTGGTGAAAGCAAGTGTCCAACATAAAGCTGGTAGATTGCAGGACTATTCAGCATTCCCTGAGGAAGTACTTTCTCTTGATAATGTACTGCAGGCTCCTGATTGTTGAGAGATGGTACAGTAAAAGCAAATTTTTCTCAATCCGATTTATGTAAAGCAATATGAAAAAAAAATCTTTAAGATCAGTAACTATGAGAGGCCAATTTTTAGGTATTAAAGCAGGGGCAGGCATGCCGGGCTGGACAGCCCCCATAGGTTTAATTACAGCGTTAATGGCCCTTAAATCGGTTACCATCCGCCACTTGCCTGATGGCTTTTTTACTAGAAACACAGGAGAATTCCAGGGGGAAAGAGAAGGTTCCACATTTCCAAGTTGTCGCTCCAGAAACAAATTGAGTTAAAGCCTCCAGTTTTTCCTTAGAAAGCAGCCACTGCTGAATCCAAACGGGTGTGTCAGATTTCCATTGTAAAGGGATAGGCTCAGGAGGCGTGGCAGTGGCCGCCACTAAAAAGGATAATCTAAACCCGTCCTGTTTTATTTTATAGTAACTGGGAGGGGTTTAGTAATCCATTCATGTTTTGGACTGAGACTGAGCCCAGGAACAAACCCTATGTTTTCCATCATATGCTGACTGGAAGCAGTATAAGAGTTATGTGGAATATTCATTTCAGACCCCCATTGTGCCAGTAAATCTCTACCCCAAAGATTAATGGGAATTGGCATGATGTAGGGCTCAATTGTACCCTTTTCACCATCAGGGCCAGTGCAAGGCAAGATAAATGTGCTCTCATAAACTTCCTCGGCTTTTCTTTTTTTTTTTTTTTTATATATTTATTTGGCTTCTTTTTTATTTATTTTATTTTATTTTTTATTATACTTTAAGTTCTAGGGTACATGTGTATAACATGCAGGTTTGTTAAATATATATACTTGTGCCATGTTGGTGTGCTGCACCCATCAACTCGTCAGCACCCATCAACTCGTCATTTATATCAGGTATAACTCCCAATGCAATCCCTCCCACCTCCCCCCTCCCCATGATAGGCCCCGATGTGTGATGTTCCCCTTCCCGAGTCCAAGTGATCTCATTGTTCAGTTCCCACCTATGAGTGAGAACATGCGGTGTTTGGTTTTCTGTTCTTGTGATAGTTTCCTAAGAATGATGGTTTCCAGCTGCATCCATGTCCCTACAAAGGACACAGACTCATCCTTTTTTATGGCTGCATAATATTCCATGGTGTGTATGTGCCACATTTTCTTAATCCAGTCTGTCACAGATGGACATTTGGGTTGATTCCAAGTCTTTGCTATTGTGAATAGTGCCGCAATAAACCTACATGTGCATGTGTCTTTATAGCAGCATGATTTATTATCCTTCGGGTATATACCCAGTAGTGGGATGGCTGGGTCAAATGGTACATCTAGATCTAGATCTCTCCACCCCAAATCAACAGAATATACATTCTTCTCAGCACCACATCGCACTTATTCCAAAATTGATCACATAATTGGAAGTAAAGCACTCCTTAGCAAATGTAAAAGAACAGAAATTATAACAAACTGTCTCTCAGACCACAGTGCAATCAAACAAGAACTCAGGACTAAGAAACTCAATCAAAACCGCTCAACTACATGGAAACTGAACAACCTGCTCCTGAATGACTACTGGGTACATAACGAAATGAAGGCAGAAATTAAGATGTTCTTTGAAACCAATGAGAACAAAGATACAACATACCAGAATCTCTGGGACACTTTTAAAGCAGTGTGTAGAGGGAAATTTATAGCACTAAATGCCCACAAGAGAAAGCTGGAAAGATCTAAAATGGACACTCTAACATCACAATTAAAAGAACTAGAGAAGCAAGAGCAAACACATTCAAAAGCTAGCAGAAGGCAAGAAATAACTAAGATCAGAGCCGAACTGAAGGAGATAGAGACACAAAAAACCCTCCAAAAAATCAATGAATCCAGGAGTTGGTTTTTTGAAAAAATCAACAAAATTGACAGACCGCTAGCAAGACTAATAAAGAAGAAAAGAAAGAAGAATCAAATAGACGCAATAAAAAATGATAAAGGGGATATCACCACTGACCCCACAGAAATACAAACTACCATCAGAGAATACTATAAACACCTCTACGCAAATAAACTAGAAAATCTAGAAGAAATGGATAATTTCCTGGACACTTACACTCTTCCAAGACTAAACCAGGAAGAAGTTGAATCCCTGAATAGACCAATAGCAGGCTCTGAAATTGAGGCAACAATTAATAGCCTACCAACCAAAAAAAGTCCAGGACCAGATGGATTCACAGCTGAATTCTACCAGAGGTACAAGGAGGAGCTGGTACCATTCCTTCTGAAACTATTCCAATCAATTGAAAAAGAGGGAATCCTCCCTAACTCATTTTATGAGGCCAACATCATCCTGATACCAAAGCCTGGCAGAGACACAACAAAAAAAGAAAATTTTAGACCAATATCCCTGATGAACATCGATGCAAAAATCCTCAATAAAATACTGGCAAACCGGATTCAGCAGCACATCAAAAAGCTTATCCACCATGATCAAGTGGGCTTCATCCCTGGGATGCAAGGCTGGTTCAACATTCGCAAATCAATAAACGTAATCCAGCATATAAACAGAACCAAAGACAAGAACCACATGATTATCTCAATAGATGCAGAAAAGGCTTTTGACAAAATTCAACAGCCCTTCATGCTAAAAACGCTCAATAAATTCGGTATTGATGGAACGTACCTCAAAATAATAAGAGCGATTTATGACAAACCCACAGCCAATATCATACTGAATGGGCAAAAACTGGAAAAATTCCCTTTGAAAACTGGCACAAGACAGGGATGCCCTCTCTCACCACTCCTATTCAACATAGTGTTGGAAGTTCTGGCTAGGGCAATCAGGCAAGAGAAAGAAATCAAGGGTATCCAGTTAGGAAAAGAAGAAGTCAAATTGTCCCTGTTTGCAGATGGCATGATTGTATATTTAGAAAACCCCATTGTCTCAGCCCCAAATCTCCTTAAGCTGATAAGCAACTTCAGCAAAGTCTCAGGATACAAAATTAATGTGCAAAAATCACAAGCATTCTTATACACCAGTGACAGACAAACAGAGAGCCAAATCAGGAATGAACTTCCATTCACAATTGCTTCAAAGAGAATAAAATACCTAGGAATCCAACTTACAAGGGATGTAAAGGACCTCTTCAAGGAGAACTACAAACCACTGCTCAGTGAAATAAAAGAGGACACAAACAAATGGAAGAACATACCATGCTCATGGATAGGAAGAATCAATATTGTGAAAATGGCCATACTGTCCAAGGTAATTTATAGATTCAATGCCATCCCCATCAAGCTACCAATGACTTTCTTCACAGAATTGGAAAAAACTGCTTTAAAGTTCATATGGAACCAAAAAAGAGCCCGCATTGCCAAGACAATCCTAAGTCATAAGAGCAAAGCTGGAGGCGTCACGCTACCTGACTTCAAACTATACTACAAGGCTACAGTAACCAAAACAGCATGGTCCTGGTACCAAAACAGAGATATAGACCAATGGAACAGCACAGAGTCCTCAGAAATAATACCACACATCTACAGCCATCTCATCTTTGACAAACCTGAGAGAAAAAAGAAATGGGGAAAAGACTCCCTATTTAATAAATGGTGCTGGGAAAATTGGCTAGCCATAAGTAGAAAGCTGAAACTGGATCCTTTCCTTACTCCTTATACGAAAATTAATTCAAGATGGATTAGAGACTTAAACGCTAGACCTAATACCATAAAAACCCTAGAAGAAAACCTAGGTAGTACCATTCAGGACATAGGCATGGGCAAGGACTTCATGTCTAAAACAGCAAAAGCAACGGCAGCAAAAGCCAAAATTGACAAATGGGATATGATTAAACTAAAGAGCTTCTGCACAGCAAAAGAAACTACCATCAGAGTGAACAGGCAACCTACAGAATGGGAGAAAATTTTTGCAATCTACTCATCTGACAAAGGGCTAATATCCAGAACCTACAAAGAACTCAAACAAATTTACAAGAAAAAAACAAACAACCCCATCAAAAAGTGGGCAAAGGATATGAACAGACATTTCTCAAAAGAAGACATTCATACCGCCAACAGACACATGAAAAAATGCTCATCATCACTGGCCATCAGAGAAATGCAAATCAAAACCACAATGAGATACCATCTCACACCAGTTAGAATGGCAATCATTAAAAAGTCAGGAAACATCAGGTGCTGGAGAGGATGTGGAGAAATAGGAACACTTTTACACTGTTGGTGGGATTGTAAACTAGTTCAACCATTATGCAAAACAGTATGGCGATTCCTTCCTCGGCTTTTCTAACACCTACTAGTTCCATGTTAGTGGGATGTTTAAGCCAGGAGGAAGGCCATAAACTAGAGGAAACAACAGAAACATCAGCACCAGTATCTACTAGGCCCTCGAACTTTATCCTTTGAATGTGTATGGTGCAGGTGGGCCATTGCTTAGAAATTACATTAATCCAATAAGTGGCCTTTTCACCACGGGAGCCCATCCCAGGGCCTCATGTCTTATCTCCTTCGTTTAAAACTATATTAGGTAGAAGAAGCAATTGAACAATTGACTTACTGGCCAGGATGGAAACAGGAACCTTGGCAGTCACAATTAATTTAATCTCGTCAGAGGAATCAGAATTAATGAGACCAGTATGAATGGTGATTCCTTTAGCAGAGGTGGATGCCCTACCTAACACCAGGCCCACAGAACCTTGAGGTAAAGGGCCAGTGACCCCTGTGGGGACGATTAAAGGCAAATAGGTAGGTGGTAAATTCAGAGGAATAGTACTACAGAGTGCGACCGCCCCGCCCCCTACCCTGGAGGTGGACAAGCATTGTACTGAGACAAAAGGAGAGGCTGGGACGCATTTGGTTTGACTGTAGGTAAATTTGTTTGTGCTGAGGGTTGCGTTGGGACCACCTGTAGCAGAAATGCAACATTGGTCTGAGTCTGAAGCATCCCATTTGATATTGGGGCCGGGGACCAGCTCTGCTCCCCATTTCCCTGGTGTTGTGGCAGAGGATTTACGTCCATATCATACTTAGAGCAGCAGTTACTTGCCCAGTGCTTACCTTTGCGACAACGTGGGCAAATACTAGCAGCAGCATTTGGCCGTGTTTGCTGAGCTGGCTTGGCCACTTTTAAGTTTTTAACAGTGCAATTTTTCGAGTGTGACTAAGTTGACTGCAATTATAGCAGGCTCCAAGAAAAGAATTAGTGGGACCAGTTTGGTTGGTGTCCTTCATGGCCTGTGCCCACAGAATAGCTTTGTGGGTGTCTGATCCAATGCCTTCACAAGCTTCAATATATGCAGGCAACACCTCATGATCAGGTAAATTTTGTTGCTGGACAGAACGCATGGCCATTTTACACTCATGGTTCGCATTTTCAAAAGCTAACATACGAAGGAGAATACCTTGAGCGTGCTCATCAGAGACAGGTTTTTCAATAGCATCTTGTAATTTAGCTAAAAAATCAGGGTATAATTCAGAATGACCTTGTTTAACCATGGTAAAAGAAACAGGAGCTTGGCCTGGGGTGCGTAATTTATCCCAAGCTCTCATTCACACCTTTGTCACTTGTTCTGAGGTAAGAGCATCAAAGTTTAATTGGGCATAAGTATCAGAGAACCTATCACAGGCTGTGAGCTGAGCCTGAGTAACTAGAATACCATTAGTCCGGTTTAGCTGAGCCTGCAAACGAGCCTCTTCTGACCACCAGGTACGGAACTGTAAATGCTGAGATGGGGTCAGAACAGCTTTTGCCAAAAGGTCCCTGTCTAAAGGAAGTAAAGTGACCTCTGTACAAAAAGTTTGTAATAACATTTTAACATAAGGAGATGTAGGACCATATGAGTACAAGCATCCTTAAATTCTTTTAAAAAGGTAAGATTCAGAGGTACATAATGACGCATTTGTACCCCTTGGAAGTTAGGTGGGTTTAGCACAACCAGATAAGTCCACATGTCTAATCCACTTGTTTCTTTGTTTTGGTGTAATAAGCATTGCATTGAAGTTTCAAGAGTAGGCATCTGAGATGGAGTCAGCATAGAAGTGACAGGAAAAGCATGTGTAGATAAGGGAAACTGAGGGTGAAGGGGTCGGACTGGAATGAGAGTGTGAGAAAGGGGCAGTGGGGGAGCAGAAGGAGCCAAAGTATACTGGTGATTACTGGCGTTCATGTGTGAAGAAGGGTACAGAGAAGCAGACTGAGTGGATGGCAAAGTGACTGGCTGAGGAACCAAAATGACAGGAGGGTGAGGGGCTGAAGTGGACGGGGGAGGGCCTGAAGAATTATAGGTAAATTGTAGTTTAGTCCTGGAGCCATTAGGTGACTCCGGAGGTTTGAAAAGAGAAGAATTAGCATATATATGGTCCTGGGCTGTGTGAGTCGGGGCCGTGGGAGCTACAAGTACTGGCTCTTTGTGAAAAGAAATAAGATTATCAGGGGGTGACTGTAATCCAGAGTCACTGGAGTTAGACATTGAATTCTTAACATCATCAGGTGGGGGAGGAGTAGCCGAAGGGAGAGGCTGATCAGATGACGAAGGCCATGTGGGAGAAGAAGGTTGAGGAAGAGGTGGAGGTTGTCAGATTCACAGAACTGTGGTAACTGTAGGGGGTCATGGGATTGGTATATCATCAGGATGGCACATACCAAGGCCCAATCACCCCAAACAGTGACAGGAACATAATTCCCTGTGGAGACCAGTTCCCGGAATGTTGCACCAACATGATCCCATAGTTCTACATCTAAGGTTCCTTTTTCAGGAAACCAAGGACAGTATTCTTCCACTGTCCTGAACAGAGCAACCATATTTTCCACAGGCACTCGAACACCACCCTGTTTTAACAAGAGTTTAATATAGCAGAGATAAGCATGATGTTTAGACTCCGCATGACCCATAGTTAACCCGGACCATACACAGACTACTCACCAGTCGTCAGGGAGTCGAACACACTTATCTGTGGACCAAACCGATTATGTTTCTCTGCACTTACCAAAGGGAATCAGGTTCCCACATGCACTTGGGAAAAAGAAAAAAACCACGTTGGTGTGCCAGGTATTGGGGGAAACCAGCCCCTGATAATTCAACGTTATTTCACATGGGTTCTTTTCTATTTCCCTAAATGTTGGCTGGTCTGAGAAATAAAGGGAAACAGTACAAAAGAGAGAAATTTTAAAGCTGGGTGCCTCGGGGAGACATCATATGTCGGCAGGTTCCGTGATGCCACCCAAGCTGCAAAACCAGCAAGTTTTTATTAGTGATTTTCAAATCACTAAAACCCATGTACAAATGGGGTGTGGTTCACAGAGATCACATGCTTCACAAGGTAATAAAATATCACAAGGCAAATGGAAGCAGGGCGAGATCACAGGACTGAGGCGAAATTAAAATTGCTAATTAAGTTTCGGACACGCATTGTTATTGATAACATCTTATCAGGAAACGGTTTGAGAGCAGACAACCAGTCTGACCAAAATGTATTAGGCGGGAATTTCCTCGTCCTATTAAGCCTGGGAGACTGGGGCTTATTTCATCCCTTATCTACAACCATAAAAGACAGATGTTCCCAAAGTGGTCATTTTAGAGACCTCCCCTTGGTAATGCATTCTCTTTCTCAGGAATGTTCCTTACTGAGAAAAAGAATTCAGCAATATTTCTCCTATTTGCTTTTGAAAGAAGAGAAATATCGCTCTGTTCTGCCCAGCTCTCAGGCAGCCAGACCTAATGGTTATCTTCCTTGTTCCCTGAACATCGCCGTTATCCTGTTCTTTCAAGGTGCTCAGATTTCATATTGTTTAAACAATTTGTGCAGTTAACACAATCATCACAGGGTCCTGAGGCAACATTCATTCTCAGCTTATGAAGATGATGGGATTAAGAGATTAAAGTGAAGATAGGCATAAGAAATCACAAGAGTACTGATTGGGGAAGTGATAAGTGTCTTTGAAATCTTCACAATTTATGTTCAGAGATTGCAGTAAAGGCAGGCATAAGAAATTATAGTAGTATTAATTTGGGGAACTAATAAACGTCCATGAAATCTTCACAATTTATGTTCTGCCATGGCTTCAGCCAGTCCCTCCATTTGGGGTCCCCTGACTTCCCACAACACATGATAAGAGCTTGTGTCTGTTTTTCCACAATTTCAGCTCTTCTCTACAGGAGATAAGGCTCTGACTCAGGGCAATCTTAGCATATTTGAGGCTGAGTATCTTCTTCTGAAGCCAGGAGACAGAATCCCTGAGTTCATCATTTTCTTTCATCACTTTGTCCAATGAACTTAGGAGCAACAAACCAGCTTCATTATGTCCTTGGTTCTCCACATATAGTCAAAGGTATTGTGCATAGAGTCACTAAACTCCTTGCCTCTTACAAGCACTGAATCAGGAGTGTGAAATGCATTTATTTTACATAATTCTCTAAACAGTTTATGCCAAGGACTATCGGTATTCTCCATACTATTAGAAGTAGAATGCTTAGCATTTTTGGTTCTAATAATATTAAGCAGCCAACTCCAGAAACCCCAGAACCAATGTAAGAACTCCATTTTTAATATTCTGTTGCTCTAGAACCACTCTTGGTACTGAAATCTGTATTAGTCAGGGTTCTCTAGAGAGACAGAACTAATAGGAGATATATATCCATATTGGGGAGTTTATTAAGAATTAATTTACAGGATCACAAGGTCCCACAATAGGCCGTCTGCCAGCTGAGGAGCAAGGAGAGCCAGTCTGAGTCCCAAAACTGAAGAACTTGGAGTCTGATGTTCGAGGGCAGGAAACATCCAGTGCGGGAGAAAGATGTAGGCTGGGATGCTAGGCCAATCTCACCTTTTCATGTCTTTCTGCCTGCTTTATGTTCCCTAGAAGCTGATTACATGGTGCCCACTTTGTTAAGGGTGGGCCTGTCTTCCCCAACCCACTGACTCAAATGTCAGTCTCCTTTGACAACACCCTCACAGACACACCCAGGATTAATATTTTGCACCCTTCAATCCAATCAAGTTGACACTCAGTATTAACCATCACAGTGGTCTGTTTGTTAATAGTTTATTTTTCTGTGCAGAGCTCTTTAGTTAGATTTTTTGTCCATTTTTGTTTTTATTGCAATTGCTTTTAAAAACTTAGTCATAAATTATTTGAAAAGTCTGATGTTCAGAAGGGTATTTCCTGGGGTTCTTATAGGATTTTTATAGTTTTAGGTCCTATATTTAAGTCTTTAATCTCTCTTGGGTTAATTTTTAAAATTTGGTGATAGGTGGGAGTCTAGGTTCTTTCTTATGTGTATAGCTTGCCAGTTAATACAGCCTCACTTATTGAATAGGGAGTCCTTTCCCCATTGCTTATTTTTGTCAACTTTGTTGAAGATCAGATTCCTATAGGTTTGTGGCTTTATTTAAGGGTTCTCTATTCTATTCGTTGTTCCATGTGTCTGATTTTGTACCAGTACTATGTTGTTTGGGTTACTGTAGCCTTGTTGCATAGTTTGAAATTGGGTAGTGTGATGCCTCCAGCCATATTCTTTTGCTTAGGATTGTTTTGGCAATTTGGTCTTTTATGTGGTTCCATATGAATTTTAGAATAGTTTTTTTTCTAATTCTGTGAAAAATGATGTTGATAGTTTGATGGGAATAGCATTGAATCTATAGATTACCTTGGGTGATAAGGCCATTTTAATTTATATTGATTCTTTCAATTCAGAAGCATATATATATATATATTTTCCATTTCTTTGTGTTATGTAATCATTTCTTTCAGTGTTTCATAGTTCTCTTTGTAGATAACTTTCACTTCCTTAGATGTATTCCTATGTTTTTTTTTTTTTTTTTTTTTTTTTTTAATTTTTTGTGGCTATTGTAAATGGGATTGCATTCTTGATTTGGCTCTTGGTTTGAATACTGTTGGTATGTAGAAACACTGTTGATTTTTGTACATTTATTTTGTATCTTGAAATTTTATTGATGCTGTTTATCAGTTCTAGGAGCCTTTGGTAGATTGTTTAGGGTTTTCTAGGTGTATAATTATATCATCAGTGATGAGAGATAATTTGACTTCTTTTCTTATTTTGGTGCCTTTTATAATTCTTTCTCTTGCCCAGTTGCTCTGGTTAGGTCATCCAGTACTATGCTAAGTAAGAGTGATAAGAGTGGACATTCTTGTCTTGTTTCAGTTACTAAACTAGAAGCAAAAGCATCTAGCTTTTGCCTGCTAGTATGATGTTGGCTGTGGATTTGTTATCAATGGCTCTTATTACTTGGAGGTATGTTCTTCCAATGCCTAGTTGGTTGAAGGCTTTTATGATGAAGGAATGTTGGATTTTATTGAAACTTTTCTGTATGTTGACTGAGATGAACGTTTAAAAATACCTTTTTATGTGGTCTTTTGTGTGGATTTGTGTATATTGAGCCAACTTTGCATCCCAGGAATAAAGCCTACTTGATTGTGGCGAATGAACTTTGTGATGTGATGCTGGATTTGGGTTGCTAGTATTTTGTTGAGGATTTTTCCATTTATGTTTATCGGGGATGTTGGACTGTAGTTTTCTTTTTTTCATTGTGTCTTTCCCGGATTTTGCTCTCAGGGAGATGTAGTCTTTGTAGAATGAGCTACAGAGCAGTCCCTCCTCCTTGAGTTTTTTGGAA
The DNA here is from genome assembly GCF_007565055.1 of Rhinopithecus roxellana. Classification (NCBI taxonomy): domain Eukaryota; kingdom Metazoa; phylum Chordata; class Mammalia; order Primates; family Cercopithecidae; genus Rhinopithecus; species Rhinopithecus roxellana. Next base: position 152,615,773 of record NC_044552.1, read on the forward strand.
TTGTTTCACTAGAATTGGTACCAGTTCTTATTTGTACATCTGTTAGAATTTGGCTTTGTATTCACATACACAGGACCTTTTCTGTGGTTGGTAGGCTTTTTGTTATTACTGATTCAATTGCAGAACTCATTGTTGGTCTGTTCATGGCCAAATGTGGAAGCAACAGAAGCGTCCATGAACAGAAGAATGGATAAACAAAATGGGATCTAGTCATAGAATAAAATATTATTCAGCCTTACAAAGGAAGAAAGTTCTGACACATGCTACAACATGGTTGAACCTTGAGCAAATTATGCTCAGTGAAATAAGCTAGTTACAAATGGACAAATATTATATGATCCCACTTATATGAGGTACCCAGAGTAGTCAAATTTATAGAACCAGAAAGCACCAGGTGTAGCCACCTTTGTGAATCATCTTGGCTGGATCATCTGGATAACTTCCTGCAGCTTCTGTATCAGCACTCGCTACTTCACATTGTGCTTTTATGTTGTGGAGATGGCGTCTTTCCTTAAACATCATGAACTAACAACCTCTGCTAGCTTCAGACTTCTCTTTTGCAACTTCCTCACGACCTATCTTGGCCTTCATAGAACTGAAGAGAATTAGAGCCTTGTTCTGGATAGGCTTTGATGTGAGGGACCACTGTGGCTGATTTAATCTTCTACCTTAGATCACTAAAGCTTTCTCCTATCAGCAATAAAGCTGTTTCTCTTCTGAATCACTCATGTGTTCACTGGAGTAGAACTTTTAATTTCCTTGAAGAGCTTTTCCTTTGATTAACAATGTGGCCAACTGGTGCAAGAGGCCTAGCTTTAGTCCTGTCCCAGCTTTTGACATGCCTTCCTCACTAAGCTTAATTATTCCTTGCTTTTGATTTAAAGTTAGAGACATGTGACTCTTCCTTTTGCTTGAACAAACGGAAGGACATTGAGGCCATTGCAGGGTTGTTAGTTGGTTTAATTTAAATTTTGTTGTGTCTCAGGGAATAGGGAGGCTCAAGGAGAGGGAGAGAGATGGCGGGGCGGGGGAACGGCCAGTTGGTGGAGGAGTCAAAATGCACACAATATTTATCAATTAAGTTCACCATCTCATGGTTTGTAACTCTCCAAACAATGATAATAATATCATCAAAGATCACTGATTATTGATCACTATGACAGATATAATGATGAAAAAGTATTTTGAACATTGTGAAAATTACCAAAATGTGACACACAGACACCAAGTTAGCACATGGTGTTGGAAAAATGGTGCTGACAGACTTGCTTGCTGCCAGGTTGCCATAAACCTTCAATTTGTTAAAAAAAACAAAAAAAAAAACAAAAAAACAACAAAAAAACAAACCTATTATCTGTGAAGCACAATAAAGCAAAGCACAATGAAATGCAGGATGCCTGTCCTAGGGCTCTTCCGAGAGCCTGAAGGGGGCTTCTACAGTGGGAGGTTTTAGAGAAAGCTTCCTTTCCTCACTGGTCTATTTCTGGGGATGTAATTGTCCAGTCCACCCAATGCACTCTGGCTCTTGGAGAACAAAGAATGTGTCATATTCCAATCTTGTTTCTTAATTCCTGGCCAACTAGTAACTCAGCTAATGTTGAACATATGAATTCAGTAATTGACCGACAGACTCACTTTAAGTGATAAAAGGGCCATTGAGGACTTCAAAGGAACATTTCTCTTATTTTACTATTTGGCCTGTAACTAGCTCCAGGCCTAGAGGTTAGGAAGTTCTTAGTGCTTGGTCTGAAAAATCTGTGGGCTCTACTCTCTTAGATGCTCTGTCAAATCACTTAGGTGCCCAGGGTAGTAGCTGTCCTCATGCCCATCCCTCCCCTTCATCACCCTCCCCTTGGAATTTGTTTGAGCTGTCGAGCACGAAGTAGTTCCAAGTCTGCTCCTCAGATGTTATGCATATTACTAATGTCAAGAGCATTCTCTATAGTTTATAAAATGACTTATTTGGTAGGATTGAGATTATTTTTAAAAGTAGAGGTGGTACATGAAATTGCTGATGTTACATCTTGGAAGTTAAAACAATTTTCAGATCACGTTGGGGCTGTTTATTAGGAATTTTATGATAGAACATGCTTCAAATGATTCTTCTTTTCCCATGAGAAACAAAAGGAACTCTATATAAGTCAAGAAGTACTTAATTACTTTCTAGAAGGAACTTAATGGTGTTATAATTTAGCATTGATATTGGTTCTGGGGATATCGTGATTGTTACTTCAAACAGAATTTTAAAACTTGAAAAGGCAGCGTGGTGCTCATATGTTTTAGGTCTGGATTCAAGAGAAATAAAAGCAAAGTGAAGACCACTGAGTTCCTTTCCACTTATTGATTTTCTGAAGTAGACTTTCAAACCTGTAGAGCCCCAATACAAAAAGTAGGTGAGCATTTTGAAAAAGGTAACCGTCAGATAGAACTTCGGTATTTCTTCCCTACCCTGTTCATCACCAGCCAGTGGTAAGAATATGAAAAAGAAAACCAGAAAAAGTCAAGCTACATAATTTTCTACACTTCAACTTAAAAATATATAAATATATTTGTTAAACAGTCACATGTGTTATCATAGGCACCTCAGGAGTTTTAAGAAATCCCTTTCATAGCTTGAAAGAAAGCTAAGGGATGAGTTTGTTCTGTTTTCTTCAGATATCTGGGAATACTTTTAGCATGAAGCCAAACACGTGTTCTATGAAGCAAGGCCAGTAATAGTTAAACAAATTGAGCAGCAGGAAGTATTTGGCTACTAGCCGCAGGTTGGAATAGATGACGGCACACAGGAGGACCTCAATCTTTCCTCTGCTCAGCCTTCTCATTTTTCTTCTGACTTTTTTTTTTTCCTCTCCTCATCTCCATCTCCGTGAGATTTCTCAGTTATTACCCTGGATGAGACAGACATTTTGGTATTTGTTTGTTTGTTTAAACAAAGTAACGCCATTGGTTTTAGAAGTTGTAATCTCTGTAACTCTTCAGATTATAACTCTTTTAGATTTTTGTTTAATGATACCTGAATTTATTCAAAACACATAGTCCATAGGTCTGTTTGTTCTTCCTCTTGGGGGTGGTCGATCAGTCGTATATCTTAAGTTTGAATTTTCAGTATTATATACTGAACACCTTCATTGAGTTTGAGGCTCCAGTTTCTTCTTTCAAATGGAAAAATACTTGTTCCCTATTCTAGCTTGTTCTTAAATGCCACTGATGTCAATGTGAAAATGTTCTAAGTTTTTAAAAATCCAATTAAAATGATAGTTTCATGACAAATTACAGAAACGTACTAACATTGTCTCACCCTCATCTTTCTTTTTATTCAAAACCCATTCCAATCCCGCATGTAGAGTAGTTTCCCTGTATGCACTGATATGCATTTCATGAACCCCAGTGGATGCCTGAAACCACGGATAACACCAAACCCTGTTGCCATCATTTGGAACTGGTTTCGGTTCATGTCTTCCACCCTCACATGTTAATGCCTTTCTCATCTTAGCGAAGCACTTAGCTTGTGCTGTGATTGTAACTTGTACAGTTTGAGGTCAGACAGCAAAACAAGCACAGATTTATTTTTCCTTCTTTGCGGTTTCATGAACAGAAGATTGGTTCTTACTGCTGATCTTAGCAACCTCAGCAGACAATTGTTTTTTTCTTTCCTTATTAAGTTGAGAACTTTCACCATTTCACTTAAAGGAAGTGCTTTACGGCCTCTTGGTGTATCTGAATTGCCAGCATCACTACTCTTGTGCATTAGGGTCATTATTAAGTAAGGGCGACTTGAACACAAACACTGGGATACCAGAACAGTTGATCCGATTAGTCAGACAGCTACTGACTAAAGGGTCAGGAGCATTTGCAGCGTGGAGATTCTGGACAAAGGGAAAATTCATGTCCTGGGCAGGATGGAGCTGTCCAGTGTGAGATTTCATCGTACTACTCAGAATGGTGTGCAATTTAAAATTATGAATTATTTGTTTCTGGAATTTTCCATTTAATAATGTGTTTGACTGTGGGTAACTACAACTGCAGAAAGTGAAACTGCAGATGAAGGGTTCTACTGTACAGATTTTTCTTCATTTGACCCTACCTACTCATTTTTTGTCATTTTAATTTGTGCCCTCTATTTAATGTCCTTAATTGATTTGTTCTGCTCTCGTAATTTATGGGTTTGAACGAAAGCTGTGATTTTTAGAAGTTGGTGTTTTCTAGCAACATCAGAGTGTTTAGCAAAATATTTTGTTCAGGCTTTGGAATCAGACAACTTTAAAATTGAATTTGGGATCTTCCACTGAATATTTAGCTGGATAACCTCATTTAATTACTTAACCTTAACCTCCTTGAGTTTGCTTCTCATATCTAAAATGGGAATAAAACCCACTTCATAGGACTGATGTCAGGATTAGCACTGAATGCATGGTAATCACTCACAAAATGATAGCTGTATATATTAAAAACCCGACCTTAATATATTAAAAATGATTGACTTTGTATTTTTCTCATGTATAGTTCTATGAATTTTAACACATGTGTAGATTCACGTAACCACCGCTGACCTCAGCCTGAAGAATGGCACTTTCTTATGCTAACCTTTATAATCCTGCCCTCCATTCACCCAATGCTTGGCACTGGCTTCTGTGTTCGCGATCCCTGTAGTTTTGTCTTTTCCCAAATGTCATGTAAATGACATCATGCAGTGTCGAGCTTTTTTGAGATTCATCCGAGTTGCTGTCTGTACCAATGGTGTGTTCCTTGTCATTGCTGAGTAGTATTTTGTTGTATGGATGTACCACAATTCTAAAGCCTCTTTGGGTTATTTCCAATTTGGGGGAAATTATCAATAATATGAATGCTATTTAAAATAATACTTTAGAATGAGAGATTCCTCTTCGTGGGAAATGCTGGGTCCGAATTACTTTAACTGGTGTTTGTGTTGGACTATCTTGTCTTGTGTTTTTGTCTCTGATGAAATTTGAATGATAAACTAAATCTTATTTTTCATAGAGACTGTAAGTCTTTTGAGTCCATTTCAGGCTCATAAGATGTATTTGTGAAAAATGTCATCTATTTCATATTTATTTTACTAGCTTCAATTTCATAGACATGTATTTTAATTACTGGTTTTCTAATTAAGTTAAAAGGAAGAATCATTTGGTGGCATAACTTGCCAGGCATTTACTAAGCTTCTAATATCTTTACAATGTTTGACGCAAGGGGTGTGTATGAAATACCCATTTAACAAATCAAGATAGAATGATTGAGTAGTTCAGAAGCACTATCATGTGTTTAATGAGTTTTTTTTTGATTTATGATAATGTTATGAATATAAGGTTGTACATTTTAGCACATGTTAAAAATATAGTTCTTTATATTAACTGGATGCTGTATTCTTTAGAGTAACTATATATTGCTTGTCACAGTGAATCGTTTTTTGTATTTGAGGATACATCGTCTAAAGGTAGGTTTTATTTTACTCTAACATGGCCTTGTTTCCATTTGTAAGAACATGGTTAAAGGGAGTAATTATGTATGTAAAGTAAAACATGGTATTTATGATTATTTGTTAAAAAATTTTCCCTAGTGATTTTGTTTGGATAAATCATGAGGAAAAACAAGTGACCTATTCGTAAGCCTCAGAGGCTTTCATGTTAACCTTACTCTTCTATCCGTTTATGAAAATTACTTTTTAGAAATATGAAGGCTGCTTATAATTTGGCCTTGTATACTTAACATGTGAGGTGGTGTCAGATCATTAAGGGCTTTTGTTCTGTTAGGCAAAATACTGCTATCAAATAAGGTTTTATGTACAATGGTAGTAGGAAGTTCTTTGATGTGGGTCCATAAAAACAGGGGCAAGAGCACCTCTTTTTGATGTGTGCGTGTCTTTGAGAATACTATGACTCAAAATTAAGGAGGGGACTTAGGAAGCATATACATAATCTTTTAAGGTTTGTTTTGAAGGAGAGGAGATAGGGAATGGCATATGGAAGGTGACATTTTGTTAATTTTATTTTTAACATGGGAGTATTAAGAGACTGTATGCTTATGGGAAATGCTTCAGTAGAGAGGGGAACGTTGTTGGTGGGAGATGGAGAAGAGATTGCTGGAGCTATGGCTTTGACCACGTAAGAGAACAAGATACAGCACTAAGCGAAGGGGCTGGCCTTAGATAGGAGGAAACTATTTGAAATATTATTTGAAAATGTTCTGTTGCCTAAGGCAGGATGAGATAAATTATTAAAGCCAAGGAAATGATATTTTAGCAGATTTTTACTTCTTATTTACAGTTTCACCTAGTTCCTTTGGAGTAGATTTCTCCGTTCCATAAATCAGAGAATTTTCTGATAGGTCACTTTTATCTTGTTCAGTATTTTTAAATATAAATAAAACATCAGTGGGTTAAGAAAATAAATTTACCAAGCTCCCCCGTTTAAAGCCAATGATCCAGTCTTAAATATAAGAAAATAGGCTAGGCACGGTGGCTCATGCCTGTAATCCCGGCACTTTGGGAAGCAGAGGCAGGTGGATCATGAGGTCAGGAGTTCGAGACCAGCCTGATCAACATGGTGAATCCTCATCTCTACTAAAAATACAAAAATTAGCCGGGCATGATGACGCACACCTGTAGTCCCAACTACTTGGGAGACTGAGGCAGGAGAATCGTTTGAACCCGGGAGACGGAGGTTGCAGTGAGCCAAGATTATCCCACTGCACTTCACCCTGGGTGACAGAGCAAGACTGCATTTCAGGGAAAAAAAGCATATATATGATAAAATATACTATAAATTTTATGATAAAATAATTATATTAAACCAATAATTTTATATAAAATTATACATTTTATATTTTTATGTAGGTACAAGAAAATTTGGAATTTCACATAACTACTTATTGGATGTTAATGACATTGCAGAGATTACAATAGGTATAACTAAATATAGCAAATAAAAGCACTGTAGAAGTATTGAGAACATAGTTAGCCTCTGAAGACTAACATATTTATATCCTAAACTGTGAACTTACGACCTTAAAAACATTTTAGAAGCATTAGAATGCAAAGTACACGTCATGGACTGTCAAAGCGTTAAGTAGCTTCTGAAAAATACAGTGTTCACTCCTGAGAGAATATAAATAAGTCAGATAACATCTTAGTGTTATTATGAAAATAGTTTTGATTTGCATGCCCTCTGAAAGGGTGTCTAGGAGCCCAGAGGGCAGTGAACTACACATTGAGAATTGCTACTATGTAGTAAAAATGAATAGTTTGGATAAAAGGATTTCCAGGTAAAGCTAAAAGGAGACAACAGGAAATCTTCTCCCCAAAAGGCAATTATGAAGTGGAAAATATGGACAGAAACAGCCATGTTAGTGCTCTGGACATCATTCAAAGGCATGCACAATCCAAGAATCATTCATACTTTAAAGACTGCTGACCTGCAGTAAAAACTGTAGGCCCTGTGGTGTTATGGCCTGGAGCTACTTCCAGTGTCCCCTGACTCTAGTACGTTGGTACAGAGGTCCTGACAGCTTCTCTTCTGCAGTTGCAGGGACTCACTCAACTTGGAGTCATGAGCAATAACCTCATCCCTCATCAATGGCATTTTGGGGGCCAGCAACTAGCAGAGTGCCGGCCAGGCTCTACTAGCCTGAGATTTCATTCAAGATTGGGGTAAACACGTTTCTGGCTGAAGATATGCACACGTGCAGTGGAAACTGGAGAAGGTCCCCATCTCTTCATAGCTCCCACTGGTCACTCCTTGGAAAGAGTCCTAGTGGAATGTAAAACCAAGCAGGTTTACATACTGAAACAGGCTTATAGTAATTAAACATCTTCCCACAACAAACACTGGCTTCCGGATCACGGTACTGGTGAATTTTGTTACATACTGAAAAAGAATAATGCCAATCCATCACATACTCTTTCAGAAAACAGAGAAGGAGGAAAAGCATGTCAACTTCTGTGAGTCTTGTATTAACCTCATGTCAAAGCCAACTAAGATGTCAGAAGAAAAGTACAGATAAATGTTGTTCATGAACATAAATGCAGTAATGCTTTTAAAAAATTAGCAAACCAATGTCAGTAATATGTAAAAAAGATGATACAATGTGGCCAAGTGGGATTTGTATCAGAAATACAAAGTTGATTTAATGTTACTAAATCAGTTAATCTAATAGAACCTACTAGTAAAAGTACAAAATAAAAATTCGTGATAAAAATTCTCAGCAAAGTAGAAGGACACTTGTTAACTTGAGCAATAAGGCAAAAGAAAAAAGGACCCAGATTTGATAGGAGGAACTAAAACTGTCTTATATTTTTTACAAAGGGAAACATCCTTTATGGAGAACATACAAAACACTTCACAAAAAAGGACACATGGTCAGCAAAACTAAATGGTATTTCTACAGAAAAATGAACAATCTGAAAGAAATTAAAATTCACAGTAATATCAAAAAATAAAATACGAAGACATTTAGCAGAAGTGCAAAATTTGTAAACTGAAAACTATGAAACATTGCTGAAAGAAATTAAAGAAAATCTAAATGAATGAAGACAGATTTACTCTTTGTGAATTGTCTGGATAACAATTCTCCCCAAATTGATCTATAATTTCAGTGAAGTCCTTGTCAAAATCCCTGCAGGTCTTTTTATAGACATTGATTAATTGATTGTAAAATGCATATGGAAATGCAAAGGATCTAGAAGAGTCATAATAATATGTTAAAATGAAGTTCAATATGGAGGAACTGCATCACATGATTAAAAAATTACCGTACGAACACTGTATGTTAGTTTGGTACTGCTGCAAAGATAGGCATACAAATCGATGAAACAGAATTGAGAATCCAGAAATAAATCTGTACACGGTCAACTCATTTTCAACAAAGATGCCAAAACAGTTGATTTTTGGAAAGGATAGTTGGTAGGGAACAATTATATATTCACACATTATATAAACACCAATAACTGTAAAGACTCTATACCCTTCTGTCATATCATAAGCTACATTAATTTAATATGAATCATATGCTTTATTGTAAGAGCTAAATTCTCAAATTTCTCAGAAAACAGTATGGTCTTTGGTGGGGTAAAGTTCTTATGTGTGCCACCAAAAGCACAATTCATAAAATTTTATAAAACAGTAAATTGCAGTTCACTATGAACTTGTATCCAGAACATATAAAGGATTCTTAAACAAAATAATAAGAATGCCCATTTTTAAAAAAAGTCAACAGATCTGAATATGAATGATCCCAAAGAGGATATATAAATGGCCAATAAAGGATGCTTAACTCAGTAGTTATTATGGAAATGCAATGAGATACTACCCTGTACTCATTAAAATAAGTATAAGAAAACAGACAATAACTGGTGTTGGTGAGCATGTGGTGAAATGGTAATCATTACACATTACTTTTGGGAAAGTAAGATGGTACAAGTATTTCAGAAAACAGTGTCGGTTTCTTAAAAGGTATACTTAACATACAACTGATGAGTTTTCCTCTTGAGAATCTACCTAAGGGAGAGGAAAACATGCCTGCATCAAGAAATGTGTATGAATCTTCATAGCAGCATTATTCAGTATAGCTACAAATTGGAAACAATTCAAATGTCTGTCAACTGGTGAATAAATGATACATTGATACTATGGGATACTATTACAAGCCCCATCAGACTAACAATGGATTTCTCAGCAGAAGAGCAAGGTAACAGGCAAGGAGAGAGTAGGATGATATATTCAAAGTGCTGAATTTTTTTAAAAAACTGTCAGCCAAAGTTACTATTATTTTATTACTATTAATAAATAATATTTTATTACTATTATTACTATTGTCAGCAAAATTATCTTTCCCAAGTGAAGGAGAAATAACGTCTTTCGAAGACAAGCAAAAGCTGAGGGCATTCATCATTCCTAGGCCAGTCCTACAATAAATGTTAAAGAAAGTCCTAAACTGGAAGCACAGATGACATTTACTATTATAAAAACATATAAAAGGATAAAACTCACTGATAAAGCAAATACAGAAATCAGAAAGAGAAAAGTCTCAAATGGAACCACTACAGAAAGCCACCAAACCACAATGACAAACAATAAGAGAAAAGCAAGGAACAAAGAATATACAAACAACTAGAAAACAACAATATGACAATAACGAGTTCCCATAGCAATAATAACTTTGAATGTGAATAGATTAAATTCTCTATTGAAAAGATATAGACTGGCTGAATGGAAAAAAAAAAAAAAGATACAACTATATGCTGCCTGCAAGACATGTACTTCACCTGTAAAGACACACATAGACTGAAACTAAAGTGATGGAAAAAGATTCTCAATTCAAGTAGAAACCAAAAGCTGGCAGGAGCAGCTATACTTACATCAGATAAAACAGACTTTAAGTAAAAAACCATAAAGAAAGACAAATAAGATCATATAAAGAGATCAGTTCATTGAGAGGATATAATAACTCTATTTATGCATGCAACACTGGAGTACCTTTATGAATGTTATATTCATAAAGCTAATATTACTAGATCTAAAGAGAGAGATACACTCCAATACAACGAGAGTGGGGAATTTCAACATCCCCCTGTCAGCAGTCAGCATTAGACAGATCCTCTAGGAAGAAAATCACCAAATAATCATTGTATTTAAACTGGTTTTTAGATCAGCTGGAGCTAAAGTTGACAGAGCATTTTATCTGACAACTGCAGAATACATATTCTTCTCATCAGCACATGGAACAGTCTTCAGGATATACCACATGTTAGGCCACAAAACAATTCTCAATAAATTTTAAAAATTTTGAAATCAAGTGTCTTCTCAGACTACAATAAAACTTGAAATCAGTTAAAAAAAGAGAGAAACTTTAGAAAATATGCAAATGCATGAAAATTAAACAAGATACTCCCGAATAACCATTGGGGTCAATGAAGAAATTAATATGAAAATCAAAATATTTCTTGAAACAAATGAAAATGCAAACCCAACACACCAAAACCTGTGGTATACAGCAAAAGCAGTACTAACAGGGAAGACAGTAGCAACAAACACCTACACCAAAAAAGTAGAAAGAGTTCAAATAAACAATCTAATGATACACTGCAAGGAACTAGAAAAGCAAGAATAAACTAAATCCAATATTAATAGAATGAAAGAAATAAATATCACCAGAGACCTAAGTGAAAGACTAAAAAACTATAAGACTAAAAATAACTAAAAGGATCAATGAAACAAAATTTTCGTTTTTGGAGAAGTTTACAAAAAAATGATAAACCATTAGCTAGACTAAGAGAGAAGACCCAAAGAAACAAAATCATAAATGAAAATGGAGACATTACAGCTGATACCACAGAAATACAAAAGATCATCAGAAACTATTATGCACAGGTATACACCAACAAACTGGAAAACCTAGAGGAAATGGATAAATTCCAGGCCACATGCATTCTACCAAGATTGAATCAGGAAGAAATAGAAAACTTGGACAGACCAATAACTATAGCAAGATTGAATCAGAAATAAAATGTCTCCCAATAAAGAAAAGCTCAAAACCCAGTGGATTCACTGTTGAATTCTGCCAAACATAATGAACTAATACCAATCCTGCTCACACTATTCCAAGAAATTGAAGCAGGGAGAATTCTCCCCAACTCATTCTACAAGGCCAGCATTACCCTGATACCCAAGCCAGACAAGGACACAACAAAACAAGAAAACTACAGGCCAGTATCTCTATCTCTGATAAACATAGATGCAGAAATCCTCAACAAAATACTAGCAAACTAAACTTAACAGCACATCAGAAAGGTAATACACTACAATCAAGTGAAATTTATACTAGGGATGCAAGGATGGTTTAAGATATGCAAATCAATATACATGATACATCACATCAGCTGAATGAAGAACAAAAACTGTATGATCATCTCATTTAATAAAATTCAGCAAACTAGGCAGAGAAGGAACATATTTCAAAATCATAAAAAACATATATGCCAAACTCACAGCTAATATCATACTGAATGTGGGAAAGCTGAAAGCATTTCCTCTAAGAGCTGGAACAAGACAAGGCTGCCCACTTTCACCACTCCTATTCAACATACTACTGAACGTCTGAGCCAGAGAGCATCAAGCAAGAGAAAGAAATAAAAGGCATCCACGTTGGAAAAGAGAAAGTCAGGTTGTCCCTCTTTGGAGATGACATGCTCTTTATATTTAGAAAAACCAGAAGACACCATCAGAAAACGTGTAGAGCTAGGCAAGTACGGTATAGTTGCAGGGTACAAAATCAACAACAAGTCAGCAGTGTTTTATTTATTTATTTATTTATTATTAATTAATTAATTTTTTTGAGATGGAATCTCACTCTGTCGCCCAGGCTGGAGTGCAGTGGTGTGATCTCGGTTCACTGCAAACTCCACCTCCCCGGCTCACTGCAAGCTCCACCTCCCAGGTTCACGCCATTCTCCTGCCTCAGCCTCCCGAGTAGCTGGGACTACAGGCGCCCGCCACCACGCCCAGCTAATTTTTTGTATTTTTAGTAGAGACGAGGTTTCACTGTGTTAGCCAGGATGGTCTCGATTTCCTGAACTTGTGATCCACCTGCCTCGGCCTCCCAAAGTACTGGGATTACAGGCGTGAGCCACTGCACCCAGCCAAGTCACCAGTGTTTTATACACCAATAATGAAATAGCTGAAGAAGAAATCAAGAAGCCAATCCCATTTAAAATAGCTATAAAAAATTATATATAATACGTAAGAATAAATTTAACCAAGGAGGTAAAAGATCTCAATAAGGAAAACTACAAAACCCTGAAAGAAAGAAATTGAAGAGGATAGAGGATACAAACAAATGGAAAGATATTCCATGCTCATAGATCAAAAGAATTAATATAATTAAAATAAGAATGTTGTCCAAAGCATTATACGGATTCAATGCAATCCTTATCAAAGTACCAATGTCATTGTTCACAAAAATAAAAAAAAAAATCCTAAAATTTGTATGGAACCAAAAAATAGCCAAAGCAATCCTCAGCAAAATGAACAACACCAGAGGCATCACACTCCCTGCCTTTATATTTTATTACAAGGCAATTGTAATCCAGACAGCATGGTATTGGTATAAAAATAGACAAACTGTACAATGGAACAAAATAAAGAACTCAGAAATAATTTCACATATTTATAGCCAACTGATTTCCGACAAAGGTTCCAAGGACATATGTTGGGGAAAGGACAACCCTCTTTGAGAAATGGTGCTGGGAAAATTGGATATCCATATGCAGAAGAATAAAGCAGCCAGAAGAAAGGACTCGAAATATTACAAACACATAGAAATGATAAATATTCGTGGTTATGGATAGCCCAAGTACCCTGACTCGATCATGACACATTCTATGTGTGTAAAAAATGCTTACATGTACCTCATAAATATTGAAAATAATATGTATCAATAAAAGAAAGCAATAAAAATGGTGAAGTATGAGTATATGCTTTGACATGGATGAACCTGAGTGAATTTGTGCTAACTGGAAGAAACCAGATGTAATTGACTATATATTATGTGATTCTGTTTATATGAAATGCCCAGAAAAAAATCAGTCTGTGAAGATGGGAAGCACGTCGATGACTGCTGAGCCCTCTGTGGGGGCAGGGGTTTAATGTACATGGTTATGAGGGAATTTTCTTTGATGAGGATGGAAGTGTTTTAAAACTGGACTATTATGATAGCTTCACAATTGTATAAACATACTAACACTGAATTCTGTATACTTACAGTTGGTGAACTTTATGGTATGTAAATTAATCCTCGGTCAACCTGTTGATGACAAAAAGCAGTGACGTATCACTGCATACCTCTTGCAGCGGCTAAAATTAAACACAGTTACTATCCCAAGGGTTGTCAAGGATGTGGAGGCCCTGGACTTTTCAAACATCGATTGAGGGAATGTAAAATGCTATCACCCATTTGGAGAATAGCTTGGCAGGTTCTTCAAAGTTATGTAGACACTGAGCATATGAGCCCCATTCATTCCTCTTGGCGGTATTTGCTGAAGATAAATGAAGGCCTGTGTTGTTGCGGAAAACTCATACAGGAATAAAACTGGAAACAACTCAGGTCCACCAAGAGATGAATGGATAAACTGTGGTATATTCATGCAATGGAATGCTACTCTTCAATAAAAAGAATAAATTATTGATACAGGCAACAGTGTGGGTGAATCTCAAAACAGTTACACTGAGTGAAAGAGACCAGACAGAAAAGAGGACTGTACTATGCTACTCTATTTATACAACACTCTAGGCAATGCAGTGTAATATACAGTGACAGAAAACAGATCGGTTGTTGCTTGGGATGGCAGTTGGCAGGGATTCTAATGGATCTGTGGAAACTTTTGGGGGTGATTTATGTGTTATTTCAGTTGTGGCAGTGGTTTCACATGTGTATGTGAACTTTGCAACCTTTTAACTTTAAATATGTGCATGTCACTTTGTCAAGTATACATTCATAAATTTTTTTTTTGAAAATACAAGTAATGGCCTTTTAAAATACTACTTTCCAGTTTCGGAACAGTCTGTTTCTTCTGGGCTTTGGGTAGAAATATTCCTTGAAGCATATCCACATAAGTTGAAATGCAAGTGGTTTGTTTTAATTTATGTACTTTTGGTTTTTGAGGTGGTTTATTTGAAGTTAAACATCGTTTCATTTTAGGTGACATTTTGTATCACCTCAGAATTTGCTGATAAGACTTTAAAATATGTGTAGGATTTTCAAAGCCTTTTTCTAAGACACTAAAAAATTAAAATATTTGTATTACCCTGAAAGTCTCCAAAACAATAGGGCCCATCAGTAAAACCTGATAGTTCCCAAGACGTGTGTAGTCAAGTGTTTAGTTGAAAAATGAAGTGGAAAGGAAAAAGAAAAGGGGGAGCTAAAAATCATTCAGTGGTGATTATGTGATTTTTTGAGCCATTCAAGTTAGTGATAGGGATCTGGACAAATCCAGCAGGAGATAGGCTGAAACTCTGATGATCGTAGAACTTCTGGAAGAAACTTGCTGGACTTGGGCTTGGTGTAGTTGGACTCTGGGGTGTCTGTCTTCCAGGTGGAACATGACAGTGGGAGTCTCATGACGAGCGCATACAAGGGGAAAAGGAGCATTAATTTACAAGTACTGTGTTAGCTTATTTAATCCTCACAACAGAACTGAGGGGTAGGAAGTCTGGCAAGTTGGTCCTTTGGTTTCTAAAGCGCTTCCTCCTTGTACTGTGTTACTGTATAGTCAGTCTGCTCCAAGCTGAACTCTAGCTAGCCTTGACTGCAGGAACAAAGTGAGTAGGACTTCTTCTTCTTGGAATAACTTCTACCCAAACCCAGAGCCTTGTAAGTGTTACTACCCAACATGGCTGAGCCCTAACCAAGCATGTTGGGATATAGGACAAAATTTCAACTCCAGCATGAAACACAAGTACAAGGTAGGGAAACAGAGATAAAAATCTAGTTGTAAGGCAGCAGGTTGGCAGGTAGTTTCAGCCAACCAAACTCTTTCCAGGGATCACCAAATGATGTGTTTGAGAAGTATAAATTCTAAACATCAATTGCTAAATGGGTGAAGACTGCTCAATGCCTCCTGAGCTGATGATTACTGATTAGAAGGAAAACAGGCTGAGCTTCTAGGACAAAGACATCAGAGAATGCAATGGAAAGTAGGGCTAAGAGATAAGTCTTTGATTATTATGGCAGTATTTCAAGTGTACTATAATGAACCAGAGAAACCAATGTGTTATTTATAGCTGGTGTGAGTAAAAATACTCTACAAATAAAAAGCTGTGAATACATGGAATCATTTTATAATTTTTTTGAATGACAGGTAAGGCACATGGCCTTACTTTAGCTTAAAATCCTTGAAACCAAGTGTCAAGGCAAAGCCTATTAGTACCAGAAGTTTTAGGGAGATTGCGTACCTTTCAATCAAAGATACACTCTCAAGAACAATTTTTCTTTTCACCATATCAGACATGGCACTGTTACTTGGAAATAGTATGTTGGATGTGCCCACAAATGCTTATTTAGCCAATATTACTGTTCATCTGTACTTATTTTCTATTATACACTGTGTAAAATCTCCTCTATAGAAAAGTAACCTCTGTTGGTAACTTTCTTCTTTTAGGAGAATATTCAACGTTTTTAAAGTAGGGAGAATATTGAATATATACGTGCCAAAATATTTATCACAACATTGCTTACAGAGATAGAATACTGAAATCAACCTAAATGTCCATCTAAAGGGAAATATTGAATAAATTGTGATATCTTTATTGTATGAAATGTTATACATATATTCAAAAAATTGAGTTGGAACTCTGTGGTCTAGAAAGGAATGTGAAATTCTAAGTGACAAAATTAATCTGTAATATAGCATTATAGTACAGTGCCATTTCAGTGGGGGGGAAAAAAAACAAAAAAGTACTTATATAGTTATGTTAATATGGGAATGGAAAAAAGTGGGAAAAGACATTCCCCAACAGGAACACTGGCTGCCAGTGGCTACCATGAGTGGAGGCAGTGTAGACTTAGAAAATACAATTGAAAAATAAGAGAAGTAGTATTATTTTTTTCACTACATATTTGGTATTGTTTTATTGTTTATATATTTATGTGTGTTACTTTTAGAATATTTGAAGAATTTTATGGTTTTTTTTCTTAGAATTCAGAATTTAAAATGCTTTGTGTACTGATCAGCTTTTCAATGCAACCAATTTGTGACCTGATCATGGTGAAATCAAACTGGAGTTCATGTGATCCTTCTGAGATTATATATAAGATTTTTTTTTTTTTTTTTTTTTGAGATGGAGTCTCGCTCTGTCGCCCAGGCTGAAGTGCAGTGGCACGATCTCAGCTCACTGCAAGCTCCACCTCCCGGGTTCATGCCATTCTCCTGCCTCAGCCTCCCGAGTAGCTGGGATTACAGGCGCCCGCCACCTCGCCCGGCTAGTTTTTTGTATTTTTTAGTAGAGACGGGGTTTCACCGTGTTAGCCAGGATGGTCTCGATCTCCTGACCTCATGATCCACCCGTCTCGGCCTCCCGAAGTGCTGGGATTACAGGCTTGAGCCACCGCGCCCGGCCTATATATAAGATTTTTAAAATGTATATTGTTTTCTCTGAGAGAAGGTCTATGGCTTTGCCTCAAAATAATTTAGGCCCCCAAAATAGTTTTGGGCAGTTTTAACTATAATAAGACAACAGACGTATTTAATTATACCAAGTTTTAATATGTTGGAGACCACCGACCGATTAACTTTGTACTGTCAGTTCAACTCATTTGTATGCAGAACTCAGGCAAAGCTTATAGTGACCTAGCTGCATATTTATTTGAACTTCTTTTAAAATATCATCTTAGTAATATTTTGACTCTCATCATCATTTTATTTGAAAGTTGAATCAGTGTATATTTAATCACAAAATGACACACAGTGGTTGGCTTATTGTATGTTTGGATGTTTCTTGTTATAAGAAATGTGAGTAGTTATATATTTATTGATTTAACTTTTAAAGAAGAAAATTTGTAAATATATTTGAACCTTTTTTTTGAATTTGTGAGGCAATGTATTTTTTATTATTTGTTGGCTTTATCATGAGATGTTTCATAATTTATAACATTTAAAGTAAATTTTTAGTAGTAAAACACTTATCTTTGGGTTTGGTTATAGGTAATAGAAAACAATGGAAGGTAGAAAGAAACACATTAAGTGACTCACAAAATCATTAGAAGGACTCGAGGGATCATCTCTAGGCAGAGCTACGAAGAGAAGCTTTCAGGCCTCAGAATTTCACATCATTGGCTGTGACTGCGGAAGTTGCTCCTTGTCTGTAGGAAGCCCAGGAGTCTGGTGGCTGTGGATTGATACTCCTCAGGAAAGTGGGAACCGCAGGCCCTGCTTTCTTCCCACTTAACTCAGTTCTGAATTCAGTCTCACCTTAGTAGTAGTACCTGATAAGATGCTAGGAAATCTGAAAATGTAGTTTTTAGCTTTCCAGCCTAAGCGGAACAAAAGGGAGCTCCCAGAGGAGGTTGGAATGTATGTTAAGCCAATTATGATATCTGCCACCGTATTTCTTTTAATCTATTTAATATATGAGGTTTCCACGTAAAGTCTTACTTGGAAATAAAAGCTAGTCCTATTGAGAAACATTTGAAAAATCAGTTGCAAAATTTAAATCACAGTGTTCAGTACCAAAAGCTTTAGATTTTCTGATAGTAAATGAATGACTGTCTCTAAGCACATTGACTTGAACCCCAAGAAGCTGTTGTTGTGGCTACAGCTGTGCTGGAGAACCGTAGTGAGTCTTAGAGACCTCAGCATATTGGGCCGGGATCATGCTAGAGATGAAGAATGTTCAGTCATTTATCTAAGTTAATGATGCTGGAATTTATTTTTAAACAATTCTGAATATTTAATGCTATCATGGTTTTTTTATACTTTTAATAAATCTATTAAATATATACTATATATAAAATATAGTATAGATTTATTAGATACATTAAATATATATGTATTTAATATATGTATTTAATAAATCTATAATATAGTTTAAATAAATCATCATGATACTGAACTCTAATGCATTTTACTTTAACCACATGACCTCTTTTCTCTCTTTAGTGGTTATCTTCTCAAATTTTCCAAAATGGTATTCTAAAAAAGTTATTCCTCCTTAGGCTATAATTGTTTATATATATAAATTTTATATATATAAAATTTTTTTATATATATAAAATTTATATATATAAATTTTATATATATAAAATTTATATATATAAAAAACAATTTTATATATATAAAAAAAGACATATAAAGGTTATATGTCTACTTGGTAGGATTCTAGAATTACTCCCTGTCATCAGTTTTATAGATTTTTAGAGAGCCACAAGTAGCAGTGCTTTTGAATTATATAGCCTTTTCCGCAAATAAATGTTTAATTCACTTTTGTAATTGATTATAATTAACAAATGCCAAAAAAAGAATTTTATGGCAATAGTTTTGGCTTTCTTTGTGGAAATACAGTAGCAAGATTGACTTGGATATGCAAAATAACATAATTTTATTACCTAATCTTATTCTGCTTTTGGGTTATATTTCCCACTGTTAGTGGAAAACCATCTTATCCATAAAGATCTTTCAGTTACTTATTTTTTTTTGCATTAAGTTCATTTCTTTTGGATACTTGGTCTTTTAGATACTTAGTCTTGGGTAAATATCTAAAACTAGGATTTCAGAAAGTACCAAACTATTTTCCAGAGTTGGTTGGTCTAAGAGTTCCTGTCTTTAACGGCTTCTTTCTAACTTTTCTTTGTTCCAGTGAACAGGTGGATAGATTGGGAAACTTAGGGAGCGTCATAGTAGTGAAGAAAAGGAGGCTTTGGCTTTTCAAGGTTGATTCTCTGGGTTCTTATTGAATCTAGTGCCAAGTTTCCCAGGCCTGTTATTTCTTGATGGGCAGAGACCTGTGGCTGTCCTTGCCCAACAGGCCTCTGCGTGAACTCTTGTTCTTCCTGCTGGCCCCTTAAGTTTTGCTGAAAACTCCTTATTGCCAGAACAACTCCATCGTTCCCTGTGCAGACTGCATTGGTTTGCTTGCCATCCAGCCCCCCGCATTCTTCCATGTGGATGTTGATGCTGTGCAGAATAATTCGAGGTGGTTTTAAGAGGAAGGAATAATATTAGTCACGTTGAAAAGTTCTTAGTAAATGTGGAGAAATAACCTTGAGGTTGTTTGTGGCTGTGAAAAGAATTTTACGGCATGAAGGACACGTGAACATCTCTCCTGCTGCTGCCCTCAGCTGGTGTTGAAGCGTGGGTCCAGGAGCACACCCTGGGCAAGATGGGATCTTGAATGGAAACCCAAGCCAAGAGTGGAAGAAAGAAATCATGGGGCTTGCTTCCCATCGAGTTCAAGCCTAAGGAGAAGACATACTTTTCTTGTTTCTTTGTTTAATCAGCTTTATAGAGGTATAATTTACACACAATAAATCTGATCAAGTGTATAGTTTAATGAGTTTTGATGCATGTATACTATCCTGTAACCACCATCCCAATCAACGTTTCTGTCATCTCAGAAAGTCCCTATATACCTCTCTGCAGGTAATGTTCCCTCCTACACCCTACACCCTCCTTTAGTTCCTGGCAACCTCTGATCTGCCTTTTGCCATTATAGTTTGTAGAATTTCCTGTAAAGACACTCATGTAGTGTGAAGCCATTTGCGTCTGCTTTCTCTCACTTAGCATGATGGTTGTGGGATTTGCAGAGGTGGTTGTGTGTTTCGGTACATTCTTCATTTTCGTGGCTCCGTAGTATCCCTTTGTTCAGATATGCCACACGTGTAACAATGTACTGTAAAATCCCATTGCTTCACATTCTTTTAATTTTCTCTATTCTAACGGATACTCGGTAATATCTCTTTTTGTTATAATTTGGATTTTCCTAATAACTAAAAATATTAAACATTTTAATGAGTTTTTCATTCCTATATCTTCATTTGTGAAGAATCTATTCAAATCTTTTGCTGCTTTGTAAATTTGAGTCTTCATCCTCTTAGTATTGAGTTGTAAGAAAACTTTATGTATTTTAATTATAGGTCTTTTGCCAGATACATATTTTGAAAATACTTTCTCCCAGTCTGTGGCTTTTATTTTCTTAACAGTGTCTCTTGAAGAGCCAAAGTTTTTAAATTTGATAAAGTCTGTTTTATCAATTTTTTCTTTGATGATTTGTGTATTTTGTGTCTACTGTAGGAAATCATTGCCTAACTCAATATATTCTCCTATTTTCTTATATACATTTTACAGTTTTCACCCTTATGTGTTCATCTGTTTATTTCACGTTAATCTTTATATATCATGTGAGGTAAGGGTTAAGGTTAATTTGTTTATGAATGTCCATTTCTTCCAGCACCATTTGTTGAAAAAGCTTATCCTGTTTTCATTGAATCACTTTGGTATCTTTGCCTAAATTCACATACATGCATATGTCTATTTCTACATTCTGTTTCGGTTCATTGATTTGCATGTCTCTCATTATGTCAGTACCACACTGTTTTGATTAATGTAGCTGTGTAGGAAGTCTTGGAATGTAGCATAACTTCTGCAACTTATTTATTTTCAAAAAATGAACTGCTCATCTGGGTCATTTACATTACCATATACATTTTACAGATACCTTGTCAAGTTTGGCAGAAAGCCTGTTGAGATTTTGAATTGCCTGTATTTACTCTACAGATCAAGTTGGGGAAAATTGATAACAATTCTGATCCTTAAACAGGATATACTTAACTATTTATTTAGGATTTGAAGTTCTCTTACCATGCATTTTGTGACCTTACTAAACTCACATATTCATTCTAGTAGTTTTTTGTAGATTCCTCAGGACTTTTTTTTTTTTTTTTTTGTATTTTTAGTAGAGAGAGGGTTTCACCATGTTAGCCAGGATGGTCTCAATCTCCCGACCTCGTGATCCGCCCGCCTTGGCCTCCCAAAGTGCTGGGATTACAGGCGTGAGCCACCGCACCTGGCCTCCTCAGGACTTTTTACCTAGGTGATCATGCCATCTCTGAATAGTTGTTGTTTTTTTTTTTTTTCCTTTTTGATCTATGTTGGATACATAATACCTATTATATATAATGTTAAATATATGTAATTTGTATGTATGTGTGTGTGTATGTATATACAGTTTTTAAAATTTTACTGAAAAGGATAGTGGTGAGAATATTGAATAATGTTGAATATAATTTGCATATTCAGCATGGTAGAAATACAGTTGTATGTTGTCGAATAGGAGCGTGGAGAGCAGATTCTCTTGCCTTGTTCTCCATCTTGGTAAGAAAGCATTTATTTAATCTTACACCATTAGGTGTGATGCTACCTGTAGATTTTCTATAGATTCCTTTACCATGTTAAGGAAATCCCCTTAAATTTTAGTTTGCTATGAGCTTTTGTCCTAAGTGAACATTGACTTTTTTTTTTCCTATGTGTTTAAATCACTAGGATCACTGTCTTGCATTGCCTTGTGTTCAGTGTCTAAAACCTTTCATTTCACGTATTTTCTTCTGATTTTCTAAAGTTGTTTATTACTAGAAGGCAATTTCTGTAGCAGTTAATCCTTCATAAGCAAAAGTGGAACATTGTTTTTAATACTATATATAGTTAGTTTTCTTTCAGCGTATGGATAAAATTGCCTTTTATAAAAGTATAAAGTTTTGTCACTTATTTCAAACTATAGACAAAGGGAAATGAACCTTCATTGATCATCGCTGTAAGCTGCTAATAGTTTTAAATTAGGTAAAATGTCTTAATACAGAATTGTCTATGAGCTATAATTGCCTAACTGATACAAAAGAAATGTTGAAGAAGTTGGATTGTGTGTTAACACACAATTCAGCCACATTGCTGAACATCGTAGACTATTCATTTTTTTTCTATTTCTAGTCTTTATTAGCTAGTATCTGTCTCAAGGGCTCTAAGCATTTGCTGGCTTCTTATTTCTTTGAGTGGTATTGATAATAAATAAAACATAGTCCAGTGTACATGTGTGTATTTTGTAGTATTTTGTAGTGAGGCTGCATTCCTTCTGGAGATGTAAGTGTACTTGAGGCAGGATCGTGCTTCACTGCCATGGAGTAAACAACCTCCTCCTCTGCTGCTTGTCCCTTGGCTGCTGTTGGCCTGATCAGACTGTTCCCCCTGGCTGCAGTTGACCTGATCAGACTCTTCCCCTTGGCTTTTTTTCGTATGTCTGCTTTGTCAGATGGTCTGAAGCAGAGAGAGAACCACTCATTATCTTTACCTATCTGCGGACATTAAGAATTTTTTTTTTTTTTTTTAATGAAAAGTACTCTGGTCTCGTAATTTTCAGTGTTCACAGAAACCAAGAAGAGACTTAATATTATAAATTTATTCTATCTAGTGCACATTTGATCTAATGTCAAATAAGTGGAATGAATGTGAAACTACTACCTGCAGATATAATAAAGCTGCTATTTTAATTTTTCCTTTGAACAGTTTTAGAAGAGGAGTTCTAAGATGTACAAATGAAGTTAGTAGTCGTTAGAGTAATCATGGACTCTGATAATAACAAAAGCATTTTCAAAAGTAAGTTAATTGATTTTCAGATAGCTAGGAACTTTTACAGCACATGACCCAGCTTATTATTCAAAATGAGAAAATTTAGTCAACAACTTTAAACCTCATTCTGAGTTCTTAATGTTTATATTCCTTTTAGTGCCACGATCTTATACTGTGAACACTTTCCAGTTAGGATCTCTGCTGATAGAGTAATATGTGATAGCCAAATTTCATGGAATCTTGTACACCTCAGAGAATTGCTAGAATCTGGAGGTGAACAATACATTCTGGGATTTTTTTTCCAACCTCAGAAAAGTACCAGGTCACACTTTGATGCTAAACCCTTACTGTTAACTGATTTTTTTTTTTTTTTTTTTTTTTGAGACAGGGTCTTACTCTGTCACCCAGTCTGGAGTACAGTGACAGGATCGTGACTCCCTGCAGCCTTGAACTCCTAGGCTCAAGTGATCCTGCAGCCTTGAGCTCCTAGGCTCAAGTGATCCTCCTGCCATAGCCTACTGCCTCAGCCACTTGAGTAGCCAGGACTACAGGCACATGCCACTGTGCCTGGCTATTTTTTAATTTTTGTAGACACGGGGTCTCATTATGTTGCTGCACCTGGTTTCGAACTCCTGATCTCAAGCTATCCTCCTATCCTAGTTCCCAAAGTGCTAGGATTACAGGTGTGATCCACAGTGCCTGGCCTAAATTGTTATAAATACAGTAAGAAGGCTTTGGACTTCTCATTTCCCCACATCCTCAATACTAAAGCAACATAATAAAAATGCTTCTAAAGAGGCACAAAACATTGTAAGAGTTTTAGGAAGGCTTAGTAAATTTTCATTCATAATTCTAAAGTCTCTTAGCTGTTTATAAATAGCCACTTGACACTATGAATTTTGAGGTATTATTGAATATCCAAGTTAAGGCAGTGAATAATCCCTCAAATGTCAGCAAATGTCATGATCATAGATATGTTTATATATTTCAGCAGCTCTTAATGTATCGGCAGATATATTCAGATAACTATAGGAAAAAATTTCGTGTCTTGGCCTCTCTGGGGTAGATTTTGCTGAGGTTTCTGATGGTGAAACCTTAAGGTTGGTTGCATTTGCTCTTGGTCCTGGTAGCATCTAGGTTCAAGTTACAGAATCAACACAGTTCTAGATCATTTAGAGCTAACTAAGTTCTATGAAGTAAACTGCGGAAAAGAAGAGTAACATATATATTACATGACTGTATTATGAGGACTTCCTTGAACTTTGCTTTTATGTCCTTGATAAGTGAAATCCAATTTACACATGATCTTTTCTTTTAGATATGAGAGAAAACTATATCATCTTATGTAAATAGTAGTTATGCTAGTATAGATATTGATACTTCTCCTGTCTCTAAAATGAAATAAAAGGGAGGTACTTTGCAAGTTGTTACATTTTCTATAAGAGAAGAACACCTGTGGTTCACACTGTGGCTTTTTAAGTCCTCACTTTCCATTTATGGAATTGGAAAGCTTCATGTTAATGTCACTGATGCTGATGGTGATGGGATGGTGTCATTCTGTTTATATATAATTAAGTACGAAATATTATACTACAACATTGTATGTCAGAAAATGTGATTACAACAAGTTATTAAAAATCATTACAATCTCTCAGAGAAGAAAATGATTGCTTTTCCTTTTTTTTTTTTGATATGGCTTGTGAACTTATATGTGACCCCCATTTTTTATTTCTGACAAAAAAAATCACAAGTATGTAGTTCTTTTTATCTTCCAACCATACAGTGATTTGTAGTTTATTTCACATGTTGTCATCAGTAACTCTGCAAAGTAGCAAGTTTATTAGCGCAGATCAGTTAACATGGTACTCCGGTTCTTGGTTACATGACTCATGTTCTTCCACAAATGCCTAGCTTTTGATGCTTAAAACATATGTAGTAAGAATGAAGATAAAGCAAACTGATTTTGGAAACCATATTTAATAGTTTGACAAAGAGATTTTAAACCTCTGGTCAAAGTAGCAATTTCTAGCATTTTAGCACTCTTTTCGTGACCAAATAAAAATGTTCTGTATGCAGAAACATTATTATCAGTGTCTTAATCATCACAGAATCATTTTGGAATGATTTTATTTTTCAGTAATATAAAAGAAATATTAGATGTGGTCTCTTATTGTCAAGAAATTTATATTTAGTTAAGAAGTTAAGTCCTTCACGTGTGTCCAGCTATCAGTGGAAGGCAGAAGAGAGTTAATGTTAAATTGAATGGACAGGAACAAAACAATTTATTGAGCATTCTCTCTGTGTCAGAATTATCCATATCTCATTTAATCCTAACATCATCCTAAATCATCTCATTTTAAAAACAAGGTAGGCAAATTTGGAAAGGTAAAGAAACCCATGTATGGTTGGGAAGTGAAGCTAAGATTTGAAAACAGATCTATTAACTCCAAACCTGTCTTCCTTATTTCTGTCATATTCTGCTTTCCTAACAGGAAAAGAACATAGAAAAGTTCTGAAAGAAGAGAGATCAGTGGGCTTATTGCTCTTGAGAGGCCCTCTCAGACTAGAAGTTGAGCTGAGTCTTGAAGGACTTAGTATTTGGAAATAACGGGGTCATCTTCTGTGGCAGGAGTATGGCAGGCACACTTGCGTCTCAACGTCTTTGTGCAGGCTGAGCCCTCTGCTTGGAGTTTTTTCCTGGGTGGCTGTTTTGTTTATTTTAGCTTACCTTCTCCAGGAGACTGCTGCAACCACACTTTTTTATACCGCATCCTGCTCCCTATCCTCTTCCCTTATTGCCTTCTGATTCCCCTTATCCTGGTCTGCATTCTCCCAACCAAACGTTTCCAACTTGCTGTATGATGTAGTTATTTATCAAGTTTATTGACAGTCACCTGCGTTTAGAATACAACTTCCTGAAGACAAGGATTATTGTCTCTTTTTTATTCTCCAAGATATTGTAAACATAAAGAACTGTGACAGGCACTTAGTAGGTACTCAGTAAATATTTGTTGGAAGATAAAAGGACTTTGAGTTAATAGTGAGTAAAACATATTTGAGAGTGTAGTGAAACCAGCCTTATTGGAGTGAAAAGAGCCTTATGTGTTGTGTATTCCAGTTGGATCAATAGAGCCAAACCAGATTAGAGCAAAGGAATTTATTATTTTGTAAGAATGAGAGTTTTCTACAAGATTTTATTTTAAATAACAATGTATTAATTTAATAATGTAAAAGTAATATCCTCATAACATTTTGTTGCATTTTAAAAAATGCTCTTTTGAGTGTTTTTAATTTTACCTGGTAAAATTGACTTCATAGGGAAATTAGCTATCTTGCATATTTAAAAAGTCCCTAAGCAAGGCAGGCTTTGAGGTTGGCTGATTAATTTGGCTGGAAATGTCTCTGAAGACTCAATTTCTCATGTCTTTCCCCTCCCTCTTTTTCTCCTTCCCATCCCTTTCTCTCTCCCTTTCCTCTCCAACCCCTCTCCCTCTCTTCCCCCTTTCCCCTCCTGTCTCCCCTCTGTCTTCCTTGCTGTGTTGTTGTTGATTTCAGGTTGATGCCCTCGTGATTATAACGTGGCTGCCACCACTGGCTAGGTCCGAAAAGCTTTCTTGTTTGTGGTTCTCTCAAAACCATGAAATTTAAGTCATTTTCTTCAGTCTGATTGGGCCAATGGAGACATTTATTCAGTGTCTGGCATGAAGTAGAACTTTTGGTAAATACTTGTGGATAAATTGTTAAGATTGCATAATTGTTAGAGATGCTAGAAATGGGTGGGGGAGGTTGAATGTGCTGCTTCAACTCCTAAAATACAGATGTATATAAAAAATGAATGTTCCTGGAAATACTTATCTCCCATAAAGAGAAGATAGGTGTGCTTCACTTAGAAATATTAAAATAACTGGCCAGGCGCGGTAGCTCACGCCTATAATCCCAGCACTTTGGGAGGCCGAGGCGGGCGGATCACAAGGTCAGGAGATTGAGACCATCCTGGCTAATAATAACTACAGTCTGAAAGACAAATTGAGATGGATAGTGTTGAAGGATAGAGGTGCAGTGAAGTCAGTCACAAAGGTCTCCATAGTACCAGTGTGTTACTTAGATTTCTTTTCTCATCCAATGGAATGAGCACAGAAAGCAGGCTACTTATTCATGGAAGATTTAGTAAAAATGACCTTATGTTAAACCTCAAGGAAATGATCAGTCAATTAGAGAGAAATTGTTCAAAACCCATTCTCAGGAACTTTGTACCTAGTTCATATGAAAATCACAATTTAGAATTTGGAATGCAAAATGTGGTTTTCAATATTAATTTCTAATATAGGCATTAAATGATCAGTTTTCTTTATTCTGGATTTCGTCTTTGTTAATTATATGTGTGTGTGTATATATATATATGCACACACCATGGAATACTATGTTTGTTGTGTGTATTACACACATACACACATGCACACATCCCATATTTTCTTTATCTACTCATTGATTGCTGAACATTTGGGCTGGTTCAATATTTTTGCAACTGTAAATTGTGCTGCTGTAAACATGCATGTACAAGTATCTTTTTTCTATAATGATTTCTTTTCCTCTGGGTAAATACCCAGGAATGGGATTGGTAGATCAAATGGTAGATCTACTTATTTCTTTCATGAATCCCCACACTGTTTTCCATAGAGGTCGTACTAGTTTCAATTCCCATCAACAGTGTAAGAGCATTCCGTTTCCACCACATCCACTCCAACATCAATGATTTTTTTATTTTTTTATGGCCATTCTTGCAGCGGTAAGGTGGCATCTCATTGTGGTTTTGATTTGTAGTTCCCTGGTGATTAGTGATGTTGAGTATTTTTTCATAGGTTTTTTTGGCCATTTGTGTATCTTCTTTTGAGAATTGTCTATTCATGTCCTTAGCCCACTTTTTGATGGGATTGCTTTTTTTCTTGCTGATTTGAGTTTCCTTGTAGATTCTGAATATTAGTCCTTTCTCAGATGTACAGATTGCAAAGATTTTCTCTCACTCCATGTGTTGTCTTTTTACTCTGCTGATTATTTCTTTTGTGATGCAGAAGCAAGGAAGTCCCATCTATCTTTGCTTTTGTGGCATTTTTGCTTTTGGGTTTTTGGTCATGAAGTCTTTGCCTAAGCCAGTGTGTCTAGAAGGGTTTTTCTGATGTTATCTTCTAGAATTTTTATGATTTCAGGTCTTAGATTTAAGTCTTTGATTCCATCTTGAGTTGATTTTTGTGTAACGTGAGAGATGAGGATCCAGTTTCATTCTTCTACAATTATCCCAGCACCATTTGTTGAATAGGGTGTTCTTTCCCCACTTTATGTTTTTGTTTGCTTTGTCAAAAATCAGTTGACAGTATATGGCCTTATTTATTGGTTCTCTGTTCTGTTTGCATTGGTCTGTATGCCTATTTTTATACCAGTACCATGCTGTTTTGATGACTTTGGCCTTATAGTATAGTTTGAAGTTGGGTAATGTGATGCCTCTAGATTTGTTCTTTTTGCTTAGCCTTTCTTTGGCTATGTGGGCTCTTTTTTGGTTCCATATGAATTTTAGGATTTTTTTTTCTAGTTCTGTGAAGGATGATGGTGGTATTTTGATGGGAAGTGCATTGAATTTGTAGATTACTTTTGGCAGTCTGGTTATTTTCACAGTTTTGATTCTACCCATCCATGAGCATGGGATGTGTTTATATTGTCTATGATTTCTTTCAGCAGTGTTTTGTACTTTTCCATGTAGCAGTCTTTCACCTCCATGGTTAAGTATATTCCTAAGTATTTTATTTTTTTGCAGCTATTGTAAAAGGGGCTGAGTTCTTGATGTGATTTTCAGCTTGGTCGCTGTTGGTGTATAGCAGGGCTACTGATTTGTGTATATTATTTTTATATCCTGAAACTTTGCTGAATTCATTTACCAGTTTTAGGAGCTTTTTGGATGAGTCTTTAGGGTTTTCTAGGTATGTGATCATGTCATCATCAAACAGTGACAGTTTGACTTCTTCTTTACCAGTTTAGATGCCCTTTCTTTCTCTTGTTTGATTTCTCTGGCTAGGACGTCCAGTACTGTGTTGAATAGAACTGGTGAAAGTGGGCATCCTTGTCTTGTTCCAGTTCTCAGAGGGAATGCTTTCAGTTATTCACATTCAGTAGAATGTTGGCTGTGGGTTTGCCGTAGATGGCTTTTATTACCTTAAGTTATGTCCCTTCTATGTCAGTTTTGCTGAGGGTTTTAATCATAATGGGATGCTGTTTTGTCAAATAGTTTCTCTGCATCTATTGAGTTGATCGTATGATTTTTGTTTTTGATTCTGTTTGTGTGGTGTGTCACATTTATTGACTTGTGAATGCTAAACCATCCCTGCATCCCTGGTATGAAACCCACTTGATCATGGAGGATTATCTTTTTAACATGCTGTTGGATTTGGTTAGCTAGGACTTTTGCATCTGTGTTCACCAGGGATATTTGTCTATAGTTTTATTTTTTTTGGTTGTTAAGTTTTTTCCTGGGTTTGGTGTCAGGGTGATACTGGCTTCATAGAATGATTTAGGGAGGATTCCCTCTTTCTCTATCTTGTGGAATAGTGTCAACAGGATTGGTACCAATTCTTTGAATGTCTGATAGAATTCAGCTGTGAATCCATTTGGTCCTGGACTTTTTTGTTGGTAACTTTTTAATTACCATTTCAGTCTTGCTGCTTGTTATTAATCTGTTCAGAATTTCTATTTCTTCCTGGTTTAATCATGGAAGGTTATATATTTCCAGGAATTTATCCATCTCCTCTAGGTTTTCTAGTTTATGCACATAAAGATGTTCACAGTAGCCCTGAATAATCTTTTGTATTTGTGTGGTGGTGTTTGTAATAGCTCACATTTTGTTTCTTATTGAGCTTATTTGGATCTTCTCTCTTCTTTTCTTGGTTAATCTTGCTAATGGTCTCTCAATCCTATTTATCTTTTCAAATAACCACCTCTTTGTTTCATTTATCTTTGTACTTTTTTGGTTTGTTTCAGTTCATTTAGTTCTGCTCTGATCTTGCTTATTTCTTTTCTTCTGCTGGGTTTGGGTTTGTTTTGTTCTTGTTTCTCTAGCTCCTTGAGGTGTGACCTTAGACTGTCTACCTGTGCTCTTTCAGACTTCTTGATGTAGGCACTTAATGCTGTACACTTTTCTCTTAGTACCGTTTTTTCTGTATCCTAGAGGTTTTGATAGATTGTGTCACTATTATAGTGTAGTTCAAACCCAATGATCATTCATTCACAGTTATTTAACTTCTGTGTATTTGTCTGATTTTGAGGGTTCCTTTAGAAGTTGATTTCCAATTTTATTCCACTGTTGTCTGAGAGAGTCCTTGCTATAATTTTGATTTTCTTAAATTTGCTGAGATTTGTTTGGTGGCCTATCTTACAGTCTGTCTTGGAGAATGTTCCATGTGCCGATGAATAGAGTGTATATTCTGCAGTTGTTGGGTAGGATGTTCTGTAAATATCTGTTAAGTCCATTTGTTGTAGGGTATGAGGTAAGTCCATTGTTTCTTTGTTGACTTTCTGTCTTGATGACCTGTTGAGTGCTGTCAGTGGAGTATTGAAGTCCGCCACTATTATTGTGTTGCTATCTATCTCATTTCTTAGGTCTTTTATAAATTTGGGCGCTCCAGTGTTAGGTCCATCTATATTTAGGATTGTGATATTTTTCTGTTGGACTAGTTCTTTTATCATTATATAATGTCCCTCTTTGTCTTTCTTAACTGCTATTGCTTTAAAGTTTGTCTTGTCTGATGTAAGAATATCTACTCCTGCCACTCGCTTTTAGTGTCCATTTGCACGTAATATCTTTTTCCACCCCTTTACTTTAAGTTTATGTGAGTTCTTATGAGTCAGGTGAGTCTCTTGAAAACATTAGATATTTGGTTGGTGAATGTATTTTCAAATTTTTTGGAGACTGGGTCTTGCTCTGTCCCCCAGGATGGAGTTCAGTGGTGTGATCTTGGCTCACTGCAGCCTCTACTTCCCGGGTTTAAGGAATTCTTATGCCTCGGCCTCTTGAGTAGCTGAGATTACAGGTATATGCCACCACACCCAGCTAATTTTTGTATTTTTAGTAGACATGGGGTTTCCCCATGTTGGCCAGGCTGGTCTTGAACTCCCGTCCTCAAATGATCCACCTGCCTCAGAGTCCCAAAGTAGCATGAACCACCATGTGTGGCCTTGGTTGGTGAATTCTTACCCATTCTGCCACTCTGTATCTTTTTAAGTGGAACATTTAGGCCATTTACATTCAATGTTAGTATTGAGATATGAGGTACTATTGTATTCATCCTGCTATTTATTGAATACCTTGGGTATTTTTCATTGTGTTGTCGTTTTATAGGTCCTCTGAGGATTAGGCTTTAGAGAGGTTCTATTTTGGTGTGTTTTGAGGATTTGTTTCAAGATTTCTTTTATTAACAGCAGTTCTCATAGTGCTGGCTTGGTAGTGGCAAATTCTCTTGGCATTTGTTTGTCTGAAAAAGTCGTTATCTTTCCTTCGTTTTTGAAGCTTAATTTCACTAGATACAAAAATCTTGGCTGATAATTGTTTTGATTGTTTAAGGAGGCTAAAGATAGAATCCCATTGCCTTATGGCCTGTAGGGTTTCTGCTGAGAAATCTGCTGTTAGTCTGACAAGTTTTTCTTTATAGGTTACCTGCTGCTTTTGCCTCACAACTCTTGTGATTGTTTCCTTCATCTTGACTCTAGATAATCTGATGACTATGTGCCTCGGCAATGATCTTTTTGCGGTGAATGTCTCAGGTGTTCTTTGACCTTCTTGTATTTGGATGTCTAGATCTCTAGCAAGGCTGGGGAAGTTTTCTTCAATTGTTCCCTCAAATATGTTTTCCAAACTTTTAGATTTATTTTCTTCCTCAGTAACACCAGTTATTCTTAGATGTGGTTGTTTAACATAATTTTAAATTTCTTGGAAGCTTTGTTCGTTTTTTAAGTTCTTTTTTTCTTTGCCTTGGTTAGATTGGGTTAATTTGAAAGTCTTGTGTTTGAGTTCTGAAGTTCTTCTATTTGTTTGATTCTATTGCTGTGATTTTCCAGTGCATTTTGCAGTTTTCTAAGTGTCTCCTTCATTTCCAGAAGTTGTGATTTTTTTTTTTTTTTTTTTTTTTTTTTTTTAGTTATGCTCTGTATTTCACTGGAGATTTTTCCTTTGATATCCTATGTCATTTTTTTTTATTTCTTTAAGTTGGATTTCACCTTTCTCTGGTGCCTCCTTAATTAGCTTAATAGTCGACCTGAATTCTTTTTCTGGCAATTCAGAGATTATATCTTGCTTTAAGCTCCATTGCTGTTGAGCTGGTGTGATCTTTTGGGGGTGTCAAAGAACCTTGTTTTGTCATATTACCAGAATTGTTTCTCTAGTTCCTTCTCATTTGGGTAGACTATGTCAGAGAGAAGGTCTGGGACTCAAGGGCTGCTGTTCAGATTATTTTGTCCCATGGGGTGCCCCCTTGATGTGATTTTCTTCCCCTTCCCCTAGGAATGGGGCCGCCTGAGAGCCGAACTGCAACAATTGTTATTTCTCTTCTGGATCTAGCCACACAGCAGAACTACTGGGCTCCAGCTTGTCACTGGGGAGTGTGTGCAGTGAGTCCTGTGATGTGATCTGTCTTTAGGTCTTTCAGCCGTGGATACCAGCACCTGCTCCAGTGGAGGTAGCAGGGAGTGAAATGGACTCTGAGGGTCCTCGATTGTGTTTTTGTTTAGTGTGCTGGTTTTGTGTTGGTTCTTCTCCAGCCAGGAGGTGGCACTGTCAATAGTGCATCAGCTGAGGTTGTATAGGGAGAAGACAAGCTTGCCCTAGGGTCGCCTGTGGGTGAATGTTCTTGTTTCTCCATTGGTGGGCAGGGTGGGCTTTGACTTTGGCCACCAGGGCAGGTAGAGAAAAACCATCAGGTGGAGGCAGGGTTAGGCATGTCTGATCTCAGACTCTCCTTGGTCAGGGCTTGCTGTGACTGCTGTAGGGGACAGGGGTGTGGTTCCTAGACCAATGGAGTTATGTTCCCAGGGGACCTCTGCTATCACATATAGGTCACCAGAAAAGTGGGTAAAGCCGGCAGCCACAGGCCTCACCCAGCTCCCATGTGGCCTGCAGCCCAAAAGGCTGGTCTCACACGCACCATGCCCCCCAACACACTGAGTTTATTTCCAGACAGCTAGTGAGCAGGGCTGAGAACTTAGCCCAGGGTACAAGCCTCCATCTGAGAAAGCAAGTGAACCCACAGTTCCTCAGCTGTCCCACGGAGCCTGCAGCTGCAATCCACCTCCTACAAAGGGTCTGTGGATTCTCTAGGCTTGCCTGGGGTGTTCCTGTGGTAGTTCTTGGAGCAAAAGTTCACGATGTAGGTTTACACAGGCTGCTCTGTCCACCCGAATGGGAGCGGCAAGTTAGGCCTGCCTCCTATTCACCATTTTCCCAGATTTTGATTTAAAAATATTTAAAATTAGCTTCTTACCATGAAAGCTACACTATTAAGTTCTTGCTGTGAGTGGTGTGCTTACTATGAAATCCCCTTAGCGCCTTTTTTTCCTGTAGACTGTTCTTGCTAAGGCTTTTAAAAAGTATTAAAATGAGGTTTGGATCAAAGATGCTTTATCTTTCTCTAAAAATTAAATTTCTCTTTAACAAGCATAGATATTTATTTTCTGAAATTATTTCATCTCTTCATTTCCTAATTTATTCATCCCACTGGAATGCAAGCTTATCGAGATCAGAGATAAGTTCCTGGCACGCAGTGGTCCCTCAGTAAATATTTGTTGAATAAACACCTGTTTACAAAAACCCTATGCTGCATGAAAATTAGTCTCCTCTGGACCTTTTTTCTTTCTCTTTCTTTCTTTCTTTCTTTCTTTCTTTCTTTCTTTCTTTCTTTCTTTCTTTCTTTCTTTCTTTCTTTCTTTCTTTCTTTCTTCTCTCTCTCTCTCTCTCTCTCTCTCTCTCTTTCTTTCTTTCTTTCTTTCTTTCTTTCTTCTTTCTTTTTTGCCAATTTGTTCTTCATCAGTACCTCAAAATTTGGTATTCATGGCAATATTTTTCTTTTCCATGTTCCTCTAACCTTTTATTTCAAAGAGAGCTTCATTGCTGATCTGAGTGAAGTGCTGTTCTGGCACTTCAACTGTGAGTGTGTGCTGGAAGTGTACAGGGAAAAGGGAACATTCTACCCTGTGGGTTCTTAACCTGAAATTCCTGTACGATCTGCAAGGAGTCATGAACTGCACGAGTGGGAAGGGGCCGTATTCCCTCTCTCTTACCTTGAAACGGTCTTTGGGCTGGGGGAGGATGATCTTTTTCGGTAACAATTTATTTTGTTAACTTATTTCACTTTGAACTTGTAAGGTGGCAGAAGTTAGGTACCTTGTCCAAAGTAATGTCACTAGTGACTGCAGGTCTGGGCTTCATACCTTAGTCCATGCTCTAAACCAGCGTTTCCCAAACTTTTGGCACCAGGGACCAGTTTTGCGGAAGACAGTTGTTCCACAGACTGGTCGAAGGGGGTGGTTTCAGGATGATTCAAGCATGTTACATTTGTTGTGCGTTTTATTTATATTATTATTACGTTGTATTATGTAATGAAATAATGATACAACTCACCATGATATAGAATTAGTGGAAGCCCTGAGCTTGTTTTCCTTCAACTAGACAGTCCCATCTGGGGGTGACGGGAGACAGTGACACCTGAAGTGTGTCACTTATGTCCAGGCTACTCTGTAATCTTGTTGTGGTCGCTGTCACTGCAGAAAACCCTGCTTCACAAAGACAGATTGTTGGACATGGAAGCAGGCTTTTCAGTGCTTCTGTGGCAACCTCAGGATATTCCACCTGGACTTTCATCCAGAACATATGGAGATTTGAAGTTGTCTCAAACATATTTTTAAAGCCACTGTCATTTGCCATCTCAAGCAGCTGATCCTCTTCTAGCACAGACAGTCGATTCACCAGGCTTATTCACAAGTGGGTTGCGGATTCATTCCTTCCCAGTTCGGGGTTCTTTTGTGGTTGGGAAGTATCGCTCAAGCTCTCCTGAAAGCTGAGGTGGTGATCCTGCGTCAGCTGGGGGAAAGAAGGCCCTGGCTCTGTCTCTTTCAGAGTCTCTGCTAATGTTTGAAACATGTCAGAAATCCCAGTGTTCCCTCGTCACGCCTGTAATTCCAGTTTGGTTTTGAATGCAGCCGCTTTATTTGCTGACTTGAACACAGCTGTCATTCTCCCCTGAAGTGACAGATTGAGTTCGTTGAACAGGTTAAATAGGTCACACAAGTAAGCAAGTTTTGCAGCCCATTTTATGTCACTGAAATGTGCTGCCAATGGTGACTTTTTTTCTAAAAGAAATCTCTGGAGTGGTTTCAAAAACTCTGGCCAGAAATCTACCTTTAGAAAGCATTTCACTTCCGTGTATGAGAAGGTGTGTGTGTTCTGCGTCCATCTCCTCACAGAGCTGTGCGAACAGACGTTGAGTTAAGGGCATGTACTTTAATGTGGTTGATAATTTTAATCACATTCTGCTAAACATTGTTAAGTCCACGTGACATTTTTCAGCTAGCCAGCATTTCCCTATGGATGACACAGTGCGTAGACTAACATTCAGAAGCAACCTAAGGAACTCCAGTGGCACAGTCGGTTAGTGCGTGGTACTTATATATGGAAGTGACCTGTTTGACCTGAGTAGTGAAACCAGAAAGCCGTCCAGTCATGGCAGCTGCTCTGTCCATGTGTATACCAACACAAAATGACCAATTTAGTTTTTCTGATATGTAATCATTCACAGACTAGAATAGTTCTGCAGCTGTGGTGTTGGCTGGCAACAAAAGTGCACATAACATATCTTCCTGCACATCCCCCTGAAAAATATATCACACATTAACAAGCATGGTTGCCTTGCTGTCAACATTGGTAGACTCGTCAACCTGGATTGTGTGCCACGGTGATTCATTAATCTCCTTTTACAGTTGTGTCTCAGTATCCTCTGCTATCTCACTAATTCATCTAGTTATGGTGCTAGCCGAAAGAGGAACACCTGCTACCTTTTGAACTGCAGCCTCTCTTAAAAGTTCCCAGCAGATGTCCTTAGTAGCAGGCAGGATCAACTCTTCACCAACAATAAAGGGTCTCTTAGCTTCAGCAACGTGGTTAGCCACTAAGAATGATGCTCTTGGCCAGGTGCAGTAGCTCATGCCTGTAATCCCTGCACTTTGGGAGGCCAAGGTGGGTGGATCATCTGAGGTCAGGAGTTCGAGAACAGCCTGGCCAACATGATGAAACCCCGTCTCTACTAAAAATACAAAACATTGGTCAGACATGGTGGTGGGCACCTGTAGTCCCAGCTACTCGGGAGGCTGAGGCAGGAGAATTGCTTGAACCTGGGAGGCAGAGGTTGCAGTGAGCTGAGATTGCATCATTGCACTCCAGCCTGGGCAACAAGAGTGAAACTCTAGCTCAAAAAAAAAAAGCTCTCAGTGTAGACGCATTTGATGAAGTTGGTCGCCTTCAATAATTGCCTGTGTTCTTGGTGTCCACATTTAAAAATTTTTTTTTGAAAACTCCAAAGGCTTGTCTTTTTTTTTTTTTTTTTTTTTTTGAGACGGAGTCTCGCTCTATTGTCCAGGCTGGAGTGCAGTGGCGCCATCTCGGCTCACTGCAACCTCTGCCTCCTGGGTTCAAGTGATTCTCCTCCCTCAGCCTCCCAAGTAGCTGGGATTACAGGTGTGTGCCACCATGCCCAGCTAATTTTTTGTATTTCTAGTGGAGATGGGGTTTCACCGTGTCAGCCAGGATGGTCTTGATCTGACCTCGTGATCTGCCCACCTTGGCCTCCCAAAGTGCTGGGATTACAGGCATGAGCCACTGCACCCAGCCAGGCTTGTCTTTTAATGCAGGGTACTTGGTCTCCATGTGGCAATGCAGTTTTGAAGGTTTCGTGGCTTCCTTGGATAGCTGGTCACCACATATACAAAGTGGACTTGGAGAATTTGCATCACCCATAGATTATGCAGTGAACCGATAATTTAAATAGGACTTGGTATTTTCTTTTAAATACAGCTTTCTTTTCGTTGGCAGTCTTAGAGTCTTCTGTTTTCTCATGATTAGGTCTTCCCCCTTTTCAAAGAAGCTCTACAGTGTTGTCTGTCTTTTACTCATTTCGGCTAGGACTTTGGGCTTACCAAAACTGTGACTGAGACAAGTGCATAGTGTGGGAAAGAGGTGCAGATGGAAGTGGTAAATAAAATAATAGGCAGGTCACACATCGACTGAATAAGTGTCAGATTCTAGGTTAAAGCTGCCACAAGATGCAGCTGTGCAATTTGAAGCACATCAGCTCACTTGCCACTGTAAAGCCTGCCACCAACCAGATGCAGCTTGTCACTTGCCTCTCACTGATAGAGTTTTGATATGTGTCTGCCAGCAGTTAATTTCCTGTGATCTCTGTGTAGTCAAACCTTCCTGCTAATGTTAATCTGTATTTGCAGCCACTCCCCAGCGCTAGCATCACCACCTCAGCTCCACCTCAGATCATCAGGCATTGGATCCTCATAAGGAGCGCACAGCCTAGATCCTTAGCAAGTGCAGTTCGTGATAGGGTTTGCGCTCCATGAAAATCAAATGCCACTGCTGACCTGACAGGAGGCGGCGCTCAGGCAGTAATGCCAGTGATGGAGAGCGGT
The DNA here is from genome assembly GCF_007565055.1 of Rhinopithecus roxellana. NCBI lineage: Eukaryota > Metazoa > Chordata > Mammalia > Primates > Cercopithecidae > Rhinopithecus > Rhinopithecus roxellana. The sequence goes on from NC_044552.1 coordinate 152,653,607, forward strand.
TGTCAATACGGACGAAGCTTTGCTCACTTGCCACCGCCCACCTCCTGCTGTGTGGCCCGGTTCCGAACCCCTGCTCTAAACCACTGTCCATCATATGTGTTCCCACAGTGCAACTCTACTGTAGAAGAGAAAGTAAAGTTTCTGTCTTCAACATGCTTAAATTTTTCTTGGGCAAGAGAATTCAACTAAATGAAAATTCCAATTATCAAAAATAGGAAGCAATGTTCCCTTACACAAGAAATCCCACTGTGTTCATTAATTTTCTCAGCTAAGTAAAATACTATAGTTTTTAAATATACTAGACTTAACATTGATTTAACTAAAATTGAGTGTTAAGTTAGAGAAAATGATTTTCTAAATCAGCTCCTAAGGTGAAAAGCCAGAAATCGGCTATAGGTAAACTTTTTTCTTTCAAATACTTTAAATTGCCCATAAAGCAAAACTTGTTGATTTTGTAAGCACATGTCATAGGCTATCTTATGCACACTCAAATTTGAGAAGTACTAACTAAGCAAGACTAAGAGAAAAAGCCAAAGGAACATTTATTTACAGATGTCTGGACATTCACACTGTCCTTGAACTAATTTTCAGATCTGTAGTGGTGACTAGCAGAGGGTAGAAAATTCCACAATGTCATAGCTAGGTGACTGCATGCAGTCTTGGTATTAAACCTGTTCACACATTGCTCCTTTTCATTATATACTTTTTAATTGTTTGACTTTTTCAAACATTCTCATTAAATGTTTTAGATCAAAACTTTAAAAAAATTAAAAGCACATATGTCTCTGTAACTTTAGAATCTGTTAATAAATTTGTTGTAATGATTAAATAGTCTCATCTTCAGAGAGGATTAGGAGTTGAAGAGTAAATAAAATATTTCTGTGGTGCCACTTCAATGTAGAAGACAAGACATTTTTCCTATGACATCATTACATGTGTTACATTCTTAGGGAAGTCAGAGGCCATACTCTAACCATTATGCAACAATGGTAAGAAAATATATGAGCAATTGTGTATTAATACAGTAATACAAAAACTAGGTACTGTCGATCTGAATACCTACTGTCCTAAAGCATTGAGCTACATTCCAGTTTTGGTACATTAAGTTCGTTCTGATGGTGACAGACAACAGGATTTGATTGCTCAAGAAGACACAGGAACCAAAATGACAGTCCTTGCAGATCTCAAGTTTATTACAGGAAAAAGACAGCAAGGAGCCTGTCGATGCCAGACTGAGCTCCAGGACCCCCTCCTCTTAGGGACACACACTTTCTCACAGGTCAGAATCAATGACCTGTGTGTGCAACACTCAGAACCATGGACTGAGAGTGGGTGTCTGCCAGCTTGTTCTACACCCTGTTGGTCACACAGGCATTTTCTTGCCTGTAGCCAGCCCCAGTGGGAGAGCCTTCCAGGGATTCTCACCTAGACCCTGTGCAAACCACCCCAGTCTCACTTTACCAATCAGCAATGCTGACAAGCTGGTATAAACAACCCCCCAACTCCTCAAACACATGGAACAAAGCAGCACTATTATTAGTGGGTATGTTTCACGCCTTGACCAGAGTTCCATGCAGGTACATTTGTTATTTCAACAGAACAGCTCACACCAGCTCCAGGTCTGCTGTGACCTTCGAAGCACGAGTGTGAAAGGTCATTTGGGATATTCATGTGGGTTGTATTGTATAGAATACTGAAATGTTATCAACCCCATTTTAGGTATGTGTAGTTGAATATACCACAGTGTAGCTATTCTTACAGGCATATCATATCCATTTTAGAACCTCTAGAAAGGTAACGTGGTGGTGGTATTTCAGTTTCCCTGTGAAATTAATGTATACTTCTTAAGTCATCATTTGTTATGTTCAACCTTTACAGTTTTAAAAAATCAAATTTGTAGATTTCATAAGAGGAAGCATTGCAAAAAACCACTCAAGTTTATTGAAAGCAAATGACATATTTTGTATTTTAAAACCTACTCAGTCTCTGATTGTGTTTTTCCCTCTTCCTTCTCTATCCCCAGATGAATCGGCTCCTAAGGAAGTCAGCAGGGTAAGTAACGTGAATATTATTTTTACGACTACAATATAGGAAATGAATGTTTTATTTTTCAGTACCCTAACACATTGAGTGTTAGAAAGATAATGGCAAAAGCTGAGTTCCCTCTCCAAAGTATCACTCGTTAATATGGAAAAAAGTCGGTAGAGAGGGTGCAAATTGGAGGCCTCAATTCTGAATACGGCACACAGATGCATTTTGTTCGGCTACACGTGCCTGTGGGATTTTCTCAATCAGTTGCCAACATGTAGAAATTGAGACACTGTAGTAAAGGTTGGATTTCTGGCTTCTCTTGAACCAGAAGGTAAGGTCACTCTCACAGGGCAGCAGTCTTCCCAGGGTGGGAAGCAGAAGCTGCCTTCAGATGCATGATGTTCTCGAGTCAGCCTCAGTCCTCCATGTAGCCGGCTTTACTCATGTCTGCTACCCACCCAGCCTCCGCCTTTGAGTTCATGTACTTACTTTTTGGGAGAACAAAAGGCAACTCATGCGTTGAAAACATAATATTGCTTAGAAATTTTATAAATATTAAAGGTACTGTTTTCATGGCCCGGTTAAGAGCCTTAGCAAGCTTAAAAACTATGGCAGGTGAGTCCTGAAAGCATTTAGCATACTGTTTATGCTATAAAATTATAAGTGATTACATTTGGAAAAAAAGTGTCTTAGTTTTTCCTGTATTACACAAAGATCTTAAGTGTAGATGAAATATTGCAAATAATCAGTTTGAATGGAACTGAATGCAACCTTAGAGATCAGTTTTTATTGTAATATATACATTGAAAAACTGTTAATAGAATCACATATGCAGATATATTCCTCTATTTTTGATCATCTGAAGAAAGAAATCTCTAAAATGACCTGGGCCAGTGCTGGGGGCTGGGGGTTTGGAGATAGGCGAGGGCAGAATTCCTTCTGTCCATAGCAATGTAGGAGACTCTTGAGGTTTCTGTGAGTCTCAGGGTTTCACTGGGTGCCTTTGTTATTAATTTCACGTTTGTGGAACTCAGAGCTGAAGAGTTGCTTGGTCTGGATGCTCAGAAGCTACCAGGAAGTGAGAGAGGGGTGAACCTAGAATTTTGGGAGCTGCTAGGAGTAGCAGAAAATGCTAAAAAGTGATGCTTGAGGGTAAGATGGGGACTCTGAAAAGTGAACTTTGGCAGAGTCATAAAATATTAGAGTGTTGATATTGGCACAGCTGCCATGTGTTCAGACAGTGTCATTGACAATACCACATACCGTCTTATAAGGCCATTAGAAAAAATGATGAAACTATATGTAGTGACTTTTCTTTGCTATTATTTATAAGATTCTCTGATATTATGCCAAATTTGGAGAAAAGTGCGTCTCTAATTGAGAAATACTAAAGGTGTGAGCTGATAACCTAGAAATGGTATCAGTTGCCAAGATCTCTGTAATGTTTTCTTTAAAAAATGTATCCCGTATCTTGATCAATGCTTATTTGACTAATACTCAGAGTTTCCTTTATGAAATAGCATGCCACTATTTTCAGTAAAGATTCAGATTTAGAAATTCCTCGGGCAACGTTTCAGTAGATGGTGACTGGCCACAGGGCTTCTGTTCTAACACATCCCTGATAGAAAGCATGCTCTCTAGTTCCACTGAGGATGATGGTTACACTCTCCGGCAGTTCTGTTGTGTTTTTGTTTTCTTTTTTCTTTCCCCTTTCTCTTTCTCATATACATTTTTTTTTTTTTTTTTTTTTTTTTTTTTTTATTGCAGCAAAGCCTCACTTCATCACCAAGGCTGAAATGCAGTGGGACAGTCTCAGCTCACTTCAGCCTTGACTGCCTGAGTCCAGATGAGCCTCCCACCTCAGCCTTCTAAATAGCTGGGACTATAGGCCTGTGCCACCATGCCCGGCTAATTTTTTTCTTTTTATAGAGATGGGGTGTCTCCATGTTGCCCAAGCTAGTGTCGAACTCCTAGGCTCAAGTGATCTTCCCACCTCACCCTCCCAAAGTGCTGGGGTTACAGGTTTGAGCCACTGAGCCCAGCCTAGGCAGTTCTAATTATTATGAAGTACTTTCTCATTTAGAACCAAGCAGCCTCCCAAAATGGCCATTTTCCAGTATGTGTTTTGACTTTTATTTCATATGCAAACTCTTTGAGTATACGGATTATGTTAGTTCTTTTCTAGTAAAAGATCTTAGTTTCTAAACTTTATTTTCCATATGCCTCCTTAAGATGTGGGTTGACATTCTTTGGACAAGCTATATATTATTAATATATCTTTAAAACATTGCAACCTTAACACTACAGACTAATTTTGTCTTGAGACTGGTAAAAGGAGGTGGGACAGATACCTGTCTTAGTTTGAAACCTATGTATCTGTCAATATGGTTTTAATGGAGAATTAGTTTTTTTAAGAAACTACATTGCGTTTCTTGTTATTGAGCTTTGAGTAAACTGTCACTATTTTTTCATGAAGTCAGACCTGTAGGTCTTATGTCTCTTCCCCTTCCCTTTTTTCTATTTTTCTTTCCTCTCTTTGTCTCCCTGTCTTCTAACCTATCATTCAATGATCATTATTTTTTGAGCATTTGTGTTTCAGGCATTGTTCTAAGGTAGTGTAGATACAATGGTGAGCAAAATTGACAGGATTCAGGTTCTTATAATATAGAGGGGAGTTGTGGAAACAGTTCAGAAAATTTGTATGATGTGTATATTGTTTGTGTGTGTGTACATCTATCAGGCAGTGATAAATACTGTGATAAATACATGGAAGAATAAAGCAGAATAAGGGGCTTGAGAGTGATGGTGGGTTCAGAGGGTGCTTATTGGCTTGTTGCACATATGCAGTGGTCAAGAGAGGTTAATTTCCTAAGTGAAATTTGAGAGGAATCTGAAGGGAATGAGAGCATCAGCAGAAGGAGGAGACAGCAACTGCAGAGGCCCTGAGGTAGGCCATTGTGATGAGCAGAGTGAGTCATGCAGAGACCAGTGAGAAATGAGGTTGGAATGGAATTGGGGGTATTTAGGCCTTCTTCTAGCTGCCGAATTGAGAGTATACACAGTAAGAGTGGAAACAGGTAGACCCAGTGGTAGTCTAGGAGTGTAGGCAGGGGAGGATGATATCTAGGATTAGGGTTGTAATGGTGAACTAGGATCAGAGGTTGGGTGTAGAAGAAGAAAGAGCAGACAGGTTTTGCTTATGGGAGCGTAAACCAAAAAGTATCAGAGACCTGTCACAGTCAACTTAGAAGCTGATTTTGACAAGGTTAAGGACATGCCTATGACATAACCTCAGGAGCTTCTGAGATGTGTCCACAATAGTTGGGCCACAGCTAGGGAGATGTAAGATATCATTCAGTACATGTCCCTTGGTTTGGTCTGGAAAGGTGGGACAGCTGGAAGCATGGGGGCCAGGTAGTGTCCAGGTCACAGTTGGATTCAACAATTTTCTGATGGGCAATTGGTTGAATGGTTGAAAGAGTTATTATCAAAGACCTGGAATCAATGGAAAGGGATGTCTGGCTTATGGTAAGGGTTTTAGAGACCAAACATTTATCATGCAAATGAAGCCTCCAAGTAGCAGGTTTCAGAGCTCTTATCAGACCTGAAAAGCTACCAGACTCTTAGACTCTCCTGGTTCAGAGAAAAGACCTGGAAAAGGAAGGGGTTTCTCTACAGAATGTAGATTTTCCCCACAGGAGACAGCTTTGCAGGGCTGTTTCAAAATGTGTCAAAGAAATATATTTGGGTTAAAATACTTCAATTTCTTTCAGGACCTGCTGTCATGTGATGCTGCTGTACTAGAGTCAGGCTGGAGTTTGATGTCTTACAGCCACAAAAAGTCTGTTTCATCAGTCTTAAAACCTGTTTTAGTGTCAATGCTGGTCAGCTGTGCCTGAATGTCAAAGGGAGGAGGTTATAATGAGGCATGTCCAACCCCCTGCCCCCCAATCACTGTCTGAACTAGATTTTCAGGTCTACTTTGGAATGCCCTTGGCTGAGAAGAGGGTCTTTCAGTCAGTTGGGGAACTTACTGTTTTATTGTTGGCTTGTAGTTGTATATGGTGAGTGAGAAGAGAGGACTCAGTAACGACTCCCAACTTTTTTGGTCTGAGCACTTGAAAGAATAAAATTTCTCTTTACTGTTATGGAGAAGACTGTAGGAGGAATGGGGTTGATTGAGACTGGGAAATTAGTAAGTTTAAGGAATCAGATACGGAATTGGAGATTTTTAGAAAGCAAGTGCATATATGGTCAAATTAAAAGAAAAGTTCCTAGGTAGAGATATGCATTTGGGAGTTTGTGGTGTATAAATGATGTTTAAGGCTGTGGGAGTAGGTGACACTTCTTAGAGAGCTTGTCTGTGGAGAAGAGAGTCAAGACCCAAGCACTAAACTGGACACTCCACTTGTTGAGTGGTGGAGAAGATGTGGAAAAGTCAGCAGAGGAGAGGAAGAAGGAGAAATCAGTGAAGTCAGAGGAGATTAAAAAGTTTCTTTGTCAGCAGATTTTGTTTTAGAATTTTAACTGCAGGACTGTACATTTATTTCACCTTCATTCCATCTTGTTTTGATCCATCTCAACCTGTTAAGATGAGTCTCAGTCTTATTTGTTATCTAACATATTGTTTATTTCTCTGTGTTTCGAAGCCTCAAATTTGAGTGTTTTTTCCAAGTTGTTTTCCTGTGCCCCCTTTACAATAATTATCATCTAGGAAATGCCGAGTGTGGAAATATCACCTATGAGAATAATGTGAAATTGTGTCAAATGCGTTATAGAAACCAGGGTATCTTAACCTACCATATTTTTCTAAGCAGTCATTGTCATTTAATCAACAAATATTAGGTGAGTCCCAGTTCATCTAGGCTCTTGAGATACATCAAAGATAAACTAGATAGAAATCCCTGCACTCATGGCATTTCCATAGTGTAGGGTAGAGTCCATAAACAATAAATAAGACATGCACTGTGCTCAGTGGTAATGAGTGCTGTGGAGACAGAAAAGGGAGAGGCAGGGTAGATGATGTGGGGCCAGGCAAGGCTCACTGGGAACACATTTGAGGAAAAACTTAAGGGAAGTGAAGGAGTGAGCCATGCTGAGAACTGAGTAGGAGCTTTCCAGGTAGGTGGTACAGGAAGTGCAAAGGCCCCGAGACAGGAGTATGCTTGGCACATTGCTGGAGGCATAGCAAGGCGGCCATCTTGACTAGATCTGAGTGAGCAAAGGAAGGAGCCTTGGTCAGAGATGATGCGGCTGGGGGAGATTTGAGGGATACTCTATCAGTCATATCTCTATTGGTTGTTTGTTCCCATCTAATCCACAGTATTAATCCTTTATGTTATGATTGCTGTTACTCTTTTTAAGTGGTTTCAGTTCCTAAGTCAAAAAGATTTCTGACAAGAACAGGGAGATAAAATCGTCAGATTAAGAAGAGTATTTGGATGCTGAGTTGCTAGAAAATGCCAAACTTCAGCCAGGTCTAGAATTCTTGGGTATAGACTTAACCCCCAAGATGCTCTAGTATTTTTCATCACACTCTTGTATTTAATGTTTTCAAGAAGAAATCTGAGACCATTCTGATTCTTTTTCTTAGTAAATGTTGCCTTTTTCATTGCTGAATGTATTTGTAAGTGTCTCATTTGCTCTTTGAATTTGTTATTCTTACCAGGTCATGTAGATGCTTTAATTTTGAGTAATTTAACCTAGTATGTGGTGAGCTTTCTCAATCCGTTTCAAAGTCCTTCTTAGTTCAGGGTTTTATGCCACTTGTTTCTTGGTGCATCGGTTCTTTCGCATTTATTTCGTTCTCTTTAAGATCATCAGACATACCCATGTCTTTCTCCTTTCCTGGTTCTTTTACTACACATTCTAGAACCTCTCAGATTTATTCTCTTTGTCATTGACTTGAACTTCTCTACTGTTTCTCATTCTGCTTAAATTCGTAATGACTCTTTTAAAATTAAAGGTTACTTCTGTATTTTGGGTGTTTCTTCTTCATTTCAATCTGTCTTATTATACTATTTGATAATCTCTCATTGTTAATTCTTTAATTATCTTGAGAGTGTAAAATAGATGCTTTCCTTAATATTTTTGCATATCTTCCTTCTCACACGACATCCCAAATTCACTTCTATCCTCTGTATTAGTATAATACTAAGGCTTTGCATATTTTTGTGGTTTTTTTTCTTCTTTTTGTCTTATGTGTTGAGGAGTCATTTGCTGATTTTTTTTTACAAAAATATATTTATCCTTGAGTGATGTTAGATCTGCTCTTCATTAATAGATTATCCTTATCTCTGTTTACTATTCATGTAAATGTCCTTAGCATCTTCCTGTTTAGTGGGTTGGAGGCTAGATAATGAGCATCAGTGGCACCAGTTCAGTCTGGAGTGACCGAGGGGAACCCCGAGGAAACTGGAGTTGTGGACATTCTCCTGGGGGAGCTGATCACAGTGATTTTTCTCTAGGTTGATTGAAACAAATTGCTGTACTGGAATCCAGATTTCATTATCTTGTCTTCCTTTTAACCTGGCATAGTGAACAGTATGACTGTATCCATTTTATTTAGTGTTTCTGTATGCCAAGTTTTAAAAGAAATGCGTAATTCAGTTAGTGAATCATTAAGTTTCTCTGGATTTCTATTCCGTGTGTTTCTAAATACAGGACCCTGTTGCAGACATGAGCATGAACTCATATCCAACTCTCAGCATATTAAATGGGATCTTGTGTCATTACTTTCCCCAGAATATTTTTTATGGACTTGATGCAACAGTGTAATTTTCTTGGGAAGGAGACATTTTCATTAAGTTCTTAGTGAATGTTTTAAAGTTGGCTTCATTGGTATGTCTAGCCAAATTGTCTTGAATTTTGTGGCATGTAGCAGCCATAGTTGCCTAATTTCATCACTAATTCGGCTTTCTCCTTTTCACTTTTGTTTATTTCATATGAGAAGGGGAAGATTTTCATAGGATGTCAACTTGAAAATATTTATTTTTCCTGGTGTAGCCAGTCGGGATTTCTTCATATTTATAAAATTTCTGTTACTGCATTTAAGAAATTTCTGAATTATCTATTAATACTTATGCCCATATATTCTACAGATTAATTTTATATTATGTTATAATCAGTTTTGTTATAGGAAACAGTATTATTAGGAGGGCAGGAAGGTTTCGGTTAGGGCAAAATTGTGAAAAATGGTTTCTTTCAGAGGAGTTTGAGAATAGAAGGGGTTTGCACATGCTAGTGAGTTCCAGGGCACAGTGGAAGGAATTGGTCAGCCGCGGGGGAGCAGACAGGTGGGCCGGCCTGGCAGATGTGTGGAGTAGCAGAGGATGAAGTCCAGGGATGCGGGTGCATGTGTAGGGCTTAATTTTCCTATTGTTTGATGGAAGCTCGAAAAAGCAGTAGCCCAAAGACACTTAGAAACTCACTCGCTCTGTTTCTCTCTCTTTTGCTTTTTTCTCTTTTTCTCAATATCAGGCATTTATTTAAAATTTTTCCTTATAGAGTCTAGTTTTATTTGGTTGAAGCCGTACTTATCTGTAATAGTAATGTCATTAAAAATTTAGGATGTTAGATGTATGTCTGAATACTTACAAATACTAATAGTAGAGTTAGAACCTCATTTAGCCTAACAAGAAGTTGCACAAGATGTTTTTTTTTTCTTGTTTCTGACTTTTATTTTAGGATTGAGGATACATGTGCAGGTTTGTGACATGGGTAAATTGCATGTCACAATTTACCCATGTAAATGGTGGGGGTCATTGTACAGATTACTTCATCACCCAGTAATAAGCATAATACTCGATGGTAGTTTTTCAGATTTTTCCTTCAAATGTTTTTACTGCAAATTTGAACTGGAAGGGCCATGCTAAGTTTACATAGAAGGGGAAAAGTTTATATGAAGGTGAACATTACTTCTTTTTTTTTTTTGACGGAGTCTCGCTCTGTCGCCCAGGCTGGAGTGCAGTGGCCGGATCTCAGCTCACTGCAAGCTCCGCCTCCCGGGTGTGCACCATTCTCCTGCCTCAGCCTCCGGAGTAGCTGGGACTACAGGCGCCCGCCACCTCGCCTGGCTAGTTTTTTGTATTTTTTAGTAGAGACGGGGTTTCTCCGTGTTAGCCAGGATGGTCTTGATCTCCTGACCTCGTGATCCGCCCGTCTGGGCCTCCCAAAGTGCTGGAATTACAGGCTTGAGCCACCGCGCCCGGCCGAACATTACTTCTTTAAGGAATGTTTTGGTGATTTCACACAGGAATATCTCCCTGCTGTTCAGATCTCTTATTAATTTGTATCTTGTATGTTATTTCTTATTTGCAGTTTAACTTTGTTCTTTTTGTTGTTTGTTTTGCTTAAAACATTTTACAGTGTTGGGCCATGAAGGAATGCATGGTAGAAGTTCCTTTTTTTTTTTTTTTTTTTTTTTTTTTTTTTTTTTTTTATTATACTTATGTTCTAGGGTACATGTGCATAACGTGCAGGTTTGTTACATATGTATACTTATGCCATGTTGGTGTGCTGCACCCATCAACTCGTCAGCACCCATCAATTCATCATTTATATCATGTATAACTCCCCAATGCAACCCCTCCCTCCTCCCCCCTCCCCCCTCCCCATGATAGGCCCCAGTGCGTGATGTTCCCCTTCCCGAGTCCAAGTGATCTCATTGTTCAGTTCCCACCTATGAGTGAGAACATGCGGTGTTTGGTTTTCTCTTCTTGTGATAGTTTGCTAAGAATGATGGTTTCCAGCTGCATCCATGTCCCTACAAAGGACGCAAACTCATCCTTTTTTATGGCTGCATAGTGTTCCATGGTGTATATGTGCCACATTTTCTTAATCCAGTCTGTCACAGATGGACATTTGAGTTGATTCCAAGTCTTTGCTATTGTGAATAGTGCCGCAATAAACATACGTGTACATGTGTCTTTGTAGTGGAATAATTTATAATCCTTTGGGTATATACCCAGTAGTGGGATGGCTGGGTCATATGGTACATCTAGTTCTAGATCCTTGAGGAATTGCCATACTGTTTTCCATAATGGTTGAACTAGTTTACAATCCCACCAACAGTGTAAAAGTGTTCCTATTTCTCCACATCCTCTCCAACACCTGTTGTTTCCTGACTTCTTAATGATTGCCATTCTAACTGGTGTGAGATGGTATCTCATTGTGGTTTTGATTTGCATTTCTCTGATGGCGAGTGATGATGAGCATTTTTTCATGTGTCTGTTGGCTGTATGAATATCTTCTTTTGAGAAATGTCTGTTCATATCCTTTGCCCACTTTTTGATGGGGTTGTTTGTTTTTTTCTCGTATATTTGTTTGAGTTCTTTGTAGATTCTGGATATTAGCCCTTTGTCAGATGAGTAGGTTGCAAAAATTTTCTCCCATTCTGTAGGTTGCCTGTTCACTCTGATGGTAGTTTCTTTTGCTGTGCAAAAGCTCTTTAGTTTAATTAGATCCCATTTGCCAATTTTTGCTTTTGCTGCCGTTGCTTTTGGTGTTTTAGACATGAAGTCCTTGCCCATGCCTATGTCATGAATGGTACTACCTAGATTTTCTTCTAGGGTTTTTATGGTATTAGGTCTGACATTTAAGTCTCTAATCCATCTTGAATTAATCTTCGTATAAGGGGTAAGGAAAGGATCCAGTTTCAGCTTTCTACTTATGGCTAGCCAATTTTCCCAGCACCATTTATTAAATAGGGAATCCTTTCCCCATTTCTTGTTTCTCTCAGGTTTGTCAAAGATCAGATGGCTGTAGATGTGCGGTATTATTTCTGAGGACTCTGTTCTGTTCCATTGGTCTATAGCTCTGTTTTGGTACCAGTACCATGCTGTTTTGGTTACTGTAGCCTTGTAGTATAGTTTGAAGTCAGGTAGCGTGACGCCTCCAGCTTTGTCCTTTTGACTTAGGATTGTCTTGGCTATGCGGGCTCTTTTTTGGTTCCATATGAACTTTAAAGCAGTTTTTTCCAATTCTGTGAAGAAACTCATTGGTAGCTTGATGGGGATGGCATTGAATCTATAAATAACCTTGGGGAGTATGGCCATTTTCACGATATTGATTCTTCCTATCCATGAGCATGGTATGTTCTTCCATTTGTTTGTGTCCTCTTTGATTTCACTGAGCAGTGGTTTGTAGTTCTCCTTGAAGAGGTCCTTTACATCCCTTGTAAGCTGGATTCCTAGGTATTTTATTCTCTTTGAAGCAATTGTGAATGGAAGTTCATTCCTGATTTGGCTCTCTGCTTGTCTGTTACTGGTGTATAAGAATGCTTGTGATTTTTGCACATTAATTTTGTATCCTGAGACTTTGCTGAAGTTGCTTATCAGCTTAAGGAGATTTTGGGCTGAGATGATGGGGTTTTCTAAATATACAATCATGTCATCTGCAAACAGGGACAATTTGACTTCTTCTTTTCCTAACTGGATACCCTTGATTTCTTTCTCTTGCCTGATTGCCCTAGCCAGAACTTCCAACACTATGTTGAATAGGAGTGGTGAGAGAGGGCATCCCTGTCTTGTGCCAGTTTTCAAAGGGAATTTTTCCAGTTTTTTCCCATTCAGTATGATATTAGCTGTGGGTTTGTCATAAATAGCTCTTATTATTTTGAGGTACGTTCCATCAATACCGAATTTACTGAGCGTTTTTAGCATGAAGGGCTGTTGGATGTTGTCAAAAGCCTTTTCTGCATCTATTGAGACAATCATGTGGTTCTTGTCTTTGGTTCTGTTTATATGCTGGATTACGTTTATTGATTTGCGAATGTTGAACCAGCCTTGCATCCCAGGGATGAAGCCCACTTGATCATGGTGGATAAGCTTTTTGATGTGCTGCTGAATCCGGTTTGCCAGTATTTTATTGAGAATTTTTGCATCAATGTTCATCAGGGATATTGGTCTAAAATTCTCTTTTTTTGTTGTGTCTCTGCCAGGCTTTGGTATCAGGATGATGTTGGCCTCATAAAATGAGTTAGGGAGGATTCCCTCTTTTTCTATTGATTGGAATAGTTTCAGAAGGAATGGTACCAGCTCCTCCTTGTACCTCTGGTAGAATTCAGCTGTGAATCCATCTGGTCCTGGACTTCTTTTGGTGGGTAGGCTATTAATTGTTGCCTCAATTTCAGAGCCTGCTATTGGTCTATTCAGGGATTCAACTTCTTCCTGGTTTAGCCTTGGGAGAGTGTAAGTGTCCAGGAAATTATCCATTTCTTCTAGATTTTCTAGTTGATTTGCGTAGAGGCGTTTATAGTATTCTCTGATGGTAGTTTGTATTTCTGTGGGGTCAGTGGTGATATCCCCTTTATCATTTTTTATTGCATCTATTTGATTCCTCTCTCTTTTCTTCTTTATTAGCCTTGCTAGGGGTCTGTCAATTTTGTTGATCTTTTCAAAAAACCAACTCCTGGATTCATTGATTTTTTGGAGGGTTTTTTGTGTCTCTATCTCCTTCAGTTCGGCTCTGATCTTAGTTATTTCTTGCCTTCTGCTAGCTTTTGAATGTGTTTGCTCTTGCCTCTCTAGTTCTTTTAATTGTGATGTTAGAGTGTCAATTTTAGATCTTTCCTGCTTTCTCTTGTGGGCATTTAGTGCTATAAATTTCCCTCTACACACTGCTTTAAATGTGTCCCAGAGATTCTGGTATGTTGTATCTTTGTTCTCATTGGTTTCAAAGAACATCTTTATTTCCGCTTTCATTTCGTTATGTACCCAGTAGTCATTCAGGAGCAGGTTGTTCAGTTTCCATGTAGTTGAGCGGTTTTGATTGAGTTTCTTAGTCCTGAGTTCTAGTTTGATTGCACTGTGGTTTGAGAGACAGTTTGTTATAATTTCTGTTCTTTTACATTTGCTGAGGAGTGCTTTACTTCCAATTATGTGTTCAATTTTGGAATAAGTGCCATGTGGTGCTGAGAAGAATGTATATTCTGTTGATTTGGGGTGGAGAGTTCTATAGATGTCTATTAGGTCCGCTTGGTGCAGAGATGAGTTCAATTCCTGGATATCCTTGTTAACTTTCTGTCTCGTTGATCTGTCTAATGTTGACAGTGGAGTGTTGAAGTCTCCCATTATTATTGTATGGGAGTCTAAGTCTCTTTGTAGGTCTCTAAGGACTTGCTTTATGAATCTGGGTGCTCCTGTATTGGGTGCATATATATTTAGGAGAGTTAGCTCTTCCTGTTGAATTGATCCCTTTACCATTATGTAATGGCCTTCTTTGTCTCTTTTGATCTTTGATGGTTTAAAGTCTGTTTTATCAGAGACAAGGATTGCAACCCCTGCTTTTTTTTGTTCTCCATTTGCTTGGTAGATCTTCCTCCATCCCTTTATTTTGAGCCTATGTATGTCTCTGCATGTGAGATGGGTCTCCTGAATACAGCAGACTGATGGGTCTTGACTCTTTATCCAGTTTGCCAGTCTGTGTCTTTTAATTGGAGCATTTAGTCCATTAACATTTAAGGTTAATATTGTTATGTGTGAACTTGATCCTGCCATTATGATATTAACTGGTTATTTTGCTCATTAGTTGATGCAGTTTCTTCCTAGCCTCGATGGTCTTTACATTTTGGCATGTTTTTGCGATGGCTGGTACCGGTTGTTCCTTTCCATGTTTAGGGCTTCCTTCAGGGTCTCTTGTAAGGCAGGCCTGGTGGTGACAAAATCTCTAAGCATTTGCTTATCTGTAAAGGATTTTATTTCTCCTTCACTGATGAAACTTATTTTGGCTGGATATGAAATTCTGGGTTGAAAATTCTTTTCTTTAAGAACGTTGAATATTGGCCCCCACTCTCTTCTGGCTTGTAGAGTTTCTGCCGAGAGATCTGCTGTTAGTCTGATGGGCTTCCCTTTGTGGGTAACCCGACCTTTCTCTCTGGCTGCCCTTAAGATTTTTTCCTTCATTTCAACTTTGGTGAATCTGGCAATGATGTGTCTTGGAGTTGCTCTTCTGGAGGAGTATCTTTGTGGCGTTCTCTGTATTTCCTGAATTTGAATGTTGGCCTGCCCTACTAGGTTGGGGAAGTTCTCCTGGATGATTTCCTGAAGAGTGTTTTCCAACTTGGTTCCATTTTCCCCCTCACTTTCAGGCACCCCAATCAGACGTAGATTTGGTCTTTTTACGTAATCCCATACTTCTTGCAGGCTTTGCTCATTTCTTTTTCTTCTTTTTTCTTTTGGTTTCTCTTCTCGCTTCATTTCATTCATTTGATCTTCAATCGCTGATACTCTTTCTTCCAGTTGATCGAGTCGGTTACTGAAGCTTGTGCATTTGTCACGTATTTCTCGTGTCATGGTTTTCATCTCTGTCATTTCGTTTATGATCTTCTCTGCATTAATTAGTCTAGCTGTCAATTCTTCCACTCTTTTTTCAAGATTTTTAGTTTCTTTGCGCTGGGTACGTAATTCCTCCTTTAGCTCTGATAAGTTTGATGGACTGAAGCCTTCTTCTCTCCTCTCGTCCAAGTCATTCTCTGACCAGCTTTGATCCGTTGCTGGCAATGGGCTGCGCTCCTTTGCAGGGGGAGATGCGCTCTTATTTTTTGAATTTCCAGCTTTTCTGCCCTGCTTCTTCCCCATCTTTGTGGTTTTATCTGTCTCTGGTCTTTGATGGTGGTGACGTACTGATGGAGTTTTGGTATAGGTGTCCTTCCTGTTTGATAGTTTTCCTTCTGACAGTCAGAAGGACTGTCTGTTGGTCTGTTGGAGATTGCTTGAGGTCCACTCCAGACCCTGTTTGCCTGGGTATCAGCAGCAGAGGTTGCCGAAGATAGAATATTGCTGAACAGCGAGTGTACCTGTCTGATTCTTCCTTTGGAAGTTTCCTCTCAGGGGTGTACTCCACCCTGTGAGGTGTGGGGTGTCAGACTGCCCCTAGTGGGGGATTTCTCCCAGCTAGGCTACTCAGGGGTCAGGGACACATCTGAGCAGGCAGTCTGTCCGTTCTCAGATCTCAACCTCCGCGTTGGGAGATCTACGGCTCTCCCCAAAGCTGTCAGACAGAGTCGTTCGCGTCTGCACCGGCTCCTGCTACTTCCCCTGTTGGTCTTCAGCTGTGCGCTGTCCCCAGAGGTGGAGACTACAGAGACAGGCAGGCTTCCTTGAGCTGCTGTGAGCTCCACCCAGTTCGAGCTTCCCAGCGGCTTTGTTTACCTACTTAAGCCTCAGCAATGGCGGGCGCCCCTCCTCCAGCCTCGCTGCTGCCTTGCGGATAGATCGCGGCAGACTGCTGTGTTAGCAGTGAGGGAGGCTTTGTGGGCGTGGGACCCTCCCGGCCAGGTATGGGTATAATCTCCTGGTGTGCCTGTATGCTTACAGCGCAGTATTGGGGTGGGAGTTACCCGATTTTCCAGGTGTTGTGTGTCTCAGTTCCCCTGGCTAGGAAAACGGATCCCCTTCCCCCTTGCGCTTCCAGGTGAGGCGATGCCTCGCCCTGCTTCAGCTCTCGCTGGTCAGGCTGCAGCAGCTGACCAGCACCGATTGTCCGGCACTCCCCAGTGAGATGACCCCAGTACCTCAGTTGAAAATGCAGAAATCACCGGTCTTCTGTGTCGCTCGCGCTGGGAGTTGGAGACTGGAGCTGTTCCTATTCGGCCATCTTGCTCCGCCCCCCCAGAAGTTCCTTAACTGGCATCTGTTCTTACAGTACTGCTTGAGAACCTCCTGGCTGCAGAAGACCTAGGGTGGGATGCTTTGTTGCCTCAGCTCTTTCAAATGTATCACTTCTCAGAAAGTAAGAGGAACTCTATAAAAGACGTTCCCCCAAACAGGAGGATTAACATAATCAACTGTACCCTGTGATTTCAAAGGAAACTTTGGCAACATCTGACTAGTTGTGATCACAATTATGCTCTACAACTAATCAGTCACTGAATATAGAATTTAGAATTTTCGGAGTTTCTATATGAATCTGTTCATTACCTTAACTGAGTGAATGACTTGAAAATTAAGAGTACCTGAGCCTTGTGGAAATCATTAAACCACTGACCGGACAATTATTATGCAAGCATATATTATTCCGTGAATAGAATTTTCTTAAAGTCGATTGCAGTAATGTTAGAGAAGACACTCCCAGTACATAGTTGTGAAAGCCATCATTTCTTTAGTGATTATTTATATTATTTTATTTTTTCTATTAAATATGAGCTTTCTTGGCTGATTGGCTACAGCATTTTCCTTTGCTTCAAAATACAGGCTTGATGAGATTTCTTTACATGGCAGGTGTTCTAGATTTTTTTCTCTCCACTTAATTGTCAGCTCTAACCTTGTCTCCATCATTCTTAATTATAGTGGCCTCTATATTTTTGAGAAGACTGAGGTTATGTGATATGAGACCTTGTTGTTTTGTTACTCTGTATATCAAAATGTCTTTCCATCGACTCTCTTCTTATTTCTGTATTTGGGGTTGAGCATCACACTGGAATTTACCTTTTGAAGACTACTTCCAACACCTGCTCTTGGATCCTGTTCCTATGAGCTTTGTCTAAAGCTACTTTTATTCAGCTGAAATCATTTCTGCTTGCATTTTTCAAGAGATCAGGACTATGCCTCTGAGATATATTGAAATCATTCTAATCCAGTCAGTTATATCAGTTGGGAATGTTTATTTCTAGTGTCTTCTTCACATGCATATATTTACTTGGTAATAATTACAATACACATATTATTTTGATTTCTGGTTTTTACTGTGCTATAAGCATTTCATGATTTTATGCAGTCGAAAATTATCTTTAGTGACTAAAAATGCCCATTGAGTTTCTGTGTGATGATTTTTTACTTTTTCATTCTATTGGTAGACCTTTAGATTGTTTTTAATTTTTCGTAGACTGGTTATATTTATGTATATAGCAGTTTTATTCTTGTGAAATATTTCCTAAAGAACAATGCTAGGATCCAGTGTTACTAGGTCAAAAGACATGACTAATTTATGACATTTAACACACACTGTTAAGTTGGTTTAACTAAATTACTGTTACAGTTGAAGATTTCATTGTAGTCCCATTAAAATAACAGTTACATATCTTTTCACATGTAAATGGTGTGACACTGTTTTAATGTTTTTATCTAAAGCAAATACACATACTTCTGTATGTTAACTAGTCGTATTCCTTTTACGAGAATGCATCTCTATTTCTTCTGTGTGTTATACATTCAAAAGAACTTCTCTGGTATAATGTAAATGACACTTAGATTTGAATTCTTACTTTGCCATTCTAATCTGAAAGACCTTTTGAAAAATGGCTTTTTAAACCCAAATGTAAAATGGGGATAAAGTCTACCAAACCTGAGAGACAGAGCCAGAATAAGATTAAAATTTATGTCCTTACAGTTATTTATTAGAAAACCCAAAACAAATTTAAAAAACACAGGGGATGAATTAATGAAATATGAGAAGAAATTAATGGAGCAAAATTTAAAATATAGACTTGATTAATAATGCAAAAGATAGTTCTTTAAATACATCAATTCTATAAAATAGATTGACTTTGGCGATCTATTTAAGAAAAAAGAAAATATAGGCATTAGGAATGAGAAAGGGAATATAAATATGGACACCAGGGAGGTTATCAATAGTTAAATAGAGAATAGCAAATATTATATACTAATATAATTGCAAATTTATATGAAATGGCCAATTTTGAGGAAATTACAAACTATCAAAATTGAAGAAGAGTTAAGAAACCTGAATATATTGAAAAAATTAGGAAAAGACCACCTAAAATGACCCGAGGCCCAAAAGCTTTTGCTGAATAATTCCACCAAACATTAAAGCGGAGAAATTTCTACATTATATGAATTGTGCACTTTAAAAGCTAGGAAAATAGCTTATCTCAAAAGGGAATGTTATTTTTGACACAAAAGTTAGAGCATTAAACGAAAGAGAATAAAACATTAAATTAAGAGACTGTTAACCAGTTTTATTAGCACAAACAAAAGTTCAGAAATCCTAAGTAAATGAATTCAACAGTGCTTTCAAAGAATAATTTTTCATTGCCAAGGGTGATTGGCAAATAGAAAGCTAGTGTAGTATGTCTCATAAAGAGATTGGAGCAGGCTGGTGGTAATGGAGGTAGGGGGAAATGCTTGGGTTTGGTAGAATTCTGTGTTTATTTTGAAGGGAGGGCTAGCAAGAATCATTGATTAATCCAGACGTGTGCTATTAAAAAAGAAGGAAGAAAGGAGGCATCAGGGTTTTGCCTGAGCCGTTGGAAGGCTGGGAGGCCCTCCGTGGGAGGGCCTGCAGGACGGACAGGTCAGGGTGTGTGTTCAGGGGGTGGTTCCTGTCAGTCAGTTAGTTTTGAATGTGCTAAGTTGGAGATCCCTAATAGATTTCCAGATGGGAGATGTTAAGTAGTAAGTTGTATATATGAGACTGAAATTCCGGTAAATGTTCTGAGTTAGAGATATAAATTTGAGATCATTAGTAATATGATGATTTAAGAACCATCCGCATACAGATAGTAGCTAAAGTCATGAACCCAGATGAGATCACTTGACCAGTGAGTATGGCTCAAGCCTGGAACATGACATTCAGAAGTCTGAGACTTCTAAGGGAGGAAGAACTAGAAAGGAAGACTGAAAACAATTGTCCAAGAGGTGGGAAGAGAATCAGGGGTATATGATATTATGCCCAGACCGTTTATTCCCCAAAGAAGACCACCAGAGTCCAGAGTCAAAGCCAAGCGGCAAGGATCTTTACTGCAAGTTCGAACTTGGTCCCTCCATTCCACAACATACAAGAGGGCCCCGAACAATGCGTGCACTCGCTTTTTATAGCCCGATGTAAATAGGACTTGTAAGGTTACAGAGGAACAAGGGAATTCTTTAGGTTACAGCATTACAATTGGTTAACATATTAAGTTATACATTTAGCAGTGATCTATTGGTTCCCGTGCTTTCAGTAAAACTACAAACAGCTGTGTCGTTATCAGGGATTTTTTCCAGGTGGTGTTTTTCTAAAGTTGAGATATATGGTGGGACGTGTTTGTACTGGGCTCAGGAAGTTGAGAGATATGAGAGATATATGGTGTTTGTACTGGGCCCAGGAAATTGAGAGATATATGTTGTTTGTACTGGGCCCAGGACTGAGGAATGTGCCTGATTTCTTTCATTCCCCCCTTTTCTCAGGTATCTCTAGAGCCAATCTTGGGTCTTATAAGTCTGATTCTGTTTCAGCGTGTACAGGTTGGTATTGGGCTCTGAGGACCATGAGCTGTACGGTGTCAAACCTCTCTCTGACAAACTGCAAAATTCTGTTAACAACACAAGGTCCTACGGTAAGCAGAAATAGTAGACTTAGCAGGGGTCCAAGGAAGGGGGCTAACAGGGAAAACATAGAGGAATTCCACCATTGGTCTGCAGCTGAGGCAAACTGCTGTTTTTTCATTTCTATGCTTAACTTGCGTAACTGTTGGACCTGGCTTTCTACAAGCCCTGATTCATTTATGTAGAAACAACAGTCTTCCTGCAGGAACATACATGTACCACCTTTCTCAGCAGTGAGTAGGTCTAGGGCCCTCCGGTTCTGCAAAGTGACCTGAGCTAGGGATGTGAGCTGTCACTGAAGGGAAGCAAGGGACTCAGCTGACTCCTCCATAGCAATGGCAAATTGTTGGTACAACTTGTTGCTTTCTATGAGGGTGTGGCCTAGGGCTCCCCCCACCAGTCCGGCCGCAATGAGGGATGAGGTGAGGGAGATTCCCACAATGAGGGGAAGAAATATGGCTCGTGCAGGTCTCGGTCTAGGGGCTGGGTGAATAGCAGTGCTAGTCCAGTTACCGGTGTACCCCAGGAACTCGCTGGCAGTTAGTAGAGTTAACTGGGGAACTAATGTGACAGGAAGACACAGTAGGCCGGTAACCGAGGGACCAGATAAGTTCTTAGACAGTGTTCCGTTACACCAAAAGAATATGCCCGGCGGGGCCCTTAGATTGGTATTAGGGGGCGTTACAGTGATGTTGCAGAGGCTAGAGTTAGTGCCTGAAAAACAGTAGGGAAACTTCTCCTGACTGGGGTTCTGGTACAGTGGCACATTAAGAATAGGGGCATTCGAGAGATTCCGACGGTTGTTAGTTTGGGTAAAGGATTCCCATGGCAGAGGGACAGCGGTTAGCGGTGGACGCCCTAGGGTGGCACACAGAAAGCAGCCAGACAAGCTGTGAAGTCCTGTAAGGTTAGCAAGTTCTAATCCTTCTTGTAATAATTCTAACCAGGAGAAAGGACGTAAATCTTGTGTTAGTCTGTCTTCCTGTCGTTGGATATCCCCATGGACCAGGGGCCATACCTGAACTAGGCCACGCCACAGGTAGAGGTCACTGCTAGGCCACGTGGAGGAAGAGGAATAGTATACAGCCCCATGTTGAGGCGTGGTCCAGCGGGAGTTCCAAGGGTCCTTAACTATCCAAGTATAGATGCCGCTTCTACCCTGCTGGTAGAAGTTCCACCCGGATTGCTCGTTCCACCCTCTGACTGAGTGCATTTTACAGTAACTGTAGGGGCAGCCTGCGTTTTGGTGCCACCAATAGTGTTTACAATTGTACTTAGTCTGATCAAACTCAAAACATATCATTGGTGCCACTGGTTTGGCTATCTGAAAACCAGTAAAATTTAGCAAAATTGGGTCACTGCACCCTGTGGCGGGGCAATCAGCACTGGCCAATAGCTTCCCGGGCTTACGAGGTTGCCCAGGGTGGGTTCGGTTTTCATAAAGCCAGAATCTCCAGACAAAGGGGTTAGGAACTGGTTTTGTGTTTGCCCCCGTGGCCACTAGGGCGACTGACGTTAGGGTTAGACTACCTAGCTGCATGTTTGCAGTGAGCTATGCTGTCGGCGCAGGGTGAGTTTTAAGGGGTTGTTCTTAGCTCTGTCCACAGTCCACATGGCCGGTGCTTCAGTCGCCGCCGTGATTGGCCCCAGAAGGTCGGAGGTTGGGTCCACTGGTTTGACGTGGGTGTAGTGGATCCACGACGCGATGCCTTCTACCTTTAGGGAGGTGGGTGTGGTTAGGAGTACCTGGAGTGGTCCCTTCCACCTGGGTTCTAAGGTCTCTTGTCGGTGTCGCTTAACCAGTATCCAGTCTCCCGGCTGGTACGGATGGGGTGTCAGTGGGGGACTAGTCTCATATAGTTCCTTCAGCTTGGGCCAGATTTCCTGATGAATTTTCTGCAAGGCTTGTAGGGAAAATAAGAGTTCAGAGACATTTTCTGTTTCGGATTTGAGCAGATCATCTTTTAGGCTGGGAACCAGGGGTGGGGGTCTGCCATACATGATTTCATAAGGGGTAAGGCCCAGTCTGTAAGGGGTATTACGGGCCCGGAACAGAGCGTAGGGGAGAAGGACCACCCAATTAGCGCCAGTCTCCATAGTCAATTTAGTTAAGGTCTCCTTTAAGGTCCAGTTCATCCTCTCTACCTGTCCTGAACTCTGGGACCTGTAAGTGCAATGTAGTTTCCAATTTGCCCCAAGGATGGAAGCCAAACCCTGACTTACCTTAGCGATGAAGGCCGGTCCATTATCTGACCCTATCTGGATGGGAAAGCCATACCTGGGGAGGATATCTTCCAGGATTTTCTTTGCTACAACCTGAGCAGTCTCCCTTTTGGTTGGGAATGCCTCAATCCACCCTGAAAAAGTATCTACAAAGACAAGTAAGTACCAATACCCGTATTTCCCTGGCTTTATCTCAGTAAAATCTACTTCCCAGTAGATGCCGGGCCTGGTCCCCCGAGCCTTGTTCCTGTTGCAGCCTGGGATTGGGGGTAGGCGTTGTTAAGCTGGCAGACTCTGCAGTTGGTCACGATGCTGCTGGCTGTTTCGGCTGTATGTCTGATTTTGAGCTTGGAGCATCTGATCAGGTCTGTCATCCGCCGGGCACCCAGGTGGGTGGTTCGGTGGATGTGTTCTAACACTTGTTGTCCTAATTTTTCTGGTAGGATGGTTTGGTCATTAGTATCAGTCCACCACCCATTCTGGATCTGTTTCAGGGGAAGTTTGTCGATCCACTGGAGATCTTGTTCCGAATAGTCAGGGAGATATGGCAAGTCCCGGGGGCCCGGATCAGGGAGCTGGAGTGCAAGGAGTTGGCTAGGAGCCTTTGCCACACTCCTTGCAGTTTGATCTGCCAGAAAGTTGCCTTGAGCAATTGGAGTGGTTGGTTTCTGATGCCCTGGGCAATGTACAATAGCCAATTTTTCTGGTTTCCATAGGGCTGTTAACAGGGCTAGGATCTCTTGCTTGTTTTTTATCTCTTTTCCTTCAGCCGTTAATAATCCTCGCTCCCTGTAAATGGCCCCATGTATATGCACTGTAGCAAAAGCATATCGGCTGTCAGTGTATACTGTCGGTTTCCTCCCTGCCCCTAAGGTAAGAGCTTGGGTGAGCGCTATCAGTTCGGCCTTCTGGGCCGATGTCCCCGGGGGCAGGGGTTCCGCCCAGATTACCTCAGTCTCTGAAGTCACTGCCGCTCCAGCATACCTCTGGCCTTGGTGTATGAAGCTGCTTCCATCGGTGAACCAAACGAGGTCAGCGTCAGGAAGTGGGCGGCCCTGCAGGTCCTCTCGAACTCTGTGCACCTGAGCTAGTATCTCAGTGCAATCATGGAGCGGGGTGTCCAGGTCCGGGTTGGGCAGCAGCGAGGCAGTGTTTAAGGTTGTTGGGGGCAGGAAAGTTATCCTGAGGGGGTTTAGTAGTAGTCCTTGGTAGTGGGTGAGCCGGACATTACTTATCCATCGATTAGGTGGCTGTTTGAGTACACCTTCGATGGCATGTGGGGTAACGACCCGTAATTCTTGACCCATGACAAGTTTATCAGCATCTTGTACCATCAGGGCCGTGGCTGCAATCATTCGGAGACAAGGGGGCCACCCGGCAGCCACTGGGTCTAATTTTTTTGACAGGTATGCAACTGGCCTCCGCCGGGGGCCTAAGTTCTGAGTTAGCACCGCCTTGGCTACACCCTTACTCTCGTCCACGTATAAGTGGAAGGGCTTAGTGACGTCAGGCAGTCCCAGTGCAGGCGCAGAGAGTAGGGCGGTTTTGATCTGTTGGAAAGCCGACTCGTCGTCTTCTGTCCAATTAAATGGCTGCTGTCCCTGTGTTGCCTGATATAAGGGCTTAGCCAGCTCTGCAAACCCAGGTATCCATAGTCTACAAAATCCCGCCGACCCCAGGAATTCCCTTACTTGTCGGGTGGATTGTGGCCTGGGGATCTGCAGAACAGTCTGCTTCCGGGCATCTGTTAACCAGCGCTGCCCTCCTTTTAGCAGGTACCCCAGATATGTTACTTCTGGTTTACAGATTTGAGCTTTCTTTGCCGATGCCCGGTAGCCTAGATTCCCTAGAGCTTGCAAGAGACCCTTGGTCCCTTGGAGGCAAGCTTCTTGGGTCTTGGCTGCAATCAGGAGGTCATCAACATACTGTAGTAAAGTTATTTCAGGGTGTTTGCATCGGTACTCACTCAAGTCTTCATGGAGGGCCTCATCGAACAGGGTAGGAGAGTTTTTGAAGCCCTGCAGCAGCCTGGTCCATGTCAATTGGCCGCTTATGCCCCTTTCAGGGTCAGTCCACTCGAAGGCATAAAGCTTTTGGCTCTGAGGGGCTAAAGGCAAACTGAAGAAGGCATCTTTCAAATCTAAAACAGTGTACCATTGGTGTCTAGGGTTTAGAGTACTCAGGAGGGTATACGGGTTGGGCACAAGTTGGATGTATGTCCATAACCCTCTTATTGACTTCTCTTAAGTCTTGTACAGGTCTGTACTCCCCGCTATTAGGTTTCCGTACCGGCAACAAGGGAGTATTCCAGGGTGAGTGACAGGGCCGAAGGAGCCCTTGGTCGAGGAGCCGACGGATGTGGGGCGTAATTCCTTCTTTGGCCTCTAGGGGCATTGGGTACTGCCGTACCTGAACGGGGTCTGTCCCAGGCTTGAGTTCGACAAACAAGGCAGGATGGTGTTTTGCTAGTCCTAAGCCCCCCGTTTCTGCCCAAGCTCCTGGATATTGCTGGAGCCAGGTTGCTATGTCCTGGTCAGGGGCCGCTTGCTCCTGGTGGAGCCGGTACTCATCTTCTAAGGTTATAGTCAGGACCGGCACGGGCTGATTTTGGGAATTGGTCACGATGGGCCCCTCAGGGAGGAAATGGATCTGTGCTCCCATCTTAGTCAGCAGGTCTCTCCCTAATAGGGCACAGGGGCTCTCAGGAATGACCAGGAAAGAATGGGTTACATTCCTGGCTCCGAGGTTTACTGTTCTTTGTGTTGTCCAGGGGTATTTCTTAATTCCTGTGGCCCCTTGCACCCACGAGGACTTGGAGGATAATTTTCCATTAGTTTTAACTAGGACTGAGTGCTGTGCTCCCGTATCGACCAGGAACTGAACTGGGGTCCCCTCCACTTGCAAGGTTACCCTGGGTTCGGGGAGGGGGTCCGAACCCCGTCTTCCCTCGTCTTCATCTTGGGTGACTAGTACGGGTGTAGACCTAGGGGGTCTCCGTCCTTGTTGTTTCTTTTTGGGGCAGTCTCTTGCCCAGTGGCCAGCTTTTTTACAGTAGGCACATTGGTCTTTGCTCAGGTTATCATGTCTGGGGGACCGCTTAGGTTGGGTGTTCTCTGGCTGTAGATGCTCTTTTTGTACAACTGCTGCCAGGACCTTGGTCATTTTTTCCTCTGGAGTATCTCTATTATTGTAAACCCGCTGGGCTATCTGTAGGAGGTCCTGAATCTGTTTTCCCTCCAAGTCTTCTAATTTCTGGAGCTTCTTTCTAATGTTTGGGGCTGCCTGATTTACAAAAGACATTACAATAGCTGCCTGACTTCCTGGAGCCTCTGGGTCTATGGCGGTGTACTGTCTAAAGGCTTCCATTAATCTTTCTAAGTAGTTAGTTGGGCTTTCTGTCTTTCCCTGCAAAACAGAGTATACCTTAGCCAAATTAGTGGGCTTGCGAGCGGCTGCCCGGAGACCCGCCATTAGAGTCTGGCGATAAAGGCGTAGCCGTCCCCTACCTTCTGCCGTGTTGTAATCCCACGCCGGCCTGGTCAGAGGAAAAGTCGCATTTATGAGATCAGGATTGGCAGTCGGTTGGCCGTCGTCCCCCAGGACCAGCTTTCTAGCTTCTACCTGTATTCTCTCTCGCTCCTCTGTTGTGAACAAGATTCGGAGGAGCTGCTGACAATCATCCCAAGTAGGCTGGTGGGTGAACATGACACTATCTAGTAAAGCCATTAAATCTTTGGGGTTGTCTGAAAACCGGGTGCTCTGAGTCTTCCAGTTATACAGATCACTGGTGGAGAATGGCCAGTACTGGAGCCTGGAGATTCCCGTGTCATCTGGGGGTCCTATTTCCCGGAGGGGTAGAGCCACTGTGGAGTCAGGCGGCTGGGGGGGGCTAGCCCGCAAAGTGCACCCTCGCGTCCACCCCGCCGGCCCTTCAGAGTTACTTTCACTTTCAGCGGGTCCAGGTGCGCCGGCCGCCTCCTGTCCGCCTGCTCCCTCCCACGGCCCAGCCCGGGGGGCTGGGGCCTGGGACCCAGAGGGGTACGGAGGGGGTTCTGTGGACAGTGGGTCCCCGCTATCAGGTAGAACAGGATGGGGGGGGCAGTCGGTTGCTTGGATTTTAGCGGCCGAGCAACCAGTGCCTTACAGGGTTCAGAGGCTAATTGGAAAGGGGACAGCCAAGGGGGCGGGTTCTCAGCTAGGTCCTGCCATATGAGGATATATGGGATATGATCCGGGTGGCCAGCACGCCCTGGTAGGAAAACCTTGGACTTGACTCTATTGATGACAGGAAGGCGGAATGTCCCCTCGGGTGGCCACCCTACATCAAAGGCTGGCCATTTGGAGCGGCATAGAGTAATTAGCTTTTCCTTCCTGATTTCCATACTATGATCATGGCCCCTTGCTCTAACATCCTTGAAATTACTTGTAAGGAGAGATAGGGGAGTGCTCTGGGTATTACCCATCTTGAACAGTAGCGCCCGGAGTGGCGTTTGGAACAGGTCCTGCAAGGAAAAGTGAGTTGCTGGAACAGGTCCTGCAAGGGAAAGTGAGTTGCTGGAACAGG
Organism: Rhinopithecus roxellana; assembly: GCF_007565055.1. Taxonomy (NCBI): domain Eukaryota; kingdom Metazoa; phylum Chordata; class Mammalia; order Primates; family Cercopithecidae; genus Rhinopithecus; species Rhinopithecus roxellana. The sequence continues at coordinate 152,680,688 of NC_044552.1, forward strand.
TCCTGCAAAGGAAAGTGAGTTGCTGGATATCAACAACAAGTTATGTCAGTCTCAGGCGCGCTCCAGAAATCTGGGTCAGAATAAATCAGACAAGAATCAGATGAGAGCCAGGGGACGTCTCCCACTGGTCTCCGCTGGCCGTCCTATAGCGCGTCCGCCAGGACTATGTCAGCTTTCAGCTTCAGTTACAGACCTCGCGAGTCTCAGATACAGGTTCAGAACAGACACAGACAGACAAACAGAGACGAGCCGGCTCACCTATCAGCAGATCAATCCTGGGAGATCCGTTGACCAGGGGTCTGGTGGGCTTGGGGAATCCCGGACGAGCCCCCAGATGTTATGCCCAGACCGTTTATTCCCCGAAGAAGACCACCAGAGTCCAGAGTCAAAGCCAAGCGGCAAGGATCTTTACTGCAAGTTCGAACTTGGTCCCTCCATTCCACAACATACAAGAGGGCCCCGAACAATGCTTGCGCTCGCTTTTTATAGCCCGATGTAAATAGGACTTGTAAGGTTACAGAGGAACAAGGGAATTCTTTAGGTTACAGCATTACAATTGGTTAACATATTAAGTTATACATTTAGCAGTGATCTATTGGTTCCCGTGCTTTCAGTAAAACTACAAACAGCTGTGTCGTTATCAGGGATTTTTTTCCAGGTGGTGTTTTTCTAAAGTTGAGATATATGGTGGGACGTGTTTGTACTGGGCTCAGGAAGTTGAGAGATATATGGTGTTTGTACTGGGCCCAGGAAATTGAGAGATATATGTTGTTTGTACTGGGCCCAGGACTGAGGAATGTGCCTGATTTCTTTCAGTGTTTCTTTTAAATAAATATTATTTAAAATAAAACAAAGCAATCAACTATGTCAAATGGTGCTGGAGTTTTAAGGGAAAGGAAGATTGAGAGCTGGTCTTTGGGTTTGGCAGTGTGGGGTCACTGGTGACCTCAGTGAAAGCTGTTTTCTTGGAGCAACTGGAGTTTGTGAGAGAAGAGAAATTGTAGGCAGCAACAGATACAATTGATTTATGGAGTTTTACCTGAAAAGAGAGGAGAGAAATGGGTTGTAAATATATAGGAGAGTCATGAAGAGGCAACAAAAAGCCCTGGTTTTGCTTTAGTATTTTTCTCTTAAAATATGGGATAAATGACAGCATGTTTATGTGTTTGTGGAAATGATTCAGTAGACAGAGAAAGTGTGATGATGCTGTGGGACAGAGAGAGGAGGATGGCCTAAAGAGAGTCTTTAAGGGCTTCGAGAGGCCCTGTCAGCCTCCCAAATCCTCCCTATTGCAGCTCGACCTGTTCCTTCACAACTAATTACCATTTACTCACTTTCCATTGCTTTTCTTACTATACCGTTTAAAAAGAGGTTTTCTAATTGATTACCAGATAAAGAAGCATAACCAAATACAACAGAGGAAGAACTAGAAAGAAAACAATTTGTAAGAGGTAATACTTTTCTATGAATGAGTGGCAAATCTGGCTTTTAATGTTTAATCAGGTGAAGTGTAAACCAAAATTGATTTCCTTATACTCTAAGGGAAGGATACCGATCAGTCTTTTTCAGGACAAGGTTTTTAATCCTGGATTTTATGAAAATGCAAATAAGTTTACATTTCTGATTTACAGCAATTTTCAGTAAGTTTCAAAGCATAGTATTACAATGTGGTTCAGTGTTCAAAGTGCGGTTGACCATACAGAAGGCTGGATTAGAGTAGACATAAGTTAGAATTACCTGGAGTCAGTTCTTGTTACCTATTGCTATGGTTTGTGTATGGTTTGTTTTGGCCCTAACAAGTCTGCTGTTGAAACTCCACTCCCTCTCTTGCTTCCTCTCTGGTCATGTGATATCTGCACATACTGGTTCCCCTTTGCTTCCTCCAGGAGTAGAAGCAGCCAGAAGCCCTCACCAGCAGATCGGTGAGCCAAATAAACCTTTTGTATTTATAAATGACCTAGCCTCAGGTATTCCTTTGTAGCAGCAAACATGGACTAAACACCAGTGCCCTCACTCACTCCAGCTGACAACCACAGGGCTAACGTGATGTGACCCAAGGGTAGAAGTGAAAGCATGTGGAGGAGTGGATAGAAAGCGTGTCTCTTTCCAGCTCCCCAAATAGAAGTTTCTTAAAATCAGGCTTTGGCTAAGTGGTGGGCTTTGAATGGTCCAAAATGATAGTTATAAACAAATACCTGGAGTGCAGGCAGGTATCCTATCTTGTTGATTATCAACACAGGATGTAGAAGCCAGAGGAACCAGTTGACAGATACAGTGTTCTAGTAAGGTAAAGTGAAATTCTGACATTTTGAATTTTGAAAATCAAAGAGCCCAGTAATAATTTCTCACCCAGATGGAAAATCACTCATTCTTCATGAAGAAGAACCCCACATGAAGACTACAAGAAAAGTCCATATTCACCTTATTACACAAGCTGAAATATCTTCAGGCATGCATATTCGTGTTCTGTGAAAACTGGAGAGAAAAACTCTTAGCATAAATTATGGATGGGTTGTTTTAGGCTAAATTTCTTTTCAGGAGCTTTGCTGCTCCTTATGAACTACAGCCATAGCAACCTCAGAAACCCGTGTGGAGCATCACTCGTAAGCACGTTGGCTTCCTGAGCGTATTAGTGTAAAACACTTCTCTACCGAATTGAATACAATATCCTGCTGTATGGAAATAGTTCATATTGACCCCTTAAATACTAGGGAATGCTTGCTAAAGGCAGTGATCTGTTTGTACTTAAGGCAAAACCCATAATCTTAACAATAGATTACAGACGTGAACCGTTTGTCTTTTAAAGTCAGTTCCCAATTCAATGATAATTAAGTGATGCTGATGATACATAGAAGATGCATATCTTATTACTCACTATGCTAGTGGGGAAGGAGTCATTTTGTCTAAAAAATGATATCAAACGATTATGATAAAAATGTTAAAAGTGGGAACTAAACACATTCCTCTTTCACAAGACTTTAAATTGCCACCTGTTTTGCCACACCATTCTTGGCAGCCGCAAGTCTATGCTAGACTAGAGATTTTGAAATCTGGTACAACAGAGGAGCTGCTTTAGGCCCATAAAGATGGGTGGTCCTAGTCCGTAAATTCAAGGGCTGTTTAAAGGTTATTTGGGGAGCATTTCCTCATTGTGTAAAAAAGAATACAGTAGTTTTCCAGTAATGGAGTACATATGCACAAAATCCAATCACACCTAGGTTGTGGTTTGTTAAAGGTGGCAGCAAAGGCATCAGATACTTTTTTGGTCATAGGCATTTTCACAAGTTGATAATTACTTGTTCATCTGTTCCCCTCCCCCAATAGGATTTAAACTCCATGAGAATAGTAGGCTTACCTGATAATGCTTGACACATTGCTAAATAAATATTTGTTAAAAACCTTACATATAGTCATATCTAGAAGGTATTGTGGGTTCAGTTTCAGACTGCTCCAATAAAGCAAATATCACAATAAAGTGAGTCACAATAATTTTTTGGTTTCTCAGTGCATGTAAAGTTATGTTTATACTCTACCGTAGCCTATAAAGTGTGTAATAATATTATGTCTTAAAATGCAATGTGCAGTCACTAATTAAAAATAATGCCCGGGTGCAGTGGCTCATGCCTATAATCCCAGTGCTTTGGGAGGCCGAGGCAGGAGGATCACGAGGTCAGGAGTTCAAGACCAGCCTGGCCAACATGGTGAAACCCCATCTCTACTAAAAAAAAAAAAAAAAAAAATTAGCCCAGCATGGTGGCAGGCACCTGTAATCCCAATTACTTGGGAGGCTGAGGCAGGGCAGGAGAACTGCTTGATCCTGGGAGGCAGATATTGCAGTGAGCCAAGACTGTGCCTCTGCACTCCAGCTTGGGCAACAGAGTGAGATCCTGTCTCAAAAAACAAAAAAATAATGAATAAACTTATGTGTGGCTTTATTGCTAAAAAATGCTAATGATTATCTGAGTCATCGGCAAGTTGTAATCTTTTTGTTGGGGGAGATTCTTGCCTAGATGTAAATGGCTTCTGATGTATCAGCATTGTCGTTGCTGAAGGTTGGGGTGGCTGTGGCAACTTTTAAAAATAAGGCAAAAATAAAGTTTGCCACCTCAGCAGACTCTTCTTTTCATAGACGATTTCTCTGCAGCATGCAATGCTGTTTGAAAGCATTTTGCCCACAGTAGAACATTGGGGTTCATCCTTTCAAGCCCTGTCTCTGCCTTATCAACTAAGTTTATAGAATATTCTAAATCCTTTGTCATCATGTCAACAAATGTTCATAGCATCTTCACCAGGCATAGAAAGTGGGATTGCAGGCATGAGCCACCATGCCAAGTACTAATATTTTGAAAGGAATATTTTTGGGGGGCAGTACGTTTCAACAGTGGGCTTAAATGTTCAGTAAACTATGCAGAAAACAGATGTGATGTGCTTGCGGCTTTGTTGTTGCATTTCTAGAACACAGGCAGAGTTCATTGACTTGTAATAATCCCCATGTGTCAAGGACATGACCAGATGGAGATAATTGAATCATGGGGGCGATTTCCCCCTGTTCTCATGATAGTGAGTGAGTTCTCACAAGATTTGATGGTTTTGTAAGGGGCTTCCCCGCTTTGCTCAGCACTCATTATCTCTCCTGCCGCTCTGTGACGTGGTACCTTCCACTATGATTGTAAGTTTCCTGAGGCCTCCCCAGTCATGTGGAACTATAAGTCAACTAAACCTCTTTTCCTTATAAATTACCCAGTCTTGGGTATGTCTTCTTAGCAGCATGAGAAAGAACTAATACAGTGCCTTACTTACTCTCCTGTAATCCTTTGAAACAGCTCTGTGTAGCATTTCTTCTGTGCTCAGTTACACTGTAGAACAAGTGAAGGTGGCTGCTTTTTCTTTTTTCCCCATGGTGCTAGGATAGGCTCAGGATGAATATCTACTGGTCCTTTATATACTGTTTAGGATTTTAAAACTTTTTAAAGGAAACATTTGCAAAGAATCAGTGACCTCCTCTGTGTTACCCCCAAGCTTTTCCACACATGCCTGTGTAGCTCACAGATTTCCTTCTCTGTTCATGATAATCGCTCATTACAGAATAGTTAGGATTTTTAGCCTGTGCTGTTTGTGTGATATAGATCACCTTTATTTTTAACTTCTTTTCCTTTAAAATGCCTACATCATTTGGATAACTCTATTCTTAAGAATATAAAGCATGGAAAAAAAGGGGGGCACCTTCTTGTAAAGTTTAACATAGATTTATCTTGCAACCCAGGAATTTTACTCTGATATTTGCCAAACGTAATTGAAAACCTGTGTTCACAAAAAAGACTTCTGTAAGAATGTTCATAGCAGGCTTTATTCATAATAGTTCAAAACTGGAAACAAACACTCCAAATGTCCAGCAACAGTGAGACAGATAAACAAGTTGTAGTACATTAATACAACGGAATGCTACCAGTAATGGAAAGGAACACACTATTGAAGCACACAGCACCATGGCTGAATCGCCCCGACATTCTGTTGAGCCAATGTAGCAGGTTCAAAAGAGTACATACTGTATGATTCCATTTACAGATAATTCCAAAAGCTGGCAAAACTCATCTATGGTGGAAAAAAGTCAAAAAGACTGGCTGCCTTGAGAACAGGGATTGATTAGAAAGGACTATGGGAGGGACTTTATGAAGAGATGAAGTGTTCTCTTTGGTAGGATGTATGTTACAAGGATTTATGCACTTGTACCTTTAAGATTTGTATATTTCAGTGTCTGTAAATTTTACCTAAAAAACTAAAAAATATTAACATATAATTAATACTTTTACTATTTGAAGTGGTATGGCTTAGCACTTCTAAAACTACCTCTGTGTATTCTAGACTTGAGAAAATATATAAGTATATTAAGGATATTGGCAGCCAGATTTCACATGTTGGGTGAGGTAATTACAAATACAGAAATAGGGAATAGTGGAATATACATTGTAGTGTTTGGTTGGAACCGGAGGTATCAGAGTAGTCATGGTTTTTCATCTCTCTTAATATATGTATATTTAAGTAGACAAATACATACAGAATGGCAGTTATCAGCTTATACATACCTATGTGTGTGTTTGTGTGAGTGAGTGTGTGTGTGTGTGTGTGTGTGTGTGTGTGTATTGAGGTCCTTTCATATCTATATCTATATCTATATCTATATCTATATCTATATCTATATCTAATGCATTAGAAGCATTGACAGCAGTGTGATATAGCTCCAACTCTTGGATTTTAAATACCATTTTCTACTAAAGGGAACTGGGATTGCTTTGAATTAGAAATGGCTGATTCAAGGGCTGGCAAAGTATGTGACAAAAAGGTGAGGAAGTGTTGAAGGAATCGTTAGGATGTGTCAAAAGGATACAGGCACTGTCTTGAAGGAGTTTCTGCTCACCAAATCTGGGCCAATTTCAGCATCCAATTAAATGACAATAATCGTGGATCATGCCCTTTTGTGTAAGATAAGCTTTTGATTCCATGTTCATATGAGGGAAGTCAGGGAGGCAGCCAGGCAGGCTCACTCTTCTTCAGATTATGGCTTTCTAGCTTCATCACTTCATTGTTTCGCTGAAAAAAATTCAGAACCTCAATCTCATCTTGAGAAAACATCAGACAAACAAAATTGGCCTGTATTCTTCCAAAGTATCAAGTTCAGGAAACACAAAGACAGGCTGAGGAACTGTTCTACGTTGAAAGATGCTAAAGAAATGTGATGCCTAAGTAGCATATGTGATCTGGAATTTGAACTTAGACGGGTGAGGGATAATGATCCTTTATGGGACATTTTTGGGACAACAGGTGAACTGTGAATGTGTTTTTATTCAGCTAATATTGTTGTAGAAATGTTAAATTTTCTGATCATGGTAACTGTATTTAACTTGTAAGGGAATGTTCTTTTACTTGAGAAATGCACACTGAAGTGTTTCGGAATAAAGGGGCACACCAACTTGCTCTTAAATATTAAAACATATTTATAAAACGTGTGAGTGTGTGTGTGTATGTGCATGTGTGGACAGAAAGATTGATAGATACAATTTACTGATAGAATGCTGAGGCAAATTAGACAAATCAAATTATTGGTAAATCTTAGTGTCCTAGTTTAGCTGCTGTCACAAAGTCCCATAGACTGGGTGGCTTAATAAACTTCAGAAATTTACAATTCTGGAAGCTGTGAAGTTCAAGATCAGTCAAGGTGACGGCAGATCCAGGGTCTGCTGAGGACCTCTTCCTGATAATAGGCAGCTGTCTTCTTGCAGTGTCCTCACAGGGTGGAAGTGTCCAGTCCCTAATCCCATTCATGAGGGCTCTGTTCTCCTGACCTAATCCCTCCCCTGAAGCTCCCACCTCCTGATTGCATCACAGTGGGGGTTAAGATTTCAGCATAGGAATTTTAAGGGGGGGACAGAGATACAGTCTACAGTTCTGGGTAAAAGATGTACAAGGTGTTTCTTGTACTATTCTTGCAGTTTTCTGTAAGATCGAAATTATGTCAAAATAAAACATTATAAACAATATAAAAAGAAACAAAGGAATAGTATAAAGAATGATGAGAAGAAGATATTTTTCCAGCATTGAAGTTTATATTGGAAACTGAGGAGCTCCTTTTTATGCTGTTAAATATTAATCCAATTTAACGTTTGTCTCATTATGACTTCTTGTTTATTGTTGGCCTTCAAGATATGTTGTTGCCACCTCATAGAATCACAGACTCTCGGGACTAACAGGGGTCACAGTTTCCATGTGATTACTGAATTGCCTCCAAACTTTTTTGGCTAAGTGGCTGTCTAACGTATGTTTACATAGCTAATTCATTTTAGCAGGCATGGGAACATTTGTCCTCCCGGTTAAACCAGCTTTTACTTTCTTTCTGAACCAATGATTAACACTGATTTGTTCATTACCATTTTATTCTGTAAAATATTGTTTCCCCCTAGACAAGAGAGTGGCTTTCCCCTGGTTCCCAAACTGTGTTCCAAATACCCCGAGGCACCACAGCAAATATGCAAGGATAACATTCAGGATATATTAAAATGTCATGGGAAACACAGTGGCATATGTTGGACAGAACCTGATGTAGTTCATTTTCAATGTTAGCTTGGCATAGTTCAGTTTTAATATTAGATCACTACAGTTCTTTCCTTAAGGTCTTATCTTTGTGAAACTGTGTTTTTGGTGGTTGCTCAAATAAAACACAAGTACTGCATGAGATCAGCATGAAACAGAATATGAAGATGGTGGTGTCCAATTTGATTCGGAAATTGTGTAGCTCCCAGCTTACTCTACTTTGGAATTTTGACTCGTCTCGCATTATGAATGCTGCAGTGACGCCCAGTGTAAACTTGCTGTAGGGTGTCTTTGGAAAGGCATGAAAGGACTTTATGAAGTTAAAAATGCTGTAAAAATACAAGTTCTTAACATCTTTATTAGTATGCTTATTGTGATTGTTATTAGTCAAGCCATAGAATTCATGTTTACTCAATCTAATAGAGATTGATTCCTTTATCATGGGGTTTCCATAGAAGTGTCTTAGAAGTATGTGATTTGACATTGACGTAATTTGTCTCCTCAGCTTTGCCTTTCGTAACAGTCCTGATAAATAATAGAATGACCACAAGGTGAACAGCCAAATAACAGTTTTGCTTATTCTTGTACATTTGCATGTAATTTTATATTTTACAGTATATTATGGTTTGAGTGATTTGTTAACTATGTAGATAGACCTTTAATATCTGAGTTAATGTGTCAATATAAAATAGTAATTACAGTAAAAACATTTTGCTGTTATGTTTGCAGTTATAATGAGAAACAAAAGGAAACAGGATGTGCTAACATATTCTATTAGATTAAATATTAGAATTTGAAGCTTAATATAAACAAGAAAAAAATTTAAAACCTAGGTCATAGCTTATCTTAGAAAGTTAGTGTTGGAAAGGGAAAGTATTTTACAGACAGTATAATTCAGCCTTCTCATTAGACAAATGAGAAAATTAAAGCCCAGAGATGTGAAATGAAATCTCATGATAAACTGTCCAATTCCCAGAATGTCTTCTTATTCTCACTTGTTTGTAACAACCCATTTCCTGCCCAAAAGAATTGGAGAACAGCTGGTTATTGATCTCAGCCCTGCACATAGGTCATTATTAAAGAGCCTGTTCTCAGAATTCTATGCTAAGAGGAAGGAGTCAGCCGTGTATCATTTATGTAGGGACTGAATGACTAAAAACTCCCCTTAAGCTGGCTAATGCTCCTTTCTTCCACTTGAAAAATGAAGAATTCAGAGAATGTATTGGTTTATTTAAAAGAAATATCTAGTGATTTTTAAACATGAAGCTTTTGCGTGGCTGGATCTAGGTGTTCAAAGTCTATCATTATAACTTAGGTCTCTCACTATCGTTTGGCTCAGCTTTCTTTTAGGCTAGCTTCATTCTCATAGAAGCTCCTTTTAAAGACTATGGGATAAAGAAAATACAGAACTAGTGGTTGGAATAAGTGGAATAAGTAAGGAAGAGAGGGTGTGATAGAGTAGAATATTTTATCTGGAGTTATTCAGCACTTGAAATAGCTCGAATAGGATCTGCTTACAGATGATAAAGAAAATAACATAAGTTTTGGTGACCTCAAACAACGTTGTCATATTTTAGAGTCATTAGAATTTCAGGTGTTCCTGATTTTTATGTAAATTCTATAATTATGTAAATACCTATCAACAGGTACCTGGGTAAGAGCAAGACTTGGACAAAAATTTGGAGCTAGAAAATAACTGAGAATTTTTGGCTGTTAAGATTACACTTTAGCAACAAAAAGTCACAAAACTGAGTTGGAGACCAATGACTTACCATAGTCAAGTGTGCAACGAAGCAAGTAGGACCCACAAGGCTAAAGGAAGGGGGAACCAGCCCTCAGAAATGTTAGGCACCGCCCAGGAAGGCAGCAGATGTGAGAAGGGATTACATATACCTGAGAGAACCTCTTCCACAGCCCAGGCTCTCAATGCTTGGGAAGAGAACAGGGAGTGGCTACCACAGGTAAAAGCCTAATAGTAGCAGTTAGTAGTTTTTGGAGTTCGAAATGCAGCTTAAGAATTGCTTGGCAGGTTTCTATTTTGCCGCCTTGGGTCATAGTAATTAATTGATTTATCCTGTTCTCTTTACTTGGGAAGCTCTTCCCTCAGATTCCTGCAAGTGTCACTTCTTCAGTCCCTTGCTGCATGGGGGATCCTTCAGTGTGGAGTTCTGTCTCCTGCTGAGTATGTCTGTTCCAGAAGTGTATTCCCAAACTGCAGTCACCAGAGGGTGTGTTCGAGAACCCATTGTGGCTCATTTTTGAGACAAACCTTGAGCTAAAACTTCACTGATTACTTGATCTCCATGAGCCCCTTTTGATTGGTACACCTCAGTGGAGTTTGGGTCTCTTCATAATTAGTACTGCATTGCATTCCAGCCTGGGCAACAGAGCTAGACCCTGTCTCAAAATAATAATAATCATAAAGAATCAATGTCAGGTTAGAGCTGATGTCCAGTGGTTCCCCAAGTCTAGTAATTCTGCGTGCCCCCATAATATTCAGTCACCCAGGTAAATGGCTGCAGACCTCTTTGGGAAAGGTAGGCGGAAGATCTATGCTATAAATTTTTGGCAGCATAGTAGGATTCTTCTTCAAGGGGAACTTGCTTTCTCTTTCCTTATTTAAGGAGTTCTGGGCCTGCGAATTGGCTCATGTCTGGGAATTCAGTGAAGTATTCTGACTTTCTCTGTGGTCATCAAGTCAGATTTTTGTTCATTTAAGCCATAACATTTCTGTTTAAACAAATGAAAAAAAAGATATCAATAGGCTGCCCTATTCAGTTCCAGGGACACTGTTGTCTTTGTTTTGTGTTGCTATACCAGAATACTACAGACTAGGAAATTTATAAATAAAATAAATTTATTTCTTACAGTTCTGGAGACAGAGAAGCCCAAGGTCAAGGTGCCTGCATCTGGCAAGGACCTTCCTGCTGCATCATCCCATGGCAGAAGGTGGAAGGGCAAGAGATCACGCTTTAGAGAGAGAGGAAGGTGGCCAAACTCATCCTTTTATTCAGAAACCCACTGCTGAGATAACTAACTCACTCCCCCAGTAATGGTATTAATCTGTTTATGAAGACAGGGCCATCATGTCCTAATCACCTCTTAAGGTTCCACCTCTCCATACTGTTGCATTGGGGATTATTTAACACAAACTTTGGGAGATACATTTAAACCATAGCACTCCACCACTGGCCACCAAAATTCATGTCCTTTTAACATGTAGTATGCATTAATTACATCCCAATGGCCTCAAAGTTCTTAACTTGTACAGCATCAGTCCAGAGTCTCATCTAAATCCGGTATGAGTGAGACTCAAGGAACAATTCGTCCTGAAACAAACCTTCTCCAGCTTTGAGCCTGTGAAATCAAAACAAGTCATCTACTTCCAAAATTCAATGGTAGAATAGGCATAGGATTGATACTCCCATTCCAAAAAGGAGAAATAGACAAGAAAAGGGGTAACTGGTCCCAAAAGTCCAAAACTCAACAGAGAAAACAACATTAAGTTTTAAAGCTGCAGAATAATCTTCTTTGACTCCATTCCTCCCATTCTGGGCACACTGGAGTGGGGATGAGGCTCCTCAAGGCCTTGAGTATCCTTGCCCCTATGACTTTGCTGGGGCCAGCCCACACTTCAGCTCTCACAGGTTGATGTCTCTCATGCCTAAGCTTCTTCAGAATTGTGGAGTTGCATTGATAGCTCTACATTTTGGAGTCTCTGAGATGGCCTTGCTCTCAGGGCTCCGCTAGCCATTGGCCTACTGGGGGCTCTCTGTGGGGGCTCCACTGCTGCAACAAGTTTGTCCGTGGGCCCCAGGCTGTCTACTACATCCTTTGAAATCTAGGTAGAGGCTGCTGTGGCACCACAGCTTATGCAGCCGGCAAGTTCGCAGTTAGTGCTATGTGGATACCACGGTGACTTACTGTTTGTGCCCTCTGGAGGTGTGGCAGGAGCTGCACTTGAACTCACTTGAGCCATGGCCGGGGCTCACACTATAAAGGAATGCAGGGAGTAGAGTTCTAAGTTGCCTGGGCAGCAAAAGCTGAGGTTCCATGGACACCTTTCTGGAAACTTTGCCCTCAAGGCCCTGCTCTGAGCCTGTGATGGGAGGGATGGCCTCCAAGATCTCTGAAGCAGCTTTATGATCTTTCTCCCGTTGTCTTGATGAATGGCACCCAGATACTTGAGTTCATTGCCCTTAAGTTCTGCTTTCTATATAGCCCTGGGACATGGCTACAGATCAGTCAAGTTCTTTGTGACTTCGTTAGGATGGCTTTTACTCCAGTTGCCAGCATCTTGTTCATTTCCATCCAGTACCTCATCAGAATAGCCTTTATTGTCCGTGTTTCTATCAGCGTTCTGATTGTGACCACTTAAGTAATTCCTAAGAAAGTTAAAGCCCTTCCTGCAGCTGTTGTTTTTTTTCTAAGCCCTCACCAGAATTTCCCTTAATGCTTCCTTTATTGTAGTCTAGGCTCTTTACAGCCATTTCCTCCAAGTTCTTCTGGCCTCTACTCATTTCCCAGTTCCAAAGCTGCTTCCACATTGTTAGATATTTGTTATTGCCACAGCCCCACTTGTTGGTGCCAGTTTTCTGTTTTAGTCCATTTTGTGCTGCTGTAATAGAGTATCTGAGACTAGGTAATTCATACAGAACAGAAATTTATTTCTTACAGTTTGGGAGGCTGGGAAGTCCTGGATTGAGGGGCCTTCATTTGGTGAGGGCCTTACTGCTGTGTCATCTCATGGCAGAAAGGACAAGAGCAAGAGAGAGTGTACAAGAGAGAGAAGGGAAGAGGACCAAAGTTACCTTTTATCAGGATCCTGCTCCCATGATAACTCATTCACTGTCCCGATCACATCATGATTCCATTCACAAACACCATGATTCCATTCACAAACACCATGATTCCATTCACAAACACCATGATTCCATTCACAAACACCATGATTCCATTCACAAATACCATGATTCCATTCACAAACATCATGATTCCATTCACAAGGCTGTGCCTTTTAAAGGGCCCGCCACTCAACACTGTTGCGTTGAGGATGAAGTTTCCAAAACATGAACTTTGGAGGAAATGTTCAAACTGTAGCACCTGGGATCAAGCAGCTGTGCTGAATATTTCTGTGACCAAATTCCTCCGCAGCTTTGCTTCTGTTGATTATGCTGACAATGCCCACCTTGTCTCTGGATGTGAAGTGCTCCCACTTGTCCTCTGCCACATCAGTATCCCATCTTCTGGGTGAATTCAAGAACATAGCCATATGGCAGCAGTTCTCACATTAATTCCTGGCCCACACCAGAGCCAGGTGTATATTCACATATTCCAGGGCTCCCCCTGTAAACGTATTTCTCATGGCCTTGGTGAAGGGGGGCATCCCTAGGACATAGCCAGGGGATTGCCAAACTGGTCTCCTATCATCAGGCAAATCCAGCATTCCAGTCTTGCTAAGCCTTTGAATACATACCAGGGAAGTTCTGAGGTTTCAACTTCGTGGAGCATCGGCCACTTTTGGGAACAGATTTCAGCCAACCTAGCCCTAGCACACTGAACCCAAGCTGGTGCTCGCATATAAAATCCTGCCATATTTACGTATTGATTCCCTTCCAACTAGAATGTGAGCTTATTGAAGACGATAGATGTAATTGTTTCACTGTTGTAGGGTCTCTGATAACTAGAAGAGAGCCTGCTCTAGTGCATTGTCTGGGTGTTCAGTGGTATTTGTCCAGTCATTGACTGGTTGGTTACTTATTTGTTCATTCAACAGGTATTCATTGAGTATAGTGCTCAGAAAAACAGCAAGTCATAGACCTTTAGAAGTGGAAGTTATCTGAATGATCAAGAAGCAGAAAGATGGCCAGGTTGGGACAGTGAGGGTAGAGGGAATGGGGTGTGAAATGAAGTTCTGAGCTGGATAGTAACCATGCTTTGCAGCATGTGGCGTGTTTCCATGTGAGGCGTTTTTGTCTATTATTCCAAGTGCAGTAGGAAGCCCCAGGAGTGTTTTAAGCCAGGGAGAGACAGAATTTTATATTTCAAGTTTACAGTACCTGTTGTCTTGAGACTAGGTTTAGTAAGACAAGTTTGGGAGCAGGGAGATTCGTTGGAGGACTGTTTTTTATTCCTCTAGAGAATACACAGTGTAGCTTGAACTAGAGCAGGGTGGGGGTTGACATCTCCCTGTCCACCTGCTGTTGTCACTGGTGCCGTGATGAAGCCTTGTGCTGTGGACATGCTGTGGGGCTGCTGCTGTGGGGACAGTGGCTGCAGTGCAAGCATCTAACTCTTGCTATGGTGGCAGGGATGAGAGCAGACCAAGGTGGAGCCGTATAGATAGAAAGGAATGGAAAATTAGAGTGGCACACGGGACACTTGTTTCGCCCAGTGCAGCGACTGCAGCAGACTTTTCTAACATCTTACAGAGGTGCACTCAGCAAGCTCTTCTATGATATTATTTTTACTAATCCAGTTGCCTCATATATATAAAACTTCAGAAACAAAGTTAAACTTTATAACAGCGCTATTTTAATATAAATAGGCTGCATAGATGCAGTCTATGGATAATTCTAAATATCCAGGCGCAATGACTTATGCCTGTACATCCCAGCACTTTGAGAGGCTGAGGCAGAGGGATCACTTGATCTCAGGAGTACGAGACTAGGCTGGGTAACATGGTGAAAGCCTGTATCTGCAAAAAATACAAAAATTAGCCAGGCATGGTGTGGTGGTGTGTGCCTGTATTCCCAGCTGCTTGGGAGGTGGAGGTTGCAGTGAGCTGAGATAGTGCCACTGCATTCCAGCCTGGGTAACAGAGATAGACCCTGTCTCAAAATAAATAAATAGTCATAGCAATTTTAATTTTCAATCTATTTTTTTATAAAATAGATTATAATATTTAAATCGTGCTATAAAAACACAATGAATAGCTTAGTGTATTAAGTCACATATATTAATAGTATGTTTTACAGACTGAGGAATTTTTATTATATTTTATTTAAACTCTGTTTTTATTTTTGTTATTTTTAATCCAAAGTACCAAGATACGAATATGCAGGGAGTTGTATATGAACTAAACAGCTATATAGAACAACGGTTGGACACAGGAGGAGACAACCAGCTACTCCTCTATGAACTGAGCAGCATCATCAAAATAGGTAAGAAGCATTTTGTGTTCCTCTTAGGAAAACTGGGCAAAGATTCTTTTACAAAAAGCAGTAAAAAAAATTTGCTTACTAAGAGGCAGATGAAAGTCATTTATATTTACTTCTATTTCTGGACTAAATTTGAAGTGAAAATATTTTATTATGAAACTACCAGAGTGAGTCAAACCTAAAACTTTCTAAATTATCTAATCCCAAATAAGTATCTGCCTGATACATACATGTAATATACTATGCCTTCTAAGTCACACCTAGTTTCCTTTGGAAAGCATGGTTTTATTGAATTAAATCACATCTTTATAAAATGTATTAATTTTAAAGAGAGAATAAGCATTTTAAATATATTTGGGTAAATGACAATTTTATATACCATTTAAGAAATGGGTTATGTTGTGAATAGAATGGGGAAAGTTGTGTCGGAAAAGTACTATTTTAGAAGGATGCACTTGTTTTTAGGACACATTTTTCAGAAGGATACCCACTATGACAATTGGATCTTTCATTTTTCTTTTGTTTTTTAATTTGAAAATAAAAATATTAATGAGACCAACTATAGTGATCACATTTATTATATATTTAAGTATATGCTAGGCACCTGTCTATGCGTATTATATGCATTAACTGACTTATTTTTATTATGGTCTCGTGAGGTTGTTTTTATTATTACCACTATTTTACTGATGAGGAAGCTTTTATTATTACCACTATTTTAAGATGTTTAACAGAGAGGTTAAATATCTTACCCAAAGTGACACAGGTACAAAGGAGTTATTTTACTGATGAGGAAGCTATAGAACAGCGAGGTTAAACATCTTACCCAAAGTCATACAGGTAAAAAGGAGTTAAGTAGGGGTTTAAATTGAGGCAGTCCCTCCAAGACTTACACTGTTAACTGCTATAGTTGCCTTCAGATGGCCCTGAAACAATTTTAGGTAAGTTAAATTATGTTTGCTTCAGTGACAATTGTAGATGAATACATCCGCTTTTTAGGTTGATACTTAATTAATTTTGGTTAATTAATATTATAAATGTCACTTGTGGTATTTTAGAAACTTAAAAATTTAAGCACCGTTCTCAAATTTAAAAAATATTAAATGATTCTGAATACTTACAGTTCAACAAATATGTTACTATGTAGTACATTGACTGCTATATGCATTTGAGGATATCATATCTTAAATTTTATACTCACTGATGAAAAATGTAGAGGATATTTTCATTATGCTATTGAGTAAGGCCATAAATGATTTTGTTCCATTTACTGCATGACCATTGATTCTGTTAACAAGTCAGTTTGAAAGACTCACATCTGCCGCTCACCGTAGAGAATGCATACATGTTCGATTCTCCCACTGAGCTCAGTTTCTTCCTTTTCTTATTACTTTGGCAGCCACAAAAGCTGATGGATTTGCATTGTATTTCCTTGGAGAGTGCAATAATGTAAGTATCTAAATTTAGATTTTGGTGCTCTAGATAAGAAAATATCATAAGCTCCTTTAAAAAAGTTATAAACAACAGACATTTCATGATTAAGTATTTTTCATTTAAATTCATTTTGGTTTTAGTTTCTATATTTGGTTGTTACCAGCAAGAATTTTACTGACATGGCAACATTTAGGCATAAAATCTTGTGTGTGTGTGTGTGTGTGTGTGTGTGTGTGTGTGTTTCCTTTGGTTTGTGGTACCCTCGGTTATAAATGGTGTTTCTAGATTTAGTGTTTTGTATAAAAGTTATTTGGCACTGTGAGCTTGGATGTTGTAGGGGAATTCCTGTACCCTCTTTACACACAATCTACAGAAAGTTGAACGTTTTCTTGGTGATTTGTAAAGTTTTTGCAGATGACTCTAAAACTCCTAGGGTGTAGTCCTAGGGCTCTGAGTCTAGATCCCTAAGCTGCCTTACTGTAGTAGGCTCAGGCCAGTCAAGGAATGGGGATTCTCAGCTCTGGCTGTTCCAGTCTTCTGTCGGCAGCCCGGATCCTGCGTTTCTGGTCTAACTAACCTGGAGCACAGCCCACCGTAAAATGCAACATACATAGGCACTTCCAAAAGTATTTCAAGATGTTCAATTACTGGCATTTGATTTTTGATACAGTATTAAAAAGTATATGTATTTTAGCGTAATTTGAGCCAATAATACTAATATTCGTAACTTTAATGTATAAATTCCCTCAAATTTCTTTGACACATTTTTGCTTCACATTTCTTATGTGTTAGGCATTGCTATCTGAGATTTGGAATGTATTTTTGCAATATGCTACATGTATTCTTGAGTAATCAAAAGATGTATAAAATTATTTACATTATATACAGTGTTACTAGGAATAGAAACAAAAGCATTCTGAGATTTTTAGTAGGACTCTTAAATATAACAGTTTTGCAGAGTGTGAAAATAGTTGCACAGAAATATTTATTGGCTGATTTAATTAACTTACAGCTTATCTTATGCGTTTCCATGGCCATTGTTTTCCCTTGTATTGTAATAAATTACGCTTGTTACAAAGGCTTATTTAGGGCAAAGACATTTTCTTGTTCATTCTTGTATTTCCCAAGCCCCTCTCCTTGTGCCTTTCATATAAACAGATAAGAATGTTTATTAATTTGCATTATTCAGATACTACTACCACTTCTAAATAAACTATATTTCAGACACTGGTAGTATTCTAAAATGGCTAAGCTACTAAAATAACAAATGGATATTACTTTTTTCTGTGCATTAAAAATTATTTTTAAAATGTCCAAGTTTTTATTAAAAGTTAGTAATTTCTTTTAGAAAAATATTTTGCAGTTTGCCATTATTTTTTAACTGGCTGATATGTGTGGAATGCAGTCTATTGTGGTCCACGTCGCATTACTCCTTCTGAGTCGCCTCCAGCAGTCCCCCGTGTGGCCACGCAGCCGTGCTCACATCCAGTCCCTTACCCTCGGGTGTCTAGTTCAGATCCGGGTGGACATGTGGCCCATGAGGGCCCCGGCAGATTCTTTGCTAAAACCTGTATCTTGGACTCAGCAATTCTAGCCGTTCACCTGAACGAAAGTGATAACAACCCTGAAGTTGAGGCTGCCTCTACAGGATGCTCTCTTGCCCTGTGGAAAGAGAATATAGAGACAGCTGCGGGCAGAGACTGAGAGGTGCAGGCAGCAGGCACCCTGTGGCTGCAGTGGATGGGAGCCCAAAATGCTGACTTTGCAGGGCTTGGATTTAGGTTACAAAACCCATATTCTTAATCACTTGGCTTAAAAAAAAATTTTTTTTTGCTTTATTTGCAGACTTCTCTATACATTGGTCTCAATGAAGTAGTTTCCTCTTATGATTCAGCAAAAAGGTGTTCTATCTACAATATCTAAATTGTAATTTTATATATCAATTTGAATTATTTCATCTTTACTTATCTTTTACTTTAGTAACTTAAAGGACGGGTACAATATCCTCTCAGTTTTATTCTGGCTCCTTATTCTAAACTCCTAAGACCAGTCCATTCACTGGGCATGCTTCTCTCTAGGGGCACTGATTCCCTGTTCCTTCTTTCTTTCCTGCATCTCAGGGACTGAGTCTCTTCTTAACTTAAGATCCCTGTGAACAGCAGGGTACATAGTGAAATTGTAGCTGTCTCTCAGCTTCCCAAGTCGGATCCCACTGTACACTGTATTTTGCTTTCTCAATGTTATGTATGTCTTCTTCATAGAACATAGCTGAGTCTGTGATCACATGTTTATCTGTGATTTGAGTGGTTATTTGTTTATCTGGCTTTCTTGCTAGAATATCAGCTTTATGAAGACAGGTACCTTATCTGCCTGGGAGGATCATTCTTGGGGATAATTACTGTGTTTTGCTCACTCTGTTTTGCCCTTTATGCATTCCACCTAGATAGCTAAGCCCTTGTGATTTCCTTAACCCAGGAATTTCTGTGGGTAGGAAGAAGACATGGGCTGAGAAATCTTAAGTTCACTCAAGTGTTTCTTTAGATGTATCTACATGATTACCACTGTCTTTGTTCTTCATTTCTTCTTGTATCTCGAGTCGTCCCGTTTGGGATCACTTTTCTTCCATCTGAAATACATCCTCTAGAGTTTCCCTCAGCGAGAGTTTGCTGATGGAAAGCACTCTCAGTTTGTGTTTGTGTGAATTTGTCTTTATTTCACCCACTTTCCTGGAATATGTCTTTGGTAGATAGAGTTCAGGTTGATAAATTATCTCTCTGAATATTGACTAAAATAAAGATACTGTTTTTCAATTTATTTTGGTTTTCATTATAGTTTTTATTTCCTGTACATATTTTCAAACTTGTCTTTTATTTCTTGAAATACATTAACTATACTTCTTCTATGTTCTTTTGAATTTACAGTTTCTTGGGTTTGTTTCGTTCAACTCTGACAGATGGTGACTCTTTTGCTTATGTGTTTTATGGTTTTCTTTTTATTTTTCCTTTCTCTCTTTCCCTCTCTCTCTCTCTCTCTCTGTAACTGTGAATTCTATTCTTTCATGGGGTTCTTAAATGGATACTCTCAAGGCTTGTTAGAAGTGCCTTTCTAGTTCCTTTCTTGGACATAGACAGGCATTTGTTTCTGCTAGTCACTTAAGGTATTACCAATCCAAAACCATTTTAAACTAAATTATCTGGCTGAGATGAATTTTCAGACTACAAAGTAGTATGGCTTCAAGAGTCAAATCCACATGATGCACAATTGTGACTTCTCAGAGGAGATTGTTATTTTCCCTCCAGTACTAATTTCAAAATAATCTGGTTTCCTTGCAGCCTCTTTGCTGGGGTAAGTGTATTTGTCCTTCAACCAAAGATGAATGTGTGGCCTGTTGCCTGTCCTGACCCTCTCAAGGGGTCTTGAAAGGCCCCAGCTTTTCTCTCCTGTCTCCCACTCTCCATGTGGCTTTCCTGGGAGAAGATCAGTCTATTCAGTCATTAGTTAATTCTCTGAAGAGACAGCCAGCTTTGGGATCTGGTCAACTCCCATGGTTCCTTTATTTACTTCCTTTTAGATTTCTGTGGATTCCTTCCATTCTTCTCACCCAACAAAGCAATATAAAAGATGAGTAAAATATATTTTATGCAGCCTTTAAATAAATTTGAAATTGTTTTTTCAAAAGTGTCAGCCAAATGATCTAATCTGCTGTATTGCTGGCAATAGAAGATATACTTCTGAAATGTAACCAACCATATTAAATTAAATAAAACATCTTTTGCCTAGGTAAGCAGATACATGTATATATTTTTGTATTTCGTCTTTTGCACCTGAAAGGTACAAAAGGTACATCACTTGCCAACTCTACAGATGATTATGACACTTACCAAATAAGTACTGAAATTTATCATCATGTTTCTGAAATAAACATACTGTATTACGGGCGGGTACGGTGGCTCACACCTGTAATCCCAGCACTTTGGGAGGCTGAGGTGGGTGGATCACGAGGTCAGGAGATCGAGACCATCCTGGCTAACACAGCGAAACCCCGTCTCCACTAAAAATACAAAAAATTAGCCAGGTGTGGTGGCTAATATTGATAAAGATAATTATCAATCTTTAAAAGATTGTCTTGATTTGGAATCATAGCAAGAAAGTATTTCTTAAATAACTCAATTTCACAGCAAAAATTAAATACTTTAGTGACAAAATTATAATAAAACCCAAATAGACCGAGAAAATTTTCTGTCCATATCAACAAATACTAAGGGTTAAAAAAAGAATTATACAGTTTTTACACTTATTAAAGTATTACACTGTAATAAGTTTTTACACTTATTAAAGTATTACACTTTAATAAGTTTTTACACTTATTAAAGTATTTTCTTCTCAGTCAGTAGAAATAAATTTCTGAAATTGATGTAATGAGAAATATAACTTAAATAACATTTAAATATGTCAGAAGTTCTAATAGAATTTAAAAATGCACATTCATATAAGCAAGGAGGAAAAAGCATTCTGTGTTTTTTTTCACATAGAACATTTAGCAGAAAAAGACAAAACTTAAATACTAAAAAGCACTAATATTAAAACATAAAATACTGTTGTGGAAATCATTATGTGATTATAACAAAATTACTTATAAAGAAGATCCAACTGTTAAAAGAAAAAAAATTGGATCAGGTTAAAAAACAAAACTGTCTTTTATTCTGGTGCATTGAAGTTTCTGAAGCAAAGTGGAGAAAATGGCCAGAAAAGCGGTAGTATTTTTAGTTATTGAGATATCAAGAAAACAAGTTAGAAGACGTTATCAATACCATTATTATTTATCCAAATAATGCACATATTAAACTCAGTATATTAGGTTAGGACTTACCAACTTGGGGTTCCTTTTCTTTCCTGGGCTAGACCCTAACTTTAATGTATTTAATTTCTGTCTAAGAATTCTTCATAGGACTCCTATAATGGCTAAAAGCAAAGGAAATTGGAGGGCTCAGAAGAAGACAGGAAGATGAGGGAAAGTTTGAAACTTCCCAGAGACTTGTTGAATGGTTGTGAGCAAAATGCTGATAGTGATGTGGATAGTGAAGTCCAGGCTGAGGTGGTCTCAGATGGAGATGAGGCCTGGCTGCTCCTAGCCATGCATAGTCATATGTGTTCACAAAGGGAGGGTTTTGTGTTTAAAAGGGAAGCAGAACATCAAGTTTAGAATATTTGTAGCCTGACCATGTTGTAGAAAGGAAAAAACTCATTTTCTGTGGAGAAATTCAAGCCACTGGCTGCAGAAATTTGCATAAGAGGAGCCAAATATTAATCACCAAGACAATGGAGAAAATGTCTCCAGGACATTTCAGAGATCTTCACAGCAGCACCCTCATCACAGGTCCAGAGGCCTAGGAAAAATGGTTTCATGGACCAAGCCCAAGGACCGGCTACTCCAAACATGGCATCCTGTGTCCCATTCACTTCAGCTCTAGCTGTGGTACATAGAAGGCAAGAGTTTGGGAGCCTCCACCCAGATTTCAGAGTATGATAGAAATGCCTGGATATCCAGGCAGAATTCTGCTGCAGGGGCAGAGCCCTCATGGAGAACCTCTCCTACTATAGTGCAGAGGAGAAATGTGGGATTGAGTTCCCCACACAGGGTCCCCTCTGGGGTAATGTCTAGTGGAGCTGTGAGAAGAGGGCCACTGTCCTCCAGACCTTAGAACGGTAGATCCACCAACAGCTTCTACCATGTGCCTGGATTAGCAGCAGGCACTGAATGCCAGCCCATGAAAGCAGCCGCAGGGGCCATACCCTGCAGAACCACAGGGGCAAAGCTGTGGTTGTGGACTTGGGAGCCCACCCCTTGCATCAGCATGCACTGGATGTGAGACATGGAGTCAAAGGAGATTATTTTGGGGCCTTAATATTTAATGACTGCCCTACTGGGTTCTGGACTTGTACAGTGTCTGTACCACCTTTGTTTGGGCAAGTTTCTTCCTTTTGGAATGGGAGCATTTATCTGATACCTGTACCCCCGTTGTATCTTGGAAGTAACTAACTCGTTTGTGATTTTACAGGCTTACAGGTGGAAGGGCCTTGCATTGTCTCAGATGAGACTTTAGACATGGACATTTATTTTTGTTTTTTGTTTTTGAGACAGAGCCTTGCTCTGTCACCCAGGCTGGAGCGCAGTGGTATGGTCTCGGCTCACTGCAACCTCTACATCCTGGGTTCAAGCGATTCTCCTGTCTCAGCCTCCTGAGTAGCTGAGACTACACGTACATATCACCGTGTTCGACTAGTTATTTTTCTGTATTTTTAGTAGAGATGGAGTATTGCCATGTTGGCCAGGCTGATCTCAAACCCCTGACCTCAGGTGATCCACCCGCCTCAGCCTCCCCATTACAAGCGTGAGCCACCATGCCTGGCCTACACTTAGACTTTCAGGTTAATGCTGGAGTAAATTAGGACTTTGAAGGACTGTGGGGAAGACCTGATTGGTCTTGAAATGTGAGAAGGACATGATATTTGGGAGGGGCCAGAGGTAGAATTATATGGTTTGACTCTGTTTCCCCACCAAAATCTCATGTCAAATTGTAGTTGCCACATTGGATCATGAGGGCAGATTTCTCTTTGCTTTTCTCATGGTAGTGAATGTGTTCTCACGAGGTCTGATGGTTTAAAAAGTGTGTGGCGGGCGGGGTGTGGTGGCTCACGCCTATAATCCCAGCACTTTGGGAGGCCGAGGCGGGTGGATCACAAGGTCAGGAGATGGAGACCATCCTGGCTAACATGGTGAAACCCCATCTCTACTAAAAATAGAAAAATTAGCTGGGCCTGGTGGCGGATACCTGTAGTCCCATCTACTCCAGAGGCTGAGTCAGGAGAATGGCGTGAACCCGGGAGGCGGAGCTTACAGTGAGCCGAGATCTCGCCACTGCACTCCAGCCTGGGCGACAGAGTGAGACTCCATCTCAAAAAAAAAAAAAAAAAAAAAAAAGAGTGTGTGGCACTTCCCCACTTGCACTCCATGTGAAGTGCACCTTCCTGCCACCATGTGAAGAAGTTCCTTGTTTCCCTTTTCCCTTCCACCATGATTGTAAGTTTCCTGAGGCCTCACAGTCATGCTTCCTGTTAAGCCTGTGGAACTGTGAGTCAATAAACCTCTTTCATACATTACCCAGTCTCAGGTACTTCTTTTCTAGCAGTGTGAGAACAGACTAAAACACAGACAAACCATTTACTAAACTGACAAAAAAAAAAAAAGAGAAACATAATTATATACGTTTAATAATTTAAAAACAAGTAAAACAATAGATATAATGAAAATGAGACATTATGAGGGATTATTTTTACTAACAAATGTGAAAACCTAGATTAGAAAGAATAGTTTTCAAGGAAAATATAAATTATCCTATTTAATACACATGATAATCGAAAACGTATTAGTCCAGTAGCCAAGGAGGAAATTGAAGACACTGTTGAAATATTACCTTTCTACAAACCAGTAGGGCATTGATTCATGTGACTGTTTTTGAGCACCAGTCATCACCAGGCACCACGTTAAACCCGGGGAGACAGTGATAAGCCCAGCCTGGGCTCCTGTACCTACATTGTTCATTTGCTACTGGGGCAGCCCTTTAAGAAGGAGAATTCCTGTGCTCCTTATACTTTTTCAGAACTTGAGGGAAAAAGGAAAATTTCCCAGTAAGTAGTTTAGCATTGAAATAATTTTGGTTCTGGAGTTAGATTGTGTGAGTTCTGTTTCACCACTTAATAATTGTGTAATTAATAATTGTGTGACTTGGCAAGATTTAAAAAAAATTTTTTTTATTATCATTTTTTAAAATTATACTTTAAGTTCTAGGGTACATGTGCACAACGTGCAGGTTTGTTACATATGTGTACATGTGCCATGTTGGTGTGCTGCACCCATTGACTTGTCATTTACATTAGGTATGTCTCCTAATGCTAGCCCTCCCCCCTCCCCCACCCCACAGTAGGACCCAGTGTGTGATGCTCCCCTTCCTGTGTCCAAATGATCTCATTGTTCATTTCCCACCTATGAGTGAGAACATGCGGTATTTGGTTTTCTGTTCTTGTGATAGTTTGCTGAGAATGATGGTCTCCAGCTGCATCCATGTCCCTACAAAGGACACGAACTCATCCTTTTTTATGGCTGCA
This sequence comes from Rhinopithecus roxellana, assembly GCF_007565055.1. Taxonomy (NCBI): domain Eukaryota; kingdom Metazoa; phylum Chordata; class Mammalia; order Primates; family Cercopithecidae; genus Rhinopithecus; species Rhinopithecus roxellana. The sequence continues at coordinate 152,705,533 of NC_044552.1, forward strand.
TAGTATTCCATGGTGTATATGTGCCACATTTTCTTAATCCAGTCTGTCACTGATGGACATTTGGGTTGATTCCAAGTCTTTGCTATTGTGAATAGTACCACAATAAACATACGTGTGCATGTATCTTTATAGCAGCATGACTTATAATCCTTTGGGTATATCCCCAGTAATGGGATGGCTGGGTCAAATGGTATTTCTAGTTCTAGATCCTTGAGGAATTGCCACACTATTTTCTACAATGGTTGAATTAGTTTGCAGTCCCACCAACAGTGTAAAAGTGTTCCTGTTTCTCCACATCCTCTCCAGCACCTGTTGTTTCCTGACGTTTTAATGATTACCATTCTAATTGGTATGAGATGGTATCTCATTGTGGTTTTGATTTGCATTTCTTTGATGGCCAGTGATGATGAGCATTTTTTCATGTGTCTGTTGGCTGTATAAACGTCTTCTTTTGAGAAGTGTCTGTTCATGTCCTTTGCCCACTTTTTAATGGGGTTGTTTGTTTTTTTCTTGTAAATTTGATTGAGGTCTTGGTAAGTTCTAGATATTAGCCCTTTGTCAGATGAGTAGATTGCAAAAATTTTCTCCCATTCTGTAGGTTGCCTGTTCACTCTGATGGTAGTTTCTTTTGCTGTGCAGAAGCTCTTTAGTTTAATTAGATCCCATTTGTCAATTTTGGCTTTTGTTGCCATTGCTTTTGGTGTTTTAGACATGAAGTCCTTGCCAATGGTTTAGAAAGATTCTTAAACTTTCTAAACCTTTATTTACCATTTACCCTCCATTAGTTAAATGTTACACCATAAATGCTGTTTGTTTAACAAACCGTTTAAAACATCTGCTAAGTACCAAAAAACTGTGCTAAATTGCTGAGCAAACAAAAGCAAAGATTATTTCTGACATCAAAGAATGTACAAGCAGTAGGGGAGATAGAAAAATCAACAGCTAGTTACAGCACATGACTTTTATGTGCTAACAGAGGGGCTCAAGGGCTCTGTGACCATGAATGTGATGGGGCTGCAGCACATAAAAACAGGTTGGATGCTGAGGAGACAATATTTGAGTGAGGATTTAAGACCTCTCACTTAGTAGATGAGAGGGAAAATAAAGGATGTCTTTTGGGCAGAAGAAGCAATTTCTGAGCAATCTGGAGTTAACAAAGAAAACAGTGTATGTTGTATCCTGACACATAGCAATGTCTGCTATAGACAAAGTGCTCTTGAGATGTTTTTTTGGGAAAAAAATAATTTTTTCATGACTGAATTTTTGCTTAATTCAACTTTTATTGTTTGTATGGCTATGCTTAGTTACATGTATAACATACCTGATAATATTATCTTCATAGTTTTTCCACTATTATCTATCAGAGTTGTTTGTGAAAGCTGAAAACCTTATGTACTTTATACCTTAAAATTTTTAATTCAAAAGTAAATTTATTGATAGTTATATATATATATATATATGTTATTTTTAAAATAATCTTTCCACAATTTACAGGTTTGATAAGTTAAGCAGTTGTTTGTTATTTTTATTTATAAACATGAGCAACTAAATGACTCTAGAAGTCTTAGATTCATAGAATGCTAAAGCTAAAAGAGACACTTCCAAATTTTTTAATTTAATCTTTTCATTTTAGGGATGAGGTGGCCAAGGTCTCTTTTGTGGGTAATGATTGTCTGAGTTCACACAGCTAGTCAAAAACTAAAGGCTAGGCTCCCATTCCAAAGTTACTGTGCTTTCTACCAAGAGAAGCTATGCTCTTTCCACCCTAACACAATACTTCTTTTAAGAACATAGCTTCCCCCTGCCCTTTTGTTACTTGATTTTTATTACCCACATACTGGGAAGAACACATTTCAGTTTTGTACTTGGGATACAATTGAGAAAAATGGAAGAGCAGAAGAATCTTAAGTTTTAGCTTCAGTATGTATGCATTAACGTTCACCGGAAATATTGCAATCTTCGTATTCAGAGCTGGTAGTTTATAGTAATTGTTTGCCTTTTTCAAGCGCACAGTGAACTTCAGCAGATTTATTTTTAAGAATTATGCAAACAAAGTTAGTCATCCATATATCAAGTTCCAGGTAAATGTGGGAGCTATTTACTTAACGGCCATCTACATAGATCTAAATTTGTTTGCTATCCAGTGCCATCTAGTGTCTAAAAGGATAATAGCGTATTGGTAAACCTAAATACCTTGTTTCTAAAATTTAACTGGTTGTGAGTTGAAGTCTTAACATTGACTTGAAGTCTTATGAATAAAGTGATGTTTGAAGTGTACATGGAAAGAAAGATGAAAGCAAGTGTTAACCAAGCGAAGTAAACATCTATTTGGCTGATATCAATGAATTGGATTTTTCTATTTCATTAAAAGATGGTGTTTTTATAAATTGTATTAGTCTATTCTCTTGTTCATTTTCCACCAAATCAATTTATTTCCCCACATTTACATTTTTATAATTTGAATATTTTTAATTCCTTTATTGAACCAACCTATTGATTAGGACTTGTGCACGCAATCTTTTCTAGTTTAAATTATCTCTTTAGAAATAGATACAGAAATTTGCTGTTACCACAAAATATTAGCTACCTTATAATGAGTTTCTTAGAAAAATTTAAAAGCTGATTCCTCCCCTAGGACTTCTTGGACTCTGATAGGATTGATTTTCTACTCTTTGGGCAATCTCATTGATGCTAGTTGAGAAGGGGAGGGACTAGTGGTCACCTTCACCTCTAGAACTCTCAAATGCTAAAGAACTGTAGCAGCCTTTGGTCAAGTAAATATCCTGAAGGCAGTTACTTTCTTCTCTGGAAATGGTAGAGGTGGCTAATGTTTGAAACTTTAAAGTTTTTCCTTATTTTATAGTTGTGGTTTTTATCTCTGGCCTCTAAAAGATGCTTGTTCTAATTACAGTTTTCATATATTTATACAGTAGTAGAGCAGGAGTTAATCTTAGAGACTCAGTTCAACTCTGGATATTATAGATAAATTTGATATTGTTAATATATGGATAAGAGGCTTAATACTTCTTAAAATAATGTCTGGTGTTTTTATTCATCCTTCTATGAAAATAGTGAGCATAAGGTTTTTTATGTTATTAATCTGAATATTCCAGTTAAATCTTTAAGTCAGCAATTATATTGATTTTGAAAAATGAACTCCCTATTTCATGTGTAAATGTCTTTAGAACTTATTTACATTAATCTTTTATTAATGATTAATGCATTCATATAGATACTTCACCAATGAGAAATTCAAAGTATATATTTTTTTGTTTGTTTGTTTGTTTGTTTTTAAGCAGGATCTCACTCTGTCACCCAGGCTGGAGTACAGTAGCACAATCTTAGCTCACCTCAAACTTCTGGCTTCAAGTGATCCTCCCACCTCGGCCTCCTGAGTAGCTAGTGCTACAGGCATGCACCACCTCACCCAGCTAATTTTTTTATTTTTTGTAGAGGTGGGGTCTCACTATGTTGCCCAGGCTGATCTTGAACTCCTGGTCTCAAACCATCCTCCTACCACAGCCTCCAAAAGCCCTGGGATTATAAGGATGAGTCACTGTGCCCAGGCCAAAGTGTATAGCTTATAAAATAAATCATGATTATTTTGAAATACTAAGAACTAAGTCAGGATTTGCCTCGCCAAATCACAAAATGTACTGTAAACTTTTTATAGTAATTAAAACTGTGGTCTACAAGTAAACCCAATGATACAGAATTGGGAATTCAGAAACCGACCCAAGTATATTTAAGGATAGGTGGGGCACAGTGGCTCACGCCTGTAATCCCAGCACTTTGGGAGGCTAATGTGGGGTGGATTACCTGAGGTAGGGAGTCTGAGACCAGCCTGACCAACATGGAGGAATCCCATCTCTACTAAAAATACATAATTAGCCGGGCGTGGTGGCGCGTACCTGTAATCCCAGCTACTGGGGAGGCTGAGGTAGGAGAATCGCTTGAACCCAGGAGGCAGAGGTTGCAGTGAGCCAAGATTGCGCCATTGCACTCCAGCCTGGGCAACAAAAGCAAAACTCTGTCTCAAAAAAATTAAAAATTAAAAATTAAAGTATATTTGAGGATGAAATGTATGATGAAGGTGGCAGTTCAATCAGTGGGAAAATGATGACTCAGTCCATGACCTCCTACTTGACAGTATCTGTGGAATCAAGGGAGTTTGAATTAACTTTTCCCTAGCCCTGAATATGTGTAAAATTCAACCTCTATTTCAGAGGTTCATTATTGACTTTTTATATTTGTAACAGGTAGCTACCTATCAATGCATTCAACTACAAAAATCAGTTAAAAAAATACTTCTGGAAAACATGTGATTCCAAACAGTGACTGATCCTCAATTAGAAATGAATGTTAAAAAGGGAACTTCTGCAGGTAAATTGTTTGGAGGCAAACAAAACAAAAACCACAGAGTAGGGAACCACTAATATAAAGGAGGGAAAGTGGAGCCATGAAAACATGTCAGAAACAAGTGTGTGTTGTGAGGTTAGGCTTCATTTTCCCTTCTGCTGAAGTTTTTGGCCTTCATATTGCAATTGTTAGCATTTATCGTCAGCTCTTATTGGAAACATTTCTGTTTGATTAATGTGAACAAAAATCGTGAGCTAATTAGGAAAACAAGTATGAAGCTTCCACTATAAAGTACTAGTCGATTTTTGATAATTATTTTTTAACTACATAGAGAAGTTTTTCATATTCTAGCAAGTAGTTAAAAGACTTCTAAACCTTTTATTTTCAGCAAACTTAATAGATAGAAGAGCTTTCCATACACTCTCGGGTACAGTATTTGCTTATCTGTTACTTGTGTATCATATGAAACCTCCACACAAGCAATACATATTTTATAATACTGAATATATGATCATCTAATAATGTAAGAATGTATACGATAGTCTGTTATTATTGGATTATGAAGCTACATATAACTTGAACATGTGATTAAATTCAGCCTTAAAGGGCCTATGGCTAAGTCATAAAAAAAATGTGTGTTTTACCTTTTCAAACAAACAAATGCAGCCAAAAACTATGACTCCCTCCACACCCCCCACAAAAATTCAGAGCTACTGTTGGAAGCTTGCTCCAGAGTTCACCTTCTATTTTCATTATGACATGTTCTTCTTTAAGAGTTAGCTAAACCACTCAGTTCAATTTATGTTCACTTCCTGCAGTTCTGTCTTTGGTACAGAAAAGGGACAGTTGCTTCCTTATAGTTTGAGAAAATCATTGTCAATTCTAATTTTTCTTCATTCTAAATATGCCACTTTTTAAATTTTTTTTCTTGCGTTTATCTCCTTTTTGTTCTTGAATTACCTTTCTACTCTTTCCGTCTTAAGAAAGGGTGACAAACTGAATTGTGTTTGGACAATGATAGATATTGAATCTAATGAGAGTCTTACTGTATGCCATGTGTATATTGGTGCCTAATGTAGTTACAGTAACTAGAAAATGGTTTTTCTAGCCTTTTAAAGAATAACTAAGTTGCAACTGTCACTCCTCATATATGAAAATTTTAATCCATAAGTATATACTTTCTATTTGAACATATTAAATAGCTTCATTCTTTTCAAAATAATTACTTGAAATAAATTTTTCACATGCATTGTACTTAACAGCAAATACGACTTAAGCACAACCCTATGTAGATATACTTGGAAATGCAGGTATTTTGAACTTAACTTCTAATCATTTATGCTTGTTATTAATTTAAAGCACCCAGGGTGAAAGCAAAGTCTTGCTTTCCTCTCCCTTCCTCCTTGTTCATTAAACCAAGTTTATGGGATTTCTTAAATCAAGTTAATGGGGTTCATTCTCTTTTGATTTTAACATGTTGAAAGAAAGAGTTCTGTAATTTTACAACGCTTAAAAACCACTTACCTGATAAGTTAATAAATGTATCTGTCTCATCCTTAGAGCTACCTTCATAATAACAAGTATTGTAGAAAGGTGCTTAGGTTCAGAGGGCTGTCTGATACTTACTGCTTCAGATTGTCTTCGTTCTTAGGTAGAGTAATCCAACATAAGATAAAAATAAAGTGAAGTCTGTGGGAAATTTACTTCAACCTTAGTATTGTCAAATTTTGTAGATAATCGTAATACAATTATGTCAAAACATTGCCCCCACTTTCTACGTGATTTAAGTAGCAATTCTTATTTAGTAGAAAGTAGTTTTAACATATGTTTGGATTTCATCAAAATAACTGATTCTATTTTTAAAAAATGATTTATTTTAAAATAGTTTCAGGACATTACCTTCCCACCCAGTCATTTGAAAGGGGAAGGATCACTCAGATTTTGTCAAGATTTTTGCTCAGAGAAGAGCAAATTTTTCATCTAGAGTATTCTGAATCTACAGTCTTATAAGCTAGCCATCGAAGCAATGTGAGTGAGTCTTATAAAGAGAAGGTTCTGAGAAGGGAAGATTTCTAATGAAAATGAAGAATGTAACCAAATCACTTGACTTGCAGCTACTGATTGTATCTTCAGGTAACATGTATCAAGTCTGTAGGGAGGCTGGACCCTGTGTGTGTTTGTGGTCTGATAGAATCTTGATACCAATGACAGGAGGCATTTTTTCTGATTTCATTTTTTTTCTATGTATCAAAATAGGAGGCTGTTTGATGAGTGTTTCTGTGCCTGTACATTCACTTAAGTTTTAAATGTGAGTTTGCACTTTTTTGTGAATTGGAAATGTGAGATAGTTTCACTTTAGATAATCTGATTTGATCATGGCAAAGCGCCTTTCTTCCTTTTATGCCTGTTCTTTTAATTGATTCACAGATGTATTATGACTATTGAGTAAAAAAGACACACTATATACGTGTGTCCTTTTGTGCTATGCATATGTACGGGAAAGTCTGTAAAACATCTTTTCTTCTCCCTAGAGCCTGTGCATATTCACACCACCTGGGATAAAGGAAGGAAAACCCCGCCTCATCCCTGCTGGGCCCATTACTCAGGGCACCACCATCTCTGCTTATGTGGCCAAGTCCAGGAAAACATTGCTAGTAGAAGACATCCTTGGAGTAAGTGGCTTTTCGACTCTTTGTGATCTTTTTAACCTAAAGTATTTAATTAAGAAAGATGGCGTATCATTTTGATGTTATAATTTAAACTGTTTCATTTTAAAAAGCATGAAAGCGAGTTACAGATCAGTATATTGATGTGTAAGTTAATTGTTTGTACTCAGAAAATTCCCTTTACCAGCTAAGAGCTAAATTTGCACAGTTCTTATTTCAACACATGCCAGTACAGTTAAACACAAAAATACCGTGTATATTTATATGAATGTAAACTAAATGATTACTGTTTTATGTTTCATATTTTGCTAGGACGCATATGAATGAGTTAGCTATTGCTGTATGACAAACTACCGCAAATTTTAGTGGTATCCTACAGTAGCCACATGTTACTTCTTATGAATCTAAGGACTTGGTTATTCTGCTGATCTGGACTGCTGTCAGTTGGGCTTGCCTATGTGTCTGAGGTCAGCTGGCCATCAGTTAGGTGCTGGCTGGCCTTTTATGTCCTCCGCTGTCCCTGTGCCTCTCATCCCCTTCCAGTAAGGCTATCCTGGCTTGTTTTTGTGGTGGTAGCAGGAGTCTGAAAGAAGTAGTGGGAAAGACACAAGTGAGTTTTCAAGTCTCTGCTTACATCAAATTTACTACCCTCCCATTAACCAGAGCAAATCACATGGACAGGCCCAGACTCGGTATTGATCCCTAACAAAGGACATAGGTGCAGAGAAACTAGACAAGGTGGAGCCCTCAGTCTAGTCTTCCACAGTACATGTGGACATTTTAATAAAATTTTATGACATGGAATATAGACTCTAAAGGTAACAAGTATACAGTTGTAAAAAAAATTGCCCTAAGTGCTAATAGGAGCCGTGAATCCTCGGTTTTAATTTTGTTTTTTCCACCATTGTTTGTATGACCTTGAATAAATTGGGTAGCTAGAGGAAGGAAGGAAGAGACAGAAGGAGAGAAGGGAAAGAACGGAGGGAAGGAGAGAAGGAGAGAGGAGGGCCCATGCTATGTAACTTCTCATTTGAAAATGTTCTATTGTATATGTACGTTTTCAAAAGATCTGTAAATTACAAGTACAGAGTTATACTATTTCATGAAGCTCTAATTCATCCTGATAACTTCTTACAGACAGTAGAATTTGAATAAATAGAATTGGTGCTTTTGATATTAATTCATTCAGTTTCCCTGTACTTCCTTTGAGTAACTTGACTAAGCTAGAAAATTATTAAAAATCAAAGAACCAATTTCATTTCTTATGATAAATAATTGATCATTATTAGATGATTTGAATACTTAGTATAGGCCTTTGAGATTCAGTTAGAATGACTGTTGTTAACATACACTTTTGTGTTACTCCAGGCTTAAAAGTAGAAAAAAGTTTACATATAATTTTCTTCACATGGTGTTTACATTTGGAGTAATTTTCTCTACGGCATTGTACCTGTAAACACTCTGAGACTGTTCTGGCACATGGAAGATGATGTCAGCATTTATGATTATTTTTATTATATGAAATTAACTTTCATCATTCATTCAATGTATACTGCATGAGGATAAGGAAATGTTAAAGCAATATTTGGGTATAAGTTCCATGAAAAAGTAAGCATTTCCTTACATAAGATTTGTGGTGGCTATCATCATTTAGTTTTCCTTTGAAAAGTACTGCTTATTATTGATTACAAGTATCATGGCAATTTCTGATGGAAATAAGAATCATAACTTAATGATCATTTCACTGAATTTATGTCTTTTTCTCTTTTTGTTTTTCAGGATGAACGATTTCCAAAAGGTACTGGACTGGAATCAGGGACTCGTATCCAGTCTGTTCTTTGCTTACCGATTGTCACTGCAATTGGTGACTTGATTGGTATTCTTGAGCTGTATCGGCACTGGGGCAAAGAAGCCTTCTGTCTTAGTCACCAGGAGGTGAGCTCTTTAAACGCTCGCTGCATGTTAGAATTTTTAGTTGTACCTAGCTCACTGAAAGTGCTTGTTAGTATTGCTAAGTAATACTAAACTGAAAATACATGAATGAATATTTAAAATCACAATTTGCTTAACAATGTTTTGATACTAATAATGATGATTTTAAAACCTGTTTCTGTTTAGAGAGGAAACTGGTTACATAAGAAATATGGTCCTTTTGTTAAGTAAAATTCAGTATAACGATAAAAGGTATGCCATATTCTGAGTCATAGAAAGTAGTAGAATGACCTTCGAGATTTTTCACACTCTGGTTGTCTTTATGTTTTCTTTAAAATGTCTTTTTCTTAGCTTGTGTCCTGAATAAAAGGCTCTAGTGTCAAATACATTTGCATTCCATTCACTATTCACTGAATTGGCTCATTAATACTAAAAGCAAGTATTAACATGATATTTATCACATCCAGTATGAACGAATTCCCTTCAGTGGCCTAACTCCTGTCCACTTGCCTGAATGAACCCATCTCCTGCTCCCCCACCTGTCCCTCATTCACTCCAGCCATGCTGGATCCTCAGGCAAGGCTGACAGGCTACTACTCAGGCCTTTGCATTTTTTCCTTCTCTCTACTTATCCCCCTCACAGCCACATCCTTTGGAATTTCCTCAAATGTTGCCTTCTCTATAAAGCCCTCCCTGAAAACTTCATGTACATTTGAATGGCTCCTATCCAGTATTTCTTTCCCTCTACCTTTTACTCTGTAGCACCTGTCACCATCTAATATATTATATGCTATACTTATTTCCTTTCTTGTCCTTCTCCCTAAAGTACACTGAAAGCTACTCCATTTCTGTTATTTCTGTTATTTACTACAGTATCTCCAGCACCTAGAATAGTACCTGGTACATAATAGACACTCAAATATTCATTTGTTGAATGAGTGAATAATAAAAGTAGAATAGCTAGTAATTTTGAGGAACTTGTTAGCTGGTTTATATATATATATATGTGTGTGTGTATATATATAATATATATATTTGATTTTTACGTTTTAGAAATATTTCATTATTTAAAGTGGTCATTAGATTACTTTTCAATAGCATTTTTGTTAAACTGAAAAATAATAATTTTGTTAAAAATCATTGGGCTACAACTCTCTTAATCAGTTTGTTTTCCATTTTATTCAAAATTAAGATGAACAAGAGAACATTAAAGTCAATTAAATAGAAGGGGAAAAATATAAAAGAAAAACCTTGTAAATATTTGGTGCTTTGTGTTTGGAAAATGTTCAAAAGCTCAGTGATCTCAGAAAATTCTTCATATACATGTATGCCCCAGTCCTTTGTTGAGATGACTACATGTGACTAATAAAAACTTGTTATATACATATATAAAATACATATTATTACTTACAGGTATGTATTTCTAATTTTTTTTAGGTTGCAACAGCAAATCTTGCCTGGGCTTCAGTAGCAATACATCAGGTGCAGGTGAGTCTTTGGGGTGTTTTCACAGGGGCTTCCTAAGGGAGAAGAGTGTTTTTAGAGCACAGCATTGAAGACTGGAGTAGAGGTTAGGTCACCTAATGCCTTATTTTGGGATATTACAATATTCTGTTATTTCTAGAAATTTTAATTTAATCAGTTATATTTACTTACTCCCTGCCTTAAATATTCTGCAATTATATGTGCGTGCATTCACATATATATATGTATAATGCATATATATGTATTCATGCAATAAATGGCATATGTCCTGCTGAAAATCTAGGAATAATCTTCTACTGGAGTTGCATTGATATTTTTATGATTCCATTTCTTAAGTTAAATTTTCCTCTAGGTGGTCTATGAAACATTCTCACTTTAAGATATCTGGTTCTCTTGAAGATATTATCTAATTTAAAACTGACAAACTACTTAAGAGTTTTACTGGTGGTTAGACTTTAAAGTTCAAGAACATGGTAGCAATATAGCATTCTTTGTATCTTCTCCCTCTCTCTCTTAAATTTTTTGGTGGTGGTTTTATTTTTCTACTTCTGTTTCAGCAAATTGAGGTTGATGGGGGAGGAACTGTATGCTAGGAAGAAAAATCGAGCTGTAGTATAATAGAACGAGTAGAAAGGACTCTTGAATTATCAAGTGTAGGTGGAACATGTGCTCAACTACACTTTTTAGAAGTACAGTGTAAAGTAGTTCGAAAGAGGGACTTGGGTAGACTACCCGGACCTGAATGCTGCTTCTATCACTTATTAATTCTGAAGCCTCAGTAAGGTTTTTAACATCTTTATAACTCTATTATGAAATGTAACTTCCAAACCTATAATGTTTTGTGGTGCTTGAAACAATAAATATAAAGTGCTTACAACAATGCTTAGCACATTTAAGTATTCAGTAAATATTAATGGTTATTGATATTATTATTACATTACAATCCAAGTGATTGTGTTAGGCCTTCTTTCAATAAATAAGGTAATTAGTATTCTGGAAGTTTTATTTTTAAATAAGCAGAAATCTCTTATAATTGTAGCTATCATTTTATATGGTAGGTATGCAGAGGCCTTGCCAAACAGACTGAATTGAATGACTTTCTACTCGACGTATCAAAGTAAGTGTTTGTTTCTGGGGATGTAGTAGCTCTTATTAATCAACGGTTTAAATTAAGGGCAGCCTGTGGCAGAAATAGACTATCGTCTATTGCAGCTGATAACTGAAGATCCATCTTCACGAGTAGTCTGGGAAGAACGGTTAATCATATTGTGGACTGTAGAGTTATATTCTCATTCACGTTCACTCTAAAGTGAAGGATTGCAGATATATATGTCATTATCTTAATTTTCAATTTTGATGTATATTTTTTAAATAGACTCTCTCAGAATATGTTAAAGACACTAAATATCTCTGTTTTTGCAGGAGAATACTGGCTCCAGTGGAAGGGAAAATGTTCTGGTGTATTTTTTTACAAAAAGTCCTAATTGGTTTTTCTAACAATGTCAGGAAGTTAAACATTATTATTATTATTATTATTATTTAAATTTTCCCAGGTATAGTATCTCAGTTATCATTTCCGAGAAAATGTTCTATTTCCATGGTTTGGCCTAGAAAAACTCCCTTTGACTGGCAGTGGAAGCAATTATATAATAGATGTTTATTAAATCACATATTTTTATTGCTTTTATTTACTACAGGGGACATTGTCTATATATCTGACCCATATAATTCATCATTGAAATCTAAAATGGGTCATGTCCTCCTACAAGTTTACTAAAGTAATAATGTAGTTTTTCCTCTGGCCTCCAGCAGCAATGATGACATGTTATGTCTCACATGTCACTGTAAATGCACCTAACAATTTACCCGTCAGTAATTATTATTGATCCTCATTAATTAGTTTGAAGTTACTAGTTTATGTTACAGTTAGTTTTTGAAATAATAAAATTAAAGAAGTATGGGACTGAAAAAGCTCTCTTTGGATACCTAAGCCAACTAGGTAAAGCACTACCTAGCCAGTGGAGTCTATCTTAAGAGTCCCTCTTTACATTTTCCATATATTACATGCATATTGATTTACATTTTTTCAGGTTTACATTTTAGTATATGCACTATTTGCCTCTGAAACATTTACTTGCTGTTCATAACAATGAATATAGACTCTATATATAAAGTCCTTAGATCCTTAGCATTACTTGTATGCTGACATTTCTTCTCAAGTGAATTACGTTACTTTCTCAGTACACTTTAAGTACTAACTTTCTCCAGTTTTCAGTGATAATTTATATTTAACTATTGATGATATTTGGCACATTTAAATATTTTTATTTTAGATCAGCATTATTAATGAAAATATTAAATATGGTAGATGCAATTTTATTTCTGCATACTTTGTTAAATGCAACACACTTTCTACACTGATACTTGTCAATAAAATAAATACTGATTGCATTCTCTGGAATTATAGAGCCCTCACTCTAAGGTCAATGATAAAGTTTCATTTATCTCTTTAAAATAATATTACAGTACTGATTTTTTTTACCAAAGCACAAAAATCAAATGATATTTATGTTTTTTATTTAAATGTAGACAAAACCAAGAAATGTATTCAAAGTGTAATATGTGCTGTGATCTAATAAAATTATTTACAGGACTTTTGTTTCTTTTTTTCAGAACATATTTTGATAACATAGTTGCAATAGATTCTCTACTTGAACACATAATGGTAGGTTGTTTTTGTTCTGAGTATGATTTTATTTAACCCTTAGACCCATGGTGCTAATATATGGCATAACATTTACACTTTTTTATCCACAGGCACTTTTAATATTATGAAAATGTGGTGCTTAGGAATTCACCTTGATCTGTTTATCACTTCTTTTAGTTTTGGGGGAGTAAGTTTGAATAACGTTTTTCAAAAGCTCAGAGCTTTTCTTTATTAATGGAGAGCCATACTTAGAAAAGACATTTGGTTTCTTTTTATATTCTTCAAAACACCTCTTATATATGGGATATGTTAGGAATTCTCAATTGATTTTTTCCTGATCTTCAAGTTCATTCTGCTTAGTTCTAGTCTTAATTATTCCTCTCTCTTAGATGGCTATCAGGCACTTTTGAGCCGAAAGCTGTATGACGTAGAGTTATAGGCATATTTCCCTATGCTGCTGAGTACTTTTAGGTCTCTAGTGAGGCTTCTTTCAGAAGTGGCTTCTAGTTCTCAGAATGTGTGGGTGTATACCATGGATGCCCAGGCTTTCTTGGTACCATTTGTGCCCTGTTACGTGCTTTACTAAATGCTCTTTCTCCTCCTCATTTTTCTGGTCCATCTCAAAATACAGTACCCTTCTGCAATAAAGAGTTTTCTCATCTAGAGATTTTATGTTGCATACTGATAAGATTTTTTTTTTTTATTTGACAGTAAAAGACAAGTATGAAGTGTGCTTTGTGCAACGTCTTGTAGAGACAGGAAGTTTACTAAGGGTAATTAGAGAATAACACAGGTTATTAACTTCGGCGCGTTCTTTCTGTGATAAGTTATTTCTCTATATAGTTTTATCTAGACAAAAATAAAATAATTTTACATTAAAATAACTTCTCTTGTTATGAAACAACTGAAGGAATTTGTACATCAGTGAATACCTTTAAGAAAAATATAAAGTTATAATGTAGACTGACATCGAGCTTATACTAGGGGTACAAGAAGCACTTATTGCTTGTTCTTTGTATTATTAACATTTTCTTTTAAAAACAGCTTTATTGAAGTGTAATTTACATACTATACAGCTCATCCATTTAAAGTGTTTGATTCAGTGGTTTTTAGTATAATCATGGATATGTGCAACTATCATCAAACAATTTTAGAACATTTTCGTTACCTCATAAAGCAACTTGGATACCCTTTTAGCTGTTATCTCCTTAGCTTATCACTTCCTTATACCCCTATTTCCCCTTGCCTCACCAGCCCTAAGCAACCATTGTCTACTCTCTTTCTCTGTGGGTTTACCAATTCTGGGCATTCTATCTGAAAAGAATCACATAATATGTAGCCTTTTGTGCCTGGCGTCTTTCACCTAGCATACTGTTTTCAAAATTACATACTGTGCATGTATCAGTACCTCATTCATTTTTATGACCAAATAATATTCCATTTTATGGATATACGTACCACATTTTAAAAATCCATTCCTCAGTTGATAAAGACATTTGGGTTGTTTCCACATCTTAGCTCTTGTACATAGTGCTACTGTGAGCATTCTTCTACAGGTTTTGGTTTGAATGCCTGTTTTCCATGGTTTGGGGTATATATCTCGGAGTGGAATTGCTGGGTCATACAATAGTTCTGTGTTTCACGTTTTGAAGAACTGTCAGACTTTCTATGGCAGTTGCACCACTTTTCATTCCCAACAGCTGTGCACAAGGGTTCTGATTTCTCCACATCCTCACCAACACTTGTTATTATCTGACTTCTTCATTACAATGGGTGTAAACTGCTATCTCAGTGTGGTTTTGATTAGTATTTCTCTAGTGACTAATGATGTTGAATATCTTTTCTTGTGTTTATTGGCCGCATGTATGTTGTCTTAGGAGAGATGTCTATTCAGAGCCATTGACCACTTTTTATCATTGTCTAATTAGGAGTTCTTCGTCTATTCTAGCTATAACTCCCTTGTCTCATAATTGCTTTGCTAATGTGTTCTCCCATTTTGGTAGGTTGCCTTTTCACTTTCTTGATAGTGTCTTTTGAGGCACAAAGATTTTGATGAAATCCAGTTTTAGCTATTTTTTTCTTTTGCTGTTTATGCTTTTAGTTTTATATCTAAGCCAAATCAGAGATCATGCAAATTTACTTAGATATTTTCTTCTAAGAGTTGTAGGGTTTTTAACTCTTGTATTTAGGTCTTTGATCTGTTTTGAGTTAGTTTTCTATATGATGTTTGGTAAAGGTCCAGTTTCATTCACTTCTATGTAGCTATCAAGTTTTCCCCAGCACATCAGTTGAACATAAAATGTGGTTTTATTTCTGGACTCCTGATGCTATTCTGTTGCTCTGTATTTCTGTGGTAATGCTAGTACACTTTCTTGATTACTGTGGTTTTGTAGTAACTTTTGAAATTAGGAAGTGTGAGTTCCCCAACTTCTCAAGATTCTTTTAGCTCTTCTGGGTACCTAACAAATACATTTAAATTTTAAAAGTAGCAGGTCAGTTTCTACAAAGAGATCAGGTGGAATGCTAATAGGAATTATGTTGAATCTGTAGAACAATTTGAAGTATTGCCATCTTAACAACTGGAAGACAATTAAGTCTTCTAATACATGAACGTGAGGTATTTTTCCATTTATCTAGATCTTAATTTTTTTCAACAGTGTTTTGTGGTTTTGGAGAATAAGTATTGCTTTTATTTTGGCCAGTTTATTCCTAAGTATTTTATTTTTAATGCTATTATACATGGAATTGTTTTCTTAATTTTAGTTTTTGATTTTATACTGCAAATATATAGAAACAACATTGGTTTTTATATATTGATTATGTATCCTGCAAGCTTGATGAACTCATATATTAGTTCCTATAGTTTCTTAGTGGATATATATATCCAGTTGGAGACAGTTTTACTCCTTACTTTCTATTCCAGGTTGTTTTATTTCTTTTTCTGGCATGATTGCCCTGGCTAGAACCTACAGCACAATGCTGAAAAGAAGTGGCAAGTGTGGACCTTCTTATCTCATTGCTGATCTCAAGGGAGAAGCATTTAGTTTTTTGCCATCAAATATGATGTTATTTGTGGCTTTTTCATAGATGGCCTTTGTCGGGTTGATGAAATTCCCTTTTATTCCTAGTTTATTGAGTGTTTTTTCATGCAAGTATGTTACATTTTGTCAAATAATTTTTGTGCATCAGTGTAGATGATCATATGTTTTTTATTTTTAATTCTATTGATAGTGTATATTACATCAATTGATTGTTGTGTGTTAAAGTAACCTTATACTCCTGTGATGAATCTCAGTTCATTATGTTGTGTTATTTATATAAGAATTGCCTTAAATTTATAGAAAACTTGATATCTTCAGCATATGGAGTCTTCCTAGCCAAAGACATTTTCTTATTTTCAGTTTTTTTAAAAAAATACTTCTTGAGTGAATGTATTGATTATGGTCCCCCATAGTTAACTTATTTTTCCAATTTCTAGTTTTTAGTTTTCAAGATAGACAGTGATTTATAATGCACAATAGTAGAGGTTCTAGTGGTTCTTCTTTTCCAGTTTGTACAGTACTTATTTCTTTGTGTCTGTTAATGTATTACCTGCAACCTAATGAACACTGTTGAATGGAAGCAATAGAAATCAACAAGGGGATATATTGATTTTTCTTGACATGTGTACCTCCCACATTTCATTGGAAGCAACAGAAATCAGCAAGGGGATATACTGATTTTTCTTGATGTGTGTACCTCTCACATTTCATTGCTATGTATATTTGCTGTGGATCCACAGCAGATATAATTTATCAATTTTAAAACATTTTCTTCTATTCCTAATTTTCCGTGAGTTTGCATCTGATTTGGTGTTGGGTATTATCAAATTTTGATAAGCTATTTAAAAATGATTGGAGTAGACACCTGTATTACTACTCAATGTTGAACCACTCTTACATTCCTGGCATAAAGGCTATTCAATTGTAATGTTTTCTTTATTCCTGGATTGGGTGTTAATATTTATTTCCAAGTTTTGCATCTATATTCATTCATCAGATTGCTCAATGTTTCTTTTTTTCTATCCTTCAGTTGCATCGATATTGGGTTATGCTACGTTTATAAAATGAGCTAAGAAATGTTCTGTTATTTTCTATGCACTGAAGTGGTTTAAGTATACATATTATTTGTTCCCTTAATGTTTGATACCAATGTTTGTTCCCTTATTGTTCCCTTAATGTTAGATACAAATCAGCCAATAAGACCCCAACAAGATAATAAATGAAGCACATTTATTTCCTTATTTTTCACTCTTCTTATCCACTACCCTTACATAGTTTTAGATATATAAATATTTTTATATACTTCATGTTTCTTAAATTAATTTTTCATGATGCGTATAATTTCTTAGACCCCCATTGGGGTCTTATTAGGGGTAGATCTCTGATTCTATTTTCAGTTTCTTCTATGATATTGGATCCTTCAAGTTTTCATTCACCCTTTTCTGCTATAATGTTTCTCGGGAATCTGTTATATTCCTGTAATACATAGTAACTGGAGTTATCAAATGGTGAGCAAAACCCCTCACAGCCTCTGGCCTCATTGATCTTTTAGTCTGTGGGGAGACAGACATGAGCCAAATATCAACATAACTGTGAAACTACAGTCAGAGTCAGGCCTATAAAGGAGCATAACAGTGCTCTGAAAGCTCATGATGGGATCTAGTGTAGCTGGGGAGGCTGTGGCAAGCTTTCCTGATACTGTGACTTTGGTCTGATGGTTGTGTGGAAGTTACACAGGCAAAGAGGAAAGATGATTCTACTTTAGGGGATGGGGGAACAGTGTGCTCCTGTGTAGAAAGGCCCTGGAAGGGCCAAGTCACTCAGGCCTGGGAGGGAGTTTTGAATTAAGGCTTGTAAGCTAGAAGTGTAAAGCAGATTTGTGTTTTGAAAAGATAACCCTGGAATAGAGGAAACAAGTGGTGAATGAGGTTAGACTTTTTTGAGGAACTTTTTGATAATATAAAAGATTTATCATTTTCAGAAAAGCAAATCTGGGTAATTTTTTTTTTTTTTTCCCTGAGACATACTCTTGCTCTGTCACTAGGGTGGAATGCAGTGGCACGATCTCAGCTCACTGCTACCTCTGTCTCCCAGGTTAAAGCAATTCTCCTGCCTCAGCCTCCCGAGTAGCTGGTACTACAGGCGTGCGCCACCACGCCTGCCTACTTTTTGTATTTTCAGTAGAGATGGGGTTTCACCATGTTGACCAGGATGGTCCTAATCTCTTGACCTCGTGATCCACCCACCTTGGCCTCCCAAAGTGCTGGGATTATAGGTGTGAGCCACCGCGCCTGACCAAATCTGGGTAATTCTTAAATTCCTAGGTGATCAGTTCATCTAGGTCAGTGCTTCTCAATGGGGCAATGCTGATTTGGGCAGAGCAGTTCCCTCTGGCACAGTGTCATCCTGGGCACTGCAGACCTGCAGCATCTTTAGCTTGTGAGAATTCGTAACCAACAAACGTACCTGCACTTATTTCCAGATGCCCCGCAGTCAGGCAGCTCAGCTGCTAGTTGGGAATCAATGAATTAGATCTTCAAATCAATTTTTATAAATTTGTAGGTACTTTATATTTCCTTTTATATCTGAAAACATCAACTACTTAAATTAGTGTAGGTAATAAAAGAGAGGGTTTACTGGCTCAGACTGCTGAAAAGCCATTGAACATTCAGGCTTACATAATTAGTGGACGTGGGGGCTCAAATCATCTTTTCAGGAATATGTCTTTCTCTGTTTCTCAGTTCAACTTACTTCTGTGTAGCTCTTATTCTCAGGCAGTTTCTCTTTGCATGATGGCAGCAATAGCCCTGACAGCTGTCATCTTACATTTAAAATGAAGTTTTATATCAAAATCAATAAATAATCAGTATTTATGTCATATCACTCACTTCACCAACAAGATAATAAATGAAGCACATTTGTTTCCTTGTTTTTTACTCTTCTTATCCACTACCCTTACATAGTTTTAGATGTATAAATATTTTTATATATTTCATGTTTCTTAAATTAATTTTTCATGATGCCTATAATTTCTTAGGTATCATTTACTAACAAGTGTTACAGTTTCAGTATAGTTTTAATGATTTCTTTGCTCCTCACTTTTTCTTGGACCCCGAGTCTTCCCATGTGTCCTTGAATTTATTTTTCTATTTCTTCATTTTCGCTTGAGCCCATCTCCTTTTCTAAAATAGTTCAAAGATAGTACATTTCTGAGTACTGTACCCTTCTTAAATATCTTCATATTGCCTTTATGCTAGTTTGACTTGGTAAAGAAGTTTAGACTTAAAGTAAGTTTTCCTTAGAAATTTGAAGACTTTAAACTTAATTTAAAATCTGAATTTAAAATCTACTGTTGCCCTAAAGAGAGTTGTTCCACTTACAGGTAAACGTGTGCGGATGTGTGTATGCGTGTGCGGATGTGTGTGTGCGTGTGAGGATGTGTGTATGCATGTGCGGATGTGTGTGTGCGTGTGCGGATGTGTGTGTGCGTGTGCGGATGTGTGTATGCGTGTGTGTAGCGGGGGAGTAGAGGTGGCTTTTAGATTGACCTTCTGATGCTTGGAGTTTATAAATATTGCCAAAATATGTCTAGATATTTTTAACTCCTTTTCAGCATCTGAGGGTCATTTCAATGTTAAACCTTAATACTTGGGGAGAGTGAAAAGGTAAACATATGTTTAGAAATGCTCATCTTAAAACAGAAGCTTCTTTTTCTTTTTTTAGACAGGGTCTGTCTCTGTCACCCTGGCTGAAGTGCAGTGGCACGGTCTCTGCTCACTGCAACCTCCGCCTCCCCGGCTCAAGCCATCCTCCTACCTCAGCCTTCCAAAAGTAGCTGGGACAACAGATGCATGCCACCAAGCGCAGCTAATTTTTATATTTTTAGTAGAGACAGGGTTTTGCCATGTTGCCCAGGCTGGTCTCAGACTCCTGAGCTCAAGCAGCCCAAGGGCCTTGGCCTCCCGAAGTGCTGGGATTACAGCGTGAGCCTCTGCGCCCGGCCACAGAGGCCTTCTTAATGCCTATAATTGTTTGTCTGTTGATTTTTTTGACATATGAAATAACATTATCCTTAAACAATAAAAACTTTTATCTCTTCAAATATGTATACCTCACATCTTTTCCTTGCCTACTAGCATGCTAATGATGGTGATAACATACCTTTGTCTTATTCTTAGCTTTCGTATCTTAAGGCAGCAATTCTGTTATTTTACCATTTGGTGTAATAAGGACTGTTGTTTTGAGGAAAGCATTATTACATTTTCTATATATTCTTTTATTGCATTTTACTAAAGTTTTTATCATTAATGATTTTGCTGAATGACATCACATGCTTTCGTTTTTGCGATGGGGTCTTGCTCTGTCACTCAGGCTGGAGTACAGTGGCACAGTCACAGCTCACTGCAGCCTCTGCCTCCTGGGCTTGTGAAATCCTCCTACCTCAGCCTCCTGAGTAGCTAGGACTTACAGATGCATGCTGCCATGCCTGATTAATTTTTATATTTTTTGTAAAGACGAGGTCTCGCCATGTTGCCCAGGCTGGTCTCAAACTCCTGGGCTCAACAGATCTGCCCACCTCAGTCTCCCAAAGTGCTGGGATTACAAGCATGAGCCACCGCATGAAGGCTCATCACACGCTTTTTGACTACCAGGAAGATAATCTTGCAGATTTTGCTCCTTGGTCTTACTGCTATTATGAATTATAATAGACTTTATGCTACTGGAGAGTTCAGAATAAACTACGTTTTCAATATTGTCATATTTGTTTAATTATTGCTAGATTTGATTTGGTTGCATTTTTATTTATAACTTTTCTTCTGTTTCAAAAGTAAATCTGTCCATGATTTTCTTTTTTATAGTTTCTTTGTCAGTTTTCAGTATCAGTGACACAGCGTACATTGTAAAAACAACTGGAAAAAATTGTTCTTTTCTGAATGTAGATCAGTATAAATTGTATGGGAATTTGTTGACAATTTTTAAAGAACTCGTATTTGAAGCCATTTGAGGCTGGTGTCTTTTTTGGTAATATTTTTTGATAGTTTTTGAATTATCTTTATGATTCTGGTTTGATTTATATTTTTCAACACCTTCTAAGCTTATTTTATTTTCTGAAACATTGTCCGTTTGATCCAGATTTTCAACAAATATTAACGTATTTATGCCAAAATATTTATTAAGCAACTGACGTTACCCCAGACACTACAGATACAAATTTCACTGAGTATAATTTAATCTTTAATAATGCAGGGTCATTCTTGTTACTTAATAATTTAAAATCGCAGGGATGTGTGAATTAGATGAGTGATTCTTCTGTATTTGCCAACGACTCAGCTCCATCACTCTTGTCCTGCCTTTGTGTGATTAATTTTTCCTGAAATGTGTATTGAGAGTTTTGGGTTATAGAGATCTTATATGTTCTAAGCCAGGGGTTGGTTGGCAAACTTTTTTTGTAAAGGGCCAGATAGTAAGTTGTTATGCTTTGTGGGCCATACTCTCTTGCGGCCACTCAGCTCTGCTGTTGTAGCAGCCATAAAAAGTACAGAAATTAATGAACGGGGCTATGTCCCCATAAAAATGTTATTTACATTAACAGACAGGGGGCTGGTTTGGACCACAAAATTTAGCTGGCCCTAACTCAGCCTTCTTCTGGGCATTTGGAATACTGTGGGAAAAGAGAAGTGGTTTCTGCTGTTTATATAGTTCACAGGCTAAGGGAGGTGAGAAGTAACCTGGAGGTCCTGATACTGGGCAGTATACTCAGTCCCTGCAGAGTGGGCACAGCCAGTATTTGCTGGCTGTATAAATACAGTTCTATAGTAGCAGTGAACACAAAGGTGTAATAGTGTAATTGTAGGATGAAGACAGGTTCCTAACTTAGACTTATTTTTATTAAATCGATACTTTTTATATGAGATGCTGTATTTTCCCCTGACTGCAAGGTTCCTCTTGCAAAGACTTTGTGGTGGCTGTTTTATGCTAAGGATGAATTCTTTTTCTCCGAGGAATAATTTCATGGCTATGATCTGGACAGTTGAAGTTATCAGAATTCTTAGTATAGGTAAATACTGTATTAATGACACAGCTGTAGCCCCAACCCACTCAGGACAGTAGGATATGTTAGGCATTGAAGAAATATTTGTTGAAGGAAATGGAAGCACAAATGAGTGATGAAATGAATACATGGTTTCCATTTAGAAATGGAAAAGCATATTTGTTATAAAAGCATGGGCCATGGGAACAGCTAGTATCAGTTCAAATACTACTACCATTTACTATTCATGTAATAATGGGGCAAGTTACTTCTTAGTGCCTCAATTTTCCTAATATGTAAAATGGGGGAAAAATTTTCCTGAGTTAATATTGTTATTGTGAGGAGCAGGCAAATCAATTTATATAAATTATATAAATGTGGCTGGCACATAGTAAACAATAATCTCTACAAATTTTTATTAGACAGTACATCAAATAAAAGTCAGCTAATGCAAATATGAAAACCATGTATCTCCTTAGAGGTTATATTTCATAGTTCTTACAACTGCTGCATCACAGACACCAACTAATCAGAATGAATGCTGGTCGTAGTGCTGACAGAGGCTCAGATCCAGGCACCAGGGAAGGCCTGAGAGATTCTGGAAGAGGGCCTGGGATGGCAGAAGGGCACTTGGGAAGTTAGGCCAGCAGCTGCTTACCAACCGAAAGAGAAGTGTCAGTTGGTATCCGAATACATGACTGATATGCTTCCCTCCAGCACAGCAGTATGGATGCGTATCAGCTGTGTATTCTGTTGGGATCTGTTAGTATTAGCATGGAACAATGACTTTTAGATCATATATATGTAATATCTATATACTTGTATATTGATTTACCTATAATGCTAATACCAACCAATTAGAGTGTAGAACAGCTGAAATTAATACTTACTTTATGATAAAGTTTACCTGCAAGTTCTTTGAATTTCTCATTGCCTTACTCTTATTTTGTCATTTGTCTTTAGATATATGCAAAAAACCTGGTGAATGCCGACCGTTGTGCACTTTTCCAGGTAGACCATAAGAACAAGGAGTTATATTCAGACCTTTTTGATATCGGAGAGGAAAAGGAAGGAAAACCTGTCTTCAAGAAGACCAAAGAGATAAGGTACAGCTAGAAGTAGAATGTCCTCTCCTCTTATGATAGATGTGCAGGTGTTCTGTCACCCATTTTTCTATGCCTATTCACAGGTATGCTGACAATACTTGTCATACTGTGATATCATTCCCACCAGGACCCGCCTCCTGAAGGTAGTACTTCTGGGAATGACATTGCAGTCAGTGCCAGAGAAACCGCGCCTAGGAAGCTTTAGCGTCACTCCTGGAAATGCCGTCTTCCGGAGGCGGTCCTTTTGGAAATCATGTTGGAAAAACTTTCTAGTGCTCCCAGGTAGGTAAAGGTACACTCCATCTGGAATCTGCAGGTTTTCCCATGTCCAAGAGGAAAGGTGTGCTTATCCAATTCGGCCTCTACCTCTTCCCAACCTATGGCCTGTCTCAAAGTCCAGACAGTAGTAGAAATTGATCTGGTATATTTGATGACTTAACTACACTCTGTGACTGATCAGTTGTTTTAATCAATCATATAGCACACTTGTGTTGCATCTTGAAACTAAAGTCTTTGTTTTTTTAAGTGGCAACCATTGTCGCTTAAATGAACAGAATGGAGTTTGTTTTGTTGATGGAGGCATGGGGGCTTGCCCATATCGCACCTGGAAACCTACAGAAGGAGCACTCTTGACAAAATGTTTAAGAATCAAACTGAACATTCAGAAGCTGAGAAAATAATTTTAGACATTTGCATTTCTTTTGCTTTATGTGTCTTATGTAACTCATTTTCTGTATAACGCCATGAAGTTCTCTGGTAATAACAACATTCTAGTAAAGCACTGTGTCTTCTTAATTAAGGACTGCTGTTTATTTGGGCAGTCTATCCTAAAAGGAAACTAGTATTAAGGAAACTCAAAGTGTGCCCCAGCATGGGGCCCCACCACCGTCTGCCTCTCAGCACTTCCTGTGTATTCCATATTCCTGTAACTCTCATTTATAGGCACTATATTACTACTTGGGTTTTGCAATTGTCTGTTTGTTGTTGGTTTTTTTTGTTGTTGCTAGATCTCAATATAGCAATCTGGATATAGTCATTTAGATAAGTCATTTCTCTTGCTGGAGATTTGAGTGTTTCCTAACACTACTGGTATTGACTTAATTTTGAAAATAATGACTTTAAAGCCTGTGTTTATAAGCATAAGAAAAACAGAGTATGATTTACTGTAACTCTCAGATGACTGGTTAATGGCAGCCATTTATGTAAGGGCTGCTTCTTAATTGTGGCTTCCACTGACCATAGATAGCAAACCACAGGGAGCAGGAACAAAAGTTCAGACTGCTCTCAGACCAACGCAAACAAGCATAAATCATCAAATGGATTCTGATACCCTTTGCTCATGGCAATCTAATTCATTATGTTTATGTTATTCAAAGCACAAGAAAACCAGGAAAAAGACAACCCTGAGTTGTGTGCAGTGTTTGGTTCACTCCTAGGGGTTTTAAGTAGATTCTCATTTGTGTGAACTGTCTTTTGAGTTTTTCTGATAGTGCTCTAGCTTTATTTCAATAATGGTGATTTCCTATAATGTTGACAATGTAATAATACGGAAATTATTTTTGAACTATGTAAAAAGTAGATATTGTGACTTGTAGACATCTTTCTTAAGGAAATTTTGAAATGAGTACGTGTGTGATGATAGTATAGTAATAAGAAACATATAAGTATGAAAATATTTTTACAAAGAAAAATACTGATATTAGATGTAAAAAATAGACAATCCTTGTATTTTGATTATTTTGAAATTTAACAAATTAGGTAAAAATACTAGAAGTTGTACATTGTGTTATTTCTGTATAGTACTTGCATTGCAAACACCGTAAAATTCAGTTCTGTATAATATCTCAAGCTCACGCATAACTTGTGAGTTTGGTTATATGTGTGGTAGAAAGCACAATGGTAGAAACCAGCATTCTAGTTTTCCTTGTGCCACTGATATTTTATGAATGTTGGCAAATTGCTGAACCTATATAGGCCTTCGTTCACACCTCATTGAGAATCCACTAAAAAAATGTATGTTGAAGCGTCTTATGAATTATAAAGTACTTTGCAAATAGAAGAGATTATTATTGTTCAGAGCAGGAGGATACTAGTTGATTGTTTGATCTCAATTTGTGAATTAATATTTTAAGGTTCTCAGGTGGTTACTGTGTAATGTTTTTCTGCTTTATTTTTACATATTTTATAAGGTGATTTTCAGAATATGTAAATATAAAATTAATACATGCATTTAAGTAAAATAGTGCTTTTAATTCAATATTGTTAACAATGGAACATTTTTGAATTATTCTACAGCATCCATATTTTAATTAGCATGTCCTTCTCTTTTACATATGCAGATTTTCAATTGAGAAAGGAATTGCTGGCCAAGTAGCAAGAACAGGGGAAGTCCTGAACATTCCAGATGCCTATGCAGACCCACGCTTTAACAGGTAAGAAATAGCTGATTTTGACACTCCATTGATTTCTTCTGTGATGTCCCACTCAGCTGAAACCTCTTCCGTGGAGCCTGAGTTCTCCATGTCCCAATTTAGTTCTTTCTTCCTTAGTTTTCTTCTTTGAACCAACTCTGCTATCAATAGTCAGTATATTCAGATATTTATAAAATGATGGATTCTAATCCACTAATGTATAATGATATCTAGATAGAGGAGTTTAGAATGTTATAAAAATAACTGATAGGCGGAAGTTCTAATTTATAGAGCTACTGTGGGACTTTTTTTCATTATAGTGTCATGATTTTGTAACGAACATATTCTCCATCAAATCATATGCTCAAAGGCTGCAACACATAGTAAGAAATTTGCATACTTTTGAGATGAGTAGGTCTAGCTTTGAAGCACTGTTCTGTCATTTATTAGCTCTCAGTTGACCTAGCATAAGTTACTTAATCTCTCTGAGCCTCAGTTTCCTCATCTTTAAGATGAGTATGATAATGCCAATTTTGTTGCTGTTGTTTTAAGATCACAGATAATATTCATAAAAGATCCGGAAAATTTACCCGACCCAAAGTAACTAAGTTGCATCTTTTATTGGATATTATTGAAGATGGATATTAGGATGGCTTATAAAGATTTTTTGTTTTGTTTTGACTTTCTTTGGAGAGTTACAAACCCAGTTATGTAATTTGATTTTAATAAACCTCTAGAAATGGAAAGTCTCAGGATTGATGCTATGACTGTTAGAGAGTAATATTTACGTAGTTTGACAGCAGTGTTTAGTTAATCCCAACACGTGGTTTACTTTAAGAGACAAGTAACATAAGCAATAGGAAGTTTATGCAGGTATTTGATCAGTTGATGTCAAATATACACAACTCATATAAAAACACAGCAATATTCTAGTAATATATACTGTCAGTAAATTAAAGGTACACTGAAAGTTTATTTTTTTCCAAAAGTCCAAGCTCATCATTTAGTACTTAAAAATTAAATATATTTGCATATCCTTATGTCAAATCTTTATATAAAAATGTATGAGTCGGACTGTTAATAAAATGAAAATGCAAGCACCAGATTAGGAGAAAATGTTTGTAAAACGTATCTGACAAAATCCTTATATATAAAAACTCTTCCAACATAACAATGAGAAGATAACCCAATTTAATACAAAGGGCAGATGATTGTAACAGACAATCCACAAAAGGAGATATACAACTGATCACTAAATACATGAAAAATGCTTGAAGTGAGGGCAATATAAATATAATTGACATGAGACCTCGCTGTACACCAGCTCGAATGGCTGTGACTTTAAAACATTTGCATTAGCAAAGATTGGCCAGGATGTGGAGAAACGAGTACCCTCGTACATTGTTGGTGGGAATATATGATGGTATACATCCACTTGGAAAAACAGGTTTGCACTTTCTTGGAAAGTTAAATATACACTTACTGTACAGTCCACTAATCAGCTCCACTTCTGTTTACTACAAGAAAAATGAAAACATGGTGCTACAGGGACTTGTATGCAAATCTTCAAAGCAGCATTATTTATATTTGCCAAAACTGGCTATTAAAAGAATATTGTCCAATAATTGGTGAATGAAGGAACAAAATACGATATGTCCGTTCAATAGAGATATAATTCAGCAATGTAAAGGAATTAACCACTAAGACATGCAACAACATGGATGAATCTCAAAAACCATTATGCTAAATGAGAGAAGCCAGGCACTGAAGACTCCCATGTAACTACCAACAGTTAGCTATATCACTGTTTCTATGCAACTTAGTCCCGTGTTCTGAAAACATTTCCTCACAATAGGAGTCAGCAGACCTTCTCTGTTAAGGATCAGATGGTGAGTATGTTTACGTTTATAGGCACTGATGTCCTTGTCACAAATCCACAACTCAGCCTTGTGGGGTGATGGCAGAATCAGACAATCTACGAATGAATGGTGTGACTGTGTTCCAATACAACTTTACTTATAAAGGGGAGAGGGCAGATTTGGCCCCTGGGTGCAGTTTGCTGACCACTGCTCTAGTTTTTAAAGTGGAAACTCTGTAAGTTGGTTTAGCAAGTTACCTTTCTCATAAACATGATCAACTTCAAAGGATCGTGTTATTTTATCAACTTTAATTGAATTTCTCCTCTGAATCCACATTTTTTTCCTGTTTACTTAGTAACGCTGGATACTTCAAATGATAGGCTGAAATCCTCTTAGAGACTATCCTAGAAAACTTGCTTGGAGACAAAAGAACCAACGGTTAGAATATTTTGGGGCAGGTTTTAATAAAACTCTGTGGAATGTTACCGTCCCTGAATGCAGAAGCTAAAAGTGCCATTACCATCATATGGAATGGAAGCATATGTAAATTGCAAAGACTGAGGGGAGAGTTATGATTGACTGTGTCCTTTATTTCTTCTGCCTTTTTTTGTTGTTATTTTCGGTTGTGTCACCCCACAGAGAAGTAGACTTGTACACAGGCTACACCACACGGAACATCCTGTGCATGCCCATCGTCAGCCGAGGCAGCGTGATAGGTGTGGTGCAGATGGTCAACAAAATCAGTGGCAGTGCCTTCTCTAAAACCGATGAAAATAACTTCAAAATGTTTGCCGTCTTTTGTGCTTTAGCCTTACACTGTGCTAATGTAAGTACTATTTATTAAATACCATTTTTTACTACTCCATATTAATTTGAACACTTTTTCATGAAGCAGCTTGAGGGGCTTTTTGTTTTTTCATTTATATTTCCTTTACAAACCAGGAAAAGTGAGTGATTCCTGATTGTGCATGTTTTAGAAAATGTCATAAAATTCCTTGCAAGGAAAAGAACAGTCTCCTAACAGTTTGCATTGATTTCAAGGTGGGAATTTGTTAAGAAGAAAAGCGAAGTGACTGTCAAGGTAAAATGTCCAAGCATCAGGCTTATATTTAATGGTATCTACATAAATGAAGAAAGAAAATGCTACCTAAATCTTGATTGTTTGTCAAATGCATTCATTTGAGATCCTTACACGAAAGTATAGTCATAGCTCATGTTTTGACACCCACCAGGAAAGTTCTGTTTGTGACAAAAAGTGAGGCACCAGGTTGCCCATGTCAGAAGCATTCTGGGTGTTAACTCATTAGTCCTCCTGAAAGTTATACCGTGTTCACTGAAGGGTAACGTGAAGCTCAATGTGGATTCTCAAGTCTCACTTGAGTAGTAGAATTTATTGTCTTTCTTTACATTGTTATATTTTAAATGAATTGAACATTTAGTATTTGTAAATTGTAGTAATCCTTTAATGATATTACTAGAATTCTGAGGTGAGGGAAAATTTTAGTATGATGACCTTTTCATAGAGCTAAATCAACATAAATTGGAGCTGCCCCCTTAATCAATTAGAAACTGCTTTTTTGGGAGTAGGACTGTATTCCGTAGGAGTAACCAAGTAACTCATAGGAACAGTGGAGACATACCTAGGGACAAAGATTGGTAAAACTTACCTTCTGGTGACTGAGGGTAAATGTTTTTAATTCAGTTTGTTCTGTTTAGTAAGAGAATACCCGTCCTCTCTCCTTATGCATTCCTGGTGCCCTTTTGGGGGACAGTTACTCTTACATATCTCCTCAGAAATAAAGTAGGAATGCTGTCAAACTCTTTTGCTTCAAATATTTTTAGTATCTATGTGTCTCTCATAAATAAGGTTGACAGCTTAATGCTTGTCTTATTTAGTTTAAAAGTCACAAAGATCGTAATTTCTAGTTTATTCTGAATATTTACTGTTACCATTTTTAAATGTAGTCAATGGAATTTAAGTACTATATAGAAGCTTGATACATATTATATTAAAAAACACAATAGCAAGATCTTAGGATGGGAAAATTTAGTGTTATGTTTACTCTCTGAATATGTATTGGTTATCCAACAAAAGTTGAATATATTTTATGTTTTATTTTATTAATTACCCTAAGATAATTTCTGTTTATAAGATAATACATGGGTATGTCTAAACCATGTATAATAAGTGTTAAAATTCATTTTGGATTGTGGTGGTATTATGTATTATTAGTATATATGTGATCAAAACAACTATTATAACATTTTGATAAACATCAAAAAATAAAAAACAAAAATATTGAAAACTTTTTTCTTAGATACCTATGGCTTAAAACAACAATAGTTAATATACCCGTTCATGAATTTTTCTTGTTGTTAAATGAAACTAGATTTAGCATAATTTTTTATACTTTTTATTTTGAAATAATTTCAGACAAAAGCAAAAGTTGCAAAAGTAATACAAAGAGATCCCTTATGCTTTTATCCATATTCCCCAAGTGTTAATATATGTGCCATTTTTGCTTCGATATACTTTCTTTGTCTCTCTCTTTCTCTCTTACATAGATACTGTCTTTCTCTGATGTCTATGAGAGTATGTTTCAGATATAGTGTCTCATAACTCCTAAATGGTTCAGTTTGTATTTTCTAAAAACAAGGACATTATCTTATTTTTCCACTGCCTAATTTAAAAATCAAGAAATTAACATTGGTACTGTATTAGCTTGCTAGGGCTACTGCAATAAATGTCACAGACCAGGTGGCTTAAACAACAGGAAATTATTTTCTCACAGTTTTGGAGGCTGAAAGTCTAAGATCAAGGTGTGTTTCTCCTGAAGCCTCTTTCCTTGGTTTGCAGATGGCTGCCTTCTCACCGTGCCCTCACATGGTTGCCGCTGTCTCCGTGTACATGCCTCTGTCCTAGACTCTTCTTATGAAGACACTAGTATTAGATTAGGACCCACACTTTAAATCTCCTCTTATCTTAGTTACCTCTTTAAAGGCCCCATCTCTAAATAATTTCTGTTTATAAGATAATACATGCTAAGGTACCAGGGGTTAGGCTTTAATACATGAATTTTGGGGGGGCCACAACCTAACCCATCGCAAGTACTGTACTGTTATCTCATCTGCAGACCTCTTTAGTCTCCTTTTATCTGGAACGATTCCTTAGTGTTGTCTCTCATGACCTGGGTATTTTTAAAGCGTATACACCTATTGTTTTTTAGGATATTCTTTACTTTGGATTTGTCTGGTGTTTCCTCATGATCATATGAGGTCATATTTGTGAGAATGAGTTCACGTACGGATGTGTCAGTGCATCCTGTTAGCAGGCGTGTGCTTCATCACTAAGCCTGTTAACCTTCTGCCCTTTGAAGGTCATGTCTGCAGGTTTCTGCAGGGGACTCTCCCGCCACTTTCTCACTGACTTCTTTAGAAACGAGTTTATACATAAATCTCTATGTCCATTCATTCTCTCTGTCTCTTTCTCTCTCTACGATACCTATTGATACCCCCAGTCTAATACCACAGAATGCCCTCTAGCCATTTTATTTTAATCTTAGGAACTTTCTTTGTGACAGTGAGAAATTTGGCTCTCAGATTCAGCATCAATCTTATTCCAACTTGTCCCTCTTATTTTTTAAGGAAGCTGTAAGAATTGCTTCCATTAATAAAGTTTTATTATCACAATTTCTCTTAATTCTACCTGAGCTAATATACCAAAAACTACTGATGATTCTGACACCAAAAATTATTTTAATGAGCCATCAGTTGAGAATTTACTGAAATTCACCTTTAATGTTTTAGGAAAGTTTCAGAAAACTTTATTAGCCCTCATTAATACCAGTATTTTATATTTTCCCCTTTGTATTATAGCAATTTGATAACAGGTCAGTTTCAAAATGGGATGTGGGAAAAAGTCATTTTTAGTAAGAATATGTGTGAAAGTTAAGAATATGGAAATTGATCATCTTAAAATTTGTTCATTTGTCCATGTATCTCTTGAAATATTGTTGTGTACTTTCAAGAATACATAAATTAAGAACTAGACTAGCAGATTCAAATGCTTTTCTAAGTCACTAATTCTGGTATCGTAATACCTGGATTTAATTCATGATTAAACCGCACAGAAAAAAACAAAAAACTTCTGAAAAGTTGTAAGTTAATAGTCATTCCGTTTTTACACTGATTATTTAAATTATGTAGGGTAAAATTTTGATAAAATGACTGGTATGAGTTGATATTGGAAATGATTATAATTTTTCTAAACACTTTGAACCGCATCACAGCAATGCTTTTCTCCGACAGTGACAAGTAACATATGCAGCAGCAGTTCCGCCAAGTAGTCACCCTCACTAGACCAAAGCTGGTTACCTTTTCTTTATGAGACGGAGTTTCACTCTTGGTCACCCAGGCTAGAGTGCAGTTGCGTGATCTTAGCTCACTGTAACCCCCACCTCCCGGGCTTAAGCAATTCTCCTGCCTCAGGCTCCTGAGTAGCTGGGATTACAGGCACGCGTTATCATGCCCAGCTAATTTTTGTATTGTTAGTAGAGATGGGGTTTCACCACATTGGCCAGGCTATTCTCAAACTCCTGACCTCAGGTGATCCACCTGCCTCTGTCTCCCAAAGTGCTGGGATTACAGGCGTGAGCCACCTCGCCCAGCCAAAGCTGGTTACCTTTAAGGTATACATTGAAAATATATGCAGTGTAGCTGCAAGCTCTCTGTGGAATTTATTACCATGTTTTAACTGCAGTATATTTTTCTCCTTACTAAAGCTTATAAAAATTATGTTATTTTTGAAGTTTTTCCAACTTAGAAAGAATAAGAGATTTGAGTCCACAGCTTCATGATGATTCCTTCTTCCTTCTTCTCCCTGGCCTTCCAGTCTGATGAAGACTGGTGGCTGGGTTTATTTCAAAACTTTGTTCCAGTTCGGAAAGACCAGTTCACATGTCTTCTTTAAATTGATATTTTTTGCCTGTTGAAGAAAGCATCCATCTAAATAAAAAAATAAAAGAAAATAGCTCCCAATTTATGCTAGTTTCAATAAGATAGCATCTGCTTTCTTTATAGTGGGATCCCTAGAACCTTACCCACTTGAAAAGGTTGATGCCACGAACTACTACTAATGACCAAGACCCAAATTCTGGTCATCACTCTGGCACTGAGATGCCTGTGGTTGTTCTTTAGCAATTTTGCTTTGCTGTTTTGAGCTTTTTTTTTCCCCAAGCATCATATAAAAATTAAGAAAAGCACCTTGTTTTATGTGTTGTCCCAAACACTCAATCACAGCTGCAGGTTCCCCATCTTTTCCTGAATGTTCTACTTTCTAGAGAACATACATTAGTAATTATCAAGATCATAAATATGGAGAATCTTTGTGCAGCATGAAGTTCTTTTTAATCGTTGACCATTATTGTCATTTTAATTGTGTTGATCTTGGGGAATTCAAAGTATTTCTGCTCTTGAACAAATTATTATATCCCTAACAGAAGCATGTTTTGTACATGAAAATTCTTGTTTCTAATACTGAACATGATAATGTAACGGCATATTTTATTGTGGTCTTGTTTGATTAAGAGCGTATCTAAGAAGCAGGGCACGTAGGCCGTATTAACGCTTATTATGTCTTTATTTTTCTTTATTTCATCTTTAGAAATATTTGAATTCATTCCTTTTATTGAATAAAGGGGAATGTCTCTGATTGGCAACATCTCTTTTTCATTTATTGAGCTAACATGTACTTGGAAGTACTATCAACAGAAAACATCTTTTAAATCCGAGTCAATTAATTTACTCATTTATACTATGATTTTAAAGAAACCATTTAATATGCCTCAGAAAAGCTAACAGAACAGTAATATCAGTTACATCTTTTGCCTAGAAAAATAAATATTTTAAAACAGATTAGCTCTGTGCATTTTGGATAGAAAGACGTTTGAACATGAAAGGGGCATGAATTTTGCTATTAAATTTGCTATTAAAATGAAATTAGTTGGTTAGGGACAAATTTAATAAGTGGTTGAACCTTTATTCATTCCAGAATTCGACTACCAAGTTTGCATATCTTTCTTATACCAGATGGTGGATATAAAGATGACTATGATAAGAACAACTCTTATTTGATATAAGGCTTTATTGTGTGGCAGGCATTGTTCTAGACACTTTACATACGAAATCTCTTGTCATATGTTCTCACAACAATCCCATGAGTGCAGTTATTATTATCTCCATGTTTTTTAAGAAAAAAAGTGGATATATAGAGTATAAATAATTTCCCCAAGGGCACATATCTAGTATGTGCTAGAGCCAGAGTATGAATGATTGCAGACAGGTCCCCGTGCTCGCTACATGTACTGCCTTCTCTCTGACATTGTTCTTCCCTAAGGTCCTAAGGTTGCTTACAGGGAAGACAATTATTAAGAAGTGTTTTTACATTTTATGTATAAAATATGGACTGGGGTGCATTAGGGTTCTCCAGAGAAACAGAACCAACAGGATACGTATATAAATGAATAGATACATGAGAGAGGACTTAGGAGGAAAATTGGTTCATATGATTATGGAAGCTAAAAAGTCCCCCAATAGGCCATCTTCAAGCTGGAGAACCAGGAAAACCAGTTGCACAGCTCAGTCCAACTCTGAAAGCCTCACAACCAGGGAAGCCGATGGTGAAACCCTGAGTCAGAGGCCAAAGGCTTGAGAAGCTGGGGTGCACCTGGTACAAGTTAAACTCCAAAGAGCAGAGATCCTGGAGATCTGATGTTCCGGAACAGGGTAGGTGTCCCAGCTTTAGAACAGAAAGAGACTTTGCCTGCCCTTTACCTTTCTGTTCTGTCAGGGTCCTCAGCCAGTTGCCTGGTGCCCTACCGCATTGGGTAAGGGCAGATCTTCCCTACTCAGTGCCCTGATTCCAGTGCCAGTCTCCCAGAAACACCCAGAAATCATGATCTACCTGCTGTCCGAGCATCCTCTAACCCAGTCAAGTTGATGCTTAGAATTAACCATCACAGAAGGTAAGGTTAATTTTGTTAGAAATGAGGGGGAAAAGTTAAGAAAAAAGAATTCATAAAGTAATATAGATGGTAGAGCAAAGATATGGTTAATAAAAGAGTTTGGAATCGATTAACAGAAAGTTTGGCACTTGGGACATACTTCAAAGGAGAATTATGTAAATTAAATTTGCAATTATAGATGATGAACTGAAGATTGCCTTAAGAGTATTGTATATTCCCAACAATAGTTTTCTAAGGAAAATCAAAAATACATCTTATACCAATGCATCGAGTCACAAAGTTATCTCCTAAAATGCAACTATCTCCTGTTAGTAGTGTCATGATCACACACAGAAACAGACACACACACACACACATATCCTTTTCCCTCATCTTGAATTTGACTACACTTAGATACTATTGAATAACAATTCTTAAACTGAATTTTTGGGGTTACATGAAAAGAAAAGTTTAGTGCTTCTCCAAGTCTACAAGTTTATAGATAACTAATTTCAGCTGAGTTCAATCTTTTTTTTTTCTTCTTTTGGTTGTAAGGCTATAAAATTCATTAAAATTTGATTTGCTTCATTTACTTACCGGAAAATAGCAAGGAAGACCTTTAGTGTCTGCCCTGAGATGGAACTTGTCAACTTACAGAGGAGAGAAGTCAGCATTCCTGCATTAGGACACCAGTTGGTTTCCATATACTGGGGTGCATTTGGGGCACACAGCTGGAGAGTCATTTTTCCAATGCCCCCTACTTTCTCCTGAATTCAACTGTCTCTTATTTCACAGGAACATAACACACACAAATGTTTTTTTTTTTTAAATTTGTTCCCAGTGGTTTCAAATGCACTGAAACACATTAGAGAAAAACCATTGTCACCTTTGCAATCCTCAGCATGAAAGAACTCTCTCTGGTGCTGCAGACAGCAGGTGCTTGGGCCTGTCTTTTAGAAAGTGTTTCAAATACTTCCACCCACGATTAGGTCAAAGGTAAAACTCTACTGAGAAAGAAACAGAAAGAAATCTTTGTGGTTTTTGTTTTGTTTTGTTTTGTTTTTGCATTTTGGTACCGTGGTTTCCATAAACTAGAATAGTTGTACAACCGTAGTAAGTCACATACCAAATGCCGTATTTTTGCAACACTGTATTTTAAATCTCTCATTAAGTGTTTTTCATTAGCTCAGTTCGTAGAGGGTACTAATATCTATTGATCTTTCCATTCTTAGATTTTTTTTCATGTCGTCGTTTACTTGTTTACCTACTCAAATTTCTCTCAGATTATCTCCCTTGTGGGAGACCCTCATGCTCAGATATATGTAATGTTTTCCATGTGCCCCAGGCTTTCAGTGATCTGAGTCCAGGTATTTGTTTCTGTTAAGTTTTTAGCTTGAAATTTCTGCAATATGTTAGTATAAATTCGGAAACTACAACTACATATGGTTCGGGCTTGATTTCCATATTCTCAATGGATGGAGACTATTTCTTTTCTACCCATAGCCCCAAGTAGAGACAAGGCTTCTTTTTTTCTTATGGAATTCTCAGTTCAGCTCCTCTCCTCTTGCAGCCACAGGCAAGTCTCGTCCTGCATGGACCTTCCCTTCACACCCCGGAGCCTCAAACCACACCGTCTGATGGGTCTGTTATTTCTTTAGTCTGCTGCAGCACTGCGCTGTGCTATAAAATAACCAGCACAGCATTTCCTTTTTATTGATTTATAATAGTTGTACATATTTTGGGAGTAAGTAGAATAATTTGATACCTGTAACTGCGTTAATCGTATCAACATGACTGAAGTATCTGTCACCTCAGATATTTATATTTTCTTTGTTTTGGAACTGTTATGAATCCTCTAGCGATTTTGAAATACACAATAAATTATTATTAACTGTAATTTTCCTAGTGTACTATCAAACAGTAGAACTTATTCCTTTTATCCAACTGTGTTTTTGTACCCCTTAACCAACATTATGCACAATGGAACATTATTCAGCCATAAAAAGGAATGAAATCGTGTAACTTGCAGCAGCATGCATGAAACTGAAGGTCATTAGGTTAAATAAAATTATCCAGGCACAAAAAGGCAAATATCACGTGTCTGACTCACTTGTGGGAGCTAAAAAAGTGGATCTCATAGCAGTGTAGAGTAGAAGGGTGGTTACAGGTATCTTATTCAGTGTTCCCCATATGTATGTGGAGTATGTGTTTGATTTTAGGACTTGCTTTGAGAGTCAATTTAATTTGACTAATGATATCATTTAATGCTATTGACAAATATATAGAAAATAGTTTAATAAGTATTTTGTCAATTCGATTTTAAATGTAAATTAAATAGGGGAAAAGAGTACACAATTTATAATAGTAATACAATTATTATATCTCAAATGTTCCCAAAGTTAAACTACTTGTATCTTAAAGAATACCAGGTGGTGTGCAGTAAATGTTTAACAACAACCTCTCTAAAAACAGAATGGTCCTGATTTGCGTGTCTCCCAGTTTCTGTACATTCCCCCAATATGGACGATTTCAAGCTACCAATGGGCCATAATGAATGCAGAGTTGGGAAGAAATGTGCATAATTGGCGCTTGCAAGCCAGTTCAGTGCGCCACCGCCACATAGAAAAGTAGACTCTCTTCTTGATTATCACCAAAATCAAACAAAAGAGCCAAATGGTGTGGCAACACAGTGCTGATATCCATCTAAGATAAGGTTGCTGACAGCACTGAGAGCTTCACAGTCACTGGCCGGTGCTTGTTCTTAGCCTTTCCCCGTGTTATTCCACTGAACCTTACGTTCTTGGCTAAGTACTATAGTGTCCTTAGTCTATAGATGAGATCCTGGGGAACAGAGCATTAAGTGATTTGCCTAAATGTATACAATTAGTAAATGATGGACAAGAGATTTGTTCCAAGTAGATGATTCCAGAGTTTAGATTTCTAAGAGTCGCCTGACCCTAAAGTGACTCTAGGTTTACTATGAACATTAATTAAATATTAGGGTGCCTCATAGACACAGTCATTTCTAAGTGTAATGAGGGTTATTGTGTAAATAGGCCCCAAGAAAAACCTTCTAAATAATCACTAATTAAATATTTTTGTATGCCAGTTGAGTAGGAATGCCATTTTATAAAATGTGATTGGGTGTATTTTTAACGTATGGTAGACATGCTCTTACAGTCCTGTTTCCAGGTTGTCTTTATCGTTTTGTTTTTTGAGCACATACACCTTTTCAGTATCCTCGTGCCTAAGACTGATAGGCCATCAAAATATATTTCAGTTTTAGACAAATAGCAGTTCTTTCTGCTAGAATTCTCTTCTACTTGGACAGTGACTGCAAGATTATTTACGCAGTATTATAGGCAAATAATTTATACAAAATGCACTGAAAAAGGCAACATAGTTTCCTACCTTCATCAGTAACTTGCATGAATATGATAAAATCATCTACTAATAATCCCAGATTATATTATTTTCTACTATTCATATTAAAGGTCATTTAGCAAATAGGAAGTAAATATAAAATTTTCTAAAACTAATTATTTCATGCTGTGATTTTAATTAATTTTATCTTGTAATTAGTGTTATTTACCTACACTGATTACAAATATAAAAAATAAAAGACTAGGGGGCGGAGCAAGATGGCCGAATAGGAACAACTCCAGTCTCCAACTCCCAGCGCGAGCGACACAGAAGACCGGTGATTTCTGCATTTTCAACTGAGGTACTGGGGTCATCTCACTAGGGAGTGCCGGACAATCGGTGCTGGTCAGCTGCTGCAGCCTGACCAGCGAGAGCTGAAGCAGGGCGAGGCATCGCCTCACCTGGAAGCGCAAGGGGGAAGGGGATCCGTTTTCCTAGCCAGGGGAACTGAGACACACAACACCTGGAAAATCGGGTAACTCCCACCCCAATACTGCGCTGTAAGCATACAGGCATTCCAGGAGAATATATCCCACACCTGGCCGGGAGGGTCCCACGCCCACGAAGCCTCCGTCACTGCTAACACAGCAGTCTGCCGCGATCTATCCGCAAGGCAGCAGCGAGGCTGGGGGAGGGGCGCCCGCCATTGCTGAGGCTTAAGTAGGTAAACAAAGCCGCTGGGAAGCTCGAACTGGGTGGAGCTCACAGCAGCTCAAGGAAGCCTGCCTGTCTCTGTAGTCTCCACCTCTGGGGACAGCGCACAGCTGAAGACCAACAGGGGAAGTAGCGGGAGCCGGTGCAGACGCGAACGACTCTGTCTGACAGCTTTGGGGAGAGCCGCGGATCTCCCAACGCGGAGGTTGAGATCTGAGAACGGACAGACTGCCTGCTCAGGTGTGTCTCTGACCCCTGAGTAGCCTAGCTGGGAGAAATCCCCCACTAGGGGCAGTCTGACACCCCACACCTCACAGGGTGGAGTACACCCCTGAGAGGACACTTCCAAAGGAAGAATCAGACAGGTACACTCGCTGTTCAGCAATATTCTATCTTCGGCAACCTCTGCTGCTGATACCCAGGCAAACAGGGTCTGGAGTGGACCTCAAGCAATCTCCAACAGACCAACAGAGAGTCCTTCTGACTGTCAGAAGGAAAACTATCAAACAGGAAGGACACCTATACCAAAACCCCATCAGTTCGTCACCACCATCAAAGACCAGAGACAGATAAAACCACAAAGATGGGGAAGAAGCAGGGCAGAAAAGCTGGAAATTCAAAAAATAAGAGCGCATCTCCCCCTGCAAAGGAGCGCAGCCCATCACCAGCAACGGATCAAAGCTGGTCAGAGAATGACTTGGACGAGAGGAGAGAAGAAGGCTTCAGTCCATCAAACTTATCAGAGCTAAAGGAGGAATTACGTACCCAGCGCAAAGAAACTAAAAATCTTGAAAAAAGAGTGGAAGAATTGACAGCTAGACTCATTAATGCAGAGAAGATCATAAACGAAATGACAGAGATGAAAACCATGACACGAGAAATACGTGACAAATGCACAAGCTTCAGTAACCGACTCGATCAACTGGAAGAAAGAGTATCAGCGATTGAAGATCAAATGAATGAAATGAAGCGAGAAGAGAAACCAAAAGAAAAAAGAAGAAAAAGAAATGAGCAAAGCCTGCAAGAAGTATGGGATTACGTAAAAAGACCAAATCTACGTCTGATTGGGGTGCCTGAAAGTGAGGGGGAAAATGGAACCAAGTTGGAAAACACTCTTCAGGATATCATCCAGGAGAACTTCCCCAACCTAGTAGGGCAGGCCAACATTCAAATTCAGGAAATACAGAGAACGCCACAAAGATACTCCTCCAGAAGAGCAACTCCAAGACACATAATTGCCAGATTCACCAAAGTTGAAATGAAGGAAAAAATCTTAAGGGCAGCCAGAGAGAAAGGTCGGGTCACCCACAAAGGGAAGCCCATCAGACTAACAGCAGATCTCTCGGCAGAAACTCTACAAGCCAGAAGAGAGTGGGGGCCAATATTCAACGTTCTTAAAGAAAAGAATTTTCAACCCAGAATTTCATATCCAGCCAAACTAAGTTTCATAAGTGAAGGAGAAATAAAATCCTTTACAGATAAGCAAATGCTTAGAGATTTTGTCACCACCAGGCCTGCCTTACAAGAGACCCTGAAGGAAGCCCTAAACATGGAAAGGAACAACCGGTACCAGCCATCGCAAAAACTTGGCAAAATGTAAAGACCATCGAGGCTAGGAAGAAACTGCATCAACTAACGAGCAAAATAACCAGTTAATATCATAATGGCAGGATCAAGTTCACACATAACAATATTAACCTTAAATGTTAATGGACTAAATGCTCCAATTAAAAGACACAGACTGGCAAACTGGATAAAGAGTCAAGACCCATCAGTCTGCTGTATTCAGGAGACCCATCTCACATGCAGAGACATACATAGGCTCAAAATAAAGGGATGGAGGAAGATCTACCAAGCAAATGGAGAACAAAAAAAAGCAGGGGTTGCAATCCTAGTCTCTGATAAAACAGACTTTAAACCATCAAAGATCAAAAGAGACAAAGAAGGCCATTACATAATGGTAAAGGGATCAATTCAACAGGAAGAGCTAACTCTCCTAAATATATATGCACCCAATACAGGAGCACCCAGATTCATAAAGCAAGTCCTTAGAGACTTACAAAGAGACTTAGACTCCCATACAATAATAATGGGGGACTTCAACACTCCGCTGTCAACATTAGACAGATCAACGAGACAGAAAGTTAACAAGGATATCCAGGAATTGAACTCATCTCTGCACCCAGCGGACCTAATAGACATCTATAGAACTCTCCACCCCAAATCAACAGAATATACATTCTTCTCAGCACCACATCGCACTTATTCCAAAATTGACCACATAATTGGAAGTAAAGTACTCCTCAGCAAATGTAAAAGAACAGAAATTATAACAAACTGTCTCTCAGACCACAGTGCAATCAAACTAGAACTCAGGACTAAGAAACTCAATCAAAACCGCTCAACTACATGGAAACTGAACAACCTGCTCCTGAATGACTACTGGGTACATAACGAAATGAAAGCGGAAATAAAGATGTTCTTTGAAACCAATGAGAACAAAGATACAACATACCAGAATCTCTGGGACACATTTAAAGCAGTGTGTAGAGGGAAATTTATAGCACTAAATGCCCACAAGAGAAAGCAGGAAAGATCTAAAATTGACACTCTAACATCACAATTAAAAGAACTAGAGAGGCAAGAGCAATCACATTCAAAAGCTAGCAGAAGGCAAGAAATAACTAAGATCAGAGCAGAACTGAAGGAGATAGAGACACAAAAAACCCTCCAAAAAATCAATGAATCCAGGAGTTGGTTTTTTGAAAAGATCAACAAAATTGACAGACCGCTAGCAAGGCTAATAAAGAAAAAAAGAGAGAGGAATCAAATAGATGCAATAAAAAATGATAAAGGGGATATCACCACTGACCCCACAGAAATACAAACTACCATCAGAGAATACTATAAACGCCTCTACGCAAATCAACTAGAAAATCTAGAAGAAATGGATAATTTCCTGGACACTTACACTCTCCCAAGGCTAAACCAGGAAGAAGTTGAATCCCTGAATAGACCAATAGCAGGCTCTGAAATTGAGGCAACAATTAATAGCCTACCCACCAAAAAAAGTCCAGGACCAGATGGATTCACAGCTGAATTCTACCAGAGGTACAAGGAGGAGCTGGTACCATTCCTTCTGAAACTATTCCAATCAATAGAAAAAGAGGGAATCCTCCCTAACTCATTTAATGAGGCCAACATCATCCTGATACCAAAGCCTGGCAGAGACACAACAAAAAAAGAGAATTTTAGACCAATATCCCTGATGAACATTGATGCAAAAATCCTCAATAAAATACTGGCAAACCGGATTCAGCAGCACATCAAAAAGCTTATCCACCATGATCAAGTGGGCTTCATCCCTGGGATGCAAGGCTGGTTCAACATTCGCAAATCAATAAACGTAATCCAGCATATAAACAGAACCAAAGACAAGAACCACATGATTGTCTCAATAGATGCAGAAAAGGCTTTTGACAAAATTCAACAGCCCTTCATGCTAAAAACGCTCAATAAATTCGGTATTGATGGAACGTACCTCAAAATAATAAGAGCTATTTATGACACACCCACAGCTAATATCATACTGAATGGGCAAAAACTGGAAAAATTCCCTTTGAAAACTGGCACAAGACAGGGATGCCCTCTCTCACCACTCC
Source organism: Rhinopithecus roxellana (assembly GCF_007565055.1). Taxonomy (NCBI): domain Eukaryota; kingdom Metazoa; phylum Chordata; class Mammalia; order Primates; family Cercopithecidae; genus Rhinopithecus; species Rhinopithecus roxellana. The sequence goes on from NC_044552.1 coordinate 152,747,870, forward strand.
TATTCAACATAGTGTTGGAAGTTCTGGCTAGGGCAATCAGGCAAGAGAAAGAAATCAAGGGTATCCAGTTAGGAAAAGAAGAAGTCAAATTGTCCCTGTTTGCAGATGACATGATTGTATATTTAGAAAACACCATCGTCTCAGCCCAAAATCTCCTTAAGCTGATAAGCAACTTCAGCAAAGTCTCAGGATACAAAATTAATGTGCAAAAATCACAAGCATTCTTATACACCAGCAACAGACAAGCAGAGAGCCAAATCAGGAATGAACTTCCATTCACAATTGCTTCAAAGAGAATAAAATACCTAGGAATCCAGCTTACAAGGGATGTAAAGGACCTCTTCAAGGAGAACTACAAACCACTGCTCAGTGAAATCAAAGAGGACACAAACAAATGGAAGAACATACCATGCTCATGGATAGGAAGAATCAATATCGTGAAAATGGCCATACTCCCCAAGGTTATTTATAGATTCAATGCCATCCCCATCAAGCTACCAATGACTTTCTTCACAGAATTGGAAAACACTGCTTTAAAGTTCATATGGAACCAAAAAAGAGCCCGCATTGCCAAGGCAATCCTAAGTCAAAAGGACAAAGCTGGAGGCGTCACGCTACCTGACTTCAAACTATACTACAAGGCTACAGTAACCAAAACAGCATGGTACTGGTACCAAAACAGAGATATAGACCAATGGAACAGAACAGAGTCCTCAGAAATAATACCGCACATCTACAGCCATCTGATCTTTGACAAACCTGAGAGAAACAAGAAATGGGGAAAGGATTCCCTATTTAATAAATGGTGCTGGGAAAATTGGCTAGCCATAAGTAGAAAGCTGAAACTGGATCCTTTCCTTACCCCTTATACGAAGATTAATTCAAGATGGATTAGAGACTTAAATGTTAGACCTAATACCATAAAAACCCTAGAAGAAAATCTAGGTAGTACCATTCAGGACATAGGCATGGGCAAGGACTTCATGTCTAAAACACCAAAAGCAACGGCAGCAAAAGCCAAAATTGACAAATGGGATCTAATGAAACTAAAGAGCTTTTGCACAGCAAAAGAAACTACCATCAGAGTGAACAGGCAACCTACAGAATGGGAGAAAATTTTTGCAACCTACTCATCTGACAAAGGGCTAATATCCAGAATCTACAAAGAACTCAAACAAATATACGAGAAAAAAACAAACAACCCCATCAAAAAGTGGGGAAAGGATATGAACAGACATTTCTCAAAAGAAGATATTCATACAGCCAACAGACACATGAAAAAATGCTCATCATCACTGGCCATCAGAGAAATGCAAATCAAAACCACAATGAGATACCATCTCACACCAGTTAGAATGGCAATCATTAAGAAGTCAGGAAACAACAGGTGTTGGAGAGGATGTGGAGAAATAGGAACACTTTTACACTGTTGGTGGGATTGTAAACTAGTTCAACCATTATGGAAAACAGTATGGCAATTCCTCAAGGATCTAGAACTAGATGTACCATATGACCCAGCCATCCCACTACTGGGTATATACCCAAAGGATTATAAATTAGTCTACTACAAAGACACATGTACACGTATGTTTATTGCGGCACTATTCACAATAGCAAAGACTTGGAATCAACCCAAATGTCCATCTGTGACAGACTGGATTAAGAAAATGTGGCACATATACACCATGGAATACTATGCAGCCATAAAAAAGGATGAGTTTGCGTCCTTTGTAGGGACATGGATGCAGCTGGAAACCATCATTCTTAGCAAACTATCACAAGAACAGAAAACCAAACACCGCATGTTCTCACTCATAGGTGGGAACTGAACAATGAGATCACTTGGACTCGGGAAGGGGAACATCACACACTGGGGTCTATCATGGGGAGGGGGGAGGGGGGAGGAGGGAGGGATTGCATTGGGGAGTTATACATGATATAAATGATGAATTGATGGGTGCTGACGAGTTGATGGGTGCAGCACACCAACATGGCATAAGTATACATATGTAACAAACCTGCACGTTATGCACATGTACCCTAGAACTTAAAGTATAATAAAAAAAAAAAAAAAAAAAAAGAAATGAAGATAAAGGGAAAGTATTAGCAGATTTTCCAAAAAATAAAAAAAAGGAAAATAAAAAAAATAAATAAATAAATAAATAAATAAATAAAAGACTAAAAATTTAAATTTTTATGTATTTTCAATATATTGATATCAAAAACTGTAAGAATAATAGAAATACAATTTATTCTAATTTTAGGTCACAAACATACAAAATGGCGATAAAAGGAATAACTATCTTATAGGAGTTTTGTGAGACCTACATGAAATAATGCGTATAAAACTCTTAGCATACTGCCTGCGTAAATGCTCAATAGGGTTAATGACTATAGTAGCAGTTACTTTACTGCCTAGTATAGTTACTCTTACTAACAGCTTTACCATAGAATTGCACTGAATTACAGGTAGTACCAATTTACAGTAAATACTGAGTAAATCCTGTGGATTGTTCACTTTCCTACCAGAATCTCTAAATCTCTATCTAATATCTCTAAAGTGGAAAGCAAGTGACATTCCATTAAGGTATATGAGGAAAATGTGAAAACTTGGGTCTTGATATGTTTTTGGGTAAATGATATTAAAGAATTTTTTATTGATTATTAATACATGGAAGGAGCTTTCAGAAAGTTCATGCACTAGAAGGTCATGGCTTGTCCAGGAAGCAGAGTCTCCTCTCACAGAGTAGAGTGGGCCTTGTGCAGCTAGGAAAAGGTGACAGCAGTGTCCAGCCTATACTTCTAAACCTATCTACGCTCTTTCTCAACTTTACTAAGGAGGATTATTTTATCAATTGGAAAAAAAAATCACAGTTATGAAGATGATTTCAAAATGTTCATGCATTTTCGTTTGTGCTACCCACAGATTTGCTGTTTGCAGCAAAATACTTGGTACAGTTGTTCAGTTAATAAATTAAGTACACATGCTTCTTTCACAAAAAGACAGAGACTCCAAATTTGCTAACTTCTTCTAATGACAAATGAAAGTATTTAGAAGATATATTCAGAGAAATAACATTTAATCTGAACCCTCAAGTTGCCAGTGACATTAACACTGCATGAGAAAATAATTGCTTTCCAAAGAAATCCTCGCTATGAAGAGAGCACTTTGAAAATAGATCTTTGCCAGTATTTTCACTATCATGTGACTTTGTTGCTGAAATTTATATGTCATGTATACAAATTGTGACATCTATACCCTTAAAAAGAGCAGGAACTTTTAAAACAGTTTCACTGAGGGTTTTTGATACACAGTAATGTGCAAATGTTTAAAGTGTACAACTTAATATACACACACACCCATGAAATCATCAACATAGTCAAGATGATAAATACAGCCTTGACTTACAGAAGTTTTTGTGGGCCCCTTCCTTTTGACCCTCACAATCTTCAGGTGACCATTGTTTTGCTTTCTGTCACTATAAATTCCTTTGCATTTTCTAGAATTATTTTGTATAAAGGGAATTATATAATCTGTATTATTTGGCTTTTTTCCCTTAACATAATTTTGTGATTCATCGGTGGTGTTGTGTACGTAAATAGTTAATTACTTTTTATTACTTAGTAGCTTATTGCATGGACATACCACAACTAATTTATTTACTTGTTGATAGATACTTGAATGATTTCCAGTTTTCGGCTATTACACTAAAGCTGCAGGAAACAGTTGGTCTGTGTACAAGCCTTTAAGTGATCACAGATTTCGTTTCTCTTGGGTAAAGATTTATGTGTGCAGTGGTGGGTAACATGGGAGGGGTCTGTAACTGTTTAAGAGACTTACTTCCAAACTGTTCATGAAAGTGATTGTACTCTTTCACATACCCCAAATCATGGTATGTGTTCCAGTTCTTTCACATTTATCATCTGTACGCCATCTTTGGTGAAGTGTCTTCTCAAATCTTTTGTCCATCTTTTGTTTGTGGTTGTTTGTTTTCTGACTGATTTTTAGTAGATCTTTATATATTCTGGATACAAGTCATTTTCATTTATCAGATAGATTATTTGTAAATATTTGCTCCCAGTCTTTGGCTTGTCTTTTCATTCTCTTAACAGTTTCTAAGAGCAAAAGTTTTAAACTCTGAAGAAGTCCAGTTGATAATTCAACCTTTCATTATGATGTTTAACATTGTATTGAAGAAATACTTGCCTAACTTAAGGTCATTAAGACATTTCTCCTCTGTTTTTTTTTTTTTTTCCTAGAAGTTTTATAGTTTTAGGTTCTATAGTTAAGTCTATATTCATTTGGAGTAAATATTTGTCTATTGTATAAGGTAAGGGTCAAAGTTTTTATTTATTTATTTATTGCTTTTGGATATTTGGTTGTTGCAGAACCACTTGCTGAATCAACCAACTATCCTTTCCTTGTGGCCTCGCCTTTGCAGCCTTGCTGAAAATCACCTGGCCGTGTGTGTGGTCCTATTTCTGTGTTTAGTTCCACTGGTCTGTTTGTGCCCCTTGATGCCAGAACCGCACTGCTTTAGTTACTATAACTTTATAATAAGTACTGGATTTAGGCAGTATAATTTCCTCACCTTCATTGTTTGTTTTCAGAGTTATTTTGGCTAATCTAGGTCCTTTGAATTTCCATATGAATTATAGAATCCGCTTTTAATTTCCTATAGAATAGCCTACTGGGATTTTGATTGGATTGATATATGAGTAGTTCAGTTCAAAGGGTGGTGTGAAATCTCTAGCTCTCATTGTGGATTTATCTATTTGTCTATTTTATTTGCAGTTCTGTCATTGTTTGCTTCGTATATACCAAAACTATCTTATTAGGTGTGTCGTACTTAGAGTTGTTACGTCCTTGTGATGACCTAACCCTTTTGTTATTTAAAATGATTTTCTTTATTCCTAGTAATAGTCTTTGTTCTGAACTCTACCTTGCCTGTTATTATTAATAAAGTCATTGTAACTTTCTTTTGACTGGTATTAAATAATGTATCTTTTCCATCATTTTAATTTTACTCTATGTCTTTATAGTTCAAGTAAAATTCTTGTAAGCAGTATATAGTTGGCCCATACTTTTTTATTCAATCTGACAGTCTTTGATTTCTAATCATGATGTGTAGACCATTCAGATTTTATGTTTGGTGTAAATCCACCATCTTGCTATTTGTTTTCTATGTGTTTAATCTGTTCTTTATTCCCCCTTTTTTCTCTCTACTTTAAAGTTGAATTTTTAATGATTTTGTTTTATGAAGCAGGTTTTAACTGATACAAATCTCCACAAAGAGTTTTCATTGATTTTGAACGCTTTTTGATAAAATATAAAAATGTAGCTGATTAGTTTGCAGGGTCAACTGATTGACATCAAGAAAAATGGAAATGCGTTTGAATGTCAACCAAACATATTAGTAGTTAGGAAACAAAAATATATGTGCAATGTTTAAGAATAGCCAATACGACCTTTTTTTTTTTTTTTTTTTTTTTTGGAGAGAGAGAATATTGCTCTATCGCCCAGGCTGAAGTGCAGTAGTGCAATCTCAGCTCACTGCAACCTCCACCTCTTGCCTTCCTGGTTCAAATGATTCTCGTTCCTCAACCTCCCAAGTAGCTAGGATTATAGGTGTGTGTCACCGTACCTGGCTAATTTTTTTGTGTTTTTAGTAGAGACAGGGTTTCACCATGCTGGCCGGGCTGGTCTTGCTGCCTGCCTCTGCCTCCCAAAGTGCTGGTATTACAGGCATTAGCCACAGCCAGTACAGCCTTTATTCCATTTGGATCAACATACTTCTTAAGGAATACCTTTCTTAAATAGTATAACTGAAAATCTAAATACTGAAATAAACTGAACCATCCCTTAAATCATTATCTCCAAAAGTATTACAGAAAGCATTTGATGATTAATAACATTTAAAAATACCTAATTTTTTAGTAAGAACAAAGACTTACTTAGTAGGTAAAATATTTAAAAATATAGCCACTTAATTTTAATGTTTTTAGTTTCTATTTATAATATAAATAATACATGAGTACAGTTTGTGTGCATGTAATTACTGTGTATTCATTCATTGGGTTTGCATTGCCACCATTTGTTTACCGATAGGGTTTTCACAATCAAACATTTTAGTAACCTCTAGACCGAGAGGACTTTGAGATCGCCAAGAAGGAAGCTAAATATTTTTAAATGATGAAATAAAGAAAATATCTTCACTCTTGACCCATTTAGCTTCATTCTTTTTTTTTTTTTTTTTTTTTTTTTTGAGACAGAGTTTCACTGTTGTTACCCAGGCAAGAGTGCAGTGGCGCCATCTTGGCTCACTGCAGTCTCCACCTCCCAGGTTCAAGCGATTCTCCTGTGTCAGCCTCCCAAATAGCTGAGATACAGGCGTGCACCCAGCTGATTTTTGTATTTTTAGTAGAGACAGGGTTTTGCCATGTTGGCCAGGCTGGTCTTGAACTCCTGACCTCAGATGATTCACCTACCTGGGCCTCCAAAAGTGCTGGGATTACAGGGGTGAGTGACCTTGCCCAGCGTTCTTTTGTATTTTTATGTAGACTGGATAGTCTGACCTACAGATGGTGAAGCTATCCTGTAGAAAATGTTACTTTAAAAATGCAAAATGTTACAAAAGCTACTCTAGCTTCCCACCACGTTTTCGTATTACTTTGCTTCAGACAGTTTCTAATTAATCTCATCTATTTAATCATTCACAAGTATAAATATTGACCCATTCCTTTGGCTCCACAGCATGTTTTTATTTTATCTCACATATTAATTTATAATTATTTGTAAAACATTTGCAGACAGATACAGATACACAAGATTTCAACTTAATAGGATGGCAAAATATACTTATCCATTGTCAATCAATGTAATGACCAATTTATATACCTACTCTGTGGACACAGTCTATGACTGATGAATGCAAACCTGTGTTACTCATGTGAGTTCGTTGCTGAAACACCAATAACACCCCAAATTCTGTTAAGAATAGTAAAAGTCCTGTTAAGACTAAAAACCAGAGAAGGAAATGATGTGCTAAAACCCTCCCAAGGAAGTTGAATTTGATGCGCAGGTGAAATGTAGTAATTAAAGTTTTCGTTGTAATAGATTGAGAAGTACCTTAGATCTTATTGTGATCTTTAAAAATATTAATATTCATTTTCTGATAATAAAATGGATGTGTTTGATTTTTATTATTTAAAAATACAGAAATGCAGAGCATTTTAAAGAAGACAAATGCCAAGTAACCTCGTTACCAAGAGATGTCTGATGAAAACTTTTAAAGCAGAGATACCATCTTTTTTAAAAAAAAAAAAATTTCTTTTGAATCTGCAAAGTCATGTGTGCACATCCCTGTGCATATGGAAATATGGATAATAATAAATCTACTTTGGTTTTAATTCTAGTTCTGATTCTTTAATACCAATTCTGAACTTCAGTGACAAAACAATTTAAATATTATTTTAATTTTGGGTTTTTTTTTTTTGGATTTGCCTTCTAGATGTATCATAGAATTCGCCACTCAGAGTGCATTTACCGGGTAACGATGGAAAAGCTGTCCTACCATAGCATTTGTACTGCAGAAGAGTGGCAAGACCTCATGCGATTCACCCTTCCTGTGCGTCTCTGCAAAGAAATTGAATTGTAAGTATGTTGCTTTGTCAGTTTCTTCAGGAACGATTTTTAATTGAATTGAACTTAAAGTGAGACAGGTTATAGAATTAGAGTCACAATTATTATACACGTATTACATGTGGAGTGTTGCCATTTTCTCCTTCCAAAGTGATTCCAGATATTATGAGAGGATTTGGAAATAAAGGCCAGATCTCATTACCTTAAAAAAGAAAATCTGAACTCAATTTCGAAATGAGTTAACCGAAATGTTAGCATTTCTCATTAGTCTGTTGCATACTTTATACCATTTAATATTTAACACTCAAAATGGCATTTAACATATCAAAAAGTTCTCATTTCCATATAAATTTAAACTTCCAAATTAAATTCAAGAATTTTGTCATAGTTTGACTTTCATACTTTATTTTTTAATCCTGTGTTAAGATACTTAAGTTACTAGAGGGTAGGGCCGTTTGTATGTTCATTGTAAGTGTAAGCCAACAGTATCTACATAGGAAACCTTCAGAAGTGACTTAGAGCTACTATTTGCCTTACAATTGAAATTATAGTATATATTATACCATACTGTTAATTCAAGTCTAATGTTGGTAACTAAATTAGCAAATGAAAAATAGGTAATAACTTCGGTGTTTATATTAGTGAAATTGTTATTGCAGTTAAAATAGGAGATAAAACAATTTCAACTCCAAAGATACTTCTGAAAAGGCTTTTCCCCCCTTTTCTATGATTGTATATGTATCTAATATTTGTAATATATCTTTTTGTTCTTTTAATTTCTCTGATAACAAATGAAGCATCATTTTAAACAGATTAATAGAAAATGAATCAATAACTTGGATATTGGACTAGATTTCTAAGGGAATAAATATGTGGAATTTATTCCTGAAAATCTTTCAGTACCAGAGAGATGTGGCTGAGAAGGCAGGAAAAGGGATGGCTGAGCTCCCAGTGTCTTTTTAGCTCCTTGGTACAAAAAAATTAAATGATTTTCTTTACTTATTATGTTTATTCTAATTACGTTTAGTGATAAACTGCCCTTTTAAAATTTCAGATTCCACTTTGACATTGGTCCTTTTGAAAACATGTGGCCTGGAATTTTTGTCTACATGGTTCATCGGTCCTGTGGGACATCCTGGTATGAATGACTTTAAAATTTACTGTTTGAAATACTGGGTGACATAACCTCTTCCTCCTTCTACATATATGCCTCACCACCATCTTTGTTTGAAATTATTTTAAAATATTGAATTTATAAATTACTTTTTTTCTAAATATTCAAATAAAAAAGGGCTGAGATTATTTTACAAATACTCAGCCTTTCCAGATTTTCTGCAGGGGCTCTAGCAACGTGGTTGTAGCCTGGTTAAAAAACAAATCCAAAAAGCTTTCATAAAAACAGAGGCTAGAATTTCATTTGGCGGTGTAACTGAAAGAGACGGGTTACTACTGACCAGAACGTTGATGCAGCCAGCAAACATATGAAAAAAAGCTCATCGTCACTGGTCATTAGAGAAACGCAAATCAAAACCACAATGAGATACCATCTTATGACAGTTAGAATGGCGATCATTAAAAAGTCATGAAACAACAGATGCTGGAGAGGATGTGGAGAAGTGGAAATACTTTTATGCTGTTGGTGGGAGTGTAAATTAGTTCAACCATTGTGGAAGACAGTATAGTGATTCCTCAAGGATCTAGAACTAGAAATACCATTTGACCCAGCAATCCCATTACTGGGTTTATGCCCGAAGGATAATAAATCATTCTACTGTAAAGACACATGCACATGTATGTTTATTGCGGCACTGTTCACAATAGCAAAGACTTGGAACCAACCCAAATGCTCATCAATGATAGACTGGATTAAGAAAATGTGGCACATATACACCATGGAATACTATGCAACCATAAAAGGATGAGTTCATGTCCTTTCATGGATGAAGCTGGAAACCGTCATTCTCAGCAAACTAACACAGGAACAGAAAAACAAACACTGCATATTCTCACTCATAAGTGGGAGTTGAACAATGAGAACACATGGACACAGGGAAGGAAATATCACATACCAGGGCCTGTCGGGGGTCAGGGGCTAGGGGAGGGATAGCATTAGGAGAAATACCTAATGTGGATGAAGGCTTGATGGGTGCAGCAAGCCATCATGGCACGTGTATACCTATGTAACAAACCTGCACGTTCTGCACATGTGCCCTGGAACTTAAAGTATAATAATAATAAATAAAAATGTTTAGAATACCACGTGTAAATTTAGCATCGACTTTCAACCTGCCATCATGTATCTATTAGAATAGATCAAAAAGTAACATGTCTTCTTATTCAGAGTGTGGCACTTTGTCAGTAATTTAATTATGGCACCATTTCATTGCAAATCTTTTCCCCACCCAATTTGGCTGTCCTGGAGGCCTTTCCTGACTTTGTATCTGATCCTTTACAGTGGAAACATGCAGTGTTAAAATGCAAGGAACAGTTTTCTTTTGCTCTTTTTTACTCATTTAGGAATTAAATGTCTTGTAGAACCTCTTAGTTTCTCTAAAACTTAATTGTCATTCCTCTTGAAGTCTGTGTCTTTCCTATCTGTAACTTTTTGTAAATTAGTGTTTCAAAAGGATGCACATCGGATACCTAACTCCAGTTAATTCTCAGAATGCAGTTGAGAGTTTGACCAGTTGGAATTCTTAAAATGCCATACCCTATACTTCAAATACATTTGAAAATTTTCAGTGGAGAAAAACACAGGTTACGCATTTTTTTAAGGTTTTATGAATTCTCGACCTCCTTGGTATTTCAGAAAGCCTTGTATTATATATGCTTTTGTTTTACGCTGTCTCAAGTCTATTTTGAGAGTTTAGAGAGTCTTAAATATGTATAAGTACATAATAATATAAAAACATAGTGTAACAATATATGTAATAAAACATACATTATATTATTTTATATACTATGTAAGTATTTGGATATGTTCATTTGGGACTTAACAATTTTAGTATATAATAAAACTTAATACTTTGGAATTGCTTTGAAAAGTCTCATGATACACATATTTGCAATTTGTAAGTCTGAATATTCTTTCTGGAAAATATTAGCTCAAAATACCTGTTAGCAAGATGGTACTGTGTTGTGGTCTTTTGAGCACTGGGAGGTTTAGGAAATGAACATATAACTAAAGAAAATCATGAGGGCTGGTGACAGGTGACTGTGTATGAGTACTGATATTTTCTCACCAGTGGGACAGTTACTATATCACAACAGATACCGTATCACAACAGATACCATAAAAGAGTCTTTATTCTCTTACTTCTTTTTGGCTAGAGAACTGAAAAGGAACTGGTGAATGAGTTTCCAGTACTTATGGATTCAGTCAGGGTGGAAATCTTTAGAGTTGCAAGTGTGTAAGGTGCAGACATATGTGTACCTAAACTAGGGGGTTCTCCTGCAACCTAGTGATTCTCTACTGGTTTCAGTCATAACAGTTTCTTTTCCATGCAGCTTTGAGCTCGAAAAGTTGTGTCGTTTTATTATGTCTGTGAAGAAGAATTATCGGCGGGTTCCTTATCACAACTGGAAGCATGCGGTCACTGTAGCCCACTGCATGTACGCCATACTTCAGAACAATCACGCGCTTTTCACAGACCTTGAGGTGGGTATGCACTCTTTACCGCTGTTTCTCGTAACCTCAATGGATTTAATACTGTGTGTCGGGAGCACATTAATGACATGGATTTGTGACATGTTATTCCAAGACAAATTTTGGCTTAATAAATCAAGGGCATCCCATTTTTAGATTCCTATACCCGAGCATTTAGCATATTATTTTGTATAAGAAATGTAGATAAAAGAAATTTTAGCATCATCAAAATATCCCCCAAGGAATCACTCATTTTGTAGCCTTCTCTATTAAAGCCTTCTCTATTAAAGCTTAAATGTTCTGAAGGGATATAAACAGTGAATTTTATTCATTGCTTATATGCCCTGGATAATGTAGATGTATCCTACCTATTTGAGAACCTAGAGCATTAAATACTGTGAAGACAGAAATGATTTTGACCTCCTCTAGCATGAGGACACAAAGGATCTGAAATGTTTAATTAATTTGCCCAACTTTAAATACCCAGAGTTAGTGACATATCCAAAGCTTTCAGAATCTCAGAGTTAGAATTGGAGATGGCCACTTGCATTCGTCAGTCACAGTCCAAGTCCCTTACTTGAAAGCCAGGCTTAGCGCTTAGTGACTCGTAGCCACAAAGGATGCTGATTCTACATCTGGACAATCCCGACTTTGAAGGATATCCCTCCCTCTGACCACACTGATCCTGGGAGTGTCTGCTCACACCTTAGATGGAGTCCTCCTTTCTCTCCTCCGTAAAACTGGTATCATCTTTTAGGGGACCTATGACTGTCCAGAGAAAGGAGCTGTTATCTTTGTGATACATAAATTGTGCTTTTCTCAAATTCACATTTAAACTAGAATCCAGTGCTTGTGAAGGTCCATCCTATCCTTTTCCATCCTATTGGACCAAATTCACAATCTGAGTGGAAAACTCGAAAGATGCATTCTAGGGGGGGGGAAAAAAACTAGTAGCATTTTAAAGAAAGAATAAAAAATTATCCTCTAGTTTTTGTTGCTTTTTCAGAACAATCGTTAGTTCAAGTGGAGTTTAACCTCATCAGTAATTTATTATGTATTACCTCCGCCCAAAAGATCTAGATGAAATTGGTCCTTTTTTCCTGTTTGTCGTAACAAAGTCCTTTTCTATTGAACCCCATATTGTTGAGACTTTCAGCGTTTTCTCCATTCTATTCCTTTTAAGAAAGCAATTTCATTGTCTTGTTTTGCCATTTTGCCACACCTTGTGAGTTTAAGAACTATAGAAATTATACTTTCAAATTGCATTGCAATTTATATTCAAAAAGTTGAAAATTTAACGGTAAGTGAGAAAAACTTTGTTGATACATGTTGACTCATTTAAGTTCCTAATTCATTTCTGGAATTATATTTTCCCAAAACATCAGATCGTTTTGGCTGAAAAATAATCCCCAAATGACATATGTAAATGTTTAAAACATATTTTATAAAGAAGAAATTTAACCTCTAAGAGAACTATTAGAAGTTATCGTTTGATCTTCTTAAAGGGAAATGCTTAAGAAGGGTGATTCTTTATACATTATTTTCAGATGTATGATTCTGGCACACCTTTAATAAAACTACTGAAGGTCACATCAATTTTAAAAGTGAGTTTAAAAACTGGAAAGATGATAGATAACTTTTACGTATTGTGCAAGATTGTAAAACTCTTGAGATTTCTTATCAGGTACATCATGATGACACAGCAGCATAAAACATGGAAACCACCCCAAAACAAAATGATATTAACAACATAATTAATTCAGTTATCTTAAGAATGCCAGGCAAGTATGATTGTTAACATGATACCTCATGGGGTTACGGGTTGCTGGTGAGATTTCCCTTCCAATTACGTTGCAGGAAAACCAGTCCTGCATTATCAGGATAAAGAAGCAGGCATATCGCTAAAAATGCGCCTGTGAGAACTTCTGCCGACTCCCATCCCAGCACGCCCATCTGTCCGCATCTGCCCTCAGCAGGCTCTGCCTTGCACCACACTCCTCTCCAGAGCTGACCCTTCTGCTTTGTCATATCTGTCACCACCACCTCTTTGAGAGCACTGCCTACCAGTGCTTCCCTCTCTTCTCTGTCCTCCATTATGCTCTCACCCCTCTTTTCTGGATCACTGCCATCTGCATGTACGCCTGCAGTTTTTACTTCCATCTTAGAATATGCTCTCATCTGCCGCTCTCCTCGGCTCCCTCCCTGTTACTTCGCTCTTCATTGCAGTAAACCCCATGCAAGTGTTACCCTACTGGCTCTTTCAAAATCCTCTCCTCGCATTCTTTCTGAAAACAACTCTGATCAAGCTTCTGAATTTAACACCCTAGAAAATGCCCTGCTCCAGGTCACCAGTGACCTGCACCCGGCGAGATCCGAGGGTCAGCCCTCAGTGTCTTCACTTGAACCCCGGGACATTCGGCACTCTTGGTTTTCCTGCTATTGCACCAGCTGTTCCTTCCTTGGGGTTTTGTGTTTGTTTGTTTTTGTTGTGTTGTTGTTGTTGTTGTTGTTGTTTTCTTAATCCTTCTCTTTCCTCAGACTTAGACCGTGCAGTCTGTTCCCCCTTTACAGGTATAATTTGTCTTTCAAAATAAAATTCTGATTGTGATTGTTATTAACACACTGAGTCTCTTCATATACTTTAAACACTTCAGTCTTTTCAAGCAGTGTTTGGCATAACCTGAATTCCACTCAAAATCCCTTCAGGAGAGAATAGAAACTGTCATATGAAATTGGTTATAATAGGATTTAACCTATAGAGTTCTGATTCTTTCTTCCCTTCCATTTTTATCAAGTATTTAATTGCCCGCTGGATGATTTGTTTTAGAATTGGGAGTACTTGAGAGCTTAGACCTTGACCCTCCTCCGACCTCAAACTACAACCTTGGTGAGCTCAGCCGATCATGTGACCTTAAATGCCACATGGGCACTTTCTCTAGCAAAGGCCTATCTCCAGGCCTTGAGGCTTCAGTAGCTGCTACCTGTCAAAACAAAATCTCCGCCTGTCAAATCTCCTCTTGACTGTCAAGTAGACTCCTCGCCTCAGTCTACATATGAACTCCTGACCTCTCTCCTCAAACCCATTCCACCTTTACTTCTCCCATATCAGTTGATGCTAATCATTACAGCTTCTAAGACCAAAACATGTATCACCTCCTTTCTTTTCACACTCTGACAGTCAAAAAATCCTGTTGGTTCTGCCTGCAAAACGCATCCAGACTTTAATCACCCCTTAGAAGTTTTCATTGTTGTTATCCTGGTCTAAAGCTCTATTCTGTTTTGCCTCAATTACTTTAGAAACCTCCTCACTGATCTCTCATCCTTCTGGAGTCTGTTTTCAACACAGTTGCCAGAATAATCTTGTAAACATAGAACCAAAATGATAACACTGCTCTGCTAAAAAACCCTCTGTTAATAGTTCCCCCGATCACTGAGAATATAAGCCTTTTATGTTGAGTGCCTCCCCTGCCCTTGACCCCACTGGCCACCTTCCTGATCCTCCAAGTCTCAGGGTACACTCACCTCCAAGTTTATGTTGTCACTGCTCCCCTGCCCTGTGTGCTCCTCTCCCACACTTGCCTCTCTCCTTCCCCTCTTTCAGGTCTCTGCTCACACCTGGCCTTTTTATGAGGCGTGCCTGCCTAGTTTATTTTTTACTCAGCCTGACTTTCTTTAATTTCCGTTAGTCTGCTCTGCCTTCTTTTTCTATATATTTGCCATTTTTACATGCGATATGATTTACCTGTTATATTTATTGTTTATAATAGCAATAGTATTGTTAGATAACATCGAATAGATTTTGCTGAAACTGGCCTTTCTTTCCTTGTGCAGATTTGCTTTATCTGTAATTTTTTGGAACATTTGCTTTATACCTTTAAGTTGATACCTCCTGCACCTTTGAGAGAGAAACTCAAAAATAATTTGACTATCGTTCATAAGCAGAGAAACAAAGAAAGGGGCTACAAATGAGTTAGATTATCCAGAATTTCAAAGATTCCTAAGGATTTGCTATATTTGTGTAGGATTCTTTATGCCAGAGTGCCATGTTTGTGCTATATTAATGCCAGAAAGTAATGTGACATGAGTGTAAGTGGTAAGTCTGCTCATGTGTGTTTCTGTGTTTTGAACATCTCTGCATCATGTTGTTTTTTAAAGCGCAAAGGACTGCTGATTGCGTGTCTGTGTCATGACCTAGACCACAGGGGCTTTAGTAACACCTACCTGCAGAAGTTCGACCACCCTCTAGCAGCTCTCTACTCCACTTCCACCATGGAACAGCACCACTTCTCCCAGACCGTGTCCATCCTCCAGGTGAGTCACCACACGCTGTCTCCCGCTTAGTCTCAAGGGCTGTCTGGGAGATAGTGGTACTTCATAGGTGGAAAAGGAAGATCATTATGGCTTCCTTAAAAGCAACAGCTATATTTTATTGTAGAACCTTATATTTATAGTTATCATGAAATAATAGTGTTTTTTGCATAAAGAATCCTTTACAAAGAATTTGAATACATGTATTTTGCACTCACATTTGTTTTTTAAATATATCAATAAGTACATGTAACCCTAAAGCATTACTTATTTTATGTAATTTAAATCAATTAATTCTATAGATTATCATATTCTTGAACCAGAACATATTGAGCAGTAAATCTGAAAAGTTAGGTAAATATAAGGTTTTAAGTGCATTGTAGCTTTTTTTTTACATTGTGTGTTTTGTTTATTTATTTTATTACCTTTAAGATGTTCTTGATAATTGATGTAGACAATCACAGATACCACTTCAACATGGGATATATGCGCTCCTTCTTTCTTAAATGATTTTTCTCAAACTCACCTTACCAAGGTAGCCATTACATCATAATGATTTGATTCCTATCACAAACAATTTATAACAATATAATCTGTGTTCAGCTTAAGTATAGTGGGCCCTATATTTTCCCCTCACTGTCAGCACCTCTAAGTAGGAAGAGAAATCCTTGTTACGTCTTCCAATCATGAGTCTAAGGGAAAGGATTTTGAGTTTTGAGGATGTCATAGCAAAATGCCAACAGTGACTCTGCCAGTAACTAGCCATAGGCAAGTTGCGAAGCAGAAAAGCTTTTGCCACTTGGTGCAGTTTTTCTCTGTTGAATAGGCCAGGCCTCCTCTCAATGCCAGGATTTTGTTTTCTCCCCTCAGTTTCCCAAAGGCTTCTCTTAGTGCCTCCTCGTTTGACTTAACTGTCCATGTGATTGGTAGTGCTGCGTGCTCAGTCCTTTCTAAAACCCAGCAAAACTGACTTTCCAGGCCTCATGTCCTCAGTCCCACGAAGGTCGGTGGTCACCTTACTCGATTCTGGGTGCTCTTCGAATTACCTGCTGGGTAGAAGTGAAGAGTATTTCAGATATGGAGCTATTTTAGTCATTTTCAAGCCGTCCCCAGTAGGCAGCTGATGTTGAACTTGCTCATGGGCCAGTTGACCCCTGAAAGCAACGTGTAGTCATCATTCCTATCATTTGCTTGACACCAGCTCTTTCCTTTTTAAATGACATATGTTTACATAGATACGTCCATGCATAAAACAAGGATACATAGACATGTAAACAGGATAAAAGGCATGTGTATATATGTATGTGTACATATATGTATATGTATATGTAAAACATGCTTTCTGTAAATCGATGAACACTCTAAAACTTCATGACAGCTGATGTCTACTTTGACCTCACTCATCAATGGAGACTATTTGTCTAAGATGAATAAACGCCAGAAACAACATCAGGGTGACTTCACTTAGAAATAATTAGGAGTCACTGAATTAGCATTCCATGTCCTAAATGAATTCATGCATTTGACAGCGCAACATTGCTACCAGTTCAATCACAGCTAAATTTCAATAGCCAGTATAGAGTTTCTTTAGAAAGCCTGTATTAAATACAATAGGATTAGTTTTGAAGGAGGCCAGAATTGCGAAGTTTATTGCCACTGAGTAGAATAGAAAATAAACCTTGTAATATAACAGTCACATCAAGGTGGGTGGGATAGGGAGGCTCCAAGTCCACCTAAGCCCTAGGAAGACTTGGCCCAGTTGCCGCCATCAAAAAATGGATGTTTAGGGTGGTTTGCCTCCAGTTTGTCAAACCCTCAGAGATGTAGGGATTGCAGATTACTTAAGGCAGTGTTCCTAAAAAAGATGAGAACTACTAACAGGAACTCATGGCAGTAAGTTAAGTTCAGACAGGTAAGCTGTTGGCATTCAACAAGGTGTGGGAGAATAGATTCAGATACTAGAGCTGGAATTTCAGTCACTGGTGAAGTAATAATAACGACAAATTTGTTCTCCTAGTTAGAGAAGATAAGGTACTAGATACACCGCAAAAACAGAAGCTGGGAATAAGAACTCGGGATTGCTGCAAATTAAGATGAAAGGCACTACCAGTTTGAAAACAAATTTATATATTCGATTGACCAAATCCCTTCAATTTGAGCTAGGCCCAGAGAGAAATGATATTGGAGCCATAAACAGACAGCCCAGTCTACATGGGCAGGAATATTTAGGAAAGAGTATCTTCCTCTTCTGAAAAGTTCTGTACTCTTGGCTGATTTTGCAGTAATCCTCATGATACTTCTCTGAGTGTTTTTTTCAGATTCATCTAACTTGTCCCTGAAATTCAATTTAATAACAGATTTATTGAGCACCTTCTATTTGCCAACACATGTTTTAGGCACTGGGGATATAGTGATAAATAGAACAACCACAAATCCCTGTCCTCTGGAACTCACAGTCTAGGATGAGGAAGGCCTGAGTCCCCTGACTTCAACCCTCACTTTGTTCTTCTCATTGGCCCACCACCTGGCACACCCGTGACTCTAACTGACAGTGGTATCCTGAGGACTCTCAGACCCATGCGATTCTGCCTAGTGCTCAATAGGACTTCTGCCCAAGCACCTGAACCCTGTATTCCGTATGGCCCAAATTGTGCTTGGTGTTACACTTATTTTTTTTTTTTTTTTTCTTTTTTTGAGGCGGAGTCTCGCTCTATCCCCGGACTGGAGTGCAGTGGCCAGATCTCAGCTCACTGCAAGCTCCGCCTCCTGGATTTATGCCATTCTTCTGCCTCAGCCTCCCGAGTAGCTGGGACTACAGGCGCCCGCCACCTCGCCCGGCTAGTTTTTGTATTTTTAGTAGAGACGGGGTTTCACCGGTGTTACACTTATTTAGTTGCCTTTTGTATTTTATATCTCTGTGGTGGCAACCTTATTGACCCAGGAATGTAGGCTGATGACCTTAGAGTCACCATTTTTCCTTTCTTTAGCCTTATCTTCCCATCCCTCCATCCTGTTACCACCAAGTGCTGCTGATTTTATGTTTCATCAAAAGACACCTACAAGCTTGACTAATTAAGATGCTATCCTTGGGTGACAGTTAAAAATTCCAACTTCCAGTCATTCAAATAGAACAATATATAGTTTCATGATATGAATACCTGTGATACTTCTGGTTATCCACAAAAGACTTTTCCCATTGTTCTCTGATCTGCATTGCCACACAGATGATTGCGAGCATGGCACTGCCCATCCTCTGGTCACACAGACGGATACAACATAAGCAATTTTGTGTATGATGGTCGAAAATAGTTCCCCACCAGGCATCTTCACAGCTGTGTGTTGCGTATGTGGCTGCTTATTGTAGTTTTGCCAACCTGAGTGCCAGCTTTCATTAAGGCTGCCAGTGGTGTCTACTGGATAAGCAGGGCATTCAGGAGAGTACTGCTAGCTAACACAGTGACAACAGCAAGCAAGGAGAATATTACAATAGATTTGAAAAGCTATCCTTCAATCACTCTGTCTCTCTCTCTCTCTCTCCCTCCCTCTCTCTCCCTCTCCCCCCCCCCCCCCCGCCCCGCCAACACACACACTCACTTGCACATACACACACACGTTACTCATGGTAGAGAGAAAAGCAGGAAGTGTGTATTTGCTCACAGCTTGCCTTGACCTTGGTTGCAGTGATAGGGATGCAGTAGATAATCCCATGTTGAGTGGGCAGTGGGAAGAGATTAAGTCATGAAGTAAGGGTAAATACAAGAGCATCTGCAGAGAAGGTCAATCTGCATCCCTGAGCTTCCCATTGTGTCTTAATGCTGGCCATCAGGATTGTTTTCGTGGTATTTGGGGCCCGTTGCTGTGTAGAGGTCATGGTGGACATTTAGCAGAGAGGAAACTCACTTGAGTCTCTAGTAAATGATAATCTGGCCCCTCTGACCACTACAGCGCCCAAGTGGCAAGCACCGTCTCTACTTGACATCCCAGTTTCAGCCTTCCTTGTATTTTGTCTGTTTTTCCACCTTTTCCCCCTTATCCATCACTCTTTCCCCGAGTGTTTGTGTCTCAAATCCATCCTCCAAGTGTATGTCTGAATATGTTTTTCTCCTGTTTAAAAGTCATTAGTGGCTGTCTGGGGCCTCTGGAATAATTTCCTGTTTTCTCAGTTGATATACAAGTCTTTTATGAGTGGCCCCTGTCTGTTCCAGGACGACAGTATCTTCTCTGCTTCTGTAGTTTCAGACTGTATCTTAACTCTGTGCCATTGGCCGGGTTCCCTCTACGTGTAATTACCCCACACCCTTTCTGTGGTCCCCAACTCAGGCATGACCTCATCCAGTAAAATTCTTTGACTACATCCCCACATCACTGGGGTACAGCACTGCCCCCTTTTGAGCGCCTGAGCCCCTCAAGCATGCATATGTCTTAGTGGTTTGTGTTTGTTTGTTTTCAACATTGTATTGAAATTTTCTGTTTGTGAGTTCAGCTTCCCACCTCTTCTGAATTAGAAGCTGATGAGGAGAGTCACTGCCCCTTCTTTACCTCTGGACTCACAGGCCCACCTCTGGGGCTGTTGATATGGGCATGAGTGGAAGTGTGAAGGTAGAGCATGGGGAGGGGAAGATACAGAGTGGGCAGAGCCAGCACTCAGAGACTGAAACTGAAGCTTTATGTAAGGAAAGTGAGTAGCTGTTTCCGGTGGGGCAGAGAGCTGAGATGCTGAGCAGGGGAAGCAAGCAAGCAGAATGCCTTCATGTGAGGAGACTGTTTTGTGTGGACAGTTACATCCAAGAACGTAGGTGGGCTTTGTTTTCTTGCCTAAAACTTACTAGCTTGCAATTAGTAATGGTGATTGAACCATTATTGCTGGAATATTAAATCAATTTATTCTGTTTACTCATGAGATATTGATTATTTTGAACATTGAAACTATACTTTTTTCTTTCTTTTGCCTTCTTTGAATACCCCATTTTGACTTTGAAAATAGTCAAAATTTTAGAAAACAGACCAATTAGGAATGATTATTCTCATTATTAAGAACATTTCCTTAATATTCCACGAATCTTAAATTATCTGTTGCTTTTGAAATGTGGTCATATTTCAGAAAATTATCTATTTATAGCAACATTTTGGGATCCTGTAGCTTCTTACTACTCTTTATAGCAGCACTATTTCCGTGACTCAGCTAGAGAGTTCTTCCAATTTGTCTACACTAGGTACAATTTGCTGTTGTGTATGACAATTATACTTAAATTATTGTACTTATATTCAACACTACCTGTACTGGTAATCTAAAATATATGACACAGTGGCTAGTTTAAATCTGTCCTTTTCTATAGCTGTGTTCTGAATAGAAAAGGTATTTGGCTATCAAATTCATTTTTAGGCATATATTTGTTTGTTTCTTCATCTCTCTTTCCTTTAACTCTGACTGTGGAACTTTTACTGGTAGATTTTATCATCATCATCATCATCAATCATCACTATTATAATAGTAATCATTTTATCATGTATTGGGTACTTACAGTGCACCAGAAACTTAAATATTTTGTACATATTTTGATAGTTTATTTAAATGAGATAGGTATTATTATTTATTTTCATTTTACAGATGAGAATAATATGCATCAAAGAGGTTAAGTATTCTATTTGTCACATCACTAATCAATGGCAGAATGACATTAAAAACTAGAATTATTTGGCTCCAAAATCTGAGCTCTTAATTACAGTACTGTAATGCTTCTAATATGTGGTTTGATGTACGAGGTAATTAAATTTCAAAATCAGTCTTATAGATATTTTAAAGGCATTGCCATCATGAATGTTTGATGCATTTAGTTGCATCATTGACATTTCTTTCCGAAAGTAGTGGTTCCCTAATCCTCTAGCAGTGGACAGAATACTAAGAGCCTTTAGGATCCTCATGATTAAGGGCTGGAAGGAGTATTGACCATCATCTATTCAAGGCAGTCCCTGGGTCATCTTTCCGCATCAGCACCAATTTCAACATTGTTTCCATTCTCTGATACCAGATCTCAGCCCCAGCGTTGACATACAACCAGAGCCTACCTGTGGGCTTCCATAGAGTTAAGAATTACATGCTGTTCACCCACGTAAAGTTTTAGAAACATTCCTAGGTATAAAAAGTCTACTATTTCCTGCTTGATTGATGCAAAATGGAATCAACTAGCTTGAATTAACATAGACTTCAAACTACGTAACTATAGTAAAATTATCAATTGGTGTATAGAAGTATTATAATGCATTATAAGGATTTATTATGTGTTAACAAATGTGAGGTTGGAGGTTTAAAGAAGATACTGTTTATCTGCTATGCTTCCTTGCTTGTATCTCCCTTCCATATTTTCTTTAGTTTGAGTAGCAGCAAAATGCTAGATTCTCTTAAAGGGAGACATGGCCGGGATCAGTGGCTCATGCCTGTAATCCCAGAACTTTGGGAGGCCGAGGCAGGTGGATCAAGAGGTCAGGAGATCAAGAGCATCCTGGCCAACACAGTGAAACCCCATCTCTACTAAAAATACAAAAAAAAAAAAAAAAAATTAGCCAGCTGGGGTGGTGCATGCCTGTAATCCCAGCTACTCGGGAGGCTGAGGCAGGAGAATCGCTTGAACCTGGGAAGCAGAGGTTGTGATGAGCAGAGATCCACTCCAGCCTGGCGACAGAGTGAGACTGTCTCAAAGAAAGAAAGGGGAGACATTTATTTTTTGATAATTCATTCATTCCCTTTACTCTTGTAAATTATTGAAGGGGACAGTAAATGAGTTAGACCTTTTCATTATAAAAGCCCTCTATGGAGCTTTTTCGCCTAGTTTCCTTTAATACTGAAAAGTAATGACTGAAGTAGTCAGTAGAATATATAAAATCTTTAAAATAAATCTTAATTTATTTTGGGCCAGTCGATACTTTTGGGACTCTGATAAAAACGTGAGCTGACAGATGACATACTCAGTGTGTAGAATTGCAGTGAGCTTATAACTCTTTTGTCCCCCTACAGAATTTATAGAGCCTAGGCCAAATTTAGAGATATTTATTTTTAAATGTCAACAGCAGACTAGAATATTTTATATACTCTAATTTAACAAGTTAGGGTGATAATTATTGGTGATAAAGAGAGTAAAGCATACAAATACAAAACATAAATTGTAACAGCTGTGATTCCCTTCACATGACCTGCTGAAAGCAGATGCATGCATGAGCACCACCAGCCAGACATGCTGAAACGTGTTCATGAATTGGGAAATAGAGGTCACAGGCATTCAGTGTTGAAGCAGAGGCTACCTGCTTCACTTGAGTTGTAGTCACATCAAAGGAAAGCAGATACCATAGCATGAATCAGAGTAAATATTTCCTTCTTATAACTTTCTACAACAAAATTGAAGAGAGTTGAGGTTGGATGATAATTGAATTCAGCCACCAGCCCAAAGCTTGAGTCCCCTCCCGTTGTCCCCATCAGTCACTAACCAGCCTGTGCTCAAACGGCTCATCTCATAGCATCTCATGCATAATCCATGTGGGAACTCTGAACTAATATAAGTTTTATAATTTGAAAGTGAAGTCATGTATTTGAAACTGCTTTTGTAAGCTGTAGAACTTTCTACAAATGTAAGGCCTTACTACTGTTATTGTCAGGAAAATAAATAACTAGACCTGAGTCCACTTGCTGCATTTGTCATACAGTAATTCAAATACTTCTGAGACTTTAACAGCAAATAATATGGGGCTATTCTGATAATTGAAAACAAATGGTGCATGTACAGTTTCATTTAAGAATATGAAGAGACAGTATCTTAGTGAGATGTCTAATTTTGTAAAGAAATATACTTCAGTCATTGTAAGTTTTTACGGTATTTTAACTCAATAAATGTATGTTAAAAAGTGAAATTAATTGAAAATCAACTTAGAATAGTACTATATTGACTAATAATGAAAAATATCAAAATAATTGATGAATCGAAATTATTATAAAGTTTTTAAAAGATTAATACACGAAGGATATTCTGAGTGAATAGAATCCAGATTACCAATGTTCTGGTCTTGTTTAGGGTGATGATCTGCCATTTCCACCTCCCTTGAGAATAGAAGATGATTCTAGAATCACCTTCAGTGATTTGTGTTGTAGGGAAAGGTATTCTTGCTCTTAGAATTTTTAATGTGTTTGAATAAACATTTTATTGAGGTTATAGGACATTTTCTTCTAGGATACAGAGAAATATATTACTACCCATTAAGCATGCTTTGATATGTTACAACCTGAAGTGGACAAGGATATAGATGCCTTTTTAAGGCCATTAAGGTTCTAGTATAATACGAAAATTACTAAAGTTTTTAATTTGCTTAAGAGGAAAAGTCTTTAACTTAAATATTTCACATTTTCAAGTTTTTTAACTATTAGAAATAGCCAAGAACTAGATATATTTAAATCACTGAGGTTTTATGGTAGTAAATAATGTTATTGTAGTTACAATAGTTTATTTAAGTGGTAGTTTCATTGTTTCTGTAGCTTAAAGAGAAACCAAAATGCAATTTTCATTAGTCATTTCTAACTATTCTTTTGTTTCCCCAAAACCTTTCTTGAGTGTGCCAAATGTCGTTGACTGATTATGTTGTTTCAAATAACAGAAAATGTCATAAGATTAGAGCTTGTGCTTGTTATTGGTGGTTTTTATTTGTATTTTTTCCATAGTTGGAAGGGCACAATATCTTCTCCACTCTGAGCTCCAGTGAATACGAGCAGGTGCTTGAGATCATCCGCAAAGCCATCATTGCCACAGACCTTGCTTTATACTTTGGAAACAGGAAACAGTTGGAAGAGATGTACCAGACCGGATCGCTAAACCTTAATAATCAATCACATAGGTAAAAAATAATTTTCAAAAGCTTAGAAGCCCAGGAAGTATTATCTGGAATAAATTGATACTTAAGAAATGTAATGTGGCATAAGTTTATATTTGAAAGAAAGAATGTAAAAAACTTGCGTGTTTTTCATTTTATGTACATCTTGTTTATATTTACTTTAGACATTTTATTGTTTGACAAGATTGCTGACAATGTCCAGTGAGGATAATTAAAGTACAGATTGGAAGTTACACTAGTCACACAGGAATTGGCACTTCTCAAAGGGAAGGCTGGCCTGATGTTTCCCCAAGAGGTCCCTTCTTGCGTTGATCACCATTCAGGGTGTGGCCATTGGCCTCAGAAACTCAAGAGCAAATGAAAATGGATTCCATTTTCAGAATCCAGTCCTATTAAGCAAGCTGATGTGATTGGTATAGAAACTGGACTCCCCTTTTATTGATCTGTAATTGTATTAGGCAGTCACAAGGGTCAGAATATTGGCATCCCATGGGGTAGAAAGCCAAGTAGCGATAAAAAGTTTATTTGGTGAACATGGAATTACCACAAGGAGGATTAGATAAATTACATATCCTAATGGAATCAGGCTAAATTAGTCTGATGCCCTTTTGTTTTGAGGAGGGGTGTGTCTTGCCTAGTAGATTCAGAAATAGGTCAGGTATGTTCATTATGAACCTGTTCACCCATCTGTATAGTAGATCTAAGTTCATTGGCTAACCTGCCATCTCCCCTTGACAGTTTGTAGTGGTGACACTAGCTTTTATTGCTGTGGCTTCGTGTTTGCATGTCTGACCAACTTCATCTTAAATGAGGACATCTTTATCCCTCGGCTGGTGAGCACTTACTTACTGCTTCTATGCCAGTCTTGCTGAATTTGGATTTATACTTTTTTTCAGGTGTTCTGTATATCTCCTCTGTGGTTCATTAAGTACTGATCCTACATTTTGTTCTTTGGGACAAACTGTTTTAAAGTTCTTAGAAACAATTCACTGTTCACTCAGGTACATGAAATACAAAATGTTGGTTTTACAAATGACTGTAGATATCTAATAAAGTTTACCTCTTCAAGAATAAATACCATTTGTATAATGATATTGATGCCTTTGGATAAGCAGCAGTTATTTGTGATTCAACTTACCTTCCAACTGGACAGATCCAGATTTTGTAGAGCTTGAAACTGATACAATTTAGGGAACCTTATTTAAGAAAAACAATGCAAAGATATCTTGTTTTCACATATGACAAGTTTGAAGACATTGCCAGGGCCTCTTCCAGGACCATGCAGAGTGTTGGTGTCAGGGAAAAGCCCCTAAACATCAGTTAGGGTGTTCTAGCATGTCTTTCTTTTCCTTCAGCCCAGATGAGAAGTGTGGTCTACAGTCTTTATGTCTCCAACAGGTGGTGTGTAGTCCTTGTTCCAAGACCTGTAGAAACAGGTGTTTGTTCAGTATTTTTTTATGACAATCAGAAGATCAGGGAAATAGAGCCTTCATGAAATATCCCTTGGTTTCCTGAAATCCATGCACTTTCTTTTTTTGTGTTTTGGAGTTGTAAATAAGAATCATGTAACTAGTATCTAGTTTCTTGAATATAATCTTTTCAGCAGAATGATTACAATAATTATTATAAAATAGGAAATTTAAATATTTACTTGAAAATACCATCACTTTTGGCACTCATGTACATATGTGTTAGTGGTACATGTTTAAATAATTTTTGACACATAACTTGAAAAGCAATTAAAACAAACATGTATTGAAACACGCATTGAAAGGCAATGCATGTTTGTTTTAATAATTCAAATAATGTAGAGGTCTAAAAAAAGAGTAATATTCTATTTTTCTGCATTCCAGTATCAACTATCTATTTGATGTAATGTCACCTTATGCATTTTTCTGTGTTTTTTCAAACGTAGGGGTGTGTGTGTGTGCATGTGTGCATACAGTATGTTAAGACGTAACTCAGATGTATTGTAAAATAAATTTCATAATAAAGCAAGTCACACAAATTTTTTGGTTTCCCAGCGCATGTAAAAGTTGTATTTATACCACATAGTCTACTAAGTATGCAATAACATTATGCCTAAAAAATGCATACCTTAATTTAAAAATGCTTTATTGCTTAAAAATGCTAATGATCATCTAAGACTTCAGCAAATCATAATCTTTTTACTGGTGGAGGGTCTTGCCTAAAAATTGGTGGGTTCTGACCTGGGGGTGGTTGTAAATCATAGGACGGTAGGGATGCATGTGGCAATTTATTTTCTTCTTTTTTAAAGATGGGGTCTTGTTCAGCCTGTCAATGTGAAGTGGCATGATCATAGCTCACTGCAGCCTCAAACTCCTGGGCACCAGGGATCCTCCCATCTCAGCCTCCTGAGTAGCTGGGACTACAGACACACACCACCATGCACAGCTAATATTTTTCATTTATTATTTTAGAGATAGGGTAGTGCTGTGTTGCCCAGGCTGGTATCAAACTCCTGGCCTCAAGCAGTCCTCCCACCTCAGCCTCCTGAGTAACTGGGATTACAGGCAAGAGCCACTGTGCCCAACTTGGAGGTGGCAGTTTCCTAAAATATGACATGAGTGAAGTTTGTCACATCAATGGACTCTTCCTTTCACAGAAAAATTCTCTGCAGCTTATGATGCTGTTTGATGGCATTTCACCTGGAGTAGAACTTCCTTCAACATTAGAGTCAGTCTTCTCAAACTCTGCCCCTGCTTTGTCAACCAAGTTTATGGAATATTCTAAATCCTTTGCTGTCAATTCAACAATGTTCACAGCATGTTCACCAGAAGTAGATTTCATCTCAAGAAACTTTCCTGGCTCATCCATAAGAAGCACCTCATCCATTCAAGTTTGATGATGATTGCATCAGTCATCATTTTTGGGCTCCACTAGTTTCTACCTACCACATCTGCAGTTTCTTCCTCCACTGAAGTCTTGAAGCTTTGCCTACCTCCTATGAATCATGAATGCTCTCAATGGCATCTAGAATGGTGAATCTTTTCCAAAAGGTTTTCAATTCACCTTTCCCACATTCATTAGAGGAATCACTATCTATAACAGCTATATTCTTGCAAGACGTATTTCTTAGATAATAGGACTTGAAAGACAAAATTACACCTTGATCCATTAGCTACAGAATAGATGTTGTATGAACAGGCTTGGAAACACATTAATCTTGTGCACGTCCATCAGAGCTCTTGAGTGACTTGGTTCATTTTCAGTGAGCAGTAACATTTTGAAACTAACCTTTCTTTCTGAGCAGTAGGTTTTGATAGTAGGCTTAAAATATTCAGTATATCGTGCTCTGAACACGTGCTGTCATTGAGGCTTTGTTTTCCATTTATAGAGCACAGACAGAATCCACTTAGCGTAATTCTTAAGGACCCTAGAATTTTTGAAATGGTAAATGATCATTGGCTTTACCCTAATATCACCAACTACATTAGCCCCTGACAGGAGTCAGCTCATCCTTTGAAGCTTTGGAGCTAGACATTGACTTCTTCTCTCTAGGTATCAAAGTCCTAGATGTCTCTAATAGATGTTTTGTCTATACTGAAAATCCGTTATTTGGTTGAGCCACCTTCATCCATTATCTTAGCTAGATCTTCTGAATAACCTGCTGCAACTTTTACATCAGCATTTGCTGCTTCAGTTTGCACTTTTTACCTTGCTTTAAACCTCTCAAACCGATCTCTGCTACTTTCAGGATTTACTTCTGCAGCCTTTTCACATCTCTCAGGCGTCATAGAATTAGACAGAGTTAAGACCTTGCTTTGGATTAGCTTTTGGCTTAAGGGAATGTTTGATCTTCTATCCACATTACTAAAACTTTCTTCATATCATCAAGAACACTTAAGTGCTCGTGTGTTCACTGGAGTAGCACTTTTAATTTCCGTGAAGAATTTTTTCTTTGCATTCACAACTTGGCTGTTTGGCCCAGGAGTCCTTGCTTTCAGCCTATCTCAGCTTTAGATATGCCTTCCTAAGTTTAGTCACTTCCAGCTTTTGATTTAAAGTGAAAGACATATGACTTTTTTTCACTTGAACAGTTAGAGGTCATTGTAGAGTTATTAATTGGCCTAATTTCAATATCATGGCTTTTAGGGAACAAGGATGTTCAAGGACAGGGAGGGAGTTGGGGGAGCAGCCAGTTGGTGGAGCAGTCTGAGTACACGTAACATTTATCAATTAAGTTTACCATTGTATGTGGGTGTGATTCATGGCACCCACAAATAATTGCAATGGTAGCATCAAAGATCACTGATCATAGATCACCATGACTGATACAATAAAGTAATGGAATATTAGAAATATTTTGAAAAATTACCAAAATGTAACACAGAGAATCAAAGTAAGCACTTGCTGTTGGAAAAATGGCGCTGATACTGCTGTACACAAGGTTGCCACAAAACTTTCCAATTTGTTAAAAAAAAAAAAATCAAAAACACCGTATTTGTGAAGCACAATCAGGCAAAATGTAATAAAACAATGTATGCCTGGAACATATATTGCCATCAATTTATACATATATTAAATTCTCAGAAAAGGCTGTAGAAATTCACACTCCTTAAGATAAAGGTGAAAACCTCTTCTCAGTAAATATGCCATTCTCTGACCACTCACTATGATGAAGATGTTTTTAAGTTTGTTTATTACTTACTATTCTTACTTCTGTGTATTTATTCATAAATTTTGCTTAATTTTTGTTGAATTGTTTATTTTTTATGTATCAGTTTTTGTATATTTTTGTTAAGGATATTAAAATTTTCTGTTATATATTACAGATATTTCTTTATGTGATTTTCAAAAAACGTGTTCAGATTTTCTTTTAAAAACAAATTTAGTTTCAGGAGGACAAATTTTTGATCTTTTAAAGAAATCAAGTCACATAGTAACAAATAATTAAAATTTTCTTTACGTATTTTTATAGATTTAATTTTTATATTTAGATCTTAATTCTTCTAGAGATGATATTTTTATGAACATAACTTTATTTCTGATGGAATGAATTGATACCATTAATGAATAATCAGTTTTTTTCTGAATTGAATTTATTACATTTTCTCATAAACTTGGATAATTCTTTAGACCCTGTAAACCATTTATTACTAATTATCTAATCCTCCACTACAGTCATACAGCTTTGATTCTATAAATATGTTGAGATGTATCATACATACCTGCTCAAATAATCTTTACTTTCAATTCATGGAAATTGTCACTTTGTAAAAAATGCTTTTTTTTGTTTGTTTGTTTGTTTGTTTGAGACAGAGTCTTGCTCTGTCGCCCAGGCTGGAGTGCAGTGGCCGGATCTCAGCTCACTGCAAGCTCTGCCTCCCGGGTTTACGCCATTCTCCTGCCTCAGCCTCCCGAGTAGCTGGGACTACGGGCACCCACCACCTCGCCGGGCTAGTTTTTTGTACTTTTTTTTTTAGTAGAGATGGGGTTTCACCGTGTTAACCAGGATGGTCTTGATCTCCTGACCTCGTGATCCGCCCGTCTCGGCCTCCCAAAGTGCTGGGATTACAGGCTTGAGCCACTGCGCCCGGCCGTAAAAAATGTTTTAAGAAAAATTTCAAGCTTACATTAAAGTAGAAATAATCAAATGTACAGTCATACCTAGATTCAAGAATTGGCAACAGTTTACCATGTTTTCTTTGCTTCTTTTTGGGGAATGGGGAGTGTGCCATTTCAACGTAAATTATAGACCTTATGACCCTTTGCTTTTTTCAACATTAATATTTAAAAATAAAAAGAATATTCTCCTTCAGACTTTATTTTTCAGTCAGAAATATCTACATTAACATTTTAATTGCAGTTTTATGACACTTATTTACTCACTTTAAAATGAAAGTGTGTTGTCTCTTCTAAGAACATGGCATGATTCTGTAGTCATGAATAAAATTGTACAGTTTGTTTACATCCTTCCTATAGCTTTCTTGATAAAATTATATGGATTATTTTACAGATTTCTTCACTTGTGAATGTAATTTTTCTGATTTCTAACTGGAAATACAGTTTCCAATATATTTAAAATTATGAATTACATAGATACGTTATTTTTGCTTCATATGTTTTGAAACTTATTTGGTGCTTACACATTTAGATTTATTATGGCTTCTCAGTAATTTACCCTCTCATCAGTATGAAATAAATTCTTTTTTTCTGCTGATGCTTCTTAAAATTTTCTGTGTCTAAAATAGCCACACAAGCTTTCTCATGTTTACTGTTGACATATCATATTCTTTCATAATTCTTTACTGTCTCAACATCTGTCTTTGCCTTGAAAGTGTACCTTGTTAACAGCAATAGTTGAGACTTGCAATCGCTGCTTTTTAATGTACTGTTTAGTCTGTTTGCATTTATAAGTTGTCTAATTATCCATTTTCTATTTGGAGCTATTTGTGTTGGGGGAGTGATATTTCATTCTATATTTGCTTTTGGTTTTTCTTGTTATACCCTTTTTAAATTTTCAAGTGGTTGTTTTTGAGTTTACAGTATGCATTTTTATTAGTCTGCTTTGAATTAATATTATTTCAATTTTATTCAATGTAAAAAACTTAAAAATAATTCAATTTATACCTCTTTTTGTCTTTTCTGCTATTGTTGTATATGTAGATATTATTGCTACATATGTTATACACCCCACCTAGGGTGCCAGTATTTAAAAGAAATGGGCTAGGTGTGGTGGCTCACACCTGCAATCCCAGCACTTTGGGATGTCAAGCCAGGCTGATCACTTGAGGCCAGGAGTTCAAGACCAGCCTTACCAACATGATGAAACACCATCTCTAATAAAATACAAAAGTTAGCCAGGTATGGTGGTGCATGCCTGTTATCCCAGCTACTCAGGAGGCTGAGGCAGGAAAATTGCTTGAACCTGGGAGGTAGAGGTAGCAGTGAGCCAAGATCGTGCCACTGCTCTCCAGTCTGGGCAACAGAGCAAGACTTCATCTCAAAAAAACAAGAAAAGAATTTAGGAAAAAGTTTTTTTTTTTTTTTTTGAGACAGAGTCTTGCTATCGCCCAGGCTGGAGTGCAGTGGCACGGTCTCAGCTCACTGCAAGCTCCGCCTCCCGGGTTCACACCGTTCTCCTGCCTCAGCCTCCCGAGTAGCTGGGACTATAGGTGCCCGCCAC
This sequence comes from Rhinopithecus roxellana, assembly GCF_007565055.1. NCBI lineage: Eukaryota > Metazoa > Chordata > Mammalia > Primates > Cercopithecidae > Rhinopithecus > Rhinopithecus roxellana. The sequence goes on from NC_044552.1 coordinate 152,779,487, forward strand.
CACGCCCGGCTTTTTCTTGTATTTTTAGTAGAGATGGGGTTTCACCGTGTTAGCCAGGATGGTCTCGATCTCCTGAACTCGTGATCTGCCTGCCTCGGCCTCCCAAAGTGCTGGGATTATGGGCGTGGGCCACTGCGCCTGACTAGGAAAAATAGTTTTTTATATTTTCACATGTATACCATTTTCTCTGCTTTTAATTCATTCATGTAGGTCCAAATTTCCAACTTCTGTAATTTCATTGGAGCCCAAAGAACTTCCTCTGACATCTCTCAGTGTGTTGGCAGCAGGTTGTTTGAGGTGTGCGTATTTTTTTTTTTTTTTAATGTAAGAATGGCTTTATTGTGACTTCACTTTTTAAAGATATTTTCATGGACTTAGAATTCTTAGTAGACAGATTATTTTTTCAGCATTTCACGAAAGTCAGTAAATGGTCTTCTAGCCTCCGCCTGTTTTTTTTTTTTTTTCCTCCGGAGAAGTCAGCAGTTGTTGCTGCCCTGTGTATACTGTGATCTTTTACCCCGACTGCTTTTACAGTCATTCTTTTTGGTGTCCTCTGAGGTTTCTGGGTCTGTGGGCTGCTGATTTCAGTGAAGTTTGGAGAAGTTTCAAGCATTATATTTCTTCAGATATTTGTTCTGCCCCAGTGGTCTAACAGAAGTGTCAGAGTCTCTTCCATTAGACCCCTTTATACTGTGTTACAGGTTATTAAGGCTCTGTATGGTTTTTCACTGGTAATGGTTTGTGTAATTTGTTGTGATCTGTCTAATCTCATTGTTTTTTTCCCTAACATTCTGTCCAATCTGTAGTTAACCTCATGTAGTGATTTTTTAAAAATACACACAGATGCGCACGCACGTGCACACACACCCACACACATATGCATATATATGCATATATATATATATATATATATATAATATTTTCAAGTTCTAGGATTTCCTTTTGGTTCATTTTTATAGCTGCTATGTTTCTCCTGAAATTCCCCATCTCTTCACCTATCTTTTGTAAATATATATTTTCCTGAAGATTCTTTAGCGTATCTGTACATTATTTAGAAATCGTTGTCTGAATATTCACTATCTGGGTTTTCTATGAGTTTTGTCTTGTTGACTGATTTTACTCTAGACCGTGTAATACATTTTTCAGTTTCTTTACATGGCTAGTAATTGTTTTTTATATTTGTATGCTACATTATGGATAACAAGCTCCGTTATCTTTCTGGATGCTGTTGTCTTTCTCTGAAGGTAATTAACTTTTATCCTAGTGGCCAGTTACATTTCTCATGGATCATCCTAAATATATGAGTATGTTCCTTTAAGCTTTAGTTGGGTGGTTCTGTTTTTGTTTTGGCCTTGTTGCCCTCTGTCAAGGATTTGAAAGGAGTATGAATTCAAATTTGGGGACTTCCACTTCTGTGGTTCTCTCGGCTTTCTAGGATTTCCCTCCTCACCTTGTGTGTGTTCTGACATGCCCGGTCTCTCCCTTCTCACTGGGCCCTGACTTTCTTTTGGGCTGTATTTATGGTATGCCCTTAGAAGAAAAGCTGTCTAAATAAGGATCTCACCCAGCGTGGTCTTGCCTTACAACGTTTAAATCTTCTCCCACTTAAATATTTAAATTAGTTTTAAATCTAATTTAAATCTTTAAATCTTCTCCCACTTATGCCAGTTTTTAGGTAGTAGACAGCATCTTCAAGATTTGTTTTTAGTTCTATCTAGGGTTTATTGTTATTGTTCTATTATTACCAGAATCTTAAAACTTTGTTTAGTATCTAGCCATTTCATTATATACTCTTTATCAGCTGAAAAGTTTTATTTTAGTCTCTTGGCTTTTTAAGGCATATAGTAATGTCATCTACAAATGAATAAAATTTGTTCTACTTTTCTGATGTTTGTATGTATTTTGCTTTCTGGTCTGACTGCATAGCTAGAATTTACAACACAACATTAGATTATTGTGAAGAAAGCAAGCACATTAATATGTGCATGACTTTAATAGACATGAGTTTAGAGTTTTAATTTTTAAGGTAGTATTTGATGTATCTTGATAAATCATGTTTATCATGTATAAGGTTTATCGGTATCCATGTTCCATGGATAGGTTTTCCTCTAATTTCTTGGTGTTACTGATTTCTTATTTGATGAATACGTTTTTAAATTTTCTAATTTTGTGCCACTCCTTAATTTCTTGAACTCTACTTTTCCATGGAATTAGTTCTTTAATATGCTAAGGAAATAAAGCTTTTCTTTTTTAGCGTATTTGCATGTAATCTATTAATTTTGATATATAGTTGTCTTTTTTGTATGCTATAATTTGCTATAAACTATTGATCTTTCTCTCTGATCTGGAAAACTTTAAATAACTGATGTTAACCATTTTGGGAAGGTTCATTTAACCATTTGGGGAAGTATTCATTTGTGAAACTATCTAGTCACCTTTTAAATTTAAATTTAATTTAATTTATTTTTTTGAGACTAGGTTTTGCTCTGTCCTTGAGGCTGGAGTACAGTGGCACAACCACAGCTCACTGCAGCCTCGACCTCCCAGGCTCAAGTGGTCCTCCTACCTCAGTCTTTCAAGTACTTGAATAGCTGGGACCATAGGCAAACACCATCATGTCTGGCTACATTGTTTTATTATTTGTAGAGACAGAGTCTTGCTGTGTTGCCAGTGCTGGTCTTGAACTCCAGGGCTCAAGTGATCCTCCCACCCCAGCCTCCCAAAGTTCTGGCATTACAGGCATGAGCCATCGTTTCCAGCCTGTCACCTTTTTAAATGAAAAATCTTTAACAAACTTTCAGTGTCTTTTATGGTTTGGGGATTTGTTTTGTTTTTGCCACTTTATTCCATCTCTTGGGCAATGTATTATACTACAAAATTACCTTTTGCCTTGAGATTTAAAACTTCATAAAAATATATGCACAGGTTATTTTCACTTAAAATTTAATTGACATTACTAAATTTGTATTTATATCTAATTTTTAGTGTTCTATATTTTTATTTCTTCCTTTCTTACATAATCTGACTTGCATGGGAATTTTTAATTACTCCTTTTTAATAAAACTAACTTTTATAAAATTTTTCATTTATTTACTGTCCTTTCATGAATTTTAGATTTATTTTTATGCTCTCATTATACTTTTGGGTTTTTTCCTTGTTTCTCTGATCGAATAGTAATGAAACAATCATATTATGTGTATTATAATCTGGGTGTTGACTGAACTATAACTTGCAAGTTTTGATGAAGTATTTTTCCTTAGTTTTTAGATTATTTATTTCTGCTTTTGTTTTCTTGTTGATGTAGAGGTTATTTCAAAGTAATTTTCTAATTTCTAAATACTTTGGATATTTGCTTGTTTTTGTTTTTTTTTTTATTCCTATAGATTTCTTTGTATTGTTGTAAACAGAATATAACTATTAAATTAAAATTTTATAGTTGATCAATATTTTCTTTCTGGCCAAGACACAAAAGAAGATTGTTAAAGTAACTTTGTTGAGGTGTAATTACACTAATTTTAAGTTTTGACAAATGCAACTATTACCAGAGTCATGGTAAAGGTATAAAAATCTCTGCCACCACTTTACCCTTTTCCAATCAAATTTCCCTACACCAGGCATAGAAATCAATGTGTTCTTTCTTTATAGATTATATTTGTGCCTTAGTCCCTTCAGGCTATTATAACAAAATACCGTAGACTGGGTAACTTATAAATGGTTACTTCTCACATTTCTGGGGTATGAGTGTTCCAGAATCAAGCTACTGGCAGTTTGAGTGTCTCAGTTTGAGGGAGGGCCTGTTTTCGGGTTCCTAGAGGGCCATCTTATAGCTGCCACCTCACCTGATGGGAGAAGGGAGGGAGCTCTCTGAGGTTCCTTTTATGTAGGAATTAATACCATTCATGGGGGCTCTACCCTCATGACATCATCACTTTCCAAAAGTCCCACCTCCAAATACTAACATGTTGGGCATTAGGATTTGACGTATTAATTTTAGGGGAAAGAAACATTCAGTCTGTAGCAACTCGTATTATCTAGAGTTACAAATATCTAGAATAACAGTAAGTGCTTTTCTGTTTCTGATCCCTCCTTCCTCTCTTCTTTTCCGATATTGTTTTCACTATTCTGGGTCTCTAGCAATTCCATGTGAATTTTAGAATCACCTTGTCAATTTCTACAGACAAGCTAGCTAGGATTCTGATGCAGATAATGTTGAATCTGTAAATCAATTTTGGAAGTATTGCCATCTTCACAACATGAAGTCTGTGAATATGGGATGCTTTTCCATTTAATTATTGTTCTTTAGTATTTTTCAACAATGTTTTCTAGTTTTCAGGCCCACATTTTGTACTTCTGTTGTTAAATTTATTACTAAGGATTTTATTGTTTTGATAATATTGTAAATGAAATTTTGTTAATTTTATTTCCACATTGTTTATTGTAAGTATCTAGAAATAATTGATTTTTGTACTACCGATTGTATATCTTGACACCTTAATTAACTAATTTCTTCTAATAATTTTTTGGCGGATTGCTTAGGTTTCTCCATATGCACACAAGGGCATTTGGTCTTCAAATAGAGATAGTTGTACAATCAATTGTATTTGGAATCTGTCATTTCTTTCTTTTCTTTTCTGTTTTTTTTTTTTTTTTTTGGAGACAGAGTCTCACTCAGTCACCTAGGCTTGGAGTGCAGTGGCACAATCTTGGCTCACTGTCCCCTCCTTCCCCTGGGTTCAAGCGATTCTCCTGCCTCAGCTTCCCGAGTAGCTGGGATTACAGGCACCTGCCACCACGCCTGGCTAATTTTTGTATTTTTAGTAGAGATGGGGTTTCACCATCTTGACCAGGCTGGTCTTGAACTCCTGATCTAATGATCCACCTTCCTTGGCCTCCCAAAGTGCTAGGATTACAGACATGAGCCATGGCGACTTGCCCATTTCTTTCTTTTTATTTAATCATTGGTTTGGCTTATGCTGAATATCAGTGACAAGAGAAGACATCCTTTTCTTGTTTCTGAGTTTAGGGGGAAAGCATCTAGTCTTTCAACATTAAGTATTATATTAGATATGGGTATTTTATAGATGAGCTTTATCAGGTTGAGGAAGTTTCCTTCTAATTTTCGTGGGATTTTGTCATATGCTTTATCTGCATCTATTGAGATTATCAAGCAGTTTTTGTTATTTATTCTATTATTGAGGTGCATTAGATTAATTGATATTTAGATGTTAAACCAACCTTGCATTCCTGTAATAGATATCAAGTAATAATGGTGTATAGTTGTTCTATATATTGCTGGATTTGGCTTGATAGTATTTTGTTGAGGACATTAGTGCCTGTATTCATAAATTGTACTGCTCTATACTTTTCTTTTTTTGTGGTATTTGTCTTATTTTGGTGTCAGAGTAACACTGGCCTCATGGAATTAGCTGGTAAGTATTCCCTCCTCTACTATTTTTTGGAAGAGTTTATGAAGAATTTCTATTAATTCATCTTCAAATGTTTGATAGAATTTACCAGTGAAGTCATGTGGGTATAGATGTTTCTTTGTGGTTATTATTTTTCCCTTTGACTACTAATTCAGTCTTTTTACTTGTTATACATCTATTCACATTGACTATTTCTTCTTATGTTATATTTCGTCACTCATATCTTTCTAGAAATTTGTCCATTTTCAACTAAGTTGTCTACTTTATTGGCATACAGTTGTTCATTGTAGTTCTTTATGTTCCTTTTTATTTCTGTAAGATTGGTAGTAAAGTTCCCTTTTTCATTTCTGTTCTTTATTAAGTTGAATCTTCTTTCTTTTTCTCCCTCTCCCTCTCTGTCTTTTCTTGGTCAGTCTAGCTTAAAAGTTTACCAGTTTTGTTGATCTTTTCAAATAACCAGCTTTTGGTATCATTGATTTTTTTCTAATGTTTTTCTTGTCCAAATTGCATTTATTTCTTTTGTAATTTTTATTTGCTTCCTTCTGTTTGCTTTAGTTTTAGTTAGCTCCTCCTTTTCTAGTGTTTTAAGGCAGATTAGGTTATTCATTTGAATTATTTCTTCTTTCTTAATATAGACATTCATAGCTCTAAATTTTCCTCTAAGTACTGTTTAACTGCATCCCATGAGCTTTGATATATTGTGTCTTTATTTTCATACATCTCAAAGGATTTTCACATTTCCCTTTTAATTTCTTCTTTGATACATTTATTATTGTATTCATATTCTAGGACTGCTGTAACAAAATATACCATAAACCAGATGACTTAAAACAACAGAAATTTATTTTCTCACAATTCTTAAGGCCAGAAGTCTGAAATCAAGGTACCAGCAACGTTGGTTGCTTCTGGAGGGTTCAGAAGGACCGTAAGTTCAATGCTTTTCTCTTAGCTTTTAACAGATGCTGGCAACTGTAGGCATTTGTAGTCTGTGAGTGTATCACTCCAATCTCTGCCTCCATCATCACATGCCAGTGGTGAGATCCCTGTGTGTCTCTGTGTATTTACCTGGCATCCTTCCTTCTTTGTATCACTTTCCTCTTCCTATAAGGACACCAATCATATTGCATTAAGGGCCCACACTTTTCCAATATTTCCTCATCTTAATGAATTATGTCTGTAAGAACACTATTTCTATATAACGTCACATTCTGAGGAACTGTCAGGACTTCAACATATCTCTTTTGGGGACACAATTTAGCACATAATAGTCATATAAGAATTTGTTTTTAAATTTCCATACATTTTTGAAGATTCCAAGTTTCTTTTTGTTATTGGTTTCATTGTGGTCAGATAACATATTTTATATTATTTTTATTCTTTTAAATCTAATGAGACTTGTTTTATTTCCTAACAATTTAGCCTGGGGGATGTTCCATGTGTACTAAATAAGAATATATATTTTGTTGTTGAGTGGAGCTGTACCTGTCTTTTAGGCCTGTTTATTGATTTTTGTACTGCTGATCTTGTATCTTGAAATCTTGATGAATGTGTTTATTACTTCTAATGCTTAGGCATCTCCGTACACACATAAGATTATGTCATTTCAAATAGAGATAATTAAACAATTCTCTTTTAATCTGTTTGCCTTTTCTTTCTATTTGATTATTGTCTGGCTTGTGCTGAATGTAAGTGACAAGAGCAGACATTATTCTTGTTCCTGTTCTTAGGGGGAAAGCATATTGTCTTTTACCCTTAAATAATGAGCCCCCCAATATTAAGCCTTTGATGTTGATCTTCAAACATAATGCAAGAAAATATTCTCAGTATTTATGTTTAATAAAGGTCTTATAACTTTGTAAAGTCGATAATAAGACAACCCAAGAAAAAATTATATGAAAGATTTTTACAGAATTTAAAGCCATTAAACACATGGCATTTTCTCAACATCCCCAATCATAAGGTAAAACCAGGGTGGTGTACCATTATGCACCCACTAGAATGGCGAGAATTACAAAGACCAACAGTATCAATTGTTGGCAAGTGGTATCGTTTGGCTATGTCTCCACCCAAATCTCATCTCGGATTGTAATCTCCATGTGTCAAGGGAAGGGCTTGGTGGGAGGTGATTGAATCATGGGGGCAGATTTCCCCTTTGCCATTCTCATGATAGTGAATGAATTCTCACCCAGATCTGGTTGTTTGTAAGTGTGTGGCACCTCCCACTTTTCTCTCTCTCTTTGTTTCTGTCTGTCTCTCTCTCTCCCTCTCTGTCTCCATCCCCCCGCCCTGTGGCCGTATAAGATAATACTTGCTTCCCTTTCACCTTCACCATGATTGTAAGTTTTCCAAGGCCTCCCCCCAGCCATGTGGAACTGTGAGTCAATTAACCCTCTTTTCTTTATAAATTACCCAATCTCAGGTAGTTCTTTATAGCAGTGTGAAAATGGACTAATACAGCAAGGATGTCAAGCAGCTGAAATACTCATATATTGCTGGTAGGCGTATGGAATTTGTACAGCTACTTTAGAAGACACTGTAGTTGCTTTGTTTTTGTTTTGTTTTGTTTTAATAAAGCTGAGCATGTTCTTACATAGTGTTCTAGCAGTTCACTCTCAAGTATTTTTATTTCAAGAGGAATGAAAGTGTACTTTCACACACAGACTAGGACACATGTTCATAGCAACATTACTCTTAGTATATCCCACCTGGAGGCAACCTAAATGCCCAGCAACAGGGGCTAGATACACAACTTTAGACATTTAAACAATGGAATACTGTACTCTTCGGCAGTTTTTTAAATTATGAACTCTGAATCATGAAACAACATGGTTGAATCACACAAATGTTAGTTTGAGCAAAATGGTTACATACTACTATATGATACCATTTTAATGCAGTTCTACAACAGGCAAAACAATAATGTTAGTGATCGTGCTGGAATTTAAACTGGCAGTTGCTGGGGTTGGATGAGAGCCATTGACTAGAAAATGAGAGGTTTCTGGGTGATAAAAACCTTTCTTGTCATCATTGGTGTGGTCGTTACAGACTACATATATTTTCATACTCACTGTCCAATATCCTTCAGATTTATGCATTTCATTCTATATAACAGAACCTAAAGTATAAAAAATAACATGATCTAGAAATCTGCTGTGATAAAATACAAAGCATTTTGTTTGAAGTATTTTGTTCTTAAGATGTCAATTACCTCAGTATCACTTTAAATGAAATAATTAAAAGATTAATATAGAATGTTCCTTAATTCACTAAGTGAGATCTTATCTCGCTGTGAGGTGATTAGGAATTGAGAAGCTCATAGAAGCGGTCCACAGAATTCTGCTTTATAATTAGTAAAGTTATAATGTACTTAAGAATTAATAACGAGTCCAAAATTCACACATTTACATTGCTGTAATGGCTAATTATGTAAGGAATTGCCCCAACACAAGCCATTTTTTGCTGTCGTAGGAGATGGACTATGTGGAATTTGGTCACTGGAAGGCTTTTACCACCAGCGTGGAAATGCCCTCATGGCTATTAGAAACCCTTCTCTTCTCCTCACCATTTTCTAGAGCTCCTTATAACACTCCGGTTAACACAGACATCATTTCCCCTGTTACGAGGATGTGGACTCCTCCACCTGTCCTTTTCAAAGGTTTGGGATTGCTTCCCATATTCCCTAGGTGGCACCATCTGTATCTTTACAGTTGTTTCTCCCATCTGAAGTCTGCAGATGGAAGCTTTACCTCAGTTGTAGAAATAACTCAATTGGAATTCAGTCACTCAGTTGAGCAACTGATTTGAGTTATTCAAATAACTCAGTTCTCTTCTGTGCAGATGTGCAGATACCATCTCCAGCTCGAAGTGGCTTTTGTATCTTACTCTTTATTTTCTTGTTTGGACAATTCATGTTCAAAAGAAACAAGAGTAAGTGTGCTCTTAGCTGATGTCGTTGGCCTTAGGACTGATGTGGTTATCCAATGGGCACTTGCCTCCACTGCTGGTTATTCTTTCTTCAGGATGGCTCATGAGTTTTCTCCATATTATTCAAAAAGGATACTTCTCCAAAATTATTTTTTCTCTGTTAAGGTATGGTCTTAAGCCAGAAATACATTTCCAGACTTGTTTTCTTTATTATACAATTTACCTTTGCTTATCAGTGTGGTGTCATGCCTTTACTAACAATTCATCTTTTCTTTTGGAACTTAGTTCCAGCTGTTATTTCTGATGTGGGCATTTATCTTAGCCTATCAATTTTCCATCTTATTTGAAACTATAATTCTTTTTTGAATTAACCAACTTTATTTCTTAAAGCAATTTTAGATTCACAGAAAGATTGGATAGAAAGTACAGAGTTCCTCTGTATCCTGGTCCCCACACATGGACAACTTCCCCCACTGTTGGTATCCTGCACCAGAATCGTACATTTATTACAATTAATGAACCAACATTGAATCATCATTATCACCTAAAGTCTGTAGTTGACATTAGGATGCAGGCTTAATGATGTACATTCGATGGGTTTGGACAAGTGTATCCACCATTTTAGTATCACACTTGAGAATTCCACTGCCCTAGAAATCCCTCGTGCTCTGCCTATTCATTCCTCACTCTCCACAACCCCTGGCAATCCCTGATCCTTTTACAGTCCTCATACCATTGCCTTTTCCAGAATGTCATATAGTTGGAATCATAGAATAGTTGACTTTCAAATTGGCTTTTTCCACAAAGTAATATGCATTTAAGTTTCTTCCATGTCTTTTCATGGCTTGATAGCTCATTTCTTTTTAGCATCGAATAATTATTGCATTGTGTGGATGTACCAACATTCATTTACCCATTCATCTACGGAAGGACATCATTGTTATTTCCCAGTTTTGACAGTTATTCATAAAGCTGTCTATACATCCATGTGCAGGTGTTTTTGTAAGCATAAGTTTCCAACTCCTCTGGGTAAATACTAAGGAGCATGATTACTGGGCCATATTATCAGAGTATGTCTAATTCTGTATGAAATATACCAGACTGTTTTCCACAATGGCTGGACCTTTTTGCATTCCCACCAGCAATGAATGAGAATTCCTCTTACTCCATATCCAGCATTGGGCATTGTTAGTTTTCTGGATCTTTGCCATTCTAATAGATGTGTAGTGTTATCTCATTGTCTTAATCCACATATTTATGATGACATATGATGTGGACTATCTTTTCACATGCTTATTTGCCATCTTTATATATATTTTTAGTGGGGTGTCAGTTCGTGTCTTTAGCCCTGTTTTATATTTGGGTATTGTTTCTTTATTGTTGAATTTTAAGGGTTCTCTGTATATTTGTGGTAACGGTCTTTGATCAGGTATGCCTTTTGCCAATGTTTTCTCTCAGTCTGTGGCTTGCCTTTTTACTCTTGACAGTGTCTTTTGCAGGGCATAAATTTTTTAATTTTTAATGAAGTCTAGCTTACTCTTTCATGAATCATGCCTTTGTGTTGTATTTAAAAGTAATCATCAAATTCTGGATGAACTAGATTTTTCTTCTATGTTATATATATGTTACAGTTTTGTGTGTTGTATTTAAGGTTGTGATCCATTTTGAATTAAGTTTGAATTAAAGGTTGTAAGGTCTCTGTCTAGATGCATTGTTTGTTTTTTGTTTTTGTTTTTATTTTTGTTTTTGCATGCAGATGTCCAGTTGTTCTGGCACCATTTGTTAAAAATAGAACTAATTTTTTAAATGCTTGTTGTTTATTAGTTTGATAAATATCTAACTTAGTTTCATTTGTTTTATACTTTTAGTGAATCAATTTATCTGATATTGTTTGAAACTTTGTAGCTAATATATGATAATATTTCTTAGGTGATCTTTTTTGGAGATGTCAATTATAATTACTATCTTGGGTAGTTGCTAGATGACAGTCAGTGGCCTCTTCCTTTCTATCCAGAATTAATACTAAAACACAGGAGGAGTGTCTGTTTCATTTGAAGAAATAAATGGCAGACTTGGCTTGAGAACTCAAGTTGCCTAATGTATAGAGCCAGACATCCTTATTTGTATTAAGAATCAGTATATTTCTGTACCATAACTAGACAGAGAGAAAGGTGCAACTTATAAATGCATTTTCATTTAGTAGAAAAATTAATACTTAAAGTTAATATTTTTAGAATAATTCTCAAATCGTCTGGGTGCAGTGGCTCACACCTGTAATCCCAGCACTTTGGGAGGCCAAGGTGGGCAGATGACTTGAGGTCAGGAGTTTGAGACCAGCCTGGCTAACATGGTGAAACCCCATCTCTACTAAAAATACAAAAATCAACTGGGCATGGTGGCAGGCACCTATAATCCCAGCTACTTAGGAGGCTGAGGCAGGAGAATCACTTGAACCCGGGAGGCAGAGGTTGCAGTAAGCTGAGATCGCATCACTGCACTCCAGTCTGGACAACAGCGTGAGACTCAGTCTCAAAAAAAAAATTGTCAAATTTTATGTTTTCATTGTTTATTTCATGGATATTTTGTGTTAAAATTAGAGTGACCATACTCCACAGTTTGGCTGGATCAATCTCAGCTAACACCTGTTGAGCTAAAATAATTCATAGCAGTGCTGGCTTTTGCTCTCAAAACTGTATTGGCTTGAACATAAATGATTTGGTATACCATCCTTGTTGCAATGATGGAATGTCATGTAATGGAAAGCATCACATTCTGGGCTTTTGTGTAGTGGTAAGGCCCAGAGGTATGGATAACTGTGACAGTGTCTAGCACATAGTAGGTGTTCAGCAAATATTTCTTAGATAAACGAATAATCCAAAATAGCAAGTAATTCAAAGTATAGGCTGTATAATGTGATCATATACTCATGTATATCTTTGATTGTTGGCAATTTTTGTCCTGGTAATTTTTTTTTTTTTTAATTTCATTCTTTGTTTCATTCATTCTGGAGTTACATTCTCTTGACTTTTGCTGGAAGTGTTCATCTTTTTTTTTTTTTTTTTTGAAACGGAGTCTCGCTCTGTCACCCAGGCTGGAGTTCAGTGGCACTATCTGAGCTCACTGCAAGCTCCGTCTCCTGGATTCACGCCATTCTCCTGCCTCAGCCTCCTGAGTCGCTAGGACTACAGGCGCCCGCCAACACGCCTGGCTAATTTTTTGTATTTTTAGTAGAGACGGGGTTTCCCTCTGTTAGCCAGGATGGCCTCGATCTCCTGACCTTGTGATCCGCCCACCTTCGCCTCCCAAAGTGCTGGGATTACAGGCGTGAGCCACCGCACCCAACCAGAAGTCCTAATCTTCTGACACTTGCTTCCCACCTTTTGTCCTTACCATCTGCCCCTCACATTTACTATGATGTCGTTAGCTATTATGTCATTTACTCATACTGACATTGTGACCACAACTGTGATTAAAGACACTGGGTATATTTTATTATATTTTATTTTCAAAATGAAACAACCAAAACCCAATTGTGTATGAAAGTCATTGTTGTGTGTGTTTCAAATGCAGATGAAGAATTTGTTTACATAGGACATAAAGTGCAGACCTCACAAATACCTTACACTTAATAATAAATATTTTTTAAACTTTATAAATAGCAAAGACTGACAAGTGAATTTAGGATCCTAGAAATCAATTATTAGACAGTGTATTAGTCTGTTCTTGTGCTGCTAATAAAAACATAGCCGAGACTGAGTAATTTATAAAGAAAAGAGGTTTAATTTACTCATAGTTTAGCATGGCTAGGGAGGCCTCAGAAAACTTATAATCATGATGGAAGGGGAAGAAAACACATCCTTCTTCACATGGCAGTAGGAGGGAGAAGAATGTGTGTGCCGAGTGAAGAGGGAAACCCCTTAAAAAACCATCAGCTTTTGTGAGAACTAACTCACTATCATGAGAACAGGATGGGGAAGCTACTCCCACGTTTCACTTATCTCCACCTGGTCCCTCCCATGACAAGTGAGGATTAGGGGGACTACAATTCAAGATGGGATTTGGGTGGGGACACAGCCAAACCATGTCATTCTGCCCTGGCCCCTTCCAGATCTCTTGTCCTCACAATTCCAAACACAATCCTATACTTCCAACGGTCCCTTAAATTCTTAACTAATTCCAGTGTTAACTCAAAAGTTCAAATCCAAAGTCTCATCTGACACAAGTCCCTTCCACCTATGAGCCTATAAAATCAAAAGCAAGTTAGTTACTTCCTAAATTCAGTGGAGATACAGGCATTGGGTAAATATAGCCATTCCAAATGGGAGAAATTGGCCAAAACAAAGGGGTTACATGCCCCATACAAATCCAAAATCCAGTAGGGCAGGCATTAAACCTTAAAGTTCCAAAATGATCTACTTCAACTCCATGTCTCACATTCAGGTCATGCTGATGCAGGAGGTGGGCTCCTATGGCCTTCGGAAGCTCTGCTCCTGTGGCTCTGCAGGATACAGTTACCCTCCCGACTGCTTGCATGGGCTGCCACTGAGTGTCTACAGCTTTTCCAGGTGCATCGTGCAAGCTGTAGGTGGATCTACCATTCTGGGATCTGGAGGATAGTGGCCCTCTTCTCACAGCTCCACAAGGCACTGCCCCAGTGGGAACTCTGTGTGGGGGCTCTGACTTCACATTTCCCTTTCACACTACCCTAGCAGAGGTTCTCCATGAGGGCTCTGGCCCTGCAGCAAACTTCTGCTTGGACCTCTAGGTTTTTCCATACATCCTCTGAAACCTCAATTCTTGACTTCTCTGCACCTGCAGGCCTGACACCACATGTAAGCCACCAAGGCCTGGGGCTTGCATCCACTGAAACAACAACCTGGGCTGTACATTGGCCCCTTTTAGTCACCACTGGAGTTGAAGCAGCTGGTAAACAGGGCACCATGTCACATGTACACAGGCACCCCTACATAGCGCAGGGGGAGGCCTGTGAAACCATTTTTCCCCCCTAGGCCTCTGGGCCTGTGATGGGAGGAGCTGCCATGCAGGTCTTTTACATGCCCTCGAGACATTTTTGCCATTGTCTTGGTGATTAACACTCAGTTCTTCCTTACTTAAGTAAGTTTCTGCAGCGGCTTGAATTTCTCCCCAGAAAATTTGTTCGTTTCTACCACATCATCAGGCTGCACATTTTTCAAACTTTTATGCTCTGCTTTCCCCTGAATGCTTTGCCACTTAGAAATTTCTTCCACCAGATACCCTAAGTCGTCTCTCTCAAGTTCAAAGTTCCACAGTTCCCTAGGGCAGGGGCAAAATGCCACCAGTCTCTTTGCATAGCAAGAGTGACCTTTATTCCAGTTCCCAACAACTTCCTCATCTACATCTGAGACCACCTGGACCAGCCTGGACTTAATTGTCCTTATCACTATCAGCATTTTTGTCAAAGCCATTCAACAAGTCTCCAGGAAGTTTCAAACCTTCCCACATCTTCCTGTCTTCTGAGTTCCCCAAGTCTCTAGGAAGTTCCAAACTTTCCCACATTTTCCTGCCTTCTGAGCCATCCAAACTGTTCTTACCTCTGCCTATTACCCAGTTCCAAAGTCACTTCCACAGTTTCATGTATCTTTATAGCAGCACCCAACTCTCTGCAGTACCAATTTACTGTATTAGTCTATTTTTCTCATGCTGCTATGAAGAAATACCCAAAACTGGGTAATTTATAAAGGAAAGAGGTTTAATTAACTCACAGTTCAGCATGTCTGGGTGAAGCCTCAGGAGACTTACAGTTATGGCAGAAGGGGAAGTTAACACATCCTTCTTCACGTGGCAGCAGGAGAGAGAAAAATGAGTGTCCAGCAAAGGGGGAAACCCCTTATAAAACCATCAGCTCTTGTGAAAACTAACTCCCATCACAAAACAGGAAGGGAGAAACTGCCCCCATGATTCAGTTATCTCCACCTCATCCCTCCCACAACATCTGGTGATAACGGGAACTACAATTTAAGATGAGATTTGGGTGGGGGACAACTATATCAGACAATTTAAATCTAGCTTATGAAAGGGGATTTGCTAGTCACAGAAAAGACAGAGGAAACGTAATGCAGGGCCACCAATCATCTGTGAACTGCTTGATTTCTGCACTGAAATTTCCCTTCAAAGAGCTTTTCCTGACTACAACTAAAAGCAAATGTCATATCTGGAAACCAGCTCTGAACTCAAGCCAAGCATAGGCAAAAGTAGAGTTATTGTTTTTTGTTGAAATTAGCAAGCATGGTCTCGTTATGGCTAAATAGAACCAAGTATAGTCTTGCCTAAGGACCATTTCAGCAAATTCAGAAAAGACCATAGTGCGTTTTAGGCTATGATATCAGGTAAAAGTATCCTTTTAAGTATTAAGATGACAAATATGGAAGTTGTTGGTAGTTTTATAATTTTTACTTTCATGTATTTCATGCAGGAACTGCCTTTCTTAAACACAAATTGTAAAGATAAACTAATTTCATAATTTGAAATTGTGGCTTAAAAATCATAATTTCTTTTATTTTTGTTACCTTTTTAAAATGAAGATGTTTATTCTCTTAGTCCCAGATAATATTTGTACCCTTCAAAAGCAATCCCTTTGCTCCACTTCCCTTGAAGTCTTTTCTTAATTTAGATGTACATGCACGTCAAAGAAAGGGTACAGTATTAAACACTTAAACAATTCTTTTTAATTCTTCAAATAATTCAGAAATAAAACTTGAAAAGTTCTATATTTTTACATAGCTATTGCTGTGTGCTTTGAAGAACAAATGTGTCTATGTGATGTGTGATCTGTTTTATATATATATATATATACTGTAATGTGATTTCTTTAGCATTTCCCAAATGCGGCAGCAGCCTCCAGCCTTTACCTGCTATAGGACTGTAAGTGCATAAAGACTCCCTCTGTCAGGAATGTTTGATGTTTCAACTGAAGAACCTGAAATGTGGGGAAGCAAAATTCTAAAGGAAGATCACTGATGTTCCCATTTGATTTAAAGTTACGTATGGTACTCTGTGAGACCATGTAAAGGTTGTTAACTCTAGGAATCGTACAAGAATTCTGGCATTAACTTTAATAACAGCAGTTTCCTCTGTGGCAGTCATTTACCTAAGATTCATTTTCCATTCGTTTATAATTTCTTTCTCTCTCTGGAATGGAGAAAAATGTATTTTTAAAAGAAGCAACATATTTAGGGTTTTATTAAGGTTTTAGAACTTAAATTTAAAGTATATTTTAGTGAGATAATTACTATATCATGTTTATACTTATATGAAAGTTATTTATGCCATTGGGAACAGTAAGATTCTAAAATATTTTCTATGGTTTTGAGTATGCAGCTGTTCAAATAATACTTTCAGAAAAACTATATTATCCTTAGGCTAGCTTAATGTTTAATACATTAGTCAAAATAGGTCACATTTTGATGAAAGTATAGTGGTTATTACAGATGTGATTTAAATTACTCAACCCAATGATTTAAAACCCCTTGAAAATGAGTTTAAAAGCAAGATAAAAAAAAGCTTTAAGATGATCATTTAGAGAAAAAAAGAATTGAACCTAGTTTCTTTTCAAATTCTATGCATGACTTTATTTTAAAGTAAAATCATTAAAATGAGGCTAGATGGCAGCTTCTAAACAAAACATCCACTGTACATCCTCCACATGTTTGCTTTCTAGTTAACCACTTGATAACACTTAACCACTCTTAACAGTTATAATTAAAACTACTTCATAACAGAATTCTGGTCTTTGCTTATACATCAGTATACTTTTGAATACAGAAATTCAAAAGAAATTTCAAATAATCATTATAAAATTAGAGAATGTGTGTTTCTTCTTCTTTTCCAGCAAAATAGTATATCCTTGGCTGGCCAGGTTTACAGAGTGTGTGGCATGGGATTGGGGGTAGTGTGGGAGGGCTGGGCTTCCTTCTTGCCCATCTGTAACTCATCTGAAGTACTGCAGGCTATGTGGTCTATTTTGCCTTCCTTTGGTAAAGTTCTGTGATTCCATGATCTTCTGATGTGGGAAGAAAATCTCGAAATAGGATGATACTGAGAAGGCAAACCTGCACGCTGGGGAGAGGTGCCCACCTCTTTCAGGTTGGAATATCTGCACACCTGTGATAGAGCCTGTGCTCTTTATCTACTCCACTTGATCTGGAATAATTAATATATGAGAGTCGGGCATAAAGGGGGGAAAAGGAAAGGAAGATGGGAGAGAGAGATGCCTTGGCTTTATAACCCTTACAGGTGTTAATAATTTGCATTTGGCTCTGCCTCTAATGTCTGGATTCCTCCTACTCCCCCATCCCACTACTCTCACCATAATTCAAGCTGCCCTCACCTCTCATCTGAACTACTGTAGTGTTCTCCTGAGTGATCACTCCGAACCTGCCCTTGCCCCTTCACAGGTCTGTACGTCATCTCCACCCAGCAGACCCGAGTGATCCTCTTTAATACCTGTATCAGGCCACTCCTCTGGGAAAAGCCACCAAGATTTTACCGTCAAACTTGGAATAAAAATTAAACTCCTATCTTGTCTCCAGCCTGTTTCTCCAAACTTAACTACATTCCATGTTTCACTTCACTCAGTGTGTCGCAACCAGAATGGCATTTCTTTTTGTTCTTCAAACCGGCCTTGCTTGTTTCCACATTAGGACTTCACATGCACTTCTCTCTGCTGGACCTTCCAGATCTTCACGTGGTAGCCTCCCTTTATGTATTTATGTATTTGTTTATTTTTTTTTATTTTTTTATTTTTTACCCAGCACTTGCTTCATGAAAGTTTTGACCTGTTGATTGTCTGCCTTGCCCTACTAGAACATTATTACTCTGAGAACAGGGTCTATTTGGTTCTTTGCTGTAACTGCCTGATACATGTAGGCATTCAAAACGTTTGCGGATAAATGAATGTAGTTAAACCTTGTGATATTGTGTGACTAAGAATCGTTTTATAGGAGTTGTGTTGGGCTCTTCTTCACTGTTTTTAGTGACTAGGTTATATGAACTCACACCAAGAGTAGGCTTAGCATGGACATGATCCCTTTCACAAATGGTCATTAAAGCACATTTGGAGTTAAGGATCTATCCCAGTTAGCAGTCAGTTCTACATTCCATTCATGCATAGAAATAAAATGTTGATCCCAATGGTATTTCTGTACAGCCATGGCCATCTAACTGGTTTGGAATTGGGAGTAAAAAATGAGTAATTATATTTATTAAAGACGTTTGATGCTAAATTTCTAATCTGTTTTATTTTTTGTGCTTTGTCTAAGTAATTTTGATAGTGAAATCTAAATAACTATTTTACAATCCTTTCAATCCTTATATTGGCAACCTTACGTTGGGAATAATTTCTAGCAAGAAAATTGCTTTCATGTATTTTATAATGCCCAGTTCTATTGACGTTTCTTTTGTTTTACAGATTTATGAAAGTGTTTTTGAAATAAACCTCATTAACCTTATTAGATTATTTACCATGATAAACTGATTTTTTTGGCAAATATAAATTAATGAGATTGAATTATTTTAAACATATGAAATATTTGTAAATGGTAGTTTTTCACATTCGATTTGTGTTTAAATGAATTTACCTGTTGAAAAAAAAGGTCATATATTCATTACTTTAGAAGTCCAAATCCAAAAATATTCTTCAAGCCGCAAAGTTCTTGGAAACTACCTCATTAAGAAAATCTTCCAGTAAGATTTCCCTGATCACTGTAAGGGATTTGAATCTTCACATGGCATCTGTTTGGGGTTACAGGAAGGGTATGCATAAATCTATCCAATGTTTGTAAAGGGATTTAGTCTAACCTGTAAGAGACCTGATACCCTCTTGAAATGTGCCCTTACAAAAAGTAAGGTGGTAAAGCTGATGATTACTTAAATGGGCTAAAGGAAGCGAGCTGATGGAAAATAAAGAACTCTGTGATATATGGTGTCATAAGAATCAGGGTATTCCAGGTGTCCAAACATCTTAGCTTGAGCTAATGTGCTGTCTGCCCGGGTCAAGACAGGCTCGGGAGCTAGGGCAGGACTGTGCCTACAGATGGAGAATGTGGACCTGGAAGAGGTAAGGCAGTGGTTAACAGCAGGGGATTGCTTATACTCATTAGAATTGAGATAGGAGCTAGAAATAAGAGCATCATCTCACTCATTACACACTTTTATATCCTTGTTGATCATTTGTCTTTTAAAATTATGTAATTTGCTTTATAAAAGCTAAAGTTGTACATTACACTTTCTTAATTACTACACTTAATCATTCTGTTAAGTATAGACTTCACTTAGGGTAGCCACATATTACTAGACCAAATCTATTCAAATTATAGGGGATATGTCTTTGATTGTTTTAAAGTGATTATTGTTCTTCAAGAGGAAAGATTAAACCAAGCCATAATTAGAAAATAAAGTTAGACATGGAGTACATAGTTATAAATGCAAGCAGCTGAAAAGGGAAGTCATTTTGGTTGAAAGACTGGTGTTGAAAAGCAATATCTGCTAATGAGAAGCACAGTGTTTGGAGGCTGCACCCAGCTCACACACTCGCACGGGGAGAGCGAGGAACAAAGTTACACGGCTACCTCCTCCTCTGGCCTTGCCACAAATTCCTGTCCCTTTGGAAAAGTCATTTCATTTCTGTGCACCCTAGACTTTGCTAATATAAAATGAAAGGATTGGGATAGATTTTCTCTTAAGACATCTTCCCAATCTCAATTTCCAGAATTCAATGAGAATGAAAGCCTGGTCCATAGCCCTAAAAGTGGGGATTTAGATGACAGCCTCGCCAAAGCCTACAATGTATTTGATTTCTTCAGTAGCATTGAGGCAACAGGAACATATGGGACTTGTGATAGAAATGACTTCCGTTCTTATGATTAAAATGACACTAATTTTTCATTCCATTTTACTGTCCTGGCTGTCACTTCTATGTGCTGTTTAATGAAGTAATACGTACTTAAACTTCATTCCTGAAATACAGAAGTCTTTCTAGTCCTTATTATAAATGTGCACATGCTATGCTGACCAGTCTTATATTGTTGTGTTCTAGAGACCGTGTAATTGGTTTGATGATGACGGCCTGTGACCTTTGTTCTGTGACAAAACTGTGGCCCGTTACAAAATTGACGGCAAATGATATATATGCAGAATTCTGGGCTGAGGTATGTTCTTGATTTTTATATTGACATAGATAGTGAGGATAAATTAAATGCGTGGATAAATTGCTAAGAATACTTCGGTTGTTCATGTTGATAGTTATTTCAGAAGCTCTGGTGAATCAGTTACTGAAGGATTTAGCAGATACAAAGAGAGAGTGATTGTTCTTTTACATATTACTTGCGTATGTGTCTAATTCTCTGAGCTCAACTGAAAGAGTTTAGGAACTTAATCACTGAACAGTGGTATAGTATAACAGTATTATATAAGTAGTATTCTTAACAGTAAAGTACTTAACAGCTGATCTTTCCTTCATTCATTCAGTAACCATTACTGGCCATCTACTTTGGACAAAGTACTCAGAGGGTCCCATAATACGGGATATATCCGCCTGCAGCTAAAAATTCAGGAGAATAATTGTTTTGCACCATAGACATTGAGAATATGTAAATATAATCAATAGCTCAGCTGCAAATTATGTGTTCTGCAGAATGTGTGGAATGTTCACCCTTAATACTCCTGAAACAACACAAAAATGACTTTTATTAGCACCTTTTCTTGATTTATCTAATTTATCACTAATGTGCATTGTACTGCTCAATTTGCTCATGGAATTGTATGTAAGTAAGTAGAATATAATTCTCTGATCCAAATGAGTCACGAATACCTAGGCCTTTGCATATTCAAAAATTACTTTATGAAGAAAGCTATAAATCTTTTGAGTACCTCTTCTGGTTTGAAGAAATAAAAGTAAATTTGGAGGACAAAGCAGCTGATAATTCCATCGTATATCTCATTCATACCGAAGCATGTATGTAAAACATAAACAGCAAATCATTCAGCCACGAGTTTAGTGGGAAGAGTTTATCATGTTGAATTATTTCATAATAATAAAGCCAAAGTGTGTTTACTGTACGAGGATCACAGACCTTGAGTTGAGTATACTCCTGGCATGATTTCTCCAGAATGCCTTACACATCGTGTATGTGTGGTCTCGCGTGAGCTTTTTCTTTATTTTATTGTGTATGTGTCAGAACCTAGTTACCATCAGACTGAAGTAGGAAGATTGATTGTGATGCACAGTTGACCCTTGAACAACATGGGTTTGAACTGTGTGGATCCACTTATATGTAGATATCCACTTATATGTAAATATATTGGAAGATGTTTTGGAGATTTATGACAAAAATACAGAACAACCTACCCTAGAAATATTTAAAAAAATTTAATTTAGGTATGCCATAAGTGCATAAAATATATGTAGATACTAGTCAATTTTATCATTTACTACCATAAAATACACAAAAGTGTATGATAAGTTAAAATTTATCAAAACTTATATACACACTTAGAGACTGTGGAGAGAAATGTAAACAGATGCCGTGTTAAATCATAACTGTATAAAGTTAACTGTAGTGCATACATATGGCAGTACTGTAATAATTTTGCAGCACCCTCCTTTTGCTATTATGGTGAGCTCAAGTGTTACGAGTATCCACTTAAAATGCTGTGTTTAAAACACTCTGATGCTAATCATCTCTGAGGAGTTTGTCCAGTAAATTGTGTATCACAGTAAAAAGTGATCTCTGGTGGTTCTTGCATGTTTTTCTTTTTTTCTTTTTTTTTTCCTTTTTGAAACGGAGTCTTGCTCAGTCGCCTAGGCTGCAGTGCAGTGGTGTGATCTCGGCTCACTGCAAGCTCCGCCTCCCGGGTTCACGCCATTCTCCTGCCTCAGCCTCCCCAGTAGCTGGGACTACAGGCGCCCGCCACCATGCCTGGCTAATTTTTTGTATTTTTAGTAGAGACGGGGTGCATATTTTTCATTGTGTTTAGTGCAATACCGTAAGTCCTCCATAACACCATAGCACCTATACAGAGTTACACTAGGATGCTGGAAGTGCTCCCAAGAAGCAGAGAAAAGTCATGACATGACAAGAAAAAGTTGAGTCGCTTGATAGGTTCCCTAGATTGAAGTCTGCAGCTGTGGTTGCTGACATTTTAACATAAATGAATCCTGTGTAAGAATCACTGCAAAAAAAGAAAAATTCATGAAGCCATCACTGCAACTATGCCAGCAGGAGCGAAAACCTTGCACTGTTTGTGGAATATCTTTTTATCTCATACTAAAAATGCACGTTTTGTGTAGGTACAGGATTGCTATGAGAAAGTATAACCATAGACTGTCATGTGATTTCTGTATTCTAGATGAACGTAGAAAACGTGCAGTCATTAAATGACAACTTAACGCAAAAGGAAGGTGTAGGATTAAAAGCTGGAGAATTTAATGCCAAAATGTGACCAATTTGTAATGGAGATGTTTTTCCTTTCTATTATTCCCTGGTTATTCAGTCCACAGATAATGATTCAGCTCTCTGCATGCTCTTAGGTGCATGCAGGTTGAAGCCTTTCACCAACCTCACTAGTCCACAGGAAGAAGCAGGAATACATTCACCAAGTCCTGACAGTTGATCTCAGTATCTATAAAGTCCTGTCTCTTCTCTCCATCCTCACGATCATTCCCCTGTTCAGATCATCACCAACTCATGCCTTGAGTACTGCAACTTCCTAACTGAATTCCTTGCCATTACCTTTTAGAATTTGTGCAGAAATAATTAATAATGTGGTCTTTGGTGCCAGTTGCTTGAGATTAAAATTCTGCTTTGGCACTTGGTATTTAACCTCAGGCCAGTTTATGAGATAGGGATGATGATAATTCGGATTCCATCCGTACCGTGCTTCTGATCCCCTTGTTGTAATACAGACCAAAATCATGACCTCCGTGTGGAGAGCCCCACGTGGCTGGCCCCCTGCCCACTGCTGTGCAGGCATATTCCCTGTCTCAGCCCCTGGCTGCCATTTAGGTCTTTGTTCCCTGCAGTCTCTGCCTGGGGCACGCTCCTGCTGTCTGCATTCTGTGAAAGCCTCAGATTGGCTCCGCCCTCCGTTACAGGCATGGTCGGTACCACTGGATTCTTTCCCTTTGTAGCATTTTTGTTTTGAGGACACATTCCAATCATTGTTTGTTTAAAAAGCTGTTTCCTTGTTGGACTTGTCAAGTCTTTGAGAGCAGGGGACTTAGTATGTCTCACTCACTTTGAATAGAGAAGCAAAAAGTTTGAGACCACTGATTTTAAATGTAAAGTGGTAACAGTGAAACTACAGCTATGCTTGCAGTGGCTTTGCTTTGTCAGGACAAGTGCTTTGGTCCTGTACATAAAAATACTCAATTATGGTTATAGTAATTGGTTTGGAAACCCTATTTTAACAAGTCTGGGAAAGTTTCTAGGCTGTACTTCTGATTTCTAAAAACATGACTAACGTTACTAAAATAATAAAGAATATGAGGGAAGAGTGGGAAGTTAGGAAAAATATTAGGAAATCTTCAGGAAGAAGATTGTAACAAGTGTTAACTTTAACAAATAAATAAAAAGCAAGATAATTTCTAAAATCTTTAAAATGGGAACAATGTATCCTAGAGTACTTCATGAGGATTAAATGAAGTAATATTTATAAGTTACTTAGCTCAGTGCCTGCATCATAGTGAATCTTTAGTAACTATTACGTATAACTGTAAGTGAATCTTTAGTAACTAACATGGTGAATCTTTAGTAACTATTCTATAATTGTAAATTAAATGATATGTGTAATTTGTTGTACTGCGTCTTCACTAGCACATTCTAGCAGACTGTTGTTGTTTATTCTTCCTCTGTAAATATTCCTCTGGAAAGCCAAATGTCACTGAGTTCCATGCACTTGGAAGATCATTTGAAAGAGAGAAGGGCCTGGAGGTTATTCCACATCTTGTTACTGTTGTTTCTCCTCACTGTTTACTGTATCTCCTCTTATTGTAACATTTATTTACTAACTTCTGCAAAATGAAACCAGTAATGATGGCTGGGGTTCTGGTAATTCAGTAGTGGAGAAAATCAAGATGAAGTACAAAATAATGATACATTAAGTTTTTCATTATTTTGATTGTTTTTTCTTGAGTTAACAACAACAAACATTATTTGTTTTGAAGAAAATTAATGAATAAAGGGAATATTTCAGTAATATCAAAATTGTATAATGATTTGAAATTTGAGAAAGCATGATTTTCCCCCCATTCATCTTAGGGTGATGAAATGAAGAAATTGGGAATACAGCCTATTCCTATGATGGACAGAGACAAGAAGGATGAAGTCCCCCAAGGCCAGGTATGAATTATTAAAGTAAATTGTAATTGCTGAAATCAAATAGTTTAAGATGGGCATAAAATCATACATGAATGGAAAGCATATGTCATCGTATAATATGTTAAGGGAATGGGTTATTGCAGGCAGATCTGGTGATTAATATGGAAACTTTAGAAATTTATCTTACAGGATTGAGAACTAGAAAAAGAACAGCTGTTTACACTGAATAATCACCTACTCAAATGAGCCTTCACTTCCTAAGACACTCAGGAAAGTAGATGCTAAAAGAGTTTATACTCTTAATCTGGGTTTGACGGCCAACTCCAACCACTGATTTTGGTCACAAGGCTAAAAGCCACAGTGAGGAATCCTGAGGGCCTGGCTGCCTTGTGGACTGAAAAGACTTAGTGCTCGGGGGACAGAAGCCAGGACCACTTGAAACCTTCTCCATTTAGATGGAGTTTGGGGACAGTAAGACCAAGGTTAGGAAATCTCTGTGGATTGAAAGAATTCATACTACCTTTGCCATGACTCCTTTCTTCAGCTGCCATTGCAGTAAATAGGCTTTCTTTTCTGACTTGAAATAGAGGGGGCGGAAGATTTTGAATTGTTTTATTTTTAACAAGCAGAAAATACTTTGTCATTGGCTAAACAAAGATATTTTTGGAGAGTTACATTATAGATTTTGATTCAGGTTCATTTTCTCTGACAAATAATGCTTAGTACTTCAGTGCATTTTGTGTTTTGTTTCAACATAAATTGACATGAATTATCCTCTTTTCAGGTCATACTACATAATTTATGTTTGTGTTCCAATGTTTTGAGAGGTCTGTGCCTTGCTAGTTTTGCATGCATGTATGTGTAGTGTAATGTATTTCTGAGAGTATGGTTTTCGTTAAGTAATCTTCTAATGGCATAACAAGGAAGTTAGTTGTGGGCAAATAATTAATGATACACATAAGTTTAGAAAATGTTCCAAAAAATCCACAGGATGGTGGTTTTTAATAAGTTCTCAAATTTCCCTACTTTATTTAAAATTGATTTATACACAATTGAGGCAAGTCCACCGCTCACAGGGGGCACCAGCACGACAAAGAGGCTGAATGAATGGCCGTCGCCTCCACTCATGCCCCTGGCTAGGTTTTCTGATGGCGTGGTCACTTTTCCCTCTAGATCTGAAACGGATCCTGAATACCTATCATGTTTGCTGCGAGTGTATTTTGCAGCTTTTGTCGCATTTTGCCACTGTTTATGGAATTTTCCCATATATGGAGTCACAGCTGTCAGTCATTCCTGTTCGGTGTCTGCTTTTCATAATGTATTTGAGAAGTTCTTTTCCACCTTGAGAGTAAATCTATTTGCTTATATTTTCTTTAGTTTCTTCTTTATTACTTTGCATTTGATTGATTAACTTGTTTGGAATGTGTCTTGTATTATTTAAGATAGAGATCTAAAGGTTTTTCCTTCCCAGTAGTTAACTGTCATCCCAACAGAAGGCATGGCCTAGCTGGAAATTTCTCATTCATGCTGTCAGCATATGGGTTTTGCTGTCGTGTTTTTAATTAAGATAATAGTTTGTTTTAGAATAGTTTGATTTTCATTTACAGCCTAATAAAGGTTTAAAGAAAAAGTTCTATGATCAGTTAATATTCTACCAACCATATCGCTTCTAAATAGTTGATGTCTGTGAAATTATTATTTGCCATAATAATGAAATACTCTAATTTCTGGTAATTAGTATCTTTTCTGGGACCTTCTGCCCCATGACATCTGCTAAATATTAGAAGAAGAAAGTCTCAGCATGAGCCATAAAGTTAAAAATGGAAATAACGCAGACGCTATTCTAGTAAGAGTGCTATGACGATAGACTCTGTAACAGGAGAAAGCAAAAAGGAACCACATAAATTTGATCCTCCTGTGTGCTTCAGTGCATATCACTGAAGTTCGGTACTTGAGAGAAATTGGTAAGCTGTGATTTGGGGTCACCTCATCTAGAGAGCTATTTATCCTGTACATGATGCAGCCACTTGGCCGGTGACTTATGTCTGGACAAGCTGTGTTATCTGGCTAGTAGTCACGTGTCTTTTACATCTGGCCTTTAGTAGGCCAGTCTTACTCGCACAGTGACGCAGAATTCCTAATAAAATATTCTTTGTGTATTGTTTAAAGTATGACAGATTTTTTAACTTTGAAATGTGATCTATTGAAAGAACAGAAAATGGGAAGAGCTATGATAAAACCAATGACATTTATTTTAGTTCAAATAAGAGGGCTGGGAGGATGAGGAAAATATTGGGACACCACACAGGGCACCAAAGCCAAGAGTAGCAGCCAAGCAGAAAGCACTGCTGCAAACCTGAGCACGAGGGCGGGAAGAGCCGTAATTGCTCAAGAATCACAGCCTTTATGTTCAAGTGTCTGCAGGAAAGCGCTAAAGGTGACTGGAGATAACACCGCACTTGAATGATCAACTGACTGATCTATTAGCGGAATATCATTTAATGTACTTGGGTCTTAGATTTCAGTAGGTATTAACCTTTGTAATATGTTTTGAATCTTCCTGTGTTTTATTTCTAGAGTCCATTTTAATGCATTTTAAAATATAGTCCATAATAGTGGTCATGGAACCCAAATATCACATACAGCAAAACTAGAACATGTAATTTTATAATGAGGCCTCAGAAACAGAACATTCACTGAAGAAATATAAGTATCACTAGAATTGCTAATATGCACTTTTGTTTCTTGTCCGTGGTTTCGCACGGAGGCAGCTTGGGTTCTACAATGCTGTAGCCATTCCCTGCTACACAACCCTTACCCAGATCCTCCCTCCCACGGAGCCTCTCCTTAAAGCATGCAGGTATGTACTGTGGTTCAAGCTGTAACAATATTGTTTCTAAAAACACTGAGATCTGTGTAGGATTGTTTTACTCGGCTCGTGTGCTGTGGTCTGTGCGTCTGTCTAGGTATCGAGTCGTTGTGCTCAGGGGCTCGGGGCCTCCTTGCCTGGCTTCCCCAGGGGCGCGACTTCTCCCCTTTGGTTCAATTCTCCTGAAAGACGAGCCTCAGGCACCTTGGGTGCTCGGGCAGCTTCTTCTGGCCGCACTCTGAGGAGAGGGACAGTGGGAACAGGCTGGGGGCTGGGACCAGACACAGTCAGGGCCCAGATGACCCAGTGACTGGGAGAGTCTCTGTCTCGGTGTGGGAGACCCTTCCTGCTTTCTTACGCCCACGTTCAGTCTGGGTGGGGTACCGGGTGTTTCTTGCAGAACGGGCGTGTGTGTGGTTCTTGCAGGACCAGCTTGGTTTCAAGCCTTATGAGAGCTGCATCTGTGCTGAGGGGACCTTGTCCCTGGGGGTCCTCGGGCCTGGGATAGAAAGCCCTTTACCAGGCTGCCTCATTCTGCTAAGTGACACGTGGAGTCGGTCCTGCAAGAGGGGCCCCTGGCTCTCATTACTCGTACAGCCACAATATGTCCCTAAGTAGTACGCTATGTGTATGTGAGGAGTGTCTATTCATATCAAGTCCTTCATACACCAAAAAGGAGGAAGAAGTTTTTATTATTATTGTTATTTTGCAGAGGACCCGCCCAATGCTGTTTTTAAAAAAGACAAGGCAGTGGTGTCTATTGAGGATGCCTGAGCAGGAAGAGACTGATGAGATCACACAGTTTGTTGTTTAAATGGAAGAAGGGGACCTTAAATTGTGGATAACCGCTTCGTCTTTAAGTCTTTTTCTCCTTCCAACAAGACATTTAAGCATCATTATCTCTTCTAGATTCATATTTCTCCCTATTCCTTTCTTATCCTTTTTAAAGAGTGAACTCAGTTAAGAACCTTGGGTATTTTTAAAGATTTTCATTTTACTTTATAAATTCCCTCTGAGGAAGTCAAAGGGTTATAGCCAGCAGCCGTGCATGTGAGTCTTTTCACGGCTCTGGGCCATGTTTTAACTACTTAGCCATAGCTCTGCCTGGGGTGGGTTGGAGTGGACGCCCTGTGAGAGGACGGAGGACAGACACCGGCCAGAGAGTTTTACACAAAACCAGAAACTTAATATACTCTTATCTTCTGCTGTTCAAATTTTTTTTCTACTTTTTTCAAGGAAAACAAGACCAATAGGCAATATTAAAAAATTTGTATATATAGTATTTAAGAAATGGTTTCTCCTTCCTCCCTGCTCCTGTGGAGACAAACGTAGCATCCCACCTTGTTTTGCTGAGCCTTAATTGACCTTACTCCCTGGTAGTTTATTAAAATCTTACCTTATTACAAAAGCCTGAGTCATAGTGGGCACTATGGAGTGTGAGGCCAGATCATTCTTGAGGGAATTAGGTTATAAAAGTTTGTGCAAAATTAAAGAGAAAGTGGAATATCAATGTAAATTCAAAGATGTTGTTTAAATAAATACTAAGCAATCTTCAAAAGTCCTTTCCTGTCCAGAAATCCTGTGTGTTTTATGCCAGGTACTTGGAAGCCAGGGCATGAGTGCTGACTGCGTGTGCTCAGCATTGTAGGGAGCTGTGGAGGTGCCTTCCTTGTGGAACTCTGAGAACACAGTGTCCACTGTGTGGGCAGCTCTGCCTCATTCAGGCTTCAGTATACTTGGCTGGACCACATAACCTCTTAAAGGCCATTTTAATCTTATTAACGCTTAAAGAGTTTATGATGTATCCTCAGTGTTCAAGGAAACATACCAAAATTAGTGTATGGCTTTTTCCAATATATCGGAAGTCTCTAGGGTCTGGAAAAATAATACCTCATGATATGTTACAGAAGTTAAAAGGGCCACACTTTTCAGTTATATTTTAGGGTTTTGTCTGTCTGAATGTGTCTTAGAATGTTTGCTAAAAGAAATTGGAGAGAATCATAAAACTGTGTCTTGTAGGAGTTTTGTATTTCCCAATGCCAAGATTGCCGTGTGACTTTACACAGGAATGTGGCCAAGAGTTCTTCCGGGGTAGCCGTGTAGAGGAAGATGGTTTTGCAGCAGTTTGGCTAAGAGCTCTGCCGGGGTAACTGTGGGGAGTAAGATGATGGTTTTGCAGTGGTTGTGATCACACAGTTAGAGAAGATTACGATGCCTGTGACACTTGAATTACAGACACTGAGAGAGAAAGATTAGAGGACTCGAGAAATGAGACTGCCTTAGGTGAGGACTTACCAGAGCACTAACACGGTTTTACTATAACAAGAAAATTTCAGAAGTTTGTGCCAGGTGTAACTTAGGATGATTTTGTACATGTGACACACTGCTCAGAATAAGAGCAAGTGCAAGATGGTGAGGTTTAGGCCTCCTGGGAGACACTCTGTCGACACTTCTCAGTAGGAAGATCCCTGTTGTCACCGAGTGTTCCTACTGCTCTGGGACCTCCTCCTTTCCGTGATCCTGCATATTCCTCAGTAGTAAAACCTAGAGCTCTTTCCCTGTTCAAGTTAATCCTTTCTAAGAAAGGACGTATGCTGAGCCCTAGCATTTCTGCTGCTTTCGCGGTCCAGAGCGGGTGGACCAAGGTGCCCCGACCCTCTGGCGCCTCTGAATCTCTTTCCTGAGCAGCCATCACAGGAGCCCGCCTGGCCACGTCATGCTGGTAACCATGTCGGAGGGCCCCACACAATGCTGTTGTGCAGAGCTATGCCACAGGACTGTTTGGTTAGTTTTCAAGAAAAAGTCCAGAAATCCTTTATTCAGCTTCCCCTGAAACTGCATCTTTTATCCCTAGGGATAATCTCAATCAGTGGGAGAAGGTGATTCGAGGAGAGGAGACTGCAACCTGGATTTCATCCCCATCCGTGGCTCAGAAGGCAGCTGCATCTGAAGACTGAGCACTGGTCACCCCGACACGCTGTCCCACCTACAGATCCTCATCTTGCTTCTTTGACATTTTTTTCCTTTTTTGGGGGGTGGGGGCGAGGGGAATCTATACCTGGTAACTGGGGTACAAACTTCTTCAGGAAGGTAACATCAAGTAAGTAAGTCAAGCAGAGGACTTCCTGCCAGTCTCTTCTGTGAGGCATCGTAGACACTGAGTAACCAGGACCACCCCCGTGTTCAGAAATCAGCTGGCCAAGTGACTCCATTTGACTTGCAAACCAGCCTTTTCTAATAGGCTAATATTGCTGAGGCCTTAAAGGAAGTGGACAAAAATTCTTCAGAAGGGGTACTTTTCCATTGTATCTTTCTAATAAGGGTTTAACATGGTACTATTATGGTATTGTACTTGGGCTTTAACATCAATGTTGCTTTGATGTTGTTGGTTATAAATAGGAATTTTTACACATTACTATTGTGAATGGTGAATGTTCATGTACGACCTACTTGTAATTAACTTGAGTTGTAGTCCACAGCCTCAGGACAAATGTCATTGAGGTTACAGAGTAAGAAATGATGGCAAAAAGTCAGACTCTTATTTCAGAGCTTCATGAATTTAGTTAGGCTAAACATAATTCTTTAAGTTAAAACTAAAGGGCTGAGATGAATACATTTAACCCTGAAACAAGTAGACTTCCTGTCCTTTTGAGAAGAGATGAGGTATACCTTTCAATAAATCTCAGAACTTCAAGTAGCAATTCAAAAGATGTCAGTTTTTGAAATTGTTTTTGTTGTTGTCTTGGCAGTTTTACTGGACCCTTTGCGTAAAGAACAAAATAAAAGCAAAGGCATCAGGATTTTTTGAATGGACAAGTCTTATGGACATAAAGGGTGCATTTTTCATAATGATTCCTTTATAGTGTCACTTTGTGTCACTGCAGAATTTTAGACTCTCATTCACAATGAAAGATTTATTCTAAACATTGTTTAATTAAAGTACCATACATTTCTCTTTTAAACATCAAACCATAAAATGTGTCCTTTGTAATTTTACTCTGACCTGCTGCAGTCACCTCTCATTTATCTCTTTCCACATGCTGCACGGTCATATTTCATGAGCTTTCTGTCCATAGCACAGAAACAGAAGCAGAAAGTAGTACCATGATGTTGGACCTTCTTTCTGTTCTCTTTACTCATCTCACAGATCAAATCACTCCATAGAAGCCTGTGGGTTTCAATGGTTTCTTCTATACAGCTTTTTGGTTGACTAGTATTACTATACAATGTAAGTGTTTTCAAAAATACAAAAGTAATCCTCTGCACCTCTTCCTACAAAGATTGTAAAGCAGTCACTTCTGGTGCATATTAATACTTTAAAGATTTTCAGCACAATGGCACAGTAATCTCCAAACCTGAATTAGACAGAGACTCACTCAGGAAGTGACAGGCCAATCATAACAACATATTCACTTTTCATGTGGCAGGAAACTGGAATATCAATTTTAATAAAATGGAAAAATATGCTTCTACATATTTACTACCATAGGCATTTTGTTCATATGAGCCTGGTTTGTGCAAAATTAAATCAGAGGCTTCTACAACATGGTTTATGTTGTGGCAGAGTTGGCTCTACATAAGCACTGTTCTTATTTTAAAATTAACACTATGTGTTCAGTTTTCTTGTGGGCTTCTGAAAGTTGCCATCTTCCCTACGTGGAGCTCCATTTGCTATTTTCATTATACACTATGAGGTAAAATGTAATAACGAAAGAGATAGAAATACCACTGTGGCTAGATATATACACACACACATATATATATGGATGGATGTAATATATGTAGAACACACACATAGATGTATATAGGATGCACACTCATGTATGTAAACATACATATACATATGTGTATATATGATACATACACATACACACACGCACGAGAGACAGAAGGAAAGAGGAAGAGAGAAGCAAACATGTAGGAAAAAATATAAATCAACCCCATTCTCCCATTCTTTAAGAACAATGATTTTTCTTAACGGAAAATGCATATTACTTGACAGTTGACCAGAAAGTGTCATTTTTGTGTTAGTGTATTCATATAACTGCATTTGAACAAGATACATATTTTTCTGCATACAAATTTATGAAGCTGGATTCTACCAAATACAACTTTAGTCACAAAAGTTAATTTAATTATCTAATTTAACTTGGAGACTGAATTTCAGGAAGGGATATATTATTTAAGATTATTGTTTAATTATAAGAATTTTTTTTAAATGTATGAATTCTGTTTTTTAATATAGAAAATAATTATGGCGGTAGGAATCTCATGGCTACATTTACATTTTTAGGTTATTACAGAAAATTCTCTTAATTTATTATGGTCAAGTGTATTATGTAATCTCTATTTAGAACAGTTTCCCAAAGGAACTGTGATTGGATTTACTGGTTGGTTAATTTCTTGTGAAATATTGTCATCATAGAAGCACAGCACGAACAAAAGACTGTATTCTGATATAAACTGTCAATACTGCTTGTGTCAGATTTACTTAGTAATCACAGATTTACCTGAAATAAAAGGACTCGGGATGCAGTGATATTTAGTTAATAATTTGTTTTGGGAAACACGCAGTTAGGAGTATTTTTGTATTTTGTCAGATGTTTTAGGAGACAGACTTTTGGGTTCTGTTTCTTGTCTTTTTCCCAGACCTTTTCTTAAAAGAACAATGTGACACCAGAAGCCAAGAGATGGATTTTACTAACAACAGCTTTGATGAGTTCCTATTAAGGTCATATTGTGTATTGTGCCAAATTTTCCATCCAGTATAAATTTAGTAACCAGCTATGAGCATATGTAGGATATTCAATTTGCAGACACTTATATTGGTTATGTTGGTTTATAATAGACAAGTTTTATGGTCATATGCAATTATTCCATTATCTTTTTGGACACAGTGAATGTGTTTTTTAGCTAAAAGTGTCCTTGGCAACATAAATGCCTGCCAATACCATGAAATATTGAATTCAGGCAATGTGAATTAATTAATTAGAAAAGGGTCAAAGGAAATACAATGGATGTGGAAACGAATTCTAAAAAATTGCCCTATTAATAGGGCAGAGACTCTGGTCCATTTCCCAGCTGTACTTCTCTCTAAGAGGTGTATGAAAAACCCATCTTGCAAAAAAGACCAAAATATTAGACACAATCGTTCCCATTCCTGACTCTTCAATGGAAAAGGAAGGTACAGATGTTTCTAGTGGTGCCCCAGGTGACTCGTTCTCACCACAACAAAAACAACTAATTGGAAACTACATTTGTTCAATATAGGTTTCCTCTTTCTTGGCATGCTTTTTAGATTTTTTTCATTTTGTAAAATCTCAGTTAATTTTTCTTTATTGGTATGTTTGTGTGTACGAGACATGTTTGTACAGGATATAAATAGATGCATAAATCCTTAGATACCTGGGTTTTTTAATAGGTTTAGGTTTGGGTATTGTGTTTCTTGTCTTTTAACTCAAAATTAAGGTTTGAGCTTTAATAGGACTAAATTATTCACCTGCCTTGGCCTGTGCCTTTATTTTAAATACTGCAACTTTACTTCTTCATTCATGTATTTATTATTTTGCTTTTCTTGCTTAACTATAATTGAAAATATTTACAGGAACTCACAGTTCATTTTATCAAGTTGAATGAATAGGATCATCCTCTCCTCATCAGATTTCTGTCCTTTATTTGACTTCATTGACATATACCCTGGTGACTATAACCAGCGAACTGTTCAGATTCAGTCTTTTCGGCAAGAACTTCAGAGAACTGTGACATTGGTTATGATATGATTTTTTGGGGTTTCAGGTACCTAAGCATGATTTTTAAAATCACTTCTGTCTTTACATATTTCAAACATATGTTTGCTTTTGACACTTTGCAGATTTTATTTAGGATTTAATTCTTTAAAGACTCTATTCATTTAGTCACTATAGTGATCTCTTCTATTGCAAGTATTGAGCTGATTTTTAAATGATGTAAAATGTAGATCAGCCAAGTATGTCATCCGTTACAGTTTCCCCATGCTTTCAGCGCATGGCCGTGAGATCTTGACATGTGCATAAGTATTTAGCCAATACACATTTTGCTGGCTTCTTTAACCATTTATATTGTTTAAATTAGTAATATCCAACGCAGTGCACACTTTTTTGTCTTTTTTCCAACGGAATATTTTGGTTGTCTGAAGCATTGGATGCATTTTATATGATAAAAATAACAAGAAAAATTTAAAACGTGTCAGCGGTGTGCTGGTTCTAAATTAAGAAGATAGAACAAAGAGAAAGACATTAATGTTACCCAAGAAATACATTTAACATCCAAAGAAGCAATGCTGTCCTCACTTGATGTTTCTCTTCTCAACCCAGCAATGGAGAGCAGGGCTTGCGAAGCCATACAGAGCCCACCTGCCCTTTCCTGCAAGTGGGAGAAAACTAATCAGTGGCACGCAGAGCCAGGTGTGGCCCTGTGAGGCAAAGGATAATGCCACCTCAGGACCAAGGTGGAAACTTACAGCTGAATCCAGGGCTTACTAAGTAGGGAAGTCAGTTTACACAATTCCCTTTTCCTCTGATGTCTTTGAGGTACTGTGTATTTGCAGAAGTTTAAGTAGAAGGGTTTTGTTTCGATTGTAAGTTAAGCTCTAAAAGTGTATTATCTAATACTCTAGCCCAACTGAAATATTATATCATGGGCGTTACAGCCTTTGTCTTTTTCTTTATTCACCTTAATACCCAGTCCTATGCTGTATCTCCAATAGCCTATATAAATGATATATAGGAATATTATTTTCCATATGAGCTGTCGTATGGTGTATATGCTATGTGTTCATTTCGTGTGCAAGTTGAGAGTGTAATAGATTTACCCAGAGAAGGTGTTTCTGTACAATGCCCCTACCTATTTGAAATTACATGCTTGCCCAACACACTGTGAAATAGTTACCAACATTTGTACAAATGCAGCATCTTCATTCTTCCTGAGAAGACAAGATGGCTTTCTTTACATGAACATATGAACAAAAGAGATCCTAGACCCATATGTAGCTAAGGCATCTGAGAGTTTGCTGTTGATAATCTTGCTGACCAAAAACTACTGGAGAGTAATACAGGTTATATGCTGTCAAAATTACAATGCTCATAAAGAACTGACTTGTAGAGTCAATGAACCTGTGTCCAGAATTTTAATAGGCTCTCTATTGGAAGGAGAAAGAATTTCAAGTTAACGGTATCTAACTTTATCATAGTTGATAAGTTAGTAAATTTTAAAAAATGATTTTATATGTATGACAAAAATCTTTGTAAAATGCGCAAGTGCAATAATTTAAAGAGGTCTTAACTTTGCATTTATAAATTATAAATATTGTACATGTGTGTAATTTTTTCATGTATTCATTTGCAGTCTTTGTATTTAAAAAACACTGTTATGTTTGTATAATAGAACGGTAATCATTTATTATAATCTAGGCAAGTTGTAAATAAATTCATAATTCAAACAGCCAGTATATATGCATATATGAGTGTTATATTGCAAAATCTTTGTTTTACTTACATGGTTAAAGCAGCAAGAATTCTTTTGTTGATATGTAATTATACACATAAAATATATATATGTATGATACATGAAATATATTTAGAAATGTTCATAATTTTAATGGATATCATTTGGTGTGAATAATTGAATACAGAGTTTTTAAAATATCTTTCATGTATATCACTTGCTCTCATTTGTGGGGAAGATAATAGACATTTCACAAAAGGTCATTTGAAAACACTCGGCCTTGTTTGCCTAGAAAACACCAAGTTTACGTTGAATTAACGTGTGTTGTTTGCTTCACCCATTTTCCATCAGACAGCACAAAACAATATAAAATGTTAAGTGTTATGATTTACTAACTCGGAGTCCATTCTGTAATTTTAAAGTTTCAGATAGTGTGTAGGGAGCCCGTGGTGCTGCAGTGATGGCTTCAGGTTACTGAGCCAGCAGCCCTGAGTGCCAACCCGCAGGCTACCCCGGGAGCTTCCCTGGCCCTCGGAGTCTTTACGTCAACAATGCAAATGCACACTCACTAAATGCACACCCTCCTGAAAAGAGAAGTGCTGGACAAAACACAGTGGTGCATGTGTGTTTGTGTGTATGTGTTGGGATTCTTTCTGCTATAGGAAAACACATTCAGGGCTAAAAGCCTCACATACTGGGTACACAGTGATAAGTATACTCATGATCTTTAAAACTCTGGGTAAAGAAATTATGTTTTTATTTTGACTGTCTCTGCTTGCCATCAAATGAGTAGGCAAATGATAAATATGTAAGACCAAAAAGTTAAATTTTATCCCCTGATCCTCCCTAACCTTAAACATATTAGAGCTAAATGTGAGAGGCTTAAACATATGAGTGTCCATAGCCTTGTGAATTAGAAAGAAAAGGAATTCTTCTCCAACACCGAACTCTTACTAATGGAATGCCCTACGGATGCATAGCACTATACATATAGTAGACAGGATTTTTGTTAAATATTCATTTCCCGTGAAACAAAATGCTGCGCTAAAAATAAATTTCATGAGCTAATATATCCATAAAGTTATTTAGTAATTCAAGTTGCAGATGGGCACTCTGTAAAGCTGATCTGAATTTGAATCCTCATCTTAACTGTGCATACCTTTGATTTTTCCATCAACTGTAATGCAACAGTGTTGAGGAGAGTAAAATTTCTCCATCACATGTATTTCCTAATGCAAGAAGAATCCTCAAAAGCAACACTTACCAAACAAATATTTATTCAACAAGCATTTTATTAGGCACTTAGTTTGTGGAAGGAAAGAATGGAAGGAGAAGAGATTAGAAGCAGAGGACAGGATGTCATGTTTCTGTAGGGTTGGCCCTCACACCTTCATCTTGCCAAAGACAAAGTCACTTAGCCATGGATTCCTGTACACTTGTGCCTTTCTGTAAGGACTGTTTTCATGATCGTAGTTACTGCAGTCTGGAAGGGAAAGCACACATTTAAAGACCTGAAGATCTCAGATATTTAATTACAATTTTTAATTTCAAAAACCCGCAATTGATTCAATTATCGTAAGAGGAAACTGAGCTTAATGAGACAGAAACCAAACAGAAGCATGCCCCTGCATGTCTACAGCTTTTTCCTCTCCCACACCCTTCGCCCACTATCAGAAATAAAAAAACGCCTTCCACGGCAGATCTAGACGTTTCCTCGACAATGAAGAGCAAAGGATAGTGACCAGAAGAATCAAATCAGGAATTTATTTGAAATATCAACTTCAAAATTCTTAGCTAGTAGTTGTATATATTCAGATAATGTCCAGCTTTTTTGATGTCTATGTCACTAATTAGAACTCCTGCTCAAAAGGATGACCTTAGAGCATGGTAAGTAGTCATTAAAAATAAAACAGATTCAAACATTTTAACATACAGAGTGACTAAGGTATACAAACATATTCATATGCATTAAGAAAACGTTTACCTGCTTTACTTTGCATCACCTAAAAAAGCAAAGTATCAGACCACCCTGTTTCCTAAGTCTCCTGCATAACAGGGTTATGCCTGTGAAATCAGGAATGTTAGGGATTGGACTGAGAGGTCATGGGTACAATCTCCCATCAGCCAATGCAAAATCCCTAACTTGCCATTTCTGATAGATACTCATTCAACAAACCACTCCTGAATTGGAAAACATTCTACCATGAGGCAAAACAGACCACTGGTTGACAGCTGTAGTTGCCAGGAAGTTCTATCCAAAGTTGGACTGAATCCTGTTGCTTTATGATTTTTGTTCCAACATGCTGGTTCTGAGCTTGCAGCCACACAAGAAGTCCACTTCCTTTGTACCTGACAATCTTCCAGTTAATTGAAGAAGGCTATCATGCCTCCTCATGCTGAACCTCATCTTTTTTAATTGCTTTAAAATAGAAGTTGGCTAAGGTGCCTGCAATATTCTTGACATTCTCCCTTCAGAAAAGTGCCAGCAGCCTGCTACTGGGCCCTTCCTTACTACAGAATAGCACATTGCTGAAGTGCCTCAGCTGGCACTCAGGTGACCTCCTACCTGCCATGGCCTGTGGCTCAGTCCTGGGGAAGTCACACCATTCCTTGAGCATCCCATGTCCTTTAGAGAATGTCACATACAATTCTCTCTACTGGGGTGACTTTACTCTGATTTCTGTTGGTTCAATTCATTCTGAAAACATAAATTGGAGAATCTCCTCGAAAGCCTGTTTCTGCCAGTCAGTGATGTGTCCCCAGAATGTACTCCCTTGACCCCCCTGCATGATGAAATGGGGCTGTGATGTGCACCCTGCCCAGGTGGAAATAATAGAGGTTAACATCTATTCAGCACTTCCTATTTGCAGGCACTCTTGTGTCCTACTCATCTGAACTCAATCTCACAACAATTCTATGAATTACGTGTAAGAGGGCCCCTCTTTTAAAAATCTGAAAAATGAAATTGCAGAGCGGTTCAGTAGCTGATAAATGAGGATGTAGGGGTACGTACCTGAGCCCACCAAGGCTCTGAGACTCCATCTGTAAGCTCCATGATGTCCTGAAATGCTCCTTGCTTCAGTACCTGTTGGTAAAGGTTGCATCTTGACTAAAGTAAGGCACATAAAACATTCAAGTTATCAGTCAAGATCCTTGTCCCAAAGCATTGAGTTCTTCACAAGCAATGCTCCTTCCTCTTCACTCCTTGCCTGGATGGGTGCAAGAGTAGGAAGTCTAAGAGAAAGAAACAAACAGCATTCCACTTTTCTTTCTCAAAATACAATTTGGAAATTCACAGTAGATGAAGTATTGGGAGAAGTTTTCGTATTTACAAGCTAACAATCTGGCTTAAACAAGATGGGTTTTCTGGAGCCCCCAGCAATGAGGGTTGCCTGAACTGGGGAAGGAAGGAATGTGAGAAAGAAGGTAATTCACAACAGGCTGCCTCCAAAAAGAGGCCCAGCCCTGCTTTCCCCCAAGGTGGGAACCGTGGGAATAGAAAGGGCAGAAAACTGCCAGAGCAGGTGCACAGACTCTAACTCAGAGGGTCCTTGTGCCTGATTTTGTTGTAGAGCTCAGAGCCTGTGGTACATCCCAAAGTTCCATGAACAGTCCTACATGGCAGGGGACAGAAATGACCAAGAGCAGAGGTGACCAGGTGCACCAAGTCTGACGGTCAGCTCTGTGCAGGCAGTGGCCCCAAAGGGAATCAACTCATGGTTATGACATGGGGTCCAGTTCTTCATGGCCACAATGCCATGGGTTTGAGGTCCAATGGGGTCACACTGCCTCAGTGAACACTGGCCCAGATAAGCATAGGCTGACACACAGTACATCAGTGAGGACAGGTGGCAGAGGCCAGAGCCAGCAAGGGCCTTGCAATGGCAGTCATGTGGGCAACACAGCAAGGCAAGGGCCCTTAACTTACTCCTGCTCCAGAGTCCACATTCAACCTCCAACTTCCCCAAACTCACACCTAAAACTCAGGCGGGAGAAGAATGTGGGAAAAGGCTTTTAAATGATTTAAAAACCTAAATGAATTCAAGAAGCAGTGAGTTTAGAGAATTTTCCTGAACATGATGACTGTATTAAGTTTCTTGCATTAGATAAATTAGGAATTCAAATCAAATTAAATAGAGAAATTAGGAATTCAAGGCAAATTAAATAGTTCTAGAAGAGTAGTTTTTTTTTTTTTTTTTTTTTTTTTTTTTTTTTTTTTTTTTTTTTTTTTACATTTGCATTTGAGACCAGTGAATTCTATATTTGCTATACAGGTGTAGCCAATTCTGCCTCTCCCATTCTCGGTTCTAGTAGCGTAGAGATTTCTTTAACTTGAAGCTGGTGACTGATGACTATGTAATGGAAATGACACAGAATTTACTGCAGACTTCATATGTAAGTACATGCATTACAGTATTGAGTCACAGCAAGGTGCTATTATTCATATATTATCAGTGGCTAATTTTTCCACAGTAAAGGAATTGCTAATTTTTTTTTTGTAAGAGTTGCTTTTCCTTCAGAAGAAAAGTGCTACACCTACCCAATGATTCAACAGCCTAGTAACTTTGCGTTAGTTTGTTTTCACACTGCTAATAAAGCCATATCCGAGACTGAGCAATTTATAAAGGAAAAAGGTTTAATGGATTCACAGTTCCACATGCCTGAGGAGGCCTCATAATCATGGCAGAAGGCAAGGAGGAGCAAGTCATGTCTTACATGGATGGTAACAGGCAAAGAGAGAGCTTGTCCAGGGGACTCCCGTTTTTAAAACCATCAGATCTTGTGAGACTCATTCACTATCACTAGAACAGCGCAGGAAACACCCGCCCTTGTAATGCAATCACCTCCCACTGGGTTCCTCCCATGACACATGGGAATTGTGGGAGTTACAATTCAAGATGAGATTTGTGTGGGGACACAGCCAAACAGTATCAACCTTCATGGTCCATTTGAATCTAACCAGGTGTATTAGCTTTCTCTTACCCTCTCTCTCTCTCTACACACACACACACACACACACACACATATATATGTATATATAACATACATATTTGTGTGTGTGTGTGTGTGTGTGTATATATATATATATAGTCTGGGATCTCTGGACAGGGAGAGAGAGAGAGAAAGAGAGTGAGATGTATTATAAAGAATTGGCTCACACAATCACAGAGGCTGAGGAGTCTCATGATCTGCCATCCATGAAGTGGAGCCCCAGGAAAGCTGCTGGGAGAAGTTCTAATCTGAGTCCAAAGGCCTGAGAGTCAGAGAACCAACAATGTGATTTCCAGTCCAAAAGCAAGAAAGGAGTGATGTCTGAGCTGCAGCAGAGAGCAGATTGTCTCCCGTTCCTCCTTTTGTTCTATTAAGGGCTACCAACAGACTGACTGGGGCCAGCACAGGGGATGGCAACCTGCTTTACTCGTTCTACCTGTTAGGGTCTGAGTGTTTGTGACCTCTTTGAAAAAGATTCATGTGCTGAACTATCATCCCCAATGCAATAGTATTTGGAGGAGAAGCATTAGGATGGTAATTATGTCATGATAATAGAGCTCATAAGACCAGGCCAGAGAACTAGCTCACTCTATGTCTGTCATGTGAGGATACAGGGAGAGGTCAGATGTCTGCAGTCCAGAAGTTGACCCTCCCTGGCACTGGACCATGATGGTGGTATCCTGACCTCTGTCTTCCAGCCCATGGAGCCGTGAGAAATGTATTTCTGTAACTGATGAGCCACACTGTTTATGGTATTTTTGTTACAGCAGTCCAAGCTGATAAAGACATTACTCATTCAAACATTAATCTCATCAAGAGGCACCCTCACAGGCACACCCAGAATAATATTTAACCAAATATCTGGGCACCCTGTAGTCCAGTCAAGTTGATGTGTGAAATTCACCACCACACCAGGGATGCTGCTCTCTTCTGCCAGGATACTTACTGTTATCTGTAAAATAATTTTCAATTCATAAAGTCTTCCTTGGACACATGGTCTTTAATAATGATGTCTGCTTTGTCTTTGGGTTTTTTTTTTTTTTTATTGCTTCTTTTGCATTCCTCCAATGTGTTTAGCAGAAACCCAGCTGCCCAATTTCCTTGCTTCATAGGACGTGGCATTTTGTGCTGCAGCTCTGCTGGTGAGCCAGTTGCCTTGTCTTTTGTTTGCCTATAATTTCCTCAGCTGTAGGGAATGCATAACAAGCCTCACTCTATTCCAGACACCAGGCATCCAGCCATGCACAACAGGAATCAAAACTCTGCTGTCAAAGAGTGTGTGTTCTTGAGTAGAATGACAGATGATGAACATGCAATAATTATGTAAAGTATCAGGTGATGGCAACAGCAATGAAAAAAAATAGGGCAAGGGAAGGGACAGAGGCTGATGGACAGTGGTAGACACCTCTGATGGATGAGATGGCATTTTAGCAGAAACCTGGCCCAAGTGACCAGTGGAGTCTGCAACTACTTCTTAGCTATGACAACAATGCTACAAGCAACAAAAGAATAAATAAGACAGAGTTCACTAAAATTAAAATCCTTTGTGAGTTAAAGGAACCCATCAAAAAGTAAAAAGCCAACTCAGTAGACAGGGATGAAATATCTGCAAATCCTATATGTGATAAAGGACTCATATTCAAAATATATACAGAGCTCTCACGGACATATAACCCCATTAAAAAAAATCGACAAAGGATTTGAATAGACCTTTCTCCAAAGAAGATACATAAATGGCCAGTAAATTCATGAAAAGGTGTTCAACAGTCATTAGTTATTGGAAAAATGCAAATCAAAACCACAGTGACATACCACTTCACACCCACTGGGATGGGTAAAATAAACAAGATAGACAATAACAAATGTTGGTGAGGAAGTGAAGTAATTACAACCCTTATACATCATGGGGTTGCAAA
Source organism: Rhinopithecus roxellana (assembly GCF_007565055.1). Lineage (NCBI taxonomy): Eukaryota > Metazoa > Chordata > Mammalia > Primates > Cercopithecidae > Rhinopithecus > Rhinopithecus roxellana. The sequence goes on from NC_044552.1 coordinate 152,822,451, forward strand.
ATGATGCAGTCACTTTGGAAAACAGTTTTTAAGCTTTCCATAAAATGTTAAAAATTGAGTTTCCACATAACCCAGCTATTCCACTCCTGGGAATATACAAAGATAAATAAAAACATATGTTCACACGTCCACACCAAAACATTACTCATGTAAAAAATGGAAAGAATCTAAGTGACCATCAGCTGAGTAAATGGACACTCAAAAGTGGACCTAGCCATACAGTGGAATACGATTTATTAAAAACTGAATAATGAATACATGCCACAATATGGATGAATGTTGAAAACATTCTGTTCAGTGAAAGACGCCAGTCACGAAAGACCACAGTTTACGTAAAATGTCCAGAATAGGCAAATTCATAGAGACACACAAGTAGATGAATGGTTCCCAGGGCTGGGGCTGGGGGTGACTGCACATGTGGAGGGGTATTTTCTGGGGTGATGAGAATGTCCTAAAATTAGATAGTGGTGATGGCTACAAATCTCTGTGAATGAATCAGAAACCACAAATTATACACTTTTGAAAGGGTGAATTATATGATATGTTGAATACATTCTCAACAAACCTATGAAGAAGAAGGACTGTGCTTGTTTATATTACATTAAAAAAAGAAAATCCATGTCTATCATAATGTTCAAAATGAAAAGAAGGAATAAATTCATTAAGTGGTTTTAGAGGTGACTACTACACCAATTCCTTACTTCAAAAGTGGTAATTATAGAATAAAATATTCCCCAATTTAGGAGATTACATACCAGATTGATGAGGAAAAGCTGTTTTTCAGAATGACATTATGACATCTCAACAATAGGGAAGAAATGATAGCCATCAATGTGGAAGAAATGGACATTTACAAACTCCCTTGACTTAAGGATTCAGGCAAGGAGCATGAACACAGGTGGCAGGTGCTCAGGGATCTGGGGAGTTGCATGAGTCATGTATCACCCTGCAGGATCCCTGCTAATTGCAAAGGGGAAAGCTTACTGTACCTGTAACAGGACGTGGTGGCCACCTACCCCCCCAGGGGTGAGCTGATTTAATTTTGCATCACTGAAAGTATTACCAGTGCCGAGTGTCCAGGTTCTTGCCTTCTTGAACAAAGAATTGATCAAAACGCACAAACAGTGCAAGGAAAGAATGAGGCAACAAAAGTAGAGATTTATTGAAAATGATAGGACTCTCCACAGGGTGGGATTGGGCCTGAGCACAGGGGCTCAGGAGCCCCGTTACAGAATTGTTTCGGGTTTACTTTCTAGAGGTTTCCATTGGTTACCTGGTATACACCTTATGTAAATGAAGAGGATGAAGTAAAGTTACAAAGTCATTTGTTTGGTGTACCCCCTATGGAGAGGGTATTTCCCGTCACAGTTAACAGGGTGAACTGGCCTTGTGGTCCCTGCCTCCGGACCCCATTCTTCTGCCTCAACAGTGGGAATCACAGATATCACCCATGAAGTGTTAGCAAACTATTCAACTTAATTATAACCAATTAAACCTCAGACCAAACTTCCACTTTATTGATTTAGAATCAACCAATATAATTTCAACCACAGCACAGAATGAAATAATCAGACAAATCCCAAAAGTAGACAGGGTATAAGACAACCAGCCTGGTCTTTTAAAAATGTCAATATAATTTTTTTTAAGAGTGATCATTTTAGGTGAAAAGAGCAGGACTCTGTGACTATCGTGAAAACCAGTGCATTATGCAATGTAGATGGCTGGATTGTATGTATATAAAGAAAGTTGTTAAAAAGGGAATAGACTGGATAAAGAAAATGCGGCGCATATACTTTGTGGAATACTACACAGCCATGAAAAAGAATGAAGTCATGTCCTTTGCAGGGACATGGTTGAAGCTGGAAACTATTGTTCTCAGCAAACTAACACAGGAACAGAAAACCAAACACTGCATGCTCCCGCTCATAAGTGGGAGGTGAACAATGAGAACACATGGACACAGGGAGGGGAACATCACACACTGGGGCCTGTCAGGGGTTGGGGGAAAGGGGAGAGAGAGACTTAGGACAAATACCTAATGCATGTGGGGCTTAAAGCCTGGATGACAGGTTGATGGGTGCAGCCAACCATCATGGCACATGTATATCTATGTAACAAACCTGCATGTTCTGCACATGTATCCCAGAACTTAAAGTAAAATCTTAAAAAATAAATAAATAAATAAATAAATAAATAAATAAATAAATAAATAAAAGGGGGTAATAACCAAATATATGGATTCTTATTTGAAAACACAGCTCTAGAAGAAATTTTGTGGAAAAGGGGGAAATGTGAATACTCGCTAGGTGTCTGCAGACAGGAAGTCATGACTTGATTTTCTTAAGTAACCATGGCCTGTGGTTTTAAAAGAGAATGTCTTTATTTTAGTAGACATGCTGAATGCTGAATTATTTAGGGGAAAAGACTCATAACTTTACTACCGACTCAAAGACATCAGCACAAAATGTGGTCGGAGGGACAGATAAGGAAGTCAGAGTACTAATTTTGTCACCTAGGTGGCAGGCATACGGTCACTCACTCTACCGCTCTTATTTGGAAGAATAGTACATGGGTGCGTAGTGGGCATCTGCAATACTCTACAGTCCAGGTGGAAGAAAAATGTCCAATTCATTTTCAGATCTCAAGTCTGATGACTCCCTTTTTGCTAGGTGGAGGGAATTTTTATCCCACTCATCTCCAGGGACGTCCTTCAGTTCCTGGGAGACTCTCAGATTTGTTCCAAGCGTTCAAAGAAGTCCTCTCTGCATTCCTGAGAAGCTGTTCCTGGCCTGGGTCCTGATGACAGACTCCCCATGGAGGGCAGGCCAGGGCAGCACCATCGCGGGGGCAGGGGTCCCCAGTCCACCGTCCACGCTGGTGTCCTCTTTCCAGGCTGGACTCCCCTTCCCTCCTCCCCTTATCGAAGGCCACCGTCTCTCCTTTTCCCTCAGCATAAATCCTTCAATACAGTCAATGACATTCGGTTTCCAAAACAAACACCAAGAATGAGAAAGGAGAATCATTCCAAACACCTGCTTTCTGCCTGTGTCATAAACCCCTCTGGGATCCGGGAATGACAAGGGAAGCCCAGAGTGAACAAAGCAAAAATTACAATGGCTTTAAATTATCCTGTGCCGCCCTCTCCCCAAAAAACACCCAATGCCGGTGCCATTGTATTTAGGGGAAAAGAGGGTGGAGAGAATAAAAGCTAGTGTCTCCAGGCATGCTGCCAACCAGTTCTGTGCCTCTGAGGGGGTGGGCTGGGGAGGAGGCTTGTGATTAGGTAAGTGTGGGGAATGTTAGAAGGAATGAATTGACCGAACCCTCCAGGTGTTGAGTGCACTCTCCTCAGCAAGGTGGGGGCGGCCAATGGAGGCTACTCTGGGTTGTGGTGCTGCTTTGAGAAGGGAGCAAAGGGCACAGAGAGATCAAGGAAATGCCCAAAGCCTCCCAGCAGCCACCCCTCCCCAGCCAGCCCTGAGGGTGGCCAGTAACCAGGACTTCAGGTCTCTGCCCTGACAGCTCACATTTCCTAACCTTAAGAATTTAAAAAGTCAATCATGTTTGTTCTCATTTGGACAACTTCTGGCTTTATTTTTTATTAAAGTAGCGATGTTCCCCCACCCCGGGTTCTACACACAGAAAATCCTTGTCTGCTGTATTGCTGGGAAAACACCTAGGGGAACGACAGGCCGTGGCCACCCATCTGCCCTGGAAGGGGAAGGTCTCGCTCTCAAGGGTGGGAACAATCCTCAGCCTCACTGGAAACGCTTGTGGAAGTGGGAAGGAGGCTCCAGTCATTCCTTTCTAGCCCTTGTATTCAGGAACCAATAGGCCTCCCATTATTTCATTTTTAGAAATGCGAGCAAACGCTTGTTACCAATGAAAATATCAGCAATATGAAACAAGGACCAGAAACAGTAAATAATCAGCAACTCCAAATATTTTGAAAAACAGTTGGTAGGAATCATGTCTTGTTTCTCCATAGATGCGGGTTTGATTGGAAAATTACACAGACTCTGCAGCCAGACCATGCTGGGGTTCCTGCGTTTGCGCTGCGAGCTCGCAGACGTCGCCCTGTGTTTGCACTCGGCCAACTCCACTCCCTGGGGAAATCCAAAGGGCATAATATTAGGGCCTCTGGTTTCTGCAAAGCCAGGCTGGAGAGGGCCGTGTGCCCCACGTGCAGCGCCTCGACATCATCCCCCGGGAGCCACATGGGTGTGCTTTCCTAAGAACTACATTAATATCGGGATGACTGGAAAACAGAACTGGATTACCCCACTTCTAGTTTGCTTTTCCCATCTCCAGCAACAGTGAATTTCTTTCCCCCTTGTCTATGGCAAGATTCCCTTGGAGCAGGTCACACATACCTTTTATTTATTTCTTTAGTTTTACATTTACTTATGTATGTATGTATGTATGTATGTATGTATGTATGTATGTATGTATGTATTTATTGAGACAGGGTCTTGCTCTGTCACCCAGGCTGGAGTGAAGAGTGAAGTGGTGTGATCTCAGCTCACTGCAACCTCCACCTCCCGGGCTCAAGCAATCTTCCTGCCTCAGCCTCCCAAGTAGTTGGGAACCACAGGCACACACCACCACACCTGGCTAATTTTTTTGTATTTTTGGTAGGGGCTTTGCCATGTTGCCCAGACTGGTTTTGAACTCCCGAGTTCAAGTGATCCGCCTGCCTTGGCCCCCCAAAATGCTAGGATTACAGGCGTGAGCCAAAGCACCCAGCCCAGACACACCTTTTAGGCATGTACCAAGTCATGAAATCAAATGTCCCGTTTCCCAGACTTTCAACATTTTTCACTCCACTGGCCCCATTCCCTCAAGATGGGATCCCTCAAAACTCTCTAATCATAAACAAACCAGACCAATGAAATGCAAACAACAAAAAACAAACAGCGATTTGAACCATCTCCCCGATCCCTAGCCAATGCTGTACCTCCAGTGTCAGGCCACACACGAGTTTTGGAAAAGGGAGGTCAGGTCTGCACCACACTCTCTAGCTTGATGCCAAGAATTCTCTTCCTCTGGCTCTTCGTTACCTCGTCTGAAGTCAAAGAAAGCCACACTCTAATCCCCAGAACTGCTGAAGATGTGAGGTCACTGAGCAGAGAAGATATGGAGCTGCAGAGGGGATCAGGGCTGCTGAACAGCTGGGCTTAAAATAGGAAGACGAGCGTGCGCTACCTGGGTCAGTGCAGTGTCATC